>NC_045429.1:168758888-169394781 GCF_902635505.1 Sarcophilus harrisii | reverse complement strand
TTAGAAAGTCGCGTGTGTCTTCTCCGCCATCTTGGCTCCGCCCCAACACATATAGCTTTGTTTGCAATTTATTTCCCTCACTTTAAAATTAAGCTTCTGTTTGATTCCTGACTCTCCCATCTCTAGCCTGCTCTGTTCAGTTCCAGTCATCCACAGGTTAGAGGCCAATCCCATCCAGGTGACAAAACAAAATGTTTTAATCTATCAAGATATTAGGACACACCTTGATTTCCTTAGCGAAGATTAGTGGGCTTTGTCCTCAGTTTGACATAACAGCAATCCTTTGTGCTCATCCCCTGGATGATCTTACCCATAGAAAAATTCCAGAATTTTGCTGGGAAAGGGCAATGTGCTGGGAATTGGGAGATCTAGGATCTAGCCTCCAGTTCTGATTCCATTCAAGTTAAGAAAGTCATTTCTATTCAATGAGCATCAGTTTTTTCAGTTATAATATCTATGTCCCTTTCCAGTTCTTACAGTGCCTTAGGACAGTGCCTGGCACATTCTACTATTCTAATTAAGATGACTGTGGATTCTTGAGGTAAAGAAATAAAATGTTAAATAATACTAATTGGGCAGCTGTAAGTTGATATTTTTTGTCCCCTCATTGCATATCATTTAATAGACATGTGTTGGGGAATCATTTGCTTTGCTAAAATGAGAATGATGCAGAATTATACACGGTTTGCCCTCAGATAGTGTGTAATCCAGTAAAATTTGACTTTAGATTTTGTTGCCACATTTTATGGTTGCAAGATGCCTTCCCATCTTGAAGACTCAATTCCAATAGTCCCTAGGAAGCCTATTTTGCAGTTAAGGAAGCTTCTTCACAGCTGGAGAGTTTTGCCTAAGGTTATACTGCAAATCAGAAGCAGATCAGTAGAAAGACATCTGAAGCTCCTATTGACTTCCATGGGGAAATCTGAACTTAGAAAGGAATGAAAATTTGGTCCATTAGCCATTCAAGAGCAGCAGCTTAATAACTGGCAAGGACCATTTTCATTTACATGTCTCTGTGAAAAGCAAAGCACTCCAAGGAGATAATGGGTGGAAAATACCACTGGGGGAACTGCCATAATTTGATGTGTGCTTTTCTAAGTACTCCATATCAACCAGAGTGGTCAGGGACTTGCTGGCATTTACAACTTCTCATTTCCTTCCCAAGAATCACCCCCAGCAGAAACAATATACTATATGCAGTGGATTTGCTCAGGGAAAGCCCATCACTTTAGAAATACCAAGGTTCACATGCCCTTCTTCAATCATTCAAATTTGTTTTTATGAACATTTAAAACAAGTTTAATCCAATTTTATAATATCTTGTTTTTATATCACCTTCATTTCTAAATGTGTCTCACTTCCAGTGAGCCTTGTTTTATTTAAAAATAGAAGAAAAACCTTTTTTTTTTGGGGGGGGGGGCAGAGGGAAGGAAAAGAGTCGTTCCTGCTGAACATGAACTGAATCTGATGATGTTTATTTAGAAGATTCTTTGCACATGGTTAGCAATTAGTAACTGCTTTTTTTACTGACAGTATATGCAATATCCCATACCCATAGCCTATCACCTCTGCAAAGAAGTCAGAGAGCTCCTTTAATTTTATAGATGAGGACTCCGAGATTCAGGGAAGGCAAATGAATTGCTCATGGCAACACAAATAGATTTAAACATAACACCTTAGACTGGAAATCTGGTACCCTCTCCATTGACTAAAAATCCCTTTCTCCACTAGAGAATTATGTGGCGTGCCCATCATAATATATGGTAGTAAAAGACTGCCTATAGTATTAAAGACAATGGTGTATGGGTAAATAAGATCTTGGGAGAACAGAAATTGCGACTTCTATGACTGTATTCCTTATCACAAGGGCTTCCAACCTAAGTTATATATAATTCCCACTCCTCATTTACCCCTCTGAGAAATTTGTCAAGAAGGTACAGGGAGGATTAGTAAATATCTGTAATCATGTTATTGAAATTCCCCCCCCCCCAGGCAATTGGGATTAAGTGACTTGCCCAGGGTCACACAGCCAGACATGTTAAGTGACTGAGGTCAGATTTGAACTCAAGTTTTCCTGAATTCAAGGCTGGTGCTGTACCACCGCATCACTTAGCTGCCCCTCCTACTGAAATTTTTAAAAGTTAGCAGCTTCATTGAAAAAAAAATGGAAGATTGGATTAAGGCCAGTAAAGAAATGGAGCAGGATGGGACAGAGAAGAGAGTCAAAGGAATAATTTAGAACTGAGCAAAACACACAAATGAGGTTTGGGTGTAAAATCTTTTTCATACTGAATTAGAAAAACAATCAGTGACAATGACCCAGTGAAAGACCAACTTCACACTAAATAAAAACTCATAGTTGATTTCTAATCAATGTAATTACAAAACTTTTGGTATACTCTTGGAGAACCATTGTCCAATCTTACAGCATATGTTCATAAGGCTTTAATTGTATTCATATCAACATGTTTCTGTAAATCAGAATTCTTAGTCCTGTTCTCAATCAAACCCAAAGCAAGAAACAAAAGGTGGCTGCCTTATGGTTTATAGGTATCTCTTTCAAAAACTATAGGGAAAGAAAAACTACTAGTTGACTTAAAATAAAATAAAGAGTCTCACTAATTTATTGCTTTATTTCTAATAAACATACCAATGTAAAGTTGACTTTATGAAGAATTAATATATTTCATTTCTTCTAAAAACGTGTATCTTAAACTCTAGAATTCATTTTCTTCTGAATTCAATGGAAAAACCAACAAATATAGAACACAAAAGCCTGGAAACCCCTGCTATAACATTAGCTCAATAAATAGTTTTAGGGAGATAGAGTGTGCTACAATACAAGAACTATTTCATTTGTGGCTTTGTACTTACCATGCATGTAACACATTTATAATATATACAGTGTGTCCCAAAAATCTTAGTGTGGTTTTCAGCTTCAATGGCTGTAATAATTATTAAAGCTTAAAACTACACTAACAATTTTTGGGACACCTTGTATTTTTAGATTGAGTTGAAATAAATCTCACCAAAATGTTATCAGTAGACATATACTATGCATTTAAAATAATATGAATATAATATTTATATATGCTAACATGTATATGGTACAACTAAAGTGTTCAGGGTACTTTATATGCATTCTCATTTGATCTTTATACAGTTAGTACTATATAGATTATTATTGCTATTTTTTAGAAGAGATAGTACATTAAATTATGCTGTCACTTATCTGATAGATATATGTAACCATACAAATGCAGGGAAAGAAGTAATTTTTTTTAAGATTTCAGAGTGAAGATTGGGAGCTGTAGCCTACCCACCAGCCTTCTTAACTAAAGCTCCTAAATAATTTCCATCAACCATTACTAGCAATCATGGTATGAAAAGATTTAAAAGGACATTTTTGCTGCAAATAAAATAGAATGTCTGAAGGAGGTATAAATGGGAGAAAACAAAAACAGTTCAAAAGACAGGCTTTACCTAAGTATTTTGTTTGCTAGCTAGGTAAGGCTGTAGGTTTGATTCACATTAGAGAAAAAAAATAACCTTGAGGCCATGGACCTTAAGAGCTGTGATCAATCCTTGAGTTGGAACAGGACAAAAAGCAGCTGCCCTTCAGCAGACATCACCAATAGCTGGCCCAAAGGATATTTTCAATAAATCAAAATGTGGCAGTGCAGAGAAGCAGCAAGCAATAGCTTCAGAATCAAAACTGGATTGGAATCCTGAGAAGTTATCTTGGTTACCCGTATTTCCGATACATGTTCCTTTTCCCAAATATGTTCTTTAGCTAAGTGTGTTCCTTCTCCCACCCATGATATAAGAATCTTTGGGAATATATGCTCCTGTGCTTATAAGGTGATTTTTTTCTTGGTTTTTACTTTGATTTATCCATCATTTGATTTAGCCTGGTAAAAGAAAACTATAGTTTTAAGTAGATGCTGCTGAACCAAGTATGCATCTTCAATCTAGAATTGTTTTTAGCGGTTCATGAATGAAGGAAATCTAGGTTATAGACATTAATCCATAGTTGAAATATAAATCCTTGTCTATAATTGACAAATTGCTGGCTAGCTTTTGCTTGAACACCTTCAGTTGCCAAAACCTCCTTACCTAGGAATAAATTATTCATTCCAATTTTTAAAATCTCTTAAATTCTTACAATTTTTTTCCTTTGTGCTTAATTTTAATGTCTCATTGTAATTTAGCCCTAGTTCTGGTCATAAGAATCATATATTGTACTCCTCAGCCCTAATTCTGGCTAAGGAATCATACATATTCAGTTTAGTTTCTCTTATAGCTTCCCATGCATCTGAAGATGGGATTAGGTGTTCCCTGTCTCTTTTTCTCCATTCTAGATATTCCTTATCCTTTCAAGTTTTCTTTAGTTGGAAACTCTATACCACCGATCATGCTTCTTCAGGCATTCTCCAGTTTGCCAATGTCTCTCTTAAGATGTGCCTAGCTAAACTGAACATAATGTATTAAATGTGATACAATCAAGAAAGAATACACTTGGATAATTACCTCCATCATTCTAGACAGTATACTTGTATTAATAGCCTAAAATGGAAACTATATCTTGTTATTTTATTCTCCCTATTTTTTTGTTAACTTAGAAGAAAGAAGTTCAAGTTCTTTCTAAAATTAGTGGAGTCTCATGATAAAACTCCTATCTACCTCTGAAGAAAGAACTGACAGAGTCTGAGTGTAGCGCAAAGCATATTTTTTTACATTTTTTTTTTTTGAGGGAGAGAAGTCTGTGTTTTCTTTTACAACATGTCTAATATGGAAATATGTTTTGCCTGATCAGACATATACAACATATCATATTGCTTGTCTGCTCAATGAGGGAAGAAGGTAAGAGATGATTTGGAATTCAAAATTTTAAAAAAGAAATGTTAAAAATTGTTACATGTAATTATAAAAAAAAAAACCTGTCAAATCACTTATTTCATTGATACATAACAATATAAAAAAATAATGATTTCAAGAGAAAAAAAAGAAAGTTGTGGAGTTTGAATTTCTTTTTCTTTCTTTTCTTTTTTTTTGCTTTTTGTTTTTAAGATACCATTATCTCTAGGATCCTGATGAATAGTCAAAATATGATTTTAAACATTATTAGAGAGGCAATGTCACTTAGTAGATAGAGCACTAGATTTGGGGTTGGAAGGATTGGTATGATTCAGACCTTTTTAATAGTAAGATGCTTAAGTGGTAAATCACTTAACTTTCTTATCCCAACCCACCTCCTTTAGAAGATTTCAAGCAGACATGAATAACTACTAAATGGATATTTTGTAGCCTATTTTCTTTTTGGTGGGAGGTATATGAGTTGGAATAAATTACTTCCTAAATCCATTCTAAGGCTAAGATTCTGTTTCTTTAAAAGGTGCCATGTTTTCAGTATGGTATATGTAGCTTAGGACAGCTAAGTGGTGCAGTAAACAAAAATAGCAAACTGAGAGTCAAAGACCTGAGTTCAAATTCAGCCTCTAACATTTACTCACTATGTGATCCTAGGCAAATCACTTCACTCTGTTTGACTTTGTTTCCTCGTCGATAAAATGAGATGGAGAAGGAAATGGTAAATTGTTCCACTATCATTATCAAGAAAACCTCAAATAGTCATAAAGAATTGGACATGATTAAAACAGTGGAACAACAAAAATATATAGGTCATGTGGCATATGTCTCTGACATAGCAATTATTCATTATTCTGAAACAGAAACTTGCTAGTAGAATAGAACAAGGGAAAGCATATAGATCACAAGTCCCTGAATATAAAGATTTTTCATCACACCAACATTTATATTTCAAGACACCAAGAAAAATATGCAAATTTGTACTCTCAGTACAAGTAGATAAAAGTAGATATATCACTTTCACTAATTAACATCTTTGAGGCACTGGGAAAATCATCAGTGACCAATGAAACTATGAATCATCTCTTGTTAATCCATATGAATTACTCAGAGATTTGCAAAGTGCAGTTTGAAAAATAAAAGTAGACAATTATTTAAAATATTGAGTTATTCAAACCATTATGAATAGCTCAATAGGCCATCAATAGTAAAAATGAGCTAGTGTGACAATAATATAAGTATTTTATTAACTTTTAAAAATCTTTTCCTCTATGATCCTTGCCAAGAAAACCTCACAGATAGTATGGTCCATGATTGATACAAAAGATGTGAGAAACTATTCTACCCTTCAAGTCCTAATTAGGGAGGGGAAAACTGAACCCTCAGTTACTTTTTACCAGTAACATAAGAGAATAAGCAATGGCCTTATGATTTTACTGAAATAAAGAAGTCTGAAAAGAAGGAATTCTCTACCACAATACTTTCTTTGGCGCTCACAGTCTTAGAGAATTGCTTAGAGAAATAAAAGGTTAAATAACTTGCCAAATATCATATAGCCAGTATGTGTCAGAAGCAATGATTGAACACAAGCCTTTCTCATTTTGGATATATGATTAAACTTGCATGAAAAAAATAAAATGATCATTCAGAACCCTTTCTAATCTGCTAATAAGTCATTTTTATAGAATTTTGTGCCAATGCAAAATGAGAGCTAAATGTAATTACACAAGATTTTTTCAAATTCTTTTGCTTCAGTAATCAGCTATTCATTCAAGGAAGGCAATTGATAACAAAATATGCAATGGTGACCTATAGGAATTTGTAATAGATGGTAAAACCTAGATACAGTTCTGACATGAGGTTGGATTTGAGGATGGATTAAGTGACCTCTAAAGTCTTTCTCGGTTCCAAATCTATGATTCTCAGTATTTGAAGATTGCTAGCTATAGAAGAGAAAGTATTGACTGATAAATAAAAAAAAAGAAAAATTCATTAAAAGGAGAGGGTAGGTACTGGGGTAGAGAATTAGGAATAGCTTCTTGGAAGAAGTTGACCTTAAATTGCAATTTCAAGGAAAATAAAGTTATGATGAATTGACTGAGTCAAAATCTTAAGGGCAAGAGAATGAGGACTATGTGAAAAACTATCTGCTTAAAAAGAAAGAAAGAAAGAAGAACTGAGAACTGAATTAGATAAGGAATCAAGGCTATGTAAAATTTCCATGAGTAAGGCATGAATCTACCATAGCTTTTTTTATTTCATTAATAGAACAGAAGAAAATAATCAATTTTTTTTGTATGTGATTTGAATTCATACTCAGCTAAATGTGTCCTTTCTTCAACTTGCAAAAAAATACTATGAATAAGCCCAGTCCAGTTATGCTTGAATTCCCTTTGCTCTAAGATTTTTCCTTAAAATAAGAAATTTGAGCCTTTAATCCAAATATATATCTTAGTAGATGTCACCCTTCCTTTTTCTGGGTAGAGTTTTTATTTCTTCAGGTAAAATCTCCTTGTCAAACAATAAATAATTCATTTCCATTTAAAATATTTTTTCACTTAAAAAAAAGCATGATTCATTCAAATAGCTTTCTCAACTTGAAAGTTTATGCCAAAGCCTTGGTTGATAATGTGAATGTCAACCTCATTTTCAGGTTAAAACTTGACACAGAAAGACTTATTTTAAAAAGTTTTTTTTTTTTTTTTTTTTTTTTGAGGAGAAAGACACATTTGTATATGGAACAAGGCAGAATTTTAAATGTCAGGAGACGAGAATTTTTGAGCATATAGAAATGCTTCAAATTACTTTTTTTTTGCTCTGATTTATTTTCTGGATTTGTTTGTTTTGCCCTTTAACCTATTTTAAAGGCTTATTCTAGTTATGGTATAGTATAAATTTCATTTGTAATATATGACAAATATTACAATTCCAGAAGTCACATTTTTATCTTCTTTTTTACATGAGCATATACTCCTCACTAGAATATAATTATCCAGCTTTGTATGAAATTGTACTTGCTGAAAACTTAATACAGTGATGGTCCAACTCAGCAATTCAATTTTTATATCATTAAAAACCATAGTGGCAGTCGACAGAAATTATACTTCCACATTTACTTTTTCTTTCTGTCTCTATTAGGAAAATTTACAATCACACCTTCCCCAGGGTAGTTTGTGAAAGAAAGGAGAAGAAAATTTTGTTGCCTATGTTGGTGGAATCATTATGCTGAGGAGTGTGGGGAGAGAGAGCATGTAAATTTAGAATTGTTTTAACTGATTCTTGATATAAGTCCACACTGAACAAACAAGATCATTCTTTATTTAAAATAAACAGCAAATTATCCAGTTTGAATCCCCTATAGCAGATCTGAATACTCTGTTGTACTTAATTATCCACATCTTTTGGCATATCCTCAATTAAACAAATAATGTAGAAAGTGTATTCCTAGTTGATTTTGTTCTGCCATTATTAAATATGATACAGCAGTAATTATTTTCATCTTTTCTTGCTTTATTACACACTTGTTTCCTATCACAGATCTTATAGCTTTAAAAAAAAAGCTTAGGAGAAAATGTTTCTTTCACTTTTATATATAATTCAAGTCCAAAAAAAATACTAAATTTTTAACGTTCATTTACATATCTAAGTTTTAAGGTTTTGGACCCTTATTTTCTCATTTCCCCCCAGTGACTTTAATTACAATGAAAAGGCAACTCTTTTGCTGACCTGTGTTTTATTAACTAATATAGTTCTGGCAGCAAAATTACCCTAAAGCTAAAGCATGAGGACTAAGAAAATGAGAAATAATGAGGAAAAAAAGTTAAACTTTACTTAAAACAAGATGACATCTAAAAACATAGATTTGACCCAATAAAAAAAATTCTGCATTTGGAATAAAATGGCCTGGATTAAATGCATGTCTCTGTCATGTGAACTACCCAGAGGAAGGTAGGTGGTATAATAGTTAGAGCTGTGGCTTGGAGAAAGCAAGGCCTGATTCACTAGTTTTGTAACCCTGAGAGACATAATCTCTATCTGTTTCAGTTTCTTCAATGGTAAAAATGAGGGAAAAAATAGAATCTAATTCAAAGGTTTGTGATAATCAAATGAGATATTTATAAAGTACTTAGCATAGTGCCTACTGCATAACAGGTATTTATTTAATGCTTCTTTTATTTATTATCTATTTGGACAAATTATTCAACATTTCTGGGATTCAGTTTTCTCATGTGTAAATTTATAGATAACCTCCAACATCCTTTCAAATCCAATCTATGATATGATATAGCCAAATCTGGAAATTTCAAATATCACTAAGTCAGCGAAGGTCAAATATGAATGTTTTTTTTTTTTTCAAAGAAATAACTTTTCAGAATTGAACCTTGTCTGCCGTCTTGGAACCTTATCTCACACTGTTGCCTCAAAGGAGTATTTATTAAATCATTATTTCAAATGTGAACACATTGAAAAGAACATTTTTCTTTTATTGAAATATTTAGATATAAATGATTTAAATTCATCATTGGTGGAGGTGAATAGAAGCCAGACAAATGAACTTATAGATTCTGATGAAACACTATGACAGCTCCTTCCAAACAAAATCATCACCTAGAAGCATCACAAAACCATGCTTTCTGCTTGAGAAAATTATTACAGGATAACTACAAATCACACAGAATTATTTTAATAATTTTACTTCCATTTTCAATACTGCTTCAGAGATATTACTTTCCATGAAAAACTACTGCTCTGCATCATTTCATTTAACAGAAGCTCTTTCAATAAAATATCTTGTATCACTAGACAAGGGCACTATTCCAAAAGAGCTGCTATTTGATTTGGTTCTAGTTGATATAGCTCAAATTATTGTGGACCATACTAAAGACACACACACACACACACACACACACACAAAATGGTATTGAAGAAAAGTACATTTTTTTTTCTTTATTGGAACGTTTTTCTGTGAAATGCCGAAATGAAAAAAATAGAAAGCTAGACTTTTTTCAGAATTGGGATTTGGCACTTTTTGCTGGTCATGCCTCCAATTAAATTAAGCCTGCAAAAATAATCAAATGCAATTAGCCATAAAATAATTACATTGGCATTAAAACAGAGAAAACATTTTCAATATAAACTCTCAAACCTGCACTAGATCCATAAAATGCATGGCCAGTATATATAATATATAAGCCACTAAATATCAATATTTGCACAATTGTTTTAGAGCCTTTTTAGGCACGGTTTTACTTTCATCTAGTTAATGGCTGCATGTCCCCAATTCAAATAGAGCAATCCTACCTAAAGATGAATATGTGTAGTATCCTGATCATTTGTTTCTTTGACTCGGTTACTTTAATAGTTTGCTTTTATAGTCTCACAATAGCTGCTAATAAATAATAATGAAATGTATTTAAGATTCACTGTTATAAGGATCAAAGCAATGTTGTGCCTTGTTGTGTAGTGGATAAAGCACTGATTCTCGAGTCAGGAAGACCTGCGTTCAAATCGATTTTCAGACCTTTAGCAGCTGTATGACCCTGAGCAGGTCATTTAATCCTGTTTGCCTTAGTTTTCTCATCTGTAAAATAAGTTAGAGAAGAAATGGCAAACCACTTCAGTACTTTTGCCAAGAAAACCCCAAATGTAGTTATGAAGAGTCAGACACAATTAATAGGAAAACCATAGGTATGGTTTAGGGGAAAGAACATTGGCTTTAGAATCAGATTTGGATTCAATTTCTGGCTCTAATGTTAACTACCTATGGGATCTTGGAATTAAGATTCTTCTCTGGACTTTCTAGTTTTCTCATCTATATGCAAAATAAGATAATTGGATTAGAATAACTCTAAAGTTTTTTGAAACATTTAATTCCTTGCCTCTAAAATAACATTATCTTCTTTATGTCTAGAACAAGTCCTTTTTGAGTATTTGGAAAATATGGACTAAATTCATCATAATATTTGGCCATTGGAAAATATTGGGTGGCAGTGGTTTAAATCAAGGATAAAAAGTAATGGAGAGTTTTTAGACATAATACTATTCTTTAGATGTCTATTAATTTTCCTGCAATAAATGTTCACAGGTTTTTTTTCTTCTTCAGATTATGTAGTGATTTCATGCAGCTAAAATTTTCAGCAGATGGAAGCCCTGTTAGAATAACTGTTCTGAGAGTTTCTTCCCATTACAAAAAAAGTACCCTCAATACTTCTAACAGGTGCAACAGTCATATAAATAAAGATTTGCCCAGTCAACCCCAGGTATGGGGGTGATTTAAAAAGAAATGTGGATGAGTAGTAAAAAGTTCTTGTAGGGTATTTCTAAGCCCACAAAGAAAGTCTAAGGTATGGAAAAACTTAAGTAATCTTTGGATTTTCTATACCATTCAACTAATGTTGTATTAACATTAGCAGAATGTAGCAGAAATCATATATTGCAATTTTGAGCTTTATCAGTAGAAGCTTTATATAGAAACATAAAATACAGGGAATGATATAGATATAGAAGAAGGCTTCTTTAAGAAAGTAAGCCTCTCAATGATAAATTTAAGGTACAAAACTATACCTATGTTTTTGTCCAAGTATAGATTTTTTTTTGATTGACTATGCTTGTTATAAAGATTGTGTTTTTCTTTTTATATTTAATATTTTATATTATATATAGGAAGATATTGGAGTAAGGGGATAAGGAGTGTTGCCAAAAAAGAAAAATGAAGGTGAAAAGAAGGATAATTGAAGTACTTTTAAAGATGACATAAAGCTAATACAAACCAGCAAGAAAGCATTGGCATCAATATGTGGAATTTACCACATATTTTTTAAAAAGTAAAGCTATCCTCTCTAGAGATATTTTTTCATATGTAACACTCTTTCTATTCTACTTTATTCTACTTTGTATGTGGGAATATTCCTTCTTTGTGGTGTTTGTTTGAGTTAGAATTAAGGATTAAAAACTAATAGAAAGAGAGGGAAAGGAGAAAGCAATTTTACTGAGCATGAAAGCATTTTTCATGCCCTAAAATGAGTAACTAGTTTCTATTTGCATTAGCTTTACAGATAGATTTATCTTGTATCTATTGCACCAATGCAGAAGTTTATCATTGTCTAGCTTGTGGTCTGTTTTACTAGTTTTAAAACAAGAGCCAGGGTGGGAAGGGTTTTAAAGAACAAAGACCTTTAAAGAAGTATGTGTGATTTCTCATTTTGAATGTAATGAAAGCCAGTTTCTAATATAGTGTTTATTACTCAAAACAAAAGAAGGAATATTCTAAGTATGGTAATGCACATTTGTAATTTCTGCTACTGGGAAGGTGGAAGCTAGTAGATCACTTGAGCTTGAAAATTCTGAGCTACAGTAGGACAAAAGCTGATTTGTCCTCATCAACTAATTCAGTACCAATATGATGAATCCTCAGGATCTGGGGACCACCATGCTACCTAAATGGGGCAAACCAGCCTAGGTCATAAAAGGGAGCAGGTTAAAGTTTCCATGCTGATAAACAATGAAATTAGGTTTTGTGAATGACTGCTGCAATTTCAGTTTGGGCAAGATTATATTTAAAAAAAAAAAAAAGAAAGGCAGGAAGGAAGGAAAGAAGGAAGAAAGGAAGGAAAGAAGAAAGGAGGAAGGAAGGAAGGAAGGAAGGAAGGAAGGAAGGAAGGAAGGAAGGAAGGAAGGAAGGAAGGAAGGAAGGAAGGAAGGAAGGAAGAGAAAGAGGTAAGGTTGGAAGGAGGGAGGAAGAGAAGAAAGAAAGAAATAAAAAAAGAAAGAAAGAAAGAAAGAAAAAAAGAAAGAAAGAAAGAAAGAAAGAAAGGGAAGGAGGGAAGAAGGGAAAGAGGGAAGAAAGGAGCGAGGAAAGGAGGAGAGAACAAACAAGTGAAAGAAGACACAGAGCCTTACTGTGAGGGAGGGAGGAAAGAAGGAAGGAAGGAAGGTTGAAAGGAGGGAAGAAGGGAGGGAGGGAGGAAAGGAAGAAAGAAAGGAAAGGAGGGAAGAAGAGAAAGAGGGAAGAAGAGAAGGAGGGAGGGAAGGTTGGAAGGAGGGAAGAAGGGAGGGAGGGAGGAAAGGAAGAAAGAAAGGGAAGAAAGGAAAGAGGGAAGAAGGGAGGGAGGAAAGGAGGAGAGAACAAACAAATGAAAGAAGACACAGAGCCTTTCTCTCTTTGCCTCAACAACATTAACATACTAAATTGTAAATAAATAGTAGTTGTCATAAAATTATTAGGTAAATTTATCTAAAGTAAGTAAAGTTATTTAAGTAAAATTATTTAAAAGCCCCTCATGCCAAGATTAGGCAATGATTTTTTCAGGTCCAGCAATGAAAATTTACATTGTTAAAGAACAACTGGAAGATCTAAATGAGGTAAGAGCAAAAGAATAGACAACTCCAAGGAAGGTACTAAACAACATGTTAAGCATGTTTTGCTTTCACTTGAGTGGGTAGAACTATGAATCAGGCCAAGATGGTGACAATAGGAAAGAAGTTGCTTCTATCAGTAACAGAGAGAGGGGAATCTAAAAATGGAGAGCACAGAAATGTCTTTCTTGATGAGAGATATTTTAAAGAAAGAACATTTCAATAATACCTCATTAAAAGTGGGTATATTATATATGTGGGTACTAATGTCATAAATCATAAGTAGATATATGAAACAGCAAATGATTTGGGGAGTACATGGATATTATGAGTATTCAAATATATACATACTAAATTATAGTAATGATACCTGCCATACTAAGGAATAATGTTTTTTTTAATTTCCTCATATTGTGTGTGTATGTACATAATATATATATATATATATATATAAATGTGCACATATTCTATATATGTGTATATTATATGTCCACACATATTATAAAAGTTCACACACATTCAGTGTAATACATTTTTTTAAGTTAAAGATTTTTATTTTCAAAATATATACATGGATAAACCTTGTGTTCCAATTTTTGCCCTTTCCCCCTTACTCCCTCCCCAGATGTCAAATGATCCAATATATGTTAAACATGTGTAATTCTTCTATATACAAGTGTAATACACTTCAAATCTTAGCCCCTAATAGGGAAAGGAAGGAAAGAAGGAAGGAAGAGGGAAGGAAGAAGAGAAAGAAAAAAGAAATAAGGAAAGAAAGAATAGGAAATATGAAGAAGGAAAGGAAGAAAGGAAGAATGAATATTTCCTTCCCATTTCCTCTAACATTTCAGTTAAGCTCAGTGGTGCTCCATAATAATGGAATTTTCTTATGAACTCAGTCATCTACCTAAATGTCCTTTTTACCACAACAGTACTTGGGGAATGCCCAAATGCCTACTCATCTTTAAGATTCAAAGTGTGGTTTATTTTATTTTCCCTCTTCCCAATGTGGCCATCTATATGGCTACAACTCCTACCACTCTCCAACCCTTTCCCCGATGTGCTTAGTAAATAAGCAGGATGTTTCCTCTGCCTCCTCAGACAGAAAAAAAAAAAAAAAAAAACCTTGTATGACCCATTAGAACAATTCCTCCTAGAATAGGAGAAGCTTTCAGATGAGCAGATCAATATGGAAGTCAAAAAGAAAGTATACTGGCAACTCATGCCAATAATCTGTGAAAGTTAAATCTTCTCAGGCTTTCTGACAGGATTTAACTCATGGAATCTTTTAAAGAATCAAATCCATTTGATTTACGTTATGCATATAGGGAAAAAATGCCTTGAACTGAGATAAGAAAATGGAAATTTAGCACCTTTTTTCCTCATTTTAAATTTGATTGTCCTAAAAATTATTTTTTAATGATTTTTAAAACTTCATTTTTATAAAATATGTTAGTAACCAGAAGAATCTATAATCTTCATGCCAAAAATGATAATGATAATATTGAGATTATTGACAGTTCTGACATCTACTTAAGTTAGAATCAGAAATCCTCTCCTGAATAGCAGAAAGGAGAAATCATATAGTATAATGAAAGAATGTTGGCGTGGGGAGCCACGGCATCTAAATTATCTTGCCACTAACTTATTGTGTGACTCTGGACAAGATCTAGTGTTTCCCTATATAAAATGGGGACAGAATTACGTGTTTCCTATAAAATAAAAGCATTCCACAAGATTTTAAAAGTCACATAGAGGCATTTTTACCCTTGTCATTCTCCTTCAATACTTTAACACTCCTGGAAAACTTGCCTTTTAACTAATTTAACTTCTAGATTATTCTGAATCAGCAGAGGATTCAGTATGAAAAGGCAGCATAATGTAAGAATCCTGCACATTATTGCACATGTCAAAAATGGAAGCCAGCAATGTTGGAATAGCTATGATAAGACAATCAAACATACACTGTGGATACAGCTGTGAATTGCCCCATAGTGGATTGTCTTTGATCAATAATCTTACTACTTACCACATACTCCAAGAGTATGAGAAAGAGAGGCTCAATATATAATGGAAAATTCATAACAGCACCTTTTGTGGAAGCAAAGAAGTGACTACTCCCTTGGGAATGGCTGAACAAAATGTGTTAATGAATGTAATTGAATATCATCATGCAAAAGGATCTGAACAAATTCAGAAAAAACAGGGCAAGATTTTATGAATTGATAGAAAATAAAATAAGCAGACTCAGAATATATATATGCAATAATATAAATGAAATGAATATGAAAAAGAACCAAACACTGCATAACTGCAGTAATATGTCATTGCTCTCTTTAGCAGAGATATATGCTTTCAGACATGGTTATTGTATCAGGTGTTTTTTCTTAGATTTTTTTTTTTCTGTGCAATGTTTGGTTCTATTTTCGAGTAATGAGGGGTGGAGTTGGATATATCTAAAAATGACTGATATATATGAAAATGTGTGATCAACAAAACAAAGAAGGAAGCCTTACTTGGACATATAAGAAATCTATGTTTCAATTCCTACTTTCACATGATGCAGTCTTGGATAGGTCATCTAACTCTTCTGAGTCTCAGTTTATAAAAAGGAAAAGGAATGCTTACTCTCACAGACACATTCTGAGGAAGGTATTTTGTAAACCTTAAGACACTATAAAGATGTGAATTTTATTCTGGTGGAAAAATAAGCAATTTTTTAACATGCTGATGTTTCAAAACTGTTTTCTGTATAGCCTGTTCCTTCAAAAATCACCCTGTTGATATGCTCCATGGTTCTGCATAAGATTTCTTGCTCAGCCATGTCCTCTTAAGGGAATTGCATGACAGAATATGAGCAGGACCAAATCAGAGCCACAAAGTTTTCATTCATGCCTAGATACATGGACACTCCATTGGGAATTTCTACCTTGTGAGATCAATCCATTTTGGTTTTATAGATGTAGTCAGATTATGTACTGGGAGGGTTAAAATAAAATCAATACATCCTCATCATTTAGTCTTTACAAGATCACATCAGGGGCTTCCCATTTACCTTTAGCAACTATGTCAATTGTTAGCATCTTGAAACAGAAAAAATATATACCTAGGGTTATATCTATATTTTGAAATTAAAAGTTTCTCCAAGAATTTAAATTTAACAAACATTATCAAGCACCTATGATATGTTGGGACCTATATTAGGCAAAAAATAAAATAGGTCCTATTTTCAAAAAGCTTGTGTTCAATGTGGAGTAGGAATACTACCTTAATACAAGTAAATATGAAAGTATATAAATGTAATTTCATGAGGGAGAAAAGGCTAATATCTGTGAGAATCACACAATTAGAGAGTATGAGGTGGCATCTAGTCCATACTTTGAGAAAATTAGGAAACAAAAGGGAAGAAATGAAATCTGGCTCAGGGAATGGGGGAAAGATAACTTGTTTATTGACACTACATGGAATTAAATATAAAAATGTTGACTTCTGCTGATCCTCTGAAATATGAAATTTAATTTGGGCTAAATAAGGATTTCAAGAATAGAGTATCTGTTAATAAAATAAATGTTCATTTAATATGTATTATTTCTATCAGTTTTCATTGATAAGGGCTCTAGATCATATGAGTTTAGCAGTAATTAACTCTTAGAAATTTTCAAGTATTCTGTATCCATCACTAGGCATTCAATAAATAATTTGACTTACTAGTATAGCAAAGGAAGAAAGGAAGGGACAGAGAGGTAGAGGAAGAGACAAAGAGAGAGAGAGAGAGTGTAAAACACACAGAGACACACAGAGAGAGACAGACAACACCAAGACAGAGAAAGAAATTCAGAAATAGAGGCAGGGAGGGATATGGGGAGAAGAAGGGAGAGAGAGGAGAGGGGGAGAGAGAGACAGATTTAGGGAAAGACAGAAGAGACAGAGAAGGAGAGGAGGGAGAGGAAAAGAGGATGAGAGAATGAGAGAGAAAGAGAGAGAGAGAGGGAGAGAGAGAGAGAGAGAGAGAGAGAGAGAAAGAGAGAGAGAGAGAGAAAGAGAGAGAAAGGATGCTTTAAATCAATCCCTCCATTTTACAGTTAAAAGAATTAAAGATAAATTTTGTTACAATTCTGTTAATTAAAATTCTAATTCATCACAGTACCTTTCCTTGTCAATTTCTCATTCCTTTCTAATGTGAATTTACTCTAATAAGATGTAAAAAAAAAAAAAAAAAGTGTTATATGAAGTCTGAGACTATTTTTGAATTCAGGTCTTGTGATTCCAGGTCCACTGTTCTATTTACTTTATCTTGTAGCTGCTCCTAGTACTTAGCCTCATGATCTGGAATTCAAGTTGCATGTATGTTTTAAGTTTATAGCATTTATATATCAGGGACAAGTAAAAGACTCAGTAGATAAAGTATTCAGCCCAAAATCAGAAAGACCTGAATTCAAACCTGTCTTCAGACATCTACTAGCTGTGTATCCTGGGCAACTCATTTAACTCTATTTGGCTCAATTTTTTCATATGTAAAATGAACTGGAAAAGGAAATGCCAAAAAGTCCATAATCTTTGCTAAGAAAAGCCCAAATGGAGTCATAAAGAATCAGATGGACTAAAAAATGACTGAACAACCACAATTGAATCAGAGTCTTCATTTTTCTCGTAGTTACATGTGTCTCTTGTTCAAGGGCTACATATTTTGCTGCTGAGGACTCTAAGTGACCCCATGTCATCCCGCATTTTTGTAAACTTAGTTCAAAAGAAAGAATGCTATATTTGGAGTTATTGTCAGTACCAAGCTGGAAGAGACATCACAGACCTTCTGTCCAAACCTCATATTTACAGATAAGGAAATTCAAGATCAGGAAAGCTAAGACATTTATTCAAGACGACCAACGTATTAAGTTTTACAGAAAGGATTTGAAAGCAGATTCTCTAACTCTAGAGTTGGTACTCATTTACTGCACTATGCTGAGTAAGGCTTGGATATGATTCCCAGCCTTATTGCTTCAAATCCTAGATTTTAGGCAAAATTCACTCTGTACCTGTTGTGTTTTTTTTTTTTTTTTAATGAAGGTTAGATTAAAAATGAAGGACTAGATTGTTTTATTTGTATACATATTATCTCCCCTATTGGATTCCTTGAGAACAGGAACTATCTGTCATTTTTTTTTTTTATCTCCCGGTCTTAGCATAGTGCTTGGCACACAGTAGGTACCTAACAAATTTTTATTTCTGGATAGACTGCCTCCAACATTCTGTCCAATTATGTTTATGAATCTATGCATTCCCCCTGAATTAAGAGTATAGTCTGTGATCATGGAATCATCCATTAAAAAAAATAGATTCTAACCTAAGAATAAGAATAAAGCCAATTGGCCCTTTTTGGAACTGGAACTAGGATCCCTCCAGTTTCTTAGTTATAGCCTAAAAGTTACTTTTGACCTTTTTTTAAATCAGCACCTTCTTCCTCCTTTGTCAAGGAAGGACTTTGTCAAGTCCTATTGTCTCTCTATATGTATTAATTCTTATCTCTAACTTGTCTTCCTTCCCATTACAGCCATCTTAATTCATGTCCTTATTATTTCATTTAGATTATCAGAGCTTTAATTTAGAATCCTTCTATCTGTGGCAAATTCAGTAGGTGATGGGGGGAGTAAAAGGGATGCCAGGATGAAATTTAACCATTGGTAAAAATCATATCAAGAGAGGGAATTTAGAGAATTTAACCTTCCTCTCCCAAGGAGGGTGATGGATGGAGCAGGTCCTGAGAGAAGAATTCCATTATAATGAAATCCTATTACTGATGGCTTGGGGGTGGTTATGCCATGTAGCTGTATAGGTTAAAGAGGACCAAAAATTCAAATATGAGGACAGCAGTCTTTGAAGGGAGGATATGTGCCTCTCTACAGGTCAATATTTTGGTATAAAGCCCTATTGAACTAGAAAAATTCTATTGGTCTATTATATTAATCTTATAAATGGTATTTCTGTTTTGAGTTGATTCCCCACTCCATTTTATTTTTCACATCCAAGTAATTTTCTTATGATGACAAAATGATTGATTATCAAATCACTTGTCTTGAATTTTTTCAGTGATATTTCATTGTATATTAAATTTCTTGATCATAATGATCAAGGATCTCCACAGTGCTTTGATTTTTCCATCATACTTTTTGTCTCTTATTCTCATAATGTACATCTCTTTTTCATGCCTTTGCTTATGTAGATTGCCACCTCTCTTGCCCCAACCCAATTGTGATAGATTCTCCTTCTTTCCACCATCCCAAGTATTGAATTTCCTTCTTTCTTTCAAAGTCTGACTTCAATGCCATTTCCTCCAAGAAGCCTTCCTTTACTCTTTCCTCTATTACACAAGAGAAAAGAGACCTCCAGTCCTTTTCTCTAGCACTTTTTTTTGGTTCTGCTTTATACTGATCTCTTTCTACCATTCTACCATACTTAGCAGACTATGTGTTTATGTGTGTGTATGTGCATGTATATAAGTGTATGTATTTGTATTCATGCACTTATACATACAATCTAAAACCTTTTTCTTCCCCCCCCCCCCCCCCGTTTCCTCATTTTCCCAGACAATTATTTGACTTTAACTCTTTGTTTAAGTGGGCCTCTGCTTCCAAGATGGAGGGTGAACTGTCAGAAATACTTCTAGGGACCTATAAATTTTCAGTTCTTTCAAGATAGTATGAGAGGTGTTTACTCTTCTCCTGGCCTGTGCTTTATTCTGTGAGTGACCACAAGTACTCTCTTTTGTCCTAAAACTGTGAAAAAAGTCCCCACTCCATTGTGTTGCTAAGCTCTGGTATGCTAGTGCCCCCCTTCACCCTGGGACTGCCACCCAAAATCCACATATGGTCAAAATGTCAGAGTCCTACCTCATTGCTACCAAAGAGAACCCTTGTAATATCCTTGTAACCAATTGTTCAATCCCCTTACTGTTTGTGGGCTAAAAGGTCTGGAAATTATCACTGCTGCTGCTGCTGATTCAGTTGCTCTAAGGCTTGTTCCTGGTTTGCTAGGACCAGTCTGTACTGGCTCAGCTTGTGGTAGACTAAGCTCCTCTCTCACCTGGGTACAACAAGTTTTTTTTGCTGACCGAAGTTGTCCTGAACTGGAAATTTGTTTTACTCCATCTTTTTGTGAGCTCTGTCATCCTAAAATCTGTTTAGAGTCATTTTGTAAAAGGAAGAGTTTGGGAGAAAGCTTAAGCAAGTCCTTCCTTTGTCATGTTAGCTTCCCTTTTGATTATTTAGACTATCAAAAATGCTTTAAAAGTTTTGCTCCCTTCAGATTTTCTGGAAAATATGGTTAATATATGTAGTCTTTTGTAAAAAAAAAAAAAAAAAAAAAAAAAAATCTTAGGCTGTAACCTGTGGTTTGCCAATAAAGTTCATTTCACACACATACACACACACACACAATGAAATCAAGATCATAAATTCAATTCAGCAAAACATTTAATAAGTATGTGTATTTTGGTAAAAACAAATTGGTCTCAGGCCATGGAAGAGCTCAAAAAGGATTTTAAGAATCAAGTAAGAGATGTAGAAGAAAAATTGAGAAAAGATAGTGATGCAAGAAATTTGCATCAACAGCTTAGTAAAAGAGACACATCAAAAAAAAAATTGAAGAAAATAACACTTAAAAAAACAGACTAGGCTAAATGGTAAAAGAGGTACAAAAAAAGCCAATGGGGAGAAGAATGCTTGAAAAAGCAGAATTTGCCAAGTGGAAAGAGAGGCACAAAAATTCACTGAAACAAAAAATTCTTTAAAAATAGAATTGGATAAATGAAAAAGGAAGCACACAAGCTCACTAAAGAAAATAATTCCTTGAAAATCAGAATTGAGAAAATGGAAGCTAATGACTGTGAGAAATTAAGAAACAATAAAACAAAACCATGGGAGGGAAAGACAATGTGAAATATCTCATTGGAAAAACAATTGATCTGGAAAATAGATCCAGGAGAGACAATTTAAAAAATTATTGTGCTACCTGAAATCCATGATAAAAAGAGCCTAGACATCATCCCTCAAAATCAATTTGGAACTGTGCCCAAAGGGCTATAAAACTCTGCATATCTTTTGATTCCACAATGCCACTACTAGATCTGAATCCCAAAGAAATAATTAAAAAAAAGAGAAAAGAATCTATATGTATAAAAATATTTATAGAAGCTTTTTTGTGGTGGCAAAAAATCCCTGAAAATTGAGGGGATGCCTATCAATTGGCTGAACAAATTGTGTTATATGAATGAATTAGAATACTATTGTTCTATAAAAAATAACGAGCGGGTAGACTGCAGAAGAATCTAGAAAGACTTACATGCTGAATGAAATGAGAAGAGCCAGAAAATATTGTATATAATAATATCAACATAGTGTGGATGATCAATTTTGATAGACTTATCTATTCTTAGCAATCCAATGATCTAAAACAATTCCAAAAGAATCATGATGGAAAATCCAGAGAAATAGCAATAGAGTCTGAATGCAGATGGAAGTATATTATTTTCCTTTTTGTTTGTTTGTTTTTTCTTCTTCATAGTTTTTCCCTTTTGTTCTGATTCTTCTTTCACATCATGACTAATGTGGAAATATGTGGAAGATGATTGTACATGTATAATCTAAAACAGCTTGATTACCATCTTGGGTAGGGGGAAGGAGAGGAAAAAAATAGAAGTAAAAATCTTATGAAAATAAATGTTAAAAACTATCTTTACATGTATTTGGAAAAATAAAATACAAAGGGGGTGGAGAGAAATTAGTAAGAAAAACTGCCCTGATATTCTAAAATCAGAGGATAAAAGAAATTAAAAGAGTCTACTGATCATCTCCTGAAAGAGATCCCAAAATTAAAACTCCCAGGACTTCATAGACAAATATAGCTCACAGTCAAAATTACATACGATTTAGTATCTTCTACATAATGGATAAGCAATCTTGGAATAATATTCCAGAAGGCAAAGAAAATAAGATTACAATCAAGAATCACCTACCCAGCAAAACTGAGTATAATCCTTCATGAGAAAAAAAAAGGTATTCAATGAAATAGAGGATTTTCAATCTTTTCTGATGAAAAGATCAAAACTGACTATAAAAAGGAAATCATAAGAGATTTAATAAGATTAAAGTTTTTATATTCCTATATGGTAAGATGATACTTGTTACTTAAGAATTTTCTAATTATGAGGGCAGTTAGGAGGATACAGAGGGGGAACAGATAGATGAGAGTTAAAAGTAAAGGGTAATATCTTTAAAAAAAATTAAGCTGTGAGAGAAATATATTGGGAGAAAGGGAGAATTAGAACGGAGCAAATTATCTCACATAAAAAAAAAACTTTTAAAGTGGAGGGGAAAATGAGGGAGGTGAAGGAAAGTAAGTGAACATTACTCTTATCGGAATTGGCTCAAAGCAGGAATAACATACACACTTAATTGGGTATAGGAATCTTGCCCTGTAGAAAGGTAGGAGGGGAAGAAGATAGGGGAAGAGGTGGTAGAATGGAAGGAAGATTTGGGGAGAGGTAATCAGAAGCAAAAACTTTTGAAGAACAGGGTAAAAAGAAGGAGGGAGAGAGGGAGGAGAGACAGAGACAGAGACAGGGAGAGAGAGACAGAGACACAAAAAGAGAAAATAAACAGGTTTAGGGGGGATAGGATGGAGGGGAAAACAGTTTGCAATTTTTGAAGCAAGTTTCTCTGATGGAGATTTCATTTCTCAAACATAATTTAAAAAAAAGAGAGAGAGAATCATGCCCCAATCGATAACTGATCAAAAGATATAGTTTTCATATGAAATAATCTAAGCTATCTATAGTTATGCATGAAAAATGCTCTAATTCACTATTGATTAGAGAAATGCAATTTAAAGTAATTTTGAAATACTACTTCATATCTATTAAATGGCTAACAGAACAAAAATGAAAAATGAAATGACGGAATGTAGGGGAAATTAGACATTAATGTACTGTTGGTGGAATTGTGAGCTGATTCAACCATTCTGGGGCAATTTGGAAATATGCCCAAGGGATAATAAAACTGTGAATACACTTTGACCTGGCAACACCACCACGAAGTCTATATCCCAAAAGAGAAAGAAAAAAAAGGAAAAGGTCCTATAAAGATAAAATTATTTATAGTAACTCTTTTCTGGAGGCAAAAAATTGGAAATTGAGGGGATGCCCATCAGTTGGGGAATAGCCGAACAAATTGTGACATGTGACTACAATTGAATACTATTCTGCCATAAAAAATTATGAACAGAATGCTCTCAGGGAATCTTAGAAAGACTGATGCAAAATGAAATATATTTGTACAAAGTAAGAGCAATATTGTAAGATGATCAGTTGTGAACAACTTTGCTTTTGTCAGCAATACAATGATCTAAGACAACTCTGAAGGACTTGTGATGGAAAAATGCTATTCATCATCAGAAAAAGAGCTGATGGTATCTGAATACAAATTGAAGCATACTTTTTCACTTTTTTTTTCTTCAGGTTTTTTCACCTATATTTTTATGACATGACTATTATAGAAATATTTTGCATGACTATGCATGTATAACCTATATCAAATTGCTTACCTTCTCAATGTGGGGGAGTGGAGAGTGTTGAAGGGAGAGAATTGGAATTTAAACTTTTAAAAGCAAATGTTAAAAATATTTTTACATATATCTGGGGAAAAATAAAATACTGATTTTTTAAAAAGAATCTAAATAATTTCTCTTGTTGACAATATTTCTAAGAACCCACAATGGAATCCATAATTATCCTTTTTCATTGTTTAAATCTAAGTTCTGATTGTCAGAATTTTTTTCATTTTTTAATCATGATTCTGTGGAATGATATTCTGAAATAAAGTTAAATAAACTTTAACAGAACATTTGCTTGCATGCACATTTGAATCAAAATTTTATCATTATTCCAGATAGGAAGATTTGGCGCTACATAATAAGATTGCAAATACATTTCAGAAAATGCCAAAGAAACAAAACTCTTTATAACGTTCAATCACCTATCACAATCCACTAGAATGTGAGATCCTGGAAAGCAAGGAATGTCTTTTTTGCTTCTTTGTATCCCTTGTTCTTAGCAGGCACCTAGTAGACACTTTCTAACCACTTATTGACTGATGGCTAGACATCTTATTCTAAAAAACAATTCTATTTCCTTGCCTTCCATCATCAAGGTGTACTCCACACAAATTAGCATTATCTGGTCCTTTCAGCAGGTACATGGCATCTTCTCTTCCAAAACTGTTGAAACTGTTACTTTAAAGAATTCTCATATGATCCTCTTAATCTTTCCCTTCTGATCCCTTTTTGTTCAAAGTGCAAGAATGGTGGTTACATACCTTTTCTCCTTGACACTTTTTTTTTTTTGTTAGAAGGAAAGTTCAGCTTACCTTGGAAATAGATGCCTGATTGGATCTGAAGGACTCTTGGGAGGGTTCTGGGATTCAGAGAGTGGATGAATTCTTGAAGAGTGGATGTCATTGCTGACCCAGGTTAGTCACTTGGTACCACACAATCTAAAGCTGTCAAGAGTCACTTCATGGCAGTTAGAATCTGAGCCATCTCTTTACACACATTGAACTATGGGGGTGGGGAACCCATAAAGGAAGGTGCTAAAACTTCTTCATTGTCCTCATTGTGGTCTACATTTCCTTCCAACACTAAAGTAACACAGGATGGGGGCGGGGTGAGGGAGTCTAAACAGCTGCCACAGAATGAGAATGCCAAGTATGGTTTTCCTTGCTTATGGCTTCCCCAGGTGTCTTTTTGCAGCTTAGACAAAACTGTTTGTGGTCAAAGCTGCAGGTGAAAAGACTACCTGAACAGAAGGAGAATGTGATCTCTGAATCTAAACTAAGATGTAAAACTGTGTTATTATGTGGTCCATTTTACAGAGACTTTCTAGTTGATTACTTATTTGGCCCTATTTGACTGCATTGTATGTGTCTCACTATATCAACTGATGGTATAAGTAAATGAGGAACTTAAATTCCTAGTCTGTATGTGAACATGCTATATTAGATGATCTCTAAATCTGTTAATTCTCAATCTTGTTTTTGTAACCATTTTCACAAAGACTTTCTTCTGACATGAGACTAGGATATACTTTAGATTTCTCAATTATTTATCTCCATTACTTTCTCATCAAATCACTTGTGAATTTCCTATTTTATGTCACCTAGTGTGACAGAAACTAACCCATCTTGCAAGAACACAGCTCAAATAATGAATGAGTTTATTTAAAGGCTAGAGATCACATCAGAGCTCTTATTAAGAAAAAATGCCTAAGGGTGACAACTTTCACCAAGTAGTCTGGTTTCAGTCAGTTTGAAAGAATTACCGTGGAGATGATACCACAAGAACTTTTCTTCCCCTCCCAACCCCCACCTTATCACTCTTTTACAGTTACCACCAGCTAACTGCACCATGCCATCCTCCTTGTAGCCCCTATCTCCTACTCCATCACTATGTACACAGATTGTGCTTTCTACAGCAGCTAATAATGCTATACATTACCACTTCATATCACTAAACTCCATCATGGTCCTCTCAGTCATAGCACTTTGTGAAAGCTCCCTTAAGCTTCTTGTAAATGAGGGCAGAGATCTTCCATTGTTTGATATGATATTCTATCTATAATGTTATTTGTATTGCTATTCTCCTTATTTCTCAGAAGAAAGTATAACCAATCTTTATTTCAGGGAAACAGGTTGCTGTGAAGTTCCCATAGATAAAGAATGCTTCAGAATCCCTCATAAATTAAAATATAGGTCAAAAACTCATAAACAGGTAAGTAGCGAGGTGGGTAGGACAATATACATGGAGTCAGGAAGATCTGAGTTCAAATCCAGATTTAGATAGTTACTAGCAATGTGACCTGGGGAAATCACTTAAATTCAATTTGTCCAAGTTTCCTTTTCTGTGAAATGGGGATGATAACAGGGTCATCATTCTTTTAGGGTTTTTGTGAGGATAAAATGATATTTGTGTAAAATGTTTTTAAACCTTAAAGTAACCAAAAATTCTCTCTATAATTATAGCTGAAACCTCCCCTTCCTCATAGCATATTTCTTATCGCTTCTGCCATGTAACAAGAAGTTTCCCAAGGACTGGCATTGTAACTCTTCTTGCATCCTACAAGCAAATTTCCTTCTTTAATGCCTTGTTATCTGAGAGTGGCTTTCACAGCCTTAGCCATGTCCCCATCATCTAATCATTGAAACCCCTTTCTGCATTACTTTTTCCTATGAGTCTAAGGGTTTGGAAATGCACCTCAATTTTTTTCCTCTCCTATTGCCCCCCAATACCCTGCGATTCTTCTTGGCAGTGTTATTGAAATTACCTGGGCTGCTTATAAAGCATCTAGGGAAGAATGACTAGAGACAAACATGTATTTGCCCTCTTGGAAAAAAGAAGGAAGGAAGAAAGGAAGGAAAGAAGGAAGGAAGGAAGGGAGGGAGGGAGGAAGGAAAGGGAATGAAGGAAGGAAAAGAAATATCAACTGAATATCATTTTTTCCCCTAAAGGATTATATTCAGTGTTGTTGGGTAGGCGATTCATTACTAGTTCCTCTGCTCTTTAAAATATCATATTCCAATCCCTCTAATTCTTTAATGAAGAAGTTGCTCAATCTTGTGTTATCCTAAGTGTATTTTTTTCTTTCTGCTTGTAATATTTTCTCCTTACCCTGGGAACTTTGGAATTTGGCTATAATATTCCTGGGAATTTTCATTTTGGTATCTGTTTCAGGAGGTGATCAGAAGATTTTAAAAGTTCAATTTTATCTTCTGGTTCTAAAATATTGTTTCCCTTGATAATTTCTTGAAAGATGATATCTAAATTCTTTTGCTGCTCATGGTTTTCAGGTAGTATAATAATTCTTAAATTACATCTTCTTGATCTATTTTAAGCTCAATTGTTTTTCAAATGAAATACTTCATATTATCTTGTATTTTTTAATTTTTTAATTTTGTTTTATTGTTTCTTGATGCCTCATGGAGTTACTTTCTTCCTTTTCTAATATTTAATATTCTTGCTTCTAATATTTAAGATATTATTTTTGACTTTTTTAGCCTCTTGTTTTTCATTTGGCAAATTCTATTTTTTATTTTTTCAAACATATATATTGACAATTCTTCAACATTAGCCTTTTCAAAACCTTATGTTCCAATTTCCCCCCTTTCTCCCACCCCCTTCCCTAGATAGCAAATACTCCAATATATGTTAAACATGGTAGAAATATGTTAAATCCAATATATGCATACATATTTATACAATTATCTTGCCACACAAGAAACATCAAATCAAACCACAAAAAAGAGAATCAAAATAAAATGCAAGCAAACAACAACAAAAAGAGTGAAAATGCTATGTTGTGAAGTACACTCAGTTCCCACGGTCCTCTCTCTGGGTGTAGATGGCTCTCTTCAATACTAAACAACTGGAACTGGTCTGAATTATCTCATTATTGAAAACAGCCACATCCATCAGAATTGATCATAATATAATCTTCTTGTTGTCATGTATAATGATCTCCTGGTTCTGCTCATTTCACTTAGCATCAATTCATGTAAGTCTCTCCAGATCTCTCTGAAATCATCCTTCTGGTCATTTCTTATAGAACAATAATATTCCATAATTTATTCAGCCATTCTTCAATTGATAGGCATCCATTCAGTTTCCAGTTTCTTGACACCACAAAAGGCAAATTCTATTTTTAAGGCAGATTTTCTTCAGTATTTTGTGAACTTTTTAAAATTAAGCTATTGACTCCCTTTTCATAAATTTCTCATCTTATCATTTCTCTTCTCAATTTTTCTTCTATTTCTTTTATTTGACTTTTAAAAGAACTTTTTGAATTTTTCCAAATATTTGGCATGGTTGGGATAAGTTGAGTCTTTGAATGTAGCCTTTTTGACTTTGTTGTCTTCTTCTGAATTTGTGTTCTGATTTTCCCTGTCACCACAGTAACTTTCTGTCTTCTTCTTCTTCTTCTTCTTCTTCTTCTTTTCTTTTCTTCTTCTTCTTCTTCTTCTTCTTCTTCTTCTTCCTTCTTCTTCTTCTTCTTCTTCTTTTCTTCTTCTTCTTCTTTTCCTCTTCTTCTTTTTCTTCTTCTTCTTCTTCTTTTCTTCTTCTTCTTCTTCTTCTTCTTCTTCTTTTCTTTTCTTCTTCTTCTTCTTCTTCTTCTTCTTCTTTTCTTTTCTTCTTCTTCTTCTTCTTCTTCTTCTTCCTTCTTCTTCTTCTTCTTTCTTCTTCTTCTTCTTCTTCTTCTTCTTCTTCTTCTTCTTCTTCTTCTTCTTCTTCTTCTTCTTCTTCTTCTTCTTCTTCTTCTCATTTTTCCCAGACTATTTCTTAATTATTAACTTTATGCTAAGTAAGGCACTGCTAATGGTTTGGAGAAAATAGTGTACCTCAAAAAAAAAAAAAAACAACAGGATTTTTGTGCAACTGTTTTCAGAGCTAGGTCTGAGTGTTTGTAAGTTTTCAATTATTTCAAGGTGACATGATTTATGGGCAGGTTCATTTACTATTCCTTTGGCCTTTACTTAAGACGTTACTGGAAGTCATAAAGACTATGTAGGTTCCTAGATAACAAAAAGGGAACTTATAAGAGGAGAAAACAGGAATTTTCCTAACTTTCTGGGGTACAATTTGAAACCTTTGTGTGCCTTTTGTTGTGAAGTAAAATTTGTTTTAAATGTCAATTTTATAAATCAGTAAGAATAATATGGAAATTGGGTAGGGAGGACTAATGCTGCTTTTGAGGAATTTAGGATATTGGCATTTCAGTTTTCATTTGAATGAGAGGAAAAGAACCAGAGAAGTTTAACGGCCCCCAAATTTTATCCAGGATCTTTGTGTTAGGAGGAAGATTGTGTCACAAGGCCATATATTTTCTTCATTTTATGAACCATGCATGATTTCAGTTGGTCAGAAAGCACTTATTTAGTGCCTACTATGTGCTATAGCTAAGCTATACCATGCTAAGCTCCAAGATACAAAGAAACAAAATATAGACAATCTGCTTTCAGAGAACTCATACTCTAATTGGTAAACAATTATGAATAAATTTCTTATAAGAGTTGTTTTGAAGATCAAATGAGATCAAATGTTTAAAGTGCCTGACAAAATAGGTACTTAATAAATAATTGCTCCCTTCTACCTGGAGATCTTCTGCCATGATTTCCACCCTTATGATCTTTTCCTTCTATAATGTATGAGTTTCATGCAGCTCAGTAACTAACTTCTTGTATGGATTAAACTATTCATGTCTTCTCTCCAGTCTCATAGAATAATAGGATCATTTTTGTTGTTTAATTGTTTTCCAGTTGTGTTCAACTCTGCTTGACCCTACCTGGAGTTTGTTTGTTTTTTGCTAAGACAATTGGGATTAAGTGACTTGCTTAGGGTCACACAGCCAAGAAGTGTTAATTGTCCGAGTCAAATTTGAACTCCGGTCCTCCTAACTTCAGGGCTGGTGCTCTATCCACTGAGTCACCTAACTGCCTCTGGAGTTTTCTTGACAAAGACATTGGATTGTATAAGAAATAATGACCAGGATGATTTCAGAAAAGCCTTGAAAGACTTACATGAACTGACGCTAAATGAGGTGAATAGAACCAAGAAAACATTATGCACAGCAACAACAAGATTAAGTGATGATCAACTCTGATGGACTTGGCTCTTTTCAACAATGAGGAATTCCACTACTTATGATGGAAAGGGCCATATGCATCCAGAGAGAGAACTATGAAAACTGAATATGGATCAAGGCACAGTATTTCCCCATTTTTGTTGTTGTTGTTTGTGTGTTTTTTTTTAACCTTGTGGTTTTATTTTCACCTTTTGATCTGATTTTTCTTTTGCTTTATTGAAGAATATGAAATGTGTTTAGAAAAATTATAATATATAGATTGATTATAGATATATAATTATATATAATATTATATCTAATATTATAATATATCTAATATTATAATTATATATCTATACAATTTAGAAAAATTTGGAACACAAGGTTTTGCAAAGGTGAATATTGAAAATTATATTTGTATGTATTTGGGAAAAATAAAAAGTTATTTTAAAAGAAATTGAATTGATTCAGCATTTCCATCTACAATTCATTTTACAGATAAGAAAACAGGCAAATAGGGTAACTCACCCACAATCACATAGTTATCATGTCTGAGGCCAGATTTGAATTCTCAAGGTGTCTTCCTGATATCAGGTCTGGTGCTCTATTCATTACAACACTTATAGGATGGTAGCATCTCTCAAATATGTCCCCTTCTCTCCTAGACCCTGTCACCACTCCAATGAATGCCCTCATTACCTAATGGCTGGACTATTGCAGAGGCCTGTTGGTGAATCTGCCTGTTTCACTGAGGATCAAGAGTTCATGGATTTAATTTGGAAAGGTATTTGGAGGATATCTCCTCTATCTTTCATGTTTTACAGATAAGGAAACTGAGACCAAATGAGAATAAATGATTGACTCCACAGGTAGTAGAAAGTGTCAATGACTGGATTAAATCAAAGTTCCATGACTCCCAGCTCAACAACCTTATTAATGCAACAAAATGCTTCAGTTTCCCTTTTGGGGAAAAAACAAAACAAAAAAAAAAAACTGATATTTTCTATAGACCCTTTTGGTCACAGTCAGGTTGGGATAGTGGGGACATTAGCTTAACATTTAGGTTGCTTTGGTAAACAGAGGCTTAACCAGACAACTCAAAGTCTACTCAACTAAACAAGTCAGGTCTGGTAAACACAATAGGAGTTAGGAGGAGATTAAGGGAGAATAGAAGCTTAACTTACATGGGAAAATAAAGAGTTGTTTGTTTGCTTTGCTTTTTGGCTCCCACTTTTTTTTCCCACACATACCTGCAAAACTGATCTATCTTGACTAGTATTTCCAGAGCCAGCATGGTAGCTGGATATACACATCTTCTAATTCTTTAGTTTTTGTTCTCTCTTTATTCCCCTATCTCTTCCTCTGTCTCTATGCCTCTCCTTTTCAGAAGCACAGACTTTTTTCAAAAAATTACTAGGAAATTAAGTAAATGGAAAAAATATTAAGATAATAAATGACACTATGTACCAAAGCTGATGTCTTCCAATTCTTGTGTACCTCTTCACTCCTTCCCCCTACTCTTGCATTTTCTCTACTATTGGCTGGCAATAGGATGGTTCTTAGGTCCCCACCCTTCTTCCCACAGGAAGAAGGTGGTCTGTTTGTGGCTGCAATCATTCTTTCCCAAGTCTGGGTTCTGCTGCATGTAGCCTTAGTTATCAGTCCACACAGTGTTTTGCTCAAACCAATCTAGGCTTGCACCCATTCTGGGCCTATTTGACACTACTTATAACCAGCAGTTTATCTCTACCTAAGTTACTCAAAATTCTTCCAAAGATTACATAATGATAAAATTATTCACTGGACAGTTCTTCTTCAGCAAGTTGGGGTGAAAATTGGCCTGAGAGAGTGTTGTTTTCCTTCCCATACATGTCTAATCTGAACAAGCTTCAGGGCTATTAGATTGGTTAGTTTTAGAAATCATTCTCAGTGATATTACACTTCAATTCAGGACTTGAATGAACATAGAATTCTATTTTAATACTTTCCTGAAGTATGGAGATGACCTTGGATTCTTCAAGGTTGTGCCAGGCTATGAGTTCTAGTAGGTGCTACCATAATATAAAGATTTTGAATATAGTTTAAGGGATCAAATTTATATCTTTGCAATGGTTGTCACTCATGGTTGGAATACCTTTCCCTTCACTTCTGCCTCCTTGCTCCTCTGACCTCCTTCAAGATTTAACTCAAATCCTTCCTTCTGTAAGAAGACTTTCTAGACCTCCTCACCCATAGTACCTTTACTCTGAGACTACCATTCACTTATATTCTATACATCTTTTATTTATAATTTTCTTTATTGGCTCAATTAGGGAATGGATTGGAGGCTAGCAAGTCATGAGGAAGGCACATTCTGCAACAGGCCATTGCAATAGTCCAGGCATGAGGAAATGAGGACCTTTATTAGTGGCTGAGTCAGAGGAAAAAAAGGGGGCATATTTGAGAGATGCTACAAAGGTGAAATAGGCAAGGCTTGGCAAAAGCTTGGGTATATGGAGTAAGAGATAGTGTACAATCCAGGATACTTCCTAGGTTACAAGTTAGTACTGTTTTCAGAGCTAATAAAATTCAACTAGATAACTCAATAAAAGATAAAAGAACAACAAATGATCCAACTATGTTTTGTGTTTATTGATTACAAAAAAAAAAAAAAACATTTAATTCAGTAAAGCAAAACACAGTCTTAAAAATTCTCTTCAAATAAGGAGTATTTCATTCATAACTTAAGATTATAAAAGATTCCTTAATAGATACAGAGAACACTATTCAATGTTCCTGTGATTATTTAGACTACTGACTGCTTGGAACAAAGGTTAAAATTGGCATTGGGTGAAGATGAGAAAAAGACATTAAACAATTTTAGCATTTTCAATCTGGCTTAGTCAAATAAGCCTTAATATGAAAAAAAAATGTTAAATATGCAAAGACATTGGTCATAATCAATAATGAAGGTCTTGACATAACTTGGATTTCTGCTTGGATTACCTTTGTAGGATGGGACTAAGGAACTAAACTGATCGCCATCATCTGAGCCTTCTTCCTGCTTGCCTAAGATTAATTTTTATCAATTCCTCAGCTAACCATACCTAACGCTAAAGACTACATCACTAGTGAAAGGTGAAAGAATACAAAATCTGACTGTGTTTAGTGTTTGCTGGTTACAAAAACAAAACAAAATACCTGAATTAATGAGGTAAAATACAATCTTATAAATTTTCTTCTAACAGTCTTTCATTTATATTTTAACATTAAACAAGATTCCTTGATCTATGCAAATATAAAGAACATCATTAAGTGCCTCTGTAATTGTTATTATTGTTAAGCAAATTATAAAATAGGGAGCTACCACCTGGTCAAAGATGTTTTGCAGTCTTAAAGGCTGTTTTGTAAATGGTACAAATAGACAAAAAAAAATTTCCTATAGATGATATCTCCTAAATGTTTTCATTTGTGAATGATACTGTATATCGCTTAAAAGAGATCTAGCATTCCACCCAGAGTAAACTAAATGAATGAAAATCTTTAAAAATTCTTGGAAGCAGCATAGTACTGGGAAAGAGATTAGCCAAATGATCCACGTGAGAAAAATCAAATGGATGAAAAATGCCTATTGTCCTTGTTTTTGTATTTAGTTATGAGTGGGATAAATAAAGATTTATCAGAGACTGTAAAGAAAAGTAGAACAAACCCTAGGCCTAAGTTTCAAGTTCCTAGAAGTCATGACCATTAATGAAATCTGCTCTGCCACATCAGCACTGCTCCTGCCAAATAAGGAAGCATCATTGTATATTGGTAAATAGTCTTTTCCATGTTCCCAAAAAATTCAATTCAAAAATTTAAAAATCAACAGAGTAAAACCTGTGACTTTTCAGCTATATAACCCAGCTTCTGTTTCTGTACTGCGCTACTATTGAGGTCTGAATAAAAAATTCATAGCACTCCCTCACCCCCCCCCCCCCCCCCCTTGCCATTAGGCCTGGAAAATTGAGTCTAAAAAAGAGCCCAGGAAAAACCTTGAACTTCTGACCTCTACATACCATTGTGTCATAAACTCCAGGTGCATTATCTCATTCCTTCTTAGCATAATTTCCCCTCCTTTTGAGTATTGCCCCTTGCCTCCCCATCTCCTGCCATCAACCTTCTTATCTTGACCCCTATCCTATCAGGATTAAGCTATGATCCTTTCCTGAAATTATGGCTTTCCATCCTCCCAGCGACCTTGTCCCCCTCATCTGCTTTTGTTTCCCCTATAAGATTATATATTCAGGTTATGCATTCTGTTTGCAAACTCTAGTTAGCTAAAACCCTATATAAGTTCCCTGCCTCAATTAATCTGAACCAAATGCTTTGGACAAGAATCCCATGTGGTCAGCTAGCTTAAAATCCACATTAAAGATTAAAAAATAATCTCTGCTTGCCACAGTTTCTCTGATATTACACTATACCCTACTAGATTGCCTAGTGAGTATGATAGCCTGCTTCTTGCAAGAACCAAATAAAGGCTTTCTGTTTGTATCTGGAGATCCCTCTGAGTAGTCACTTTGAATAAGGGGTGCCTAGCATGCCATCCCACACAGTTAAAAGACCTGAAAAAATGTATGCAATTGTTTTAAGTACTTCAGGTTAACAACTAGTTGGTCCCAGAATTGAAAGAGAAGAAAGTAGGATATATTGGATTTGAGAAAATGTGCAGTTTTTATAGTGATCCCAAGCTATTATTCCCTGGGACAAGAACATATCTTGCTAACACAAATTTTCTTCCTATAATGATGCATGGTTGTCAATTTTTGAATATCATATGCAAGTGACATAGAGATCAATGAGGAGATATATGTTGGGTTAGGATAGAGTATAGCACATTTCTTATGGGATGCTAGGTGATTCAGTGAAAAGCACAATGGATTTGGAATCATGAAGACATCTTCATAAGTTCAAATCCAGCCTCAAATACTTACTAGCTGTATGACCATAGACAAGTCACTTAACCTTGTTTAATTCAATTTCCTCATCTGTTAAATGAGCTGTAGAAGGAAATGGCAAACTACTCCAGTACTTTGCCATGAAAACCCTAAATGGTCATAGAAAGTCAGATACAACTGAAATACCTGAACAAATGAACAAATGGCATGTGCTAAGACACATTTGAAAAAAGTATGTAATTAAAAAAAGGAAATGAGTCAATCTTGGTAGCAAAAATAAATAACTGCATATAAATAACCTAAAGTGCTCCACTAATATCCATTAAATGTAAAACAAAACAAAAAAGTAGAGGAAAATCCTCTATTTTATTGGATGTATGGATTCAGTATTAGTAAATTTTCAGAGTTTCAAGGATCATATGAAATGAACAGATCTCTGTGGGTTATGATCCTCATCAACAGAGGAAGTATCTATACTGATGGTACCACAGATCTATTGATATACTGAAGTTTATGACTTCCAAGTGATGTCATCTCTTCAAAATGCCAGTTATTTCATTGTTTTATAAACTCATCTCATGCAGTCACACATCATGAGTGGTATGAGCAATATTTTAACTCTCATTATAGGCAAGTGAGGTTATTTTTTCCCCTTAAAAGCAACAAAATTGTCCCTACAACTTGATTAGCTCAAGAAGAAAAGATTCTGTTTGTATTGAAATGGCTTCCTGATCACCTAATGCCATAAAGACCTATTCAGATGAAGTCAGGATCTTTGAGACTCACCAAAACCTCTAAGAGCAATAGTCCCTTGCCTTGCCAACAAGATGTGTTTGCACATAGAGGACTGAGGGCCATTTCTTCTCAAGTTAAGTGCTAGAATATCCATTCTATGTTAATGAAAGCAGTAAATTAATTTTTTTAACTATTGAATGGTTTTAAGGATCTCTTTTGTTTCAACATTGAAACAGAACTAACAGGTTGCCAGTTAGAGTCAGACTTGTTTATTAGACTATATTAAACAGATACAGTGCATTTGACTTTGAGATATGTATATTTCATGATAATGCTACTCCATTAAAAAAAAAAAAAGATCCTTGGACTAGTAGTCAGAAAAATTTGATTTTATTTTAAGTCTACCATATAATAATTGAATGATCTTGGACAATTTACTCAACTTCAGATATCAATTTCCTCATCTATAAAATGAGAATAACAATAATAACAATAATAAATAATATCATTCTTCTCTCTAATCATAGTTTGTCTGTGAGGTTTACATAAGGTAATGTATATTTGTAAACTGAGAAGTATCATGCAAATATAAAATGCTGGGTTTATAATTTCCAACAATGTATATTTAACTAGAGATATTCCCATTATTATATTTTTTTCTTTATTATTGTCAACTATTGAGTGTTTACATGCTACATACAATTATCCTTTTATATTGCTTTTATTAGGAGAATCCAAGTTGATATGAGAAACATTTTGTTTGTATGCTTTTCATAGGATCTTTAAACAACAGATTGTATGTCCAAGAAAACATAAGTGACTTGAAATAAATTGAGTTGGTTACAACCACATGCAGAAATTGAGTCATTGTGGGTAAGTAAAAATAACCACATAGACTCTTTCCACAAGTATTTCAGATTTACTACAGTAATATTCCCAAAGGGTGTATATCTCATAAATGTTTTCTTATGGTTTTGTTTTTTCTGCTTGGAGTCAATTATCTTGGTTAAATTACTATCAATTCATTTTTAACCTATAGCAAAATTGCATTTAATCTTTCAATGGCTGTATGATTTTTTTTTCTAATGCCCATTTGCCCACCACCATTCCTTTTCCCTTCTCCTCTGATTTTTCTCTCCCAACATGATTCATAAAGCAATGTGTATTAAAAATAAATGAACTTTCTATAATTTTTTTTAAAAAAGAAGAAAAGTGGGTAGGGAGTCCCTTAACAGAAGAGGGTCTATCAGACCAATGCTAAAATTTCAAGGATCAAATCATGAACTTGTTAAATAATGTTCAGAAACTAAGAGTGAAATACAGTGGTCTATAGGGTTGAAGTGTTACAGAGATAAATTGAAGCCAAAGTTAGTGACATCACAGGGGTACAAAGTAAATTACCAAGGCATAATAACAGATATTAATGTAAAGTTAGCTAGCACCTTAGTGGGGGCCTACTTAAACACTAGGTATTTTGCTAGGGTTCATCCACCCCAACAGTCAATTTCCCTCCAAACAAATAAGGTTCAAAATCCTTTGGCATATAGGGCAATGATCTTATCTTCTGAAACTATTTCCTGGTGGAAATGGGCATAAAGCTCATTTGGAGTGGTGGGCCAGGAGGTGACTAAAGTGAGTTAAACAGTGAATTCTTAGTCAGATCCCTAAAGCTGATCGATGTAGCTCTCAAGTGGTGGTCATTTGAAAGTGACCGATGCCTAGAACAAACCTAAGAAACAGATGTTAGTAGCATTTCAAATAGCAAAGTGGTGACTTGTGTGGCCAAGGACACAAATGCCAAAGTGTTCAAAAGGACTTAGACATTGGGTAGAGAGAATAACAGATTGAGATCAGGTTTTGTCCCAGTCTGACCAAAAGCTCTCTTATCCCAAATTGACAGGAGCCCACAGGTGGGGCAGAGATAGCTTGAGGGAGCACTAAGAGCAGAGTTCTTGTCCCTGGGAAGTGTGTTCAAAGGGAATAGAATCAGAAATGAAGACAGAGTCTGCCAGAGTGGAGATAATAAATCAATTTTAAGTGCCTTAGCCACAGTTTGGATGACCTGATGTCTAGTCACTCTGTAAAGAGCTGGGCAGGCCAAAACAAAGGATGATCTCTTTTAGTAGAGAATTGGCTGTTTTTGTGCTGGCTTGGCTGTTTCTCCTGAGGAATTTCCTCTGCATCGAGAGCAGAAACGGTCTTAACTGGAGAAATATGACATCAGTAGAGAAATAAAACCTTGGAGTTTTGATATAACATGACTTTCTATTTGGATACAGTAAAGTGGGTTTCCAGAGCTTCCCATTTAGGATGGGACTTTAATTGGACTTTGTCTGTTGCTTGGAGATCTGGGAAAATAAGAAAGCCAAAATCATAGCTGCCTCTTTTGTGGCTGCATCAAGAAAGCAATTTCCTATGACTTAGTCTGTGCATGTCAAATACGTTATGAAAAATCTTGCTTGTGTCACAGACACAGATATTATTCCCCCTTATTGTAAATAGAATTGACTTTTTACATGGATCTAACAAAAACATTATTTTTTTTTTAAATTGCACTTAAGTTCTCTAAGTCACATTGCATGAGAATAGCAGTTGGGTCTAACAAAGAGTTGCATCAGTAGCTAAATATTCTTACAATTTGAAAGATTTAGAGACCTTATACAAACATATTTCTAATAAGATATATTTCCATTAACAGGGAGATAACTAGAACAAATATTCACTCATCAATGATGGAAAATAGTCATTTACCTAATGACTACACATTTTCAAATAGAAAACAGGAAGATTTTTATACTTGCATTTTTGCTATGCTTTTAATGGTCATGGTCAGCTTAAAGCTTAAAGTTGCTCTTACTATAGAGATTTGCTATAAAAGAAAAAAAGCAGGGACAGGACAAACTAATCATCCTTAGCTGTTTGATTTCAGGTATGAAAACCACATGTGAATTCTATCTCCTTGCTAGACTCAGAAATAGGTGGGGAAAAGGACAGGATTTGGGGGATCAAGTTAGAAGGGTCTGACCTCAAGTAGAGCTCAAAAGGTCATTCTTTAAGCTTCTTTTACCCAGATGAACAACCCTTCACTTTCTGAAGTTCTGTGACATTTCTCCTGGATGAAGGGTTTTCTGATTTATTGGTCCTTATCCATACCTGGATTCAAACTTGAAAAATATATTAGTTATAGTTCAAAAAAAAATTCTCTCTTGAATAGCCCAATCCCATATTAGAGTCTTCAGGTCTAAAAGAAGACTTAAATTAAGCATTCTCATAGCATGCTTTCTTTTTACAAGCAGATTAATTTGAAGACAGAGAGAAAAGAGAAAAGAGTGCTGGAGAAAAGAAATCCAGCACTGTGCAAAGAAAATTCTGCTTTAGGTATTTTAAGAAAGCTATAGATCATATTGATTAAACAACAAGACCACAAAACACTAAATAAATGCTAAATTTGCTAAATTGGTTTTGAAATAATCATTTTCAGATCAAGACTCTTACAAACTTCTCTCAGAAGTTCCTTGCCTCACTAAGCAATAGAACCTTGATATAGCATCTTATCTAAGTGATCTTTAGCATTACAGAAGTGATTTTGCTCTGAAAACAACCACGATAGACTTAAAAAATAAAAACTAATATTCAGTTATTAACACTTTGTAAACATAAGCAGAAGAAGGATTTTAAAAGTGTGCCAAAGACCCTTTTTCCCAGGTAGATGCCTTGTTAAAAGATTAGCACTAACTTCCACATAAAGGATTGAGAAATGAGCAGCTGTCCTATTGGGGAAATGTTTAAAGTGAAGGAAATTTCATCTAACCAGTAGAGCAGGACCCAAAGAAAAGCTGAGCAAAGTGGGATTCTTTCCACCTCCCTCAATAATCAGTGAAGTGGGAGAAGGGTTCAGGCCAGGCTAGGAGCACCCACATCCAGTGAGAGAAGGGTGGACTATGCCTGTAGAGGAACACAGATAGTGGGGAACTCTGGGTGAGGTATAAGAAAGACCCTTTAGTACAGCAAAAGGAACCCTGCTGACAGTGTCTGGTTGGGCTCCCCATCCCCCCTAAGGGCTCTTGGCCTTCCAGAGAAGTCAGGGGACGTTGCAACCTGTGTGGTAATTGAAGCAGAGTGATACCAGGTGGCAAAAAATCATCTATATACAATAGCAAGTTGTTTATGTGGGCCTGCCTGCACATATAGTTAGTGCATGCACAGTGTTGCTTTGGTTATATAATGATATTAAGATATAGAAGGCTGAGTGAATCTGAAATAAACAGACTCCATGTTTTGACCATCCATGTGAGTCCTGCCTCTTCACTCCTCTTCTGAGATCAAGGACTCAGGCTGGTACTGAGATCTTTCAGAAATCTAGTCCGGAAATTACATTTGCTGCCCAACTTGGTTCCTTGGAAATCAGGGCACAAAGCAGCTCTACTGACAAGATCAGAGAGTTCGATTGAGGAATCCCCATAACCCACACAGGATAAGTATAAAGACAGGCAAGCAGGAAGATTTTGTAAGGGCTAATCTATTCACTTTTGTTTTTTAGCCAAACTGGGGCAAGTGCTAACAAAAGAACCTCCCTCCCAAGTGAAGTATGAAGAAGACTTAGGCTAATAGAGAAGCAAGGCTTGTTTGTAACTCAGAAGCAGATCACTGAGTTCTCAGATGTTGTGGAGGAGAGGTTAGAGACAGAGATGTGGAAGGTAATGGGAGAATAACTAACTGAATATAATGTGATAAAACTGTGTTTAAGAAATCCACATATAAGAAAAAGAAAAGGAAAGCTTTAGCATAGGGTGTCAAACAAGGAAGCCATAGCCCCACAGAGTACAGCATGTAGGACAGAGCTAAAGAAGTCTTTTGTTGATTCATATTGTTTGTTATTGCTCTAGCAGGACTGAGGGGCATGGGAAGTAAGGGAAGTAAGGACTGCACTAAGAAGTTTGAGAAGTGTGGCGCTTCTCCATTTCTCACTCCTTCACATCTGCCTAAGCCTAAGCATGTGCCCTTAGGTTTTTCTGTCTCTGGATCCTCCTCCCTCAACTCTGCCTTTCTGAGTTGGAGGGGCAGTGATACCAGCAGTTTTGTCCTCCTATGTCCCCAGGCAAAGCAAAAGAGAAGAGACATTTTATAGCAGTCAGGATTACTATTGAGCACTTTGACTTTTTAGGCAGGGCTGCTGTGGAAGGCCTGCCTGCACTCTCACCTATTCCCATTCAATGAAGAACTAATACACTGGTATGGTTGGAGCAGTGGTCCTTAAGCAGTGAAAAAAATTCAGGGCTTATTAGATATAGTGCAGGAGCAACTTGATCAAGGGCACCTACAACATTCTCTTAAGTCTTTGGAATTCCCCTATATTTGCTGTAAAAAAGAAATCTGGAAAATGAAGAATGTTGGCTGATTTGAGAAAAGTAAATGAACAGATGGAAACTATTCATCCTGGACTTCTATCTTCTACTCAATTGCCTAGCAGGGATCCTCAAACTTTTTAATAGGGGGCCAGTTCACTGTCCCTCAGACTGTTGGAGGGCTGGACGATAGTAAAAACAAAAACTTTGTTTTGTGGGCCTTGAAATAAAGAAACTTTATAGCCCTGGGTGAGGGGGATAATCATCCTCAGCTGCCGCATCTGGCCAGTGGGCCGTACTTTGAGGACCCCTGGAGAGAATGGCCTCTATGGGTTATAGACATTAAGGGTTGTTTCTATTCTATCTCTCTAGATAAGGAGGATATGAAAAGATTTGCCTTTTCAGTGCCCAGCTTTAATTTAGCTGAGCCTTATAAGAGATTTGAATGGACAGTTTTGCCACAGGGAATGAAAAACAGCCCTATTATGTGTCAAATGTATGTTGCTACTGCTCTTACTCCAGTAAGAAAAGCATTTCCAAAGTTTTGTTATTATATTACATGGATGATATCTTAGGGTGTGCACCTGAGGAGCAAATGTTAGAAGCATGCCTACAAAAGACCATAGATACACTAAAGAACTACAAATTGCATATAGCTCCAGAAAAAATTCAAAGGCATACTCCTTTTCAGTATTTAGGATATGAAGTATACCCTAAGGTGTTTACAGTACAAAAACTTTCCTTAAGAACAGAGAAGCTAAACACCTTAAATGACTTTCAGAAATTGATAGGAGATATCCAATGGATGCATTCATGTTAGGCTTGACTACCTATCAATTGCAACCATTGTATGACATTTTAAGATGAGACAATGCTTTAACTCACCATGCCAGCTTAAAAAGAAGCTCAAGAGGCTCTGAGAGAGGTTGAACTGGCTTTATCCAATGTGGTTGAAAGAGTCACTCAAAAACCCTTAGAAATATCAGTTTTTGCCATAAAAGAGACACCTACACTAGTCCTTCATCAAGAAGACAGTGTGATAGAGTAGGTGAACCTCCCAGCACAACCAGAACAAAGGTTTACTCCTTACCCAGTACTTGTGGCTAGAATTTTATTAAAGGCCATTAAGAGAGTAGTACAATTATCTGGGATAAGAATCTGACAAGATATACACCTTTTATACCAATGCACAAAATAATGTATGCTGTAAAACCATCCCAGAATGGCAAATTTTATTGGCTGCAGCTCCAAATTTTATACAAGGGTCCCCCTTAAAGATAACCTGGCTATTACATAATTGGCCATGGATTTTTGAAGAAAAGGTTTCTAAGCTTCCTCTTAAAGGACCAATCATTGTTACAGATGTGTCTAAACATAACATTTGTGCTGTATATACTCCTGTCTTAGCTATAAAAAAGAGTAGTCAGAACTTCCTTTGAGTCCACTCAGCAGAATGAGTTGTATGTAGTTATGCTAGCTCTTACTTATTATCCAGGAGATGTAAATATAATATCCGATTCAGCTTATTCAGTAGGTGTGGTACAAAGAATTGCCGCAGCCCAACTACAATTTGTAGCTGCTAATATAGCTTTTTAGGGAACTTCAGGAGCAAGTGAGAAAACATCCAGGTAAATACTACCTCTTTCATGTCTACTCTCATATGGGACTTCCAGGTCCTGTTTTTTTATGGAAACTCAAAAACAGATTGCTTTCTCACCATGTTAGCCAACATGCCTTTATTTCAGGCTGCCCAAGAATCTCATTCTAAATATTAAATTTGGCAGATGGATGTAACCCATTATAAATCTTTTGGTCATCTGTCTTTTATCCATGTTGTAGTGGACACCTTTTAAGGATTTACTTTTGCAGTATCAGCAGTAAAGGAAACAGCCCAGGTGGTCACTGAATTTCTTATACAAGATTTTGCAATTATGGCTGTGCCACAAGCAATAAAAAACAGATAATGGACCTGCATATACTTCTAAACATTTTGCATACTTTTGCACACAATATCAGATTTCACACACCACTACCCATTCAATCTCCAAGGACAGGCAATAGTAGAGAAGAGAAACAGACATCAAGATGCTCCTCCAAAAACAAAGGAAAGGAGGAACCACAAGTAATCCTAGAGAACTTCTAAACTATTAATTTTTTTTATTTTTGATGAAAATGCATTGACTCCAGCAGACAGGTTTCATAACCTGCTAGAAGTGCAGTGTCCAGTGCAAGCAACTCCAGTATCTTTAGATAATCATGAGGTAATGTGGAGAGATCCAGAGAGTGGTGAATGTAAGGGACCAGATAGACTAACAGCCTGGGGCAGAGAGTTTTCTTGTGTCTCTACAGTAGCAGAAAGAATTCAATGGGTACTGATGTCCATAGGAGAGAGGCAGAAAAAAGAGAAGACCCTCAAAACAAAGGAGAAGACCCAAGAAACATCAGGTGATTCCTTCTCTATGTCTGCCACTGAAAAAGCATGGCAGTTAGCCCTATATGTATGGCAATTGGATAATGAATGTCACCATGAGCATAAAAATAATTGTTAATGAGACTGATGCAGGACTTCAAAACCTGTAGGAATTATTGGATTCCCTGAGACATGAAATGATGGACACTAGATTGGCTTTGGACTATCTCTTGGCTGCTAAAGGAAGTGTATGTGTGGTTTTGAATTGACAGTTACTTTTTACACCTTCCTTCTGGGACTCATGTAAGTCTTTTATAGTATCATGTTTATTCATATTGTTATATTACTACTTGCCTGTGATATTACTACTTGCCTGTGTAACTCCTTCCATGCTAATGGATTTAACTTTAATTAAAACAAAAGAAAGGGAGAGATGTAGAGGATCACAGAGAGTGGGGGACCCTGGGTGAGGTATAAGACTCTTTAGTACAGCAAAAGGAACCCTGTTGACAGTGTCTGGTTCAGCTCCCCATCTCCCCTAAGAGCTCTTGGCCTTCCTGAGAAGTCAGGGGGCAGTGACAACCTGTGTTAGAATTAAAGCAGAATGATACTAGTGGCAAAGAGTCATCTATACACAGTAGTTAGTTGTTTATGTGGTCCTGCTTGCGTAGTATATAATCAGTGCATACACAGTGTGCTATAGTTATGTAAGGGTATTAGGGTATATAAGGCTAGAGAATTTGGAATGAATGGACTCCATGTTTGACCATGCATGTGGTCCCGCCCCTTCATTCCTCTTCTAAGATCAATGACTTGGACTAGTACCAAGCTCCTCTAGAGAGTTAGTCTGGACATTACATATATCTTCATACATAATTATACCAATTGATCTAAAATAAAACTACAATTCAATTTTCAATCCTAAATTTCAGATAACATCTGTATTTTCTTTCTTGTATGGGAATTTCACATTCCATACCAAGCTCATCTTCAATGGCTTATGAACTTGCTAGCTGCTGGAAGAATGGGCTAACAGATCCAAGAATAATATCCATCTAGATAAAGTCTTCTCTGTATCCTTCTGTCCTAGACACAATAGGAACCAGTTTTAGGTTTTAAAATCATCAATTTTAAATAACTCAAGAGAATAATTTATCCCAGTACTAACAACAACCTCAGAAAGGACCCATAAACACAGTTATCTACTGAGAAGATCAAGCTAATAGTTTTTTTTTTTTTTTGGTTTTGTTTTTTTTTGTTAAAGAAGCAAGACAATTCTAAGATTTAGAACATAGGTGATAACTAAATAATTTTGAGTGAAAACATATAGGCACATGTCCAGCAAGGCTGATGGAATTTTAAAGCACAGCTCAGATACAATTTAGAAAGCAGCATTACACCCTAAACACATTTCATCCAATTAAGAGATACAAATAAGTGACTCAGTTTTTGCTTACAATCAAATCAAATCCAGATTTAAATTTCCAGTAATAATACTTCAATATTTGCACACCAATTTCTAAAATTTCATACCTGAACGAACAAGTTCATAATTTTAGCAAGCACTAGTTAAAACACACACAGCCCCAAAATTTAAGGTGATAGAAACTTCCCTTTCAAGTCGATCTATCCAATTCAACCCTTCTGCAGCTAGGGTTGAAGAGAAAGAGGGTTCAAGATGACTGAGCCAATGAGCCATACCCTTTTAAATACTCCAGGTCCTGAGAGCAGGATTTTGGCACTCAGAAAGTTGGGGACACAGGAAGTCCTTCAGGTAGGCTTTTCTACATGGAGAAATGGGATGTAAAATGGGGGGAATCCCCCTATACTAAGGTGAAGGAGAAGACCAATGAATTTCGAAGCACCAGGTATTTTCTGGGCTTTTGGACTATCCACATTAAGTGAGGAACAGGAAAAAATATTGGGGTACACATTGCTTACTTTTTGCCAAGAAGAAGGGCAAGGGTTTCTAGCACCAAATAATGTCATCTATGATATGGGTTTTGTTACAAAATGATGGCAGGCACCAAAAGTTGGGATTCAATCATGTAAAGAATTCACAATGGTTATTCTCACTGACAAAAAGTAAATTTATTTAGGGGAATAGGTTACAGACAAAATGAAGAGATACAATAGACACTGGGAATGGTAAATATGAAATAGAGTTGGGAGAGCATATGAAAGACAAGTTCCTCAGTGAAACTCATGTGTGGAACAAAGACCACTGATTCCAATAAATCAAATAAATTAAGGAGATTTCTCAAGGTAAAAGCAGAAAGGAATTTTATTACGATCTGGTGAGAGAGGGCATCCCCTCTCCACAAGCAGTTAGACAAGGAGAAGAGAGGCCCAGTTAACAGATAAGAATTATATAGGGACTTGAGGTAACACTCAGTATATACTGGACCTTTGCCCTGATTAGTCAGGACAAATGACCTCACATTCTAAGTCATAAATGAGGAAAAACTTCTAACCCAATCACATTTTTAGGATTATTAAATTATCTTATATGGAAGTTTCAGTGCCAAGGTGGCCCTAACTTAGACTCACAAAGCAAAGGGATGGTCCCATTCCTTGTAAACCATGTGATTTCTGGAGAAAAAAAATCTGGCCCTGAGGCACAGTAGACCTTCACTCAGTTTTTACAACACTCTCCATCTTGTGAAACAGCTTTCACAGTTCACTCACAATACAATAGAAAGGAAGCACCCCATGTAGTTGAGGTGTTCCCTTAGCTGGCAGGCTAAATCCTGAAATGAACTTAATATCCTAAAAGAGTCAGTTAGCTGTAAGGAAGAGAAGGGGTTGAGAAGCATAGTGGAGTTAGGGGGATATATCACAAGGCATGGGGGAAGGGAAAAGACAACCACAAGGCAGAGTGTTATGGTGGGCTGACCCAAAGGAAAGTAGCAGCCATAGGATAGCCCACAAGTAGATTTTATAGGGAAAATTTAACTTCAGGGGCATGACTGGGATTTCTACAGAGGGTGGGTCTCAGGAGTTTGACATAACTTGGATTTCAGATTGGATCACCTCCCCAGAGGGTAGGACCATGGAACTAAACTGATCTCCATTATCAGAGCCTTCTGCCTATTTGCTTCAAGGACCAATTTTTATCAATTCCTCTGCTAACAACATCTAACATAGAAGATGTTTGGCAAGACCTCTTACCAAAAGAGAAAACCATTATCCAAAAACAAACTTAGCTGTGATGCATGACAGGTCCTATTCAGGGGCTGTAACAGATGGTATATAATGTAATGTTCCCAAAAGAGCATTAGAAGTAATAAATGAGAAAACCTGGTTTTGATTCATATGTCTGCCACTCAGTTTTCTGTATGGCCCTGTGAAAATTATCTTGACCTCAGTTTCCTCATTTGTAAAATGAAAATACTGGATTAGGTGATCTCTGAAAACCCTTTCAGTTCTAATATTCTATGATTCTTTGAGAATCATGACCATCTACACATTACCAAGTGAAGAATTATTTATTCATCATAGAGCATTCATTCAAAAGTTTGATTTTTTTTGTACGTACACAAGGAACAGAAGGCTTCAGCTCTCTTATGTAATTAAAAAAGCCTCAGTTCTTGGCAGATGGCAAAATAGAATTGTGTTAGGTAAGAGGCAGGAAAAGAAAAGGATTTGGGATAATGAGACAACAGAGAGAAAAAGGAGAGAGACATTTCTGTAACCAACTCTCCCCAAAATATGCAACACCTACATGGCCATATGTCCTTGGGCATACTCACAATCCAAAGTATCAACATGTGAGTATGAATGACAAATATAAGACAGCTGTAACTCTGATCTGTTGTTTTCCCAGAATGACACTATTTGTGCATGATATTATTCAGAACTCCCTTTTATTCCTTTGGCATCTTGTTTCTTTTTTCCATTTTAAAGGTTCTTTCCCCAAATCCATGTAAGAATTAAATTTAATAACCACATGTAAGATGATCAAATAATTTGAACAAAGAAGTTAAAGGAAAGTAGAAGCTTACTCCCTTACAGGAGCCCAAGGAATAGCTGGAAGGACAAGAAGTATGAGAAATTGAATCAGCCCATCTAAAACACTAATGAGTATAGATACTTCAATTTGGAAGTTAGATAGATAAAGCACTTATTAAGTGTATACAATATTCCAGCTATTGTTATAAGCACAAAAACTACACATACAAAGTATCAAGACAGTCCCTGCAGCCAGGGACATTGTGTTGTTAGAGAAGAGAACACTTAAAGACAAATTAGAAGGGAGAGGTGGGGCAACGCTTCTGGAAGAGGAGGAGAGAGTCCATGGCGTGGTATCCTTACATTTGTCAATTAATTTCACTATCTTTTATGGGCATAACTTGGGATACCCCAAATGATTACAGTAGTAACATCAGAGATCCCTGATATCAGATCAGTGTAACAAAAATGACTAATATAAAAGTTTGAATTATTGCAAGGATTACTAAAATGTGACAGAGACATGATATGAGCACACACTGGTGAAAAAAATGATGTCAGGAGCTTTGCTCAACATAAGGTGCCACAAATCTTCAATTTGTAAAAAACAAACACAAAACTTCAGTATTTGTAAAGCACAATAAAATAAAACACAATAAAAATGAGATGTGCCTGTAATTTAATTCAACAAATATTTAACCACGCAAGGTACCATGTTAGGAGTAGACAACAAAAATATAGTCCTTTCCCTCAAAGAGGTCAATATGGGGGGAATATGGCATCAACACAAATAAGTATAGCACAACTATAGCACCAATCATCTACTTCATATATTATTTAGCTATAGGAAGCTTGGACTTTTACAAGCAAATGAAAGTTCTGCATTCTAGGTTCTTATATAATCAAACACACACACACACGCATACACAAATTTGCTTTATATTTTTCCATGGTGGATGAAGTTTGTTGGCAATGTTTTAATTTTATCTTATGAGAGACACTATGGATAGAAAACTGAGCTTGGAGCCAAGACATGATAAATTCAAGTCAGCCTCTAATACCTATAGCTATGTGACCCTAGGTACAGTCACTCAGTACTACAGGCAACTCTAACCATAACATTTAAAAGTAAGTACTGATCTCCATAGATATAGGAGGGTTTCATATTGGACATGAAATATTCCAGTTTACATATTCTACTGTAATTGATCAATGGAATCATAAGTTTGATCCAAAGTTTTTAATCTTATGACTAAATATAGGGAAGAACAATAGTTAGAATGAGGGTTGTTTTCTGTTCATTTCTTTATGAATTGCATAGTTCTGAATTATTAAGGATTTGTTTTGATCCTCATTTACTTCATTGTTTTGAATCTTCTTAAAAAAAAAAAAAAGAACCACTTGTAATATCCAAGGAGATAGCAACCCACTCTGATGCTCCAAGTAGCTGTTATATAGCAAGCAGTATAGGATATAAAAACCAAAAGGATATTAATTCCTTGCCAAGCAGATAGAGGTTGAAATATGTGATAAAGTGGATTGTTTTTTCTCTTTGGGTCTCTTCCAAAATTCTTTCCTATGTTCTTCTCTTACTCCTTCCTTGATTGTTCCAAAATATGGTCTTTTAAATTTTTTTTATTAAAGCTTTTTTATTTACAAAACATATGCATGGGTAATTTTTTCAACATTGATCCTTGCAAAACTTTTTATTCCAAATTTTCTCTTCCTTCCCTCTACACCCTCCCCTAGCTGGCAGGTAGTCCAATACATGTTAAATATGTTAAAATAGTTAAATCCAATAAATATATACATATTTATACAGTGATCTTGCTGCACAAGAAAAATCAGATCAAGAAGGAAATAAAAAAAAAACTGAGAAAGAAAACAAAATGCAAGCAAATAACAACAGAGAGTGAGAATGCTATGTAATGTTCCACATTCTGTTCCCAAGGTCCTCTCTCTGGATGTAGATGGTTCTCTTCATCACTGAACAAGTGGAACTAGTTTGAATCATCTCATTGTTGAAGAGCACCATGTCCATCAGAATTGATTGTCATATAGTCTTGTTGTTGCGGTGTATAATGATTTCCTAGTTCTGCTCATTTCACTTAGCATCAGTTCATGTAGGTCTCTCCAAGCCTCTCTGAAATCATCCTGCTGATCGTTTCTTACAGAACAATAATATTCCATAGCATTCATATACCATAATTTATTCAACCATTCTCCATTTGATGGCTATCCACTCAGTTTCCAGTTTCTTGCCATTACAAAAATTGCTGCCACAAACATTTCTGCACATGTGGGTCCCTTTCCCTCCTTTAAAATCTCTTTGGGATATAATCTCAGTAGAAACACCACTGGATCAAAGGGTATGCACAGTTTGATATTTGAGCATAGTTCCAAATTTCTCTCCAGAATGTTTGAATCTGTTCATAACTCCACCAACAATGTATCAGTGTCACAGTTTTCCCTCTTCCCCTCCAACATTGGTCATTATCGTTTCCTGTCATCTTAGCCGATCTGACAGGTGTGTAGTCATATCTCAGAGTTGTCTTAATATTTATTTCTCTGATCAATAGTGATTTGGAACACCTTTTAATGTGACTACAAATAGTTTCAATTTCTTCATCTGAAAATTGTCTGTTCATATCCTGTTAGAGACTTTCTTTCTGAAAATTGCCATGTATGCCATTTCAGCTGGTAGGGTGGACCCAGGAGATAAAAAGGGGCTTGGCCTCTGAGGCAGGAGGTTGTGTCTTACAGGTGTTTCCTTGAAATGACGAGGGGTGTGTCCTCTTGCTAGATCTTTTCTTAGGATTCAGCACTGATTCCAGGTGTCTCCCTTTTGCAGATCCACATATGCAATGCTGAGTGGGCTAGGCATAAGGTAATCCCAGAGGAGAGTAAATATAAATGGCCAGCTTTGCCATAGGCAAGAGAACGATGCAGAGAGAAGTAGAGAGAGGCAGAGATGTAGAGAGATTCAGGGATGGAGAGAGAGAGAGAGAGAGAGAGAGAGAGAGACACTTAGAGACATAAATACACTTGCTCTTGCTTCCTGCTAACCTCTGCTGAGATTATCAATAAAGAAAGGTTGTTTGGCACTTTAACATCATCTCATCTCCATGTCTATCGGGGAAGATTGGTATGTATGGCCCTGGAAATCAGTAGCCTCAGAGTAGGAGAGATTACACTATCCTTTGACCATTTATCAATTGGAGAATGGCTTGAACTATTATAAATTTGAGTCAATTCTCTCTATAAAATATGGATCTTTTAATTGTATCGCATAAATAATCAGATTTTGTACTCATATCTTATACTTGGATCACTAGGTGACAGTGTCTAGGTCCAATTCAAATATGGCTTCAAATACTTTCTACCTGCATGACCCTGGGCAAACCACTTAACTCTGTTTGCCTCAATTTCCTCATCTTCAAAATGAGCAGGAGAAGGAGATGACAAACCACTCCAGTATCTTTGCAAAGAAAACACCAAATGAAGTCACAAAGTCACATCAGTTTGGATGCAACTGGAACAACTATATAGCTAGGTGTCCATCATGATAGGTACAAGAGTGAGGAAGACTTAAGTCCCTGCCTTCATGGCACCAACAGTTTGGTAATACTAATAATTCACATTCTCATAAAAATTTAACCTCATAGCAATCAGGCAAAGTACATGGTACAAATACTATTATCCCTATTTTGTTGATGAAAAAAAAAAAAAAAAAGATTTCAAAGAAGTTAATTGACCAGAATCACGCCATTGGTAAATTTCCTATTCAAACATAAATTTCCTAGAAACCAAGGGCTATACTCTTTCCCTGGACCCCACAACCTTGAAAGGAGACAAACACAAATGAATGTAACACACAAAAGAATGGGAAAGTATTCTGTAATCAAAGAAAATACTAAGTGCTAAGAGGTTCATAAAAAGGGCTGATTTCTTTTGGCTTAGATCAGGAGAGCCTTCTTGTAGGAAAAGTCATGTTATTTAAAAAAGCTTTGAAGGAGGTACTATAATGTAAAGAGCTCTAGCTTTGATATCAGAAGACCTAACTGGATTTGAATCCCAGTTTTGAAGATTACTCTCTGTGTAGTGATGAGCAAATCACTTTCCTTTTTTGTTCTTTATTTCTATGAGGTCCTAGAGGTCCTATAACTCTAAGTCATTTCCAGGTTAAAATCACATGGTGAAACTCATGGGACAGGCAGAAGTTTGAGGTGTAGAAAATTCAACATAGCAAGAGTAACAAACTTTTACAAAGCTCTCCACATTTTGAAAAGCACTTTATTACATTGTATTACCCCTCTTTTAACAAAGGCATATATTGAAGCACATAACTAGTAAGTAGCAAAAGTGGAGTTCTAACCAGTTAAAAATTGTGGCAACGGTTTCTACTTCAAGAGCCAATAGAGGAAAGGCTAGGTAACTCATTTCCTCTACTGTTTAAACAAACAAACAAACAGCTATCTCCCCAACAGAAGAGTCAAAGTACATTTGGTTTTCTTGGCCAACATTCCACCTCAACCTGACTCCATTTATCCACTCCCATTTCTGCCCTGCTCTACTATCTTGATTTGTGATACCCATCTTTCTCTTTATCTCCATTTGTCTGTTCCCATCCCAGCCTCCAGTGATTGTAGACTGGGATGCTGCCCAGCTGGGAGAGAGCTAGAAGCACAGATGCCACTGCCTAAGAGGGAAACTTCCCGTTCTGTCTCTGACAATTTTTGTGAGGGCACCTGGAAAGCATGGTAATTGTAGAGGAAAAGGAGTGATGCTGGTATTTAGAGGGATCAAGAAGCAAGAAAATTCTTAGTGTCAGTAGCAAGGGAATAGTTGGAAGCTAGCCTTCCAGGGGTTCCAAATGTAACCAGGGGTACATTTTAGGATGATAGCAATGTATGAGTACAGTCAAAATTAGAAAAGCTAGAAGCTTCACACAAGTCACACTTGCCTTTGGGGGAAGGGCAAGCTGATGCATTCTTGACTTGTTTTAATGATTATTTCATTCTTTAAAAAAGCCATAAAGAGAATGCTGTTGTGAACTACTTTCTCACTATCAAAAAGGAATTGGTGGCTGAGGTAGAAATAATGGAAGCACTGGGGTAGAACCACTCCATCACAGAGTTCATTATAGACAGGAGAGGAAATCCAGACATTGTGACAGAACCCTAAATTTTGAGGGAAGGGAAGGGAAGGCAATCAAAGGACAGAGAGAAAATAGGTAGGATCTAATGGCCTAAATCTTTAAGGGAGAAGTGGGCTTTCAAGAATGATATTCTGAAGTTACTAATAAATGATTCCAAGGAAGTTGTCTAAAGATTAATAAAATATTTATTAAGCATTATGTGCCATGCACTTTGTTGAGCATTGGGGATACAAAAAAAAAAAAAAGGAAAAAAAAAGGCAAGACAGTTCTTGCCTTCCAGGGGCTTATGTTCTAATGAATGAATTATTAGTTAGAGTTGTTAAAAGCAGAAGTGGGGAAGGTTGAGAGAGTGGAAGGAAGCAATATATACCCAGGAGCAATTGGGCATATGAGCCCAGAGGTACAACAAGAAATCATGGGGAAATGGTATAGAGGCCTGGATAAGGTATCTCAGATATCAAAATCAGGAGCCCAAGGAGCAAAATTCAGATCTCCTGTAGGAGTGTAATGCCGGAAAAACTGAGGCAAGATAAAGATTAGAGAGTTTTTAATATTTTATTTGGATTTCTGAAAGGGAGAGGTTGTATTGGGGGCATGCAGACCCCAGTGCTGATGTCTCAAAGCATCCAGCAGGAATGTGAGTTCTCAGTGACATATTTATAGCTATTAGCTCTGGTAGTTAAACAAAGGCAAGGGGTGGAGTCCAAACTCTGGTGAGTGGGAATCTCCAGGCAAGAACCATCAGTCTGGTTCTGACAGGTTGGGGGGTAGGACCATAAATTCTTGATGAGTTAGGATGGAGTTAGGAGCCAGGAAGTCTGAACTCCCCCTTATCTTGAGTTTACACATCTACAATTTATAACCTTAGAGTAACGAGCCCTGAGTTATATCAGTTCTAATGAACCAGAGGCGGGTTGCAACTAAGGGGATTGAGGCAGAACAATTCAGGGAAACTGAGGCAGGACAATGCAGGGAAACTGAGGCAAAACAATTTAGGAAAATAGGCAGAACAATATAGGGAAACTGAGGCAGGATCATTAGGGAAACCTAGGCAGAACAATTCAGGGAAACTAAGGCAGAATAATTTAAGGAAACTGAGGCAAAATCATTAGGGAAACTGAGGCAGGACCATCAGGGAAGACAATGCTAAAGACCATATCACAGATAACTTGGGATAAACAGTTGTAGAGGGTCAGAAGGTAAGAATGCATTCCAAGTCTTGAATCTTACAGTAACTTGGCTCACCAACCTCCCTCTTATGAAATAGCAGAGACATACTTGTTAATAATAATGATTAGAAATCTAACGACTAAAGCAAAATGTAAAACTACGATACAATGAATCAAAGGCTTAACTTTGATCTTAGGACAAGAAAAACAACCCATAATGGAGACATTTGAGAAAAAGGTACTTGAGGACATTGATATGGTAAATTTACTCTGATATGTATCTATGTGTATCTCAATTATTTACATCTCTAAGTAACCAAGATTAGGGCTTAATCATCTACATCTCAGTAGATTGTGCTTCTTAGATTTTGTTTTCAAGTCTATAAGCACTGGAGGTATATATATATATATATATATATATATATATATATATATATGTATACACACACACACATATATATATATATATATATATATATATATACACACACACACATATTTGTCTCTCTGACCAATAAACTTTTTTACTATTAATAGCTTTTTATATACAAAACATATGCATGGGTAATTTTTCAACAATGACTTTTGCAAAAACTTCTGTTCCAACTTTTCCCCACCTTCCCCCCACCTCCTCTCCTAGATGGCAGGTAGTTCCATACATGTTAAATATGTAAAAGTATGTGTTAAATACTATATATGTATTCATATTTATACAGTTATCTTCTTGCACAGGAAAGATCATATTTAGAAAGAGGATAAAAATAACCTGAGAAGAAAAAAACAAAAAAGCAAGCAAACAGTAACAGAAAGAGTGGAAATGTTATGTTGTGGTCCATACTCATTTCCCAGTGTTTTTTCTCTGGGTGTAGCTGGTTCTGTTCATCACAGATCAATTGGAACTGATTTGGATCCTCTCATTGTTGAAGAAAGCCACATCCCTCAGAATTTGATCAATAAACTTTGAAGAGTTTATAATTCAAACCTCTCTGCCTGGCCCCAGAATGTTTTCATACCCTTAATTCACTATAAGAGTTGGACCCCAAAAGACAGCTAAGTAAGAAGATATCTAAAAAACAAAGTGGATGTCTCTGCCCTGGCAATATAAGATTAAAGCTCAACCAAGGAGAACTTAGGGGGTAAAATCCAAGGGTCAGATAAGAGGAACCTGTGGAAGAAGACTCCACTCAAGGCTACTTAATTTTTTTTTTATGTCATGACTACATCATAGATAGGTGAAGCCTATCTATCCCATCTTAGAATAATTTTAAATGCATAAAATGAAATATATAGAACTATAAAGAAAACCAGGTATATTGAAATAGTCACTAACATATATAAAATAAAACAAAACCAAGTTCTTAGACTAGTTTAAGTATCCCTATAGCTAGAAGAAATACACAGAGACTCTAAATTCAGAATCTCAACTCATTCTTGGACATGGAACTGGGGATTTGGAAGGAACTGAAACTTATGAAAGCTAGTACTTCTCCTAATCTCTCTCCAAGTATCCTGGCACTGGGAGGAACCTTTACTGTTGATGGCCTCAGCAACTCAAAAATAGGTACAGGACGATCAGATTTTTGGTAGTTAAACTTGAGTCCTTTTTGGAATCTACCTTTTGATGAAGTTTAGGTTTTGGGGTTCCCTTTTGTCAGGGAACCAAATGATGAGGTCTAGATTTAGGGAACCAAAATGAGATTAGGGTTCCTGGCGGTCAGGGAGTTAGATGATAAGGTCTAGTGTCAGGTTCGGGGTTCAGGGAACCAAATGGAGATGTTTGGCTCCCCTGCCCCCCTTTGGAATTTGGCACAAGGGTAGGGAGTTTTGGGGAACCCCTTTCTGGTGGCGCAGAGATTCTCTGTAAAGGAATTTACAAACCCAAAAACCTAGATTGATAAAAGAGGTTTATTATAGGCATTGGGAAGTCAAGTTTCTAGTAGAGAAATCCTGACAGAGAGACATAGAGAAATCCTGACAGGCATAAAGTCTCATTAGGAAATAGGTGAGGATAAAGAGAGGGTAGCACTGGAAGAGAATATCATCCTAGTGGGCAGAGGTTTCCTTGGCATAGCATGGCATAGAATGGCATGTCAGGTCCTCTACAAAGAAATGAGTTTAAAATTGACTCTTTTATAATAGGAGCTTTGGCTACAAGCTAGGCCTGCTCCATGGGGGCTGGGCTAGTGGATGGAGTTCCAAATTATTGAGAAAATCTTAGAATTGAATGAGTCTCTTTAATTCAATGGGGTTGGAATTCTTTAGCTCAGGACTGAACCAATCCCACCTAGATAAACCATTTTATCCAATTCCTTGGGGCAGTCTCTCACTGAGGCAAGGTTGAAGGAGATTTTCTCCTTCAAGGAGCTTCAAGTGCTTTACCTCATGGCTCATTCCCAAAGTCAGAGAGAGAGAGAGAGAGAGAGAGAGAGTTTTGGGGTCCCTTCTTCACCTTGACACCTTCCTGGAGCAGTAATATCACTTACACACTTCTCTTGCTTCTCCACACTCCCTCACTTCAAGGAGAAGAGCAAACATGATCAGAAAGGCTGTTGTAATAGTGATGGGGTTCTAGTGCAGTCAGAGAGTTGTGGAAATCCCCTTTTGATCAGAGGTACAGGTCCTTCAAGAAAGAATGCATGAACCCGAAGAGTTTTAAGTAGCAAAAATGTAAGTTTATTGTTGGGTGAGAAATCAGCTTTGCTAGAAAAACTGACTTCTTCAGTGACAAAGTCCTATTAGGGAAATAGAGGCTGGCACTGAGAAGAGAGTGTCTTCTCAGCAGGCAGGGTCCTGGCATCTATGCTAAAAGAGCATGCTACTTTGGACATTCTGCAAAGAAGTGAGTTTAGAAATATCTTTTATAGGAAATCTGAGGCTCAGGTTTCAGGTTGAAAAGAAAACAAAAATCTCCAGGCCTAGATCTCCAATTGAATGGAAATCATCTTTTAAAGGCTTCTGGAATTTAGAATTTCCAAAAAGGGTCTGCATCAATGGAGTGATTTGCCTTAGAAAAGGCCCAGCCAGGAGGATATACTCTCATAAGACTCTCTGGAGTCTGGAGGGGTCACGAATCAAAGGGGACAGAATTTCAGAATGTTAATTTTAACGTTCAAAAGGGAACACAGTTTTACACCCCCATCAATAGGAATATAGATTTAGGATTATAAGGGACCTTCAAAATAATTTTATCCAATAACTTCATTCTGTAGTTAAGGAACTTTAATGAAGTGATTACCTCAGTCATCTGAGATAGTGGTACAATGCAGAGAGTACAGGACTTGACATCAAGAATTCCTGAATTTGAATAATGCTTCTATTGTTCTTCAGTCATATTTGACTCTATGTGATATTTGGGTTTTTTTTGACAAAGATACTGTAGGGGCACCTAGGTGCCATAAGCAGATAGAGTGCCAGGCCTAGAGTCAGGAAAACTCAGCTTCCTAAATTCACATCCAGTCTTAAGATACTTACTGGCTGTGCAACTCTAAGCAAGTTACTTAATCACATTTACTTCACTTTCCTCATTTGTAAAACAAGCTGAAGAAGTAAATGGTAAATAATTCCAGTACTTCAGAAACTTTAGTTGAGGTCACTTAAGGCAAGGGTTAAAAAAAGGAAATAAGCATTTATATAGTACCTATTATGTTCCAGGCAATATGATGTGTGATTTAAAACAAAACAAACAACTATTTCATTTGATTCTCACAACAATTTTGTAAAGTAAGTGCTACTATCCTCTTTTTTTTCAGTTCAGAAAATTGAAGCAAACAGAACTTAAGTTAAAGGATTTGCTCTGGGAGGATATAATTACATATTTGAACTCAGGTCTTGAACTTCAGGTCCAGCCCTTTATTCAGCTTCTAATTTAATCATTTCTCTATGCCTGTTTCCTTATCTATAAAATGGGAGTGATCACATCACTTTCCTCCTGGATTTGTTAATGGACTCAAACAAGAAAATATATGCAAATCGCTTTGAAAATCTTAAATGGTTATATAAACTCCACCTATCATTAGTATCCCAAAATCACCTAAATAGTAAGTTTCAAAGAAGATTCAAATGCAGTTCTTCTGATACCAAATACAGTACTATTTCTACTGTATTATATTGTCTCAACAGATCAAGATGGGGAAAAAGCAATTTGATTGCAATTCTAGAGATAGAGAGTTATTTAGGAACATCAGGAAGTTGTTGGATTGCAGGTGTGTATGGCAAGGTGGAAGATAGAAAACAGGTTGGATAATGAGATTATCAGAGTGTAGAAGCAGAGTTACTGTGCAATCACTTGTCAGGTGGCTCCCTTATGTGATTCTCAAATTCAGTGCCATATAAGGGAAACTCTACTCTATAGCCTTCTCTTTCATTAGTGTTTAGAGCTTGAATAACTGGACTGATCTGAGTTACACCTGCCCCAGAATAACATTTCTGGAAACCAGCCTCAACTGCAGGCTAATTCCAAATAACCTAAAGTGTTAAGGTTAGTTCACTTTTATGAAAAGGAACCTAAAACCTTTTTATAAACAGATATTTGTGAAAAGAAGCAAAATCTTTCCCTCTCATTTTTAAGCAACATCTCTGTACAGGTTGGAACAGGAGGATTCTAATCCCTAATATTTTCTTTCTCCCAAGAACTAAGACAGTAAAATTTTTTTTGCAAACAAACACATCCAAGAGCCCAAAAGCTTGCCAAAAAACTTCTATCATATCTCAAATCCCAGTCTTTTTTTTTGGCAGTGGAATAGGGTTATTCCTTATCATATCCAGGAAGAGGTGAATAATAGGTGGGAGAGATGAACAATCTCATGACACTCCCATATGCTAGAAAATTAGAGGGAAGAAAAAAAAAATCTTGCTACAATATCATGGCAGAATTAGGATCTAAAATTATGTTGACATTGTGGAAAGCTACACAAATATTTAAATTATAAGAATGTGTATTTATAGCTGGAAGGGACTTCAGAAGAAATATTTTCCCTCATTTTTCAGGTAAAAAAAATGAGGCCCAGTAGACTAAATGACTTGTCCAAAGTTATGCAATTAGGAAGCATTAGAGTGAAGATTTGAACCTAAATCCTTTGACTTCCAGAGCTAGTACTTTTTCCATTATGTTATGATAAAATTCAACAGGAATAAGTTTAAAGTTATACCTTATATTAAATTATATCCTATTATAGTTATATATAAAAATAAATCATTTGAACAAACATAGTGATAGATTTAGTTATTCAACAGTTTATATACAAATGCCTGAGGATTTGGTGGGCTGTGAGTTCAGCAAGAGTCAACAATGCAAAAAGGTATTCAAAAAAGCAGATTCAATATCTATCTTTCTCTCTCCCTCTCTCATTTATTTATTTATTTTACTTTAATAGCTGTGATTTCTTAGTTAGCCTGCAATAGTGAAAATAGAAGGTCCAAAGTGAGGGAAATGAGAATCTCATTTTATTTACTGGATAGAGGTCTAGAGTGGAGTCAGGAAGACATGAGTTCAAATACATACTCAGATACTGTGACCCTGCGTTGAGTTATTTAGCCCTGTTTGCCTAAATCTCTTCATCTATAAAATGAGCTGGAAAAGGAAATGGCAAATTTCTCCAGTATTATTGCCAGGAAAACCTCAGAACTAGACTGTAGGAACTGAACAACAACAAAAACCAGACTACAGCCTGGAATGTCCCTTCAGGAAATTGATGGAAAATCAGGTACTTATTTATCTAGCTGAAGAACAAGCCTAGGAAAGCAAAGACTTGAAGAAAGTGGGACAGAACTGTCTTCAAATTTTTGGAAGTCTGTCACTTTTGGAAGTAGTTAGGGATGTGTTAAATCCAAACCCAGTAGTAAGAGTTGGCTGTTAAATTTTTATTGTGAGCATTTATATCCCATAAATCAAGCTTAATTTATAGGGTTTTGTTGCCTGTCTAGACTTAAAAAAAGTGATAAAGTAAACTTTTTTTTGAAGAGCAGGTTGTTGAACATTTATTGACATACCAATGCTCATGTGAAAGATAGATTGATTTTTCTTGAAGGAAATGGGGTGAATGCAAAATGCCAATCACATCCAGAGAGAGAACTATGGAGATTGAATGTCATCGAAGCATAAGATCTTCACCTTTGTTTGTTTGTTTGTTTGTTTGTTTTTTGTTTTTCTAGTGTTGTTGGCTTTTTCCTTTTTGGTCTAATTTTTCTTGTATAACATGAAAAATATGGAAATATATTTTAAAAGATTACACATATTTAATCTATATCAGATTACTTGCTATCTTGGGGAGGGAGAAGATAAAGGAAGGAGAGAGAAAATTTAGAACACAACGTCTTACCAAAATGAATGTTGAAAAATATCTTTATGTGTATTTGGAAAAGTAAAATATTATTTGAAAAAAAGAAATGGGATGGGGGGGAGAAAACTAGAATGGTTGGTAAACATTGGAGAAGAGTAGATTTTGCCCAGATATGTGAGGAAATACCCCAAGTATCCACTGTCCAAAAATAGAATGAGCTATATAGTTTCCTGTCACTAGAGGCCTTCAAGTTGAGGTGTGATGAACATAGACTGAGGAAGTTGCAGAGGGAATTGTTATTTGGGTACACCTGACTTTTGAGGTCCCTTCTGATTCTGAAATTTTTGGGAGTTTCCTCCCAAAAAAGGAATTAGATCTCTCATTTCAAATTTCACTGAATCTCTGTGTTATATGCAATTTATTTATTGTATATAATATTGGGGGGAAATTTTCTTAAATCTTTACTTCATAGAATTATAGAATTTTAGTTGGAATGGAGCTCAAAGGGCATTGTTTACTTGGCGTCTAGATAGGAATCCCTTACAAATAGTCTTCCAGACTTTTCCTTTTTTTTTTTTTATTGCTTTAGTCCAAGTCAGCCTTTTTAAAAATCTTTTGCTGAATCCAATAGACATTTATAGGTTATTATTAATTGTCAGTCTTTGAAAAATTCATAAAAACCCACATGCTTCAATTTATTAAAAAAAAAAATGCTGACCACCTCTAATGACACTTTTGCTGTGTAGTTTAGGAAATTAAAATGGAATAAAAAGTCAAGTCTGAGACATGGAGGTCAATGATCTCAATGAACAATAGAAAGGTTCATTAAAAAGGAAGAACAAATTTATGACAACTTGAGAGAAGGAGCTCATACATGCCTTTGGGAGATACAAATAGCATAGAGATTTAAAGATCAGGCAGTTGGTTTAGTGCCATCACATGTAGTAGATTAGAGTTTCAAGTCATTGAATTGCATGTAGTCAGGAACACAAGATGTGATATATTTCATTTCTATATGACATTGACATATATAGTATAAAAATACATTCACTCAATTTAACATAATTTTTTTCCTTTTTTTTTAATTAAAACTTTTTATTTACAAAACATTTGCATGGGTAATTTTTCAACATTGACGCTTTGCAAAACTTTCTGTTCCAAATTTTTCCCTCTGTCCTCCCACCCTATCCCCTACATGGCAGGTAGTCCAATACATGTTAAATATGTTAGAATATACATTAAATCCAATATATGTATACATATTTATACAGTTATCTAATGCTGCACAAGAAAAATCCAGTCTAGAAAGAAAAAAAACAAAACCAAGGAGGAAAACAAAATGCAAGCAAACTTCAACAGAAAGCATGGAAATGCTATGTTATGGTCCACACCTTAGTTCCCACAGGCCTCTCTCTGGGTGTATATGGCTTTCTTCATCACTGAACAATTGGAACTAGTTTGAATTATCTCATTGTTGAAGAGACCTATGTCCATCAGAATTGATAATCATATAGTCTTGTTGTTGCCATGTACAATAATCTCCTAGGTTCTGTTCATTTCACTTAGCATCAGTTCATGTAAGTCTCTTTAGGCTTCTCTGAAATCATCCTGCTGATCGTTTCATACAGAACAATAATATTCCATAACATTTATATACCATTCAGCCATTCTCCAATTGATGGGCATCTATTCAGTTCCAGTTTCTAACCACTACAAAAAGGGCTGCCACAAACATTTTTGCACATGTGGGTCCCTTTCCCTCTTTTAAGATCTCTTGAAACACTGCTGGGTCAAAGGATATGCACAGTTTGATAACTTTTTGAGCATAGTTCTTTGCTCTCCAAAATGGTTGGATCCATTCATAGGTCCACAAACAATGTATGTGTCCCAGTTTTCCCACATCCCTTCCAACATTCATCATTATCTTTTCCTATCATCTTAGCCAATCTGACAGGTGTGTAGTGGTATCTCAGAGTTGTATTAATTTGCATTTCTCTGATCGATAGTGATTTGGAACCTTTTCATATGACTAGAAATAGTTTCAATTTCTTCATATGAAAATTATCTGTTCATATCCTTTGACCATTTATCATTGGAGAATAGCTTGAATTCTTATACATTTGAGTTAATTCTCTACATATTTTAGAAATGAGACCTTTACCAGAACCTTTGAATGTAAAAATGGTTTCCCAGTTTATTGCTTCCCTTCTAATTTTGTCTGCATTAGTTTTGTTTGTACAAAACCTTTTTAACTTAATATAATCAAAATTATCTATTTTGTGATCAATAAAGATTTCTAGTTTTTCTTTGGTCACAAATTGCTTCCTCCTCCACAGATCTGAGAGATAAACTATCTATATTCTTTTAATTTGTTTATAATATCATTCTTTATGTCTAGATCATGACTTCATTTTGACCTTATCTTGATACACAGTTAGGTGTGGGTCAATGCCTAGTTTCTGCCATACTAGTTTCCAATTTTTGCAGCAGTTTTTGCCAAATAGTGAGTTCTTATTCCAAAAGCTGGGGTCTTTGGATTTGTCAAACACTAGATTATTATAGTCATTGACTGTTTTGCCCTGTGAACCTAACCTATTCCACTCATCAACTATGTTTCTTAGCCAGTACCAAATGGTTTTGATGACTGCTGCTTTATAATATAGTTTTAGATCTGGTATAGCTAAGCCACCTTCATTTGCATATTTTTTTTCATGAATTCCCTTGAAATTCTTGACCTTTTGTTCTTCCAGATGAATTTTGTTGTATTTTTTCTAGGTCAATAAAATAGTTTCTTGGGAGTTTAATTGCTATAGCACTAAATAAATAGATTAATTTAGGTAATATTGTCATCTTTATTATATTCGCTTGACCTATCCAAGAGCACTTGATATTTTTCCAGTTGTTTAGATCTGACTTTATTTGTGTTTTGGCAGATAGATTCCCAAATATTTTATACTATCAAAAGTTATTTTAAATCAAATTTCTCTTTATATCTCTTACTGTTGGAGTTTATTAGTGATGTATAAAAATGGTGATAATTTATGTGGATTTATTTTGTATCCTGCAACGTTGTGGATTATTTCTAATAGTTTTTTTCATTGATTCTCTAGGTTTCTCTAAATATACCATTGTATCATCTGCAAAGAGTGATAAGTTGGTTTCCTCATTACCTATTCTAATTCCTTTAAACTCTTTTTCATCTCTATTGCCAAAGCTAGCATTTCCTAATACAATATTGAATAGTGATGGTGATAGTGGCTAATTTTGTTTCACTCCTGATATTATCGGGAATGGTTCCAGTTTATCCCCATTATATATGATGCTTACTGATGGTTTTGATGGTTCAGTATGAGTGATTTAATCTTACAACAAATAATGGTTCCCTAGTGATATAATGATTGGTTTATACTTAGTATACTATAATGATGTAATTGTAATAGAGCATACTCATCCAGAGAGAGATTTCAAGACAGAGACTGTGGCTCTCCTGCATTTTCTCTACTGAAACAAAGACTCATTCTGGAGGAGGACCTCCAGAAAACTAACCGGGGCCCCAGAGAAGGAGATGGACTGTGAAGGAGACAATAAAGACTTTTGGACTTTATCCCTGACTATTCTTGTGGTGATTACTCTGCTGAAATGAAGACTCATCCCAAGACCTCCAGAAAGCTAACCAGAACATTACAATACTTAACTTTTTTGACATTTTGTTTACCTCCTTAATTTCTTTCTTATTTATTTTCTGGTTTGATCTATCTAGTTCTGAGAGAGAAAGGTTGAGATCCCCCACTAGCATAGTTTTGCTGCCTATTTCTTTTTGCATCTCTCTCAACTTCTCCTCTAGGAATTTCCATGCTATACCACTTTATAACATAAATTTATTAATTTAATATTACATATATACAGAGCATGGTGCTAGGTGGTGGGGATTATGCAAGTTTAGCTAAAATAAAGTGTGACACCATGTGACACTTAAAATCTAGTAGGAAATTACATACATAGCTTTAACTATATTACAAAATAGTATGCAACTAGTTAGAAAATTGCAAGGACAATATTATTTGAGATATGTACAGAGATATATAGATTCTCAGTGACTGATAAGAGAAAAACTTTTTTTTAAAGGAGATACTTGATTTGGTTTTTGTATTAAAGTTATATTGCTCCCAGGAAATTAGGAAGGACTTCTCTAAGATCACCAAGGTTTAAGAGAAACTTCTCAGGAGAATAAGAGAATTTTTTTTATTATAACTTTTTATTGACAGAGCCCCTGCCTGGGTAATTTTTTTTTTACAACATTATCCCTTGCACTCACTTCTGTTCCGACTTTCCCCCCTCCCTCCCTTTACCCCTTCCCTTTACCCCTCCCCCAGATGGCAAGCAGTCCTATACAAGTTAAATATGTCACTGTGTATCCTAGATACAATATATGTGTGCAGAACCAAACAGTTCTCTTGTTGCACAGGAAGAATTGGATTCAGAAGGTAAAAATAACCTGGGAAGAAAAACAAAAATGCAAGCAGTTTACATTTATTTCCTAGTATTCTTTCTTTGGGTATAGTTGCATCTGTCCATCCTTGATCAATTGAAACTGAGTTAGATCTCTTTGTCGAAGAACATAGCCAATATGGTGATTTTTGTCTAAGCCTACAAGTTTGTATTTAAAAATATCTATTGAACCCTCAAATATTATTATGATCTCAGAGGAATTACTGATTACTAACTATGGTGGAAGTAATATCCTAAGTTAGGCTAGTTTTTCCATGAAAGACTACAAAACAGTTTCTGGGACTTGATTGACTCATGAATTTCTAAGACTCAAACATTAAGCGTCCTACCAGGCTCTCATAGTCAAGTGCTGCATAAAGCAGTTCACCAACATCAATTGTAGCCTTTTAGTCCTGCTAGATGTCCCAATACTGTGCAAGTTACCACATAATATCCCAATGACTAGACATATTTCCATATGGAGATGGAGATAGGGAGATTGAGGAAAGGAGCAGTTTTATGTCTACTCAGTTAAGTTTTGACATATTCTTGTTGAATATTTTTTCTATACTATGGTTAACTAAATTTCCACTTACTAACTATTGAATGACCCTATAAACATCTCATTTTCCCCCAACATTGAACTTGAATTAGAGAGAAACCGCCTGGGTTAGACCCACTCCTAACATTTAGCAGAGTTGTTAAATGGAGTAGGATAACAGCATGACTCTCATAATAGTTGAAGTAAGAGAAGGGCAATGCAAATATAGAGCATGGGGTGAGCAGATGGATTGTTACAGCACTCTGACATGCTGTGCCAAAGGTGCTTCTAGTAGTGTATAGACTGTCTTCTTAATAAGACATGATAGATCCCAGCTTACAAGGAGCACCCAAATGGGTGCTGGAGAAGGTTGCCAGGGAGAGTAAATAAATTTCCAGGTCCATTATTTCCTGATTATTGTTAACATTCCTATAGAAAGTTGGATTGTCAGAATAATAGCTGAAAATAAATTGGCCCAGGATATCAGTAACTATAGACAGAGCGTTCAACTTTTAAGAGTTATGCAATGAAACCTAGAATGTAAAATCACAAGGAATAAAAGCTCCACTGATGGGGTTGGGCTTCAACAGACACAGGTAGGGATTCAGTCAGGAAAAGAGAGATTGAGGCCATGAAATAGGATTTCCAACATAAAGGTTTCACTTTATCATGCTGAGTTCAGAGCCATAAGACAGGAAAAAAGAGCAGGAGTCAGTCAGAGACTTGGAAACCAATAATAAGAAAGCCCCAGATTCATCCTATTACTATTTCTCCAAGACTGAATCTTGGAGAAATTTCTTCAGAAGAACTTTTTCTCAGAGGAATTCTTCCACTTAGGGAGCAGGGGCTGGGCAGTCTATCCATTAAGAAACTGGAGAGGTTTCAAGAAAAGTTCAAACAATAACCTGATGAGTCTTGGATCAATGGCTGCTGATGATATAGAGCCTCTCTCCAAAGCAGAGTTTCATAGTCTTGGAGAAGTCTCAGAAAAGTTACTATTACAAAACCACTTGAATTAGTTATCCACTCCATATGGAATATGTCCTTTGTCTCTTTTTCAGTAGCTAAAATGTGGAGTTTCATGTATCTTATTACCCTAAAATGAATTCCTCTTGTAGCTCATTCCCCATTGGAGGTCTCCAAGAAAGGAATTTCTTAAAGGAAATAAGTTTGAGAAATTAGATCTATGCCTATGAGCAGCCTGCCTTGAAGCAGTAATCTATTAATTGCCTTCTGGGTGGGGCCCTTTTGCATTGGCTTTTGACATTAACAGTGAGTTCCTATGTCACACAACTACTCTGATGTGGGCTGATCAGTTGATAAAATTTGAAAAGAATATTGGGACAGCTAGGGGAGGAGGGGAGAAGGCACAAAGCTCACTGCCTGTGGCTTCTGCAATCTGGGATTAATAAAGCAACTGGTAATAGGCTGAGCTTCAGGTTTCATTGCCAATGTGTGAAAGTCCTAAGAAGTGGAGCAGAAAAGACCTTCTCTAAACTGAGGCCTATAAGGTAGCCATGGGTCTGATCAAGTAGTCTGGGATCTGGAGAGAGGAGAACTGGAATGTCAAAGTTCAGAACAAATAAAGGAATTGTGCCAAAGTTTCTGACTCCATACAATGTGTGTGTTTGTGTGTGTGTGTGTGTGTGTGTGTGTGTGTGTATGTGTGTGTGTTTGTGTGTGTATGAAAAATCAATACTCATCAGAGATATCATATGCTCTCTGTTGAACTAAATAATTAGGTTAGAATCACTACAAGAATAGTAGAAGTTGGGGAGTAGGACCATTGCCATTCTGGCATGGGGACTCATTAGGAACAAAACAAAGCAATACTGTGCCCATATGCAGATTGGCAATGACCCCACTCTGCTATTTGTGTCTTTAACATGTATTAATACTTTACAAATGGAAGATATATGACTTAAATTATAAGAGTTTTTTTGGTGCCTTCTCTGTGAAACATCCCATATACTTTGTATATAGCATATATAGATATGGTGGTTTGCTTATTGTGAAGATCGTGTATTTTAAAATCAGCCAGAGTCAGGAATTCAGGTTAGGGGAAAATCGTCTATCTTTATTCTCAGTGAAGAAGGATCAGAGGTGGAAGAGAATCGGCGATAGCAATGTGGCAACTGGAGTCAAGAAGATAGCTAACCAACCCACGACCAGCAATAGGAGTATGGAACCCAGGCCCAATCTCCCCAACTTTTCTTCCTGTCTCTCTCCCCCCACCAAAAATCGTCATTTCCTATACAACACAATCAAGACTTGCCCGGAGAGTGGGCGGGACCATTCTTTATCCAATCATGTAATTAATAGCCCCAATTACTATTTAGCCTCAAGTACTTTGGGACCTTTAACCAACTCAAACCTCAGCCCATTACCTCTCCCCTTTCTTTTATTTTACAGAACACAGGTGGTCATGCAATCCCTAAACTCCTCCAGGAGATCAGAACCCTCAAGGGAGGTGATCACAGCCTCTTCTCCAGGAAAGGCATTGAAAACTAAAGGAAAATCCAGCTCTTCCTGACATCTCAGAAAGGGGTGAAAAGCACCAAAGGGAAGTGGGGATGGCCCAAGCGGGTTTCTGGGCGAAGGTCTTTTGCAAAACCCATCAAGCAGGGAGGTATTACACAACACAAGCAATCGCAGAGGCCAAATTGGGATTTCTCCCCACCCAATCAATTGCAAACCCAATGTGGTGTAAAAATGGGTGTACATAAAGTAGCCAAGAATAGCAAACAATATAAATCAACATGGTGTTGGAAAAGTCAAGAAGTCCTAGAAGGAGGTATGTAAACAACAGTCACACATTACACCTTCTTCAGGCCAAGAAGATAGTCCAAAACCAATCTATTGTCCATTGCTTCCATGTCCAAGAATCAATGTCCCCTGGGTTTTGAAATCCAAAGAATCTTTTTTTTATGTGTTTAGGGAGATCCAATGGTTTCCAGCAGATTTTGAAGTCCTTAACAGTCTTATCATTTCCTCAGAAATCCAATGACTCTAGGGTTTTCAAGTCCTATGTCTCCAGAAATCCAATGATTCCTGAAGGTTTTCAAATCCTATGTCTCAGAAAACCCAAAGATTCCCTGAAGGGTTTCGTTCCAACAATCTTATCATGTCTCAGAAATCCAAAGATTTCCTGGGGTTTTGAATCCAACAATCTTTTGATGTCCCATGGGTCCAAACGCCATAACTGCCCACGCTCTTTCCAATGGAGGCCAACCCAGAACCACCCGATGTTTCTAGTTTCTTCTCCTTTGTTTCAAGGGTCTGCTCCTCCTCTCTGAATGGACAAAGGTAAATAGGCTCGTTGGCACCCATCCCTGATTCCCTTCTCCTACATGTGGGAGATACAAACAAAAAACCTCTCCCAAAAACAATTAGCCTATCTGGGTCCTTTCCATTCACCACTTTCTGGGTTCTCCACATCTTGGCGTTATCTAAAGATAGTGGAGCTGCTTGCACTGGACACTGACCTTCTGATGGGTTATAAAACCTGTCTGCCCGGAACCAATTCATCTTTGTCAAAAATCAAAGTTAAATAGTATAAGGGTTAGATTTAGAAGGTTCTCTAGGGTTACCTGTGGCTCCCCCTTTCTTTTTTTTTGGAGGGGCGTCTTAAATATCTCTTTTCTCCTCTCCACTATTGCCTGTCCTTGAGGTTAAAAAGTATTTGCCCGTGGTGTGCTTAAAATCTTATACTTTTAAAAATTGCAAAATGTTTTTAAGTATAAATTTGGGACCATTTCTGTTTTATTTCTTGTTTACCCCAAATAAAATGCTTGTATAAGAATTTAAAGGACCCTGGGCTGTCTTTGCTGCTGGCATTGCAAAAGTAATCAAAATTCTACCCTGGCATGGATGAAAGACCAGGTAAAAGATTTAAATGGGTCAATCCATTTGCCAGATTTCATTGGGTCTCAAACCACGGGGTTCTTCCCTGGAAAGTGTAGGGCGGGAAAGGGCAAGCCATTACAGGCTTTTACTTGCTCCTAGCTTCCCTCTTGTTATTCCAAATTGTAAACGTAAAGCTCAACGCCTGATGATATTTAGAGATGGATCCCTGAGCTTCTTGGAACAAGGGGTATTAAACATATTTAGAAGGCTATCTGCCTTTGAATTTGATCAAATATGGGATGGAATTTACTTGAGAATGGACATGTAATATATAGATCTTACCTGGATGCTTTCTCCACTTGCTCTTAAGTTTCTTAAAGGGCTGATATATTAGGGCTTGGAAATTTTATTTGGGCTTGTGGCAATTCTTTTTACCACCCTCTAAATAAGGCCGAATCAGTATTATATTTAATTCCTGGATAATAAGTAAGAGCTAGAATGATGGGTACAATTCATTTCTGCTGAGTGGACTGAAAAGGGGTTTTCTCTCTTTATAATTAAAATTTGAGGTATACAACCAAATATTATTTGTTTGGATGCATCCGTTGAAGATAGTTGGTCCTTAAGGGCTTTAGAAGGTTTTCTTAAAAGTCCAAAAGCCAATTTGTAATGTCAGTTCTTTTAAGGAAGGACCCATGTATAAAATTTGGGAAATAGCTAATAAAATTTCCACTCTAGGATGGTCTCCACAAACACATTAATTTGTGTTTAATTAAAAAGGTATATATCTTGTAGGTCTTGTCCCAATAACTGTTACTTACTCGTTTAGTGGCCTTTAATAAAATTCTAGCCACAAGCACTGGGTGGGTGTAAGGCTTTTTCTGATTTGGGGAGGTTTCACCCACTCTATCCACACTTCTCCTTGATGAAGGACTGCTGTGGGTTGCCTCTTTGTGGCAAAAACTGATTCTCAAGGGTTTTTGAAGGCAACTCTTTTCAACCCATTGGATAAAAATTTCAACTTCCTCTCAAAACCTTTTGGAAGCTTCCTTTTGTAAACTGGCATGGTGAATTTAAAACACTGTCTCCCAAAAACATCAATATAATAGTTTGTAACTGATGGGTAGTCAAACCCCACTGGTTATCCATTGGATATTCCTATAATTTCCGAAAATCATTCAATTGTTTGGCTTTTCTATTCTTGGGACAGTTTTGGAACTGTAACACCTTAAAGTATACTTCATATCCTAAATAATTGAAAAAGGCATGTCTTTTGAATTTTTTTTTTCTGGTGCATTTATAATTTTGTAAATTCCTTGGGTTTTTCTAGGGTCTTTTGTGACATCCTCTAAATTTGTTCCTCAATTTATCCCAAAATCCATCCATATAATGTAATGGCATAACTTTTGGAATCTTTTTCTTACTGGAGCAAAGGCGGCAACATACATAAGTAAGGGCTGTTTTCCTTTCCCTGTGGAAAACTGGCCAAATTCATATCTTTTATAAGGCTCAGCTAAAGTTAAGCTGGGCACTGAAAACAAATCTTTCATATCCTCCTTATCCAGAGGGATAAAATAGAAAAACAAATCCTTAATATCTTATTAAAAGGGCCATTCTCTAAGCAACTGGGTAGGAGATGGCAGTCCAATTTAAAGAAAAGTTTCCATCTGTTCATTCCTTTTCTTAAAATCCGTTAACATCCTCCATTTTCCAAGATTTCTTTTTACAGCAAAACACTGGGGAATTCAAGGTTTGAAAGTTTCAAATGCCTTGGTCAAGCTGCTCTGTTTATATCTAATAAGGCCTAATTTTTCCTTTAGCTAAGGGCCCACTTTCTATCCACACTGGGTATCAGTTTTCCATTGGATAGGAACAGGGTGAAAGTGTTGGGGCCTTCAACGGCAACCCTGCTTAAAAAACAAATTACTCATTTTTAACCCTAATTGCTGTAAAAACGTCTCTTACAGATTGATGGGGATTTTTTCTACTATAAAAGGGTAAAAACTCTTTTGCCTTCAAAGTCCATTCTAGGGCAGCACTAACCATGATTTCCCCCTAACCCAGACATGGGGTGTTGGCAATCTTTCCCCAGTGGCCTGGGCCAATTGGCACCCTCCTTGACTGTCGTCTGCCCAATTAACCAGTCCCAAAGGAGGCCATTTTATAGATTGTGAGCATGGGTCAGTCAGTTTTTGGCTCTTTGTCAATATATTGCTGGATTTTGTGATCTGAAATCAGAATCTGGGGTGACTATCCTTAAAGCTGCTTATTAGGATTCTGTGGGAGTAAACCTGATGCTACTATTTCTCCTGGGTGATAAGTCACACATTGTTCTCCCTTATTGGTGACTGGTATCTAACATTCCCAATTTCCCACATCCAGTGTGTGGATGGACACTGTTTTGTACATACTCTCAGGAGGTAAAATGGGTCAAGCCTACTGTGCCTGGGGCAAAGGGATCCATAGGCTGGGGAAAGACAATTTCCCACCTCTCAAGGGTATCTCCAGTTGTCTCAGCTGCATACAACTCTATTCTCCTAATTGTAATCCCTTTCCCCATAAGGTTTGCTTCCTGGCGATTGATTATTAATCCCCTTTCTTCCATCATATGGCCCTGGCTGATTGGTCCTTAATTGGGGTTTGGCCGTCTAGGCACTCTCTGGGTGCACCATTGACTGCCATCTTTTGAAGTTTTTTCCTGGGGCCCTGGGGCTGGGCCCCTCATCCCATTTCCCTGAACCTGTCTACCATTCTGAGGCCCAATGGGGAAGCCTCTGTTGCATTTTGGACATGGGTTTTGGGTCTTGTTCTCCCACCCTGTTTCTCCTCTGCCTTCTATACCAACAGGCCTTCAGATGCCCTACTTTACCACATTGAAAGCTTGGGTTCTCTAGAAGTCCCTCGCCAGAAGGGACCCTGTCTACCATGTTGGGATCTTGGGAAGTCTGAATCATAGTCTTGGCTATAAAAGGGCATTTGTCCCTGTGGCACAACGTCTTATAATCTCCCTCTAAAAGGAGCATCCTTCTTGATCCTAGAAAAAATCCTTCTGCCACCTCATTGCATTTTCCTTAGCAAGTTGCCTTTTAAAACATCTGTTGATGAATTTTCCCTTAGTTCTTGTATTTATCTGCCAAATTCCCACAAAAGTCAGCAAAGGGTTCCATCTGGCCCTTGTGTTATTTTTTAAGAGCCCCTTTGTCATTTTAATTGGAATAAAGTCCAACCTTTGATACATTAAAAATTTTTGCCTGAATAATTAATCTGTGCTGTGACATCTGCATAGGGACCTATACCTGTTAGTAGGTAATAGGTGATTGCAGCATGAATAGCATTTTGACTATTTTGTTGGGCTTGTATTCTACAGAGCTCACTATATTCAGAAAGCCACATGTAATTTTGTCCAGGTTCTAGATATACTCTTGCTATAGATTTCCAGTCATTAGGAGTCAAGATTTCAAAAGCCAAATTCTGTAATAGCATATTAACATAAGCTGATGTAGCCCCATAAAGAGTGCAAGCCTTTTTCAGGTCTTTGATGATTTCTACGTTAAAAGGGGCGTATCTTCGACTTTCTTGACCTGAGGCATTAAACTGGGAAATTACAGGAAAGATATGTGGCTGGAGCTCCCTGACGTCCACGCCCTTTTCTTTGGCCTTCATTAAGCCCTCTTGTAATCTACTCATAATTGGATACTGGGGGGAAGGTGATGGTGCTGTCACTGCCCTCCCCCCTCCACTGCCCCTCCTCCCTCCATCCCGGAGGGTGGAGTTGATGGAGGAGAGTCAATCACTTGCTCCTGAGGTGAGGCTGAAGCTGCCTCCTGAGGTGGAAAGTCACCACACCCTTGCTCACTTAAGTCTCCATGCCCCGTGGGGATATGGTCATTAATCTCTTCATTGCCTTCCTTCTTAATATCAGGCCTCCCTACTTGGCTACTGGGAGCAGAAGCAATGGGTTTTTTCTTTCTTCTAGGGATAGGGTTTCTTAGTGCTAACTGAATTATATTGTATAAATAAAATGCCTCGATGGAAATTGAATGAGGACCGTTTTCACTGTAATAAGTGGACAGCTGTTGCCCAACCAAGGACCAGTTATCTTGAGAGATCTGCTCCTGCTCTACAAACCAAGGGGAGATGCGATTTAATGTACCCACAAGTCTAGCTACCTGTTCCCAAGTTATAAGTAGCCCTTGTCCTTCTATCAGCTTAAGCATGCTTTCTATAGCACCACTAGTGGGTGGGGTTGAAGGGGTTGAAGGGGTTGGGGGCGGGATGGAGAGTCTTTAGCTAGCATTTGTCCCATTTTAGCCAAAAAAAGATTACTGATTTAGTTTTTAAGAAAATAAGTTCCCTGTTTGTCTATTAACAATACTCACCCAAGTTCCTGGTCACCGGAGACTTCTTCAGTCCTTGGTTCCCACAGTTGGGCACCAAATGTGAAGATTGCGTATTTTAAAATCAGCCAGAGTCAGGAATTCAGGTTAGGGGAAAATAGTCTATCTTTATTCTTAGTGAAGAAGGATCAGAGGTGGAAGAGAATCGGCGATAGCAATGTGTGCAGCTGAGTCAAGAAGATAGCTAGACCAGCAGCCACATGACCAGCAGCTAGGAGTATGGAACCCAGGCCCAATCTCTCTCAGCTTCTCTTCCTGTCTCTCTCTCTGCCTCCACCCACCAAAATTGTCATTTCCTATACAACACATCAGGACTTGCACAGAGAGTGGGCAGGGACCATTCTTTATCCAATCATGTATATTAATCTCAGTGCATCAATCAACTCAAACCTCAGCCCATTACAGCTTATCTCTCTTTAGAATGTGAGCTCCTTAAATATGTTTTTGCCTCTCTTTGGATCCCTAACACTTAGCACAGTGTCTGGAACATATTAAGTGCTTGTTGCACTTAATTAATTAAATTTTGTTGATTGATATGTTCTTCACACTGTCTTGTATGATATAGGATTCAAAGTAGGTTCTCAACACATTTTTGTTGAACTAATTGGAAAAACTTAGAACTGGAGCTAGTACAGAGTTTCACCTCAACTCTTCAGCCTCCCCACTTATTAGTTTTCTCCTTCCCCCACTGACATACAATGAAGCAGACTCCTTTGACCTTTTCCAGAATATCACTAGCTTCCAATCAGTGTCAGGTTGACCTCTAAAAGATCAGCAAAGGTGACATCAGAACAGCCCCGTTTTGGCATTATCTTACCTTGGTATATCTAATCCTCTATGAGTAAAACAGCAAGTTCAACTTAGTGCATCTCCAAAGCATGCTTTATGCAGAACTTGAATCTCCTATCAACAACACAGAAGCTCTAAATATTTCTCCAGGGCGTGATTTTATAGCTCACACTTTACAATTCAATACCAAATGCTTTATTTTTCACTTGCAAATATTGAATCAAATAACAATCTAGACAAACCATTTCCTGGAAATAACAGTGTGTGTGTGTGTGTGTGTGTGTGTGTGTGTGTGTGTGTGTGTTGGGGGAGAGAAAAGTGTTGTGCCACAGTTGCCTTTGATTATTCTACCTCAGTTTCCCTAATTGTTCTACCTCAATTTCCCTGAATCATTCTGCCTGGTTGCACACCCCAATCATCATGATCCAGAGAAGGAGACTTTCTATCTTAGACATCATGACCCCAGACTTCCCTACTTATCAGAATGTTCTGTGCCTCCCCCTATCCTGTCATTGCTCTTCTTGATCCCAATTTATCAGAATGTCTGGTGCCTCCCCCCACCCTCTCAGAACCGGACTAATAGTCTGTTCCCACTCTAAGTGCTCTGACTCCTCCCCTGCCTCGGTCTACTCCTTGGTAACTTGGAACCACATGTGTGTATATATACTTCATGGGAAGCACACATTAGCAGCTGGATGCTTTGGACATCAGCCCTGGGGGCAACATGTCCCCAGCACAATCTCTCCCTTTCAAATAAAATATTAAAAACTCTCTGATCTCTATCTTGCCTCCATTTCTCTGGCATTACAGAGAAGATGAGAAGGGGAGGAATACCTAGAGGCAAATGGTTTAGCAGGGGTTCACTGAACTTAGGCTGCTTACCTTTGAGTATTAAAAAATATTGAAGGTCAAAGTTTAAGTTAGTCTTATCAAAGAAGTTCTTTAAAGCTGCTTTTAAAAACCATCAATGCTAAAAATACCTTTTATATTCTTTTTTGTCAGTCACTTCTGATGGAAAATGAATTTCTAGTCAATTTCTCTAGTCATATATTGTAAGAATTCTAGAATGCAAGAGAAAAAGATTTCTTAGAACCATCTTATTTTTTGGAGAGTGGACTGAGGCTCAAACAGATTAAGAACCTATAGAGCTGGTCTCAAAAAAGGAACTAGTTTTGGGACCTCCTGAAAGGCCATTTTGCCTTCAACACATCAACACTGAAGCTATCACTGAAAACATTACATTTTTGAATGGGATGCAAACCCAATATTCCTAAAATAGGATTACACTGTCAAAGTTAAAAAGAAGTGGAAAATTTTCAGGGGCTCTTAAATTTTTTTGTTTTATGACCCTGTCTCCAAATAATGCTTTATTTTTAAGTTCCTAAAATAAAATATGTAGGATGACAAAGGAAAACAATTGAACCATATTGAAGTAAGAATTATCAAAATATTATTTAAAAACAATTTCATGCTCCCAAAGGTAAGACTCTCTTATTAATATTCAGTGTTGGAAGGACTACAGAAAGGGAAACTGATATAGGTTATACAAAGAATTAGAAATTGATCCAACTACTCTGGAAGCCAATCTGCATTTAAACAAGAAATTTAAATGCCCTTTTGACTTAGAGATCCCACTGCTAAATATATTCCCCCAAAAGATCAAATGTAGCAAGAAAGTTTTCATACACACCAAAATATTTATAGCAGCACTTTTATAGTAACAAAAATCTGAGAGCAAAGTAGATATTCTTTCTGACTCTTTTTCTCTCTTTTTTCCCTTAGAAGGGATGGCTCTTTTAGTAGGGAAGAAAAGATATATTCAAAAATGAAAATAATAGGAAATTGTATAGCATCTTTAAAAAAAAAATAAGTGAATCAAAAGTAGCACGAATTTACTTATTGCATGTCCCTGATAAAAATGTACAAATGTGCAAAAATGAATCAACAGATGCTTCATCTATTCAGTTACTAATAAACATTTATTAAGCACCTAATATATGCAGATTGTTATATTAATTTTCTTTGCAGACTTGGGAACCTAAAAGAAGATACAACTTCTGGAAACAACTGTGGTACAAAATATCACATGAAAAATATATTAGAGAATCTTTTTAAAGTATCACATGTGCTCCTAGGAGAAAACTTGTTACCAGTTCAGGGTAATCAGAGATGACTTCAAAATAAAGTATCATTGTATTTCAGCTCTAAAAAAAATGGATAACAAAAATTAACAGGGTAAGAAGGGGAGGAGGACTTTTCAGTTATAGGCAATCAGAAGATCTGGGATCCATGGCCTATATAGATTGTGTTCAATGGAAAGAGTTGAAAATTTTCATAAAATAAAAAGTACAGAGAGGTTAGTTACATGAGTATAGGAAAGTAATGAGGTACTTGATTGTGTAGAACTATGAATTACAAGAAAAGGAATTAGAACTTTACTAGGTAACAAAAGGGAGCCACAGAAATTTTTTGAACAAAAGAGTAACATGTCCAGTTCTCTATATAACAAAAAAATATTCTAGCAGGAGTATAAAGAGGTGATAGAGTGGAGGCAGGAATACCTACAAGAGGCTATGACAATCATTTAGGCAGATAGCAGTAAATATGATAGGGTGGAAACTATACAAGTAGATAAATGCTAGAGATGTTGCAAAGTTGGCATTTACAGGATTTAGAAATATTTTGCCATAGCACTTCACTTGGTTATTCACCTATAAAAACCACCAAAATGAGTGACAGGTGACTGAGGAACTTGCTTCCAAAAAGTATATGGCACAAATGTATTTTCAGTGAACTGCAGGACATGTACCATGCCTGTGCTCTGCCAGTGATCAGTAACAGCTATATATATACAAAGTATAAGTTATTCTTTCTGCTGGAAAATAAAATAAAAGGGACATAGAGCCAAAATGAAGTGTTCCTCAAACAAATGGAAGAAGAACTTCAAGAAAAAGTTAATGGGGAAAAAAGCAATCTGAAGCAGATGAGAAACTAGTAACTTCTCTCAGAAGTTTGAAGAGCAAAGAATGTGATAGAGATGGAAGAGAAGACATTGACTATTTGGAATTATGGAGTAAGTATCTTTTTAAAGAGCGGAAAGTTGAACATTTTTAGAAAGATTCATCTTTCTGTGCTCTAAGTAATAATGCTATTTACCAAATACAACTAGCAGATCTATCAGTCAATAAACATTTATTTATTTAGCCCCTACTATGTGTACCAGGTGGTGGGGATATAAGAATACTAAAGAGTGCTCACAAGGAACTTACTTCCAAGCAGAGAAGATAGCAATGACATATATATATATAATGTGTGTGTGTGTATATATATATATATTTTTGTATATGCATATGTATAATATAAAGATAATAAATATAAGTGAAAACAAAGTAGTTAAATACAAGTTATTTTAAAAATATTGTCCTCCCAAGCATCTCTGAATTCATCATATTAATCATTTCTTACAGTGTGTCAATATTCCATTATATTCATTTAGCATTTTTTGTTTAGGCAGAGGAGGAAGTGCATCCCAGTCATGGGGGACAGCCAGTGCAAAGATAGAGGTCATCCAGTAATGGTATGAAGAAGAAAAGATGAATAATGGTGATTAGTGACTCCCTGTCGAGAGATTCCAAGGCAGCCATATATCAAGATGACATGAATAATAGAAAACTTTGCTGTCTTCCTAGGGCATGTATCCTAGACGTGACAGAATGCCTCCTGAGACATGTCATAAATGATGACTGCTACTCCCTCTTGGAGATTCATGTAGGGATAAATTCACCACCAGAAGGAACATAGAAAGCATTTTTAGAGGTTATGAAATCTTAAGCACAAAACCAAAGGCCTTAGTAATGCACCTTAGAAATGAAGGTAGTATTTTCATCATATTTACTAATTGAAAATATAAGTTTCAAAATACAAAACATATTTTGGAAGTAAAAAGGCAGTTAAAAAGATGGTGTCAGAAAATGAGATGTGGATTTTTGGATAATGTCCTAAAAATTTAAATATGATGGGCTCTTGTTATATACATGTATGAATATAAAGGGGTGGAGTATGAGTGTTCAAGGAGGACTAGCAGCACCTCTGGTGTGAAGGCTTGCAAAAAAGTCCTTTTCAAGGCTATTCATCTATCTTTGGTGTCTACCTGTCATATAGGCTTTAAGAGACTGTAGCAAGTGCAGCAACTACAACATGATAAACTGTCTTTGTAGATGGGCTGAACCAGCCAAACACCTGTTAGTAAGTTAGGGGGATGTCTATCCCAAGCATATGAAACTTTCCCCGGTAGGAGGATAGATGAGAACAATTTGTTCCAATGGTCACTAAGACAGACAAAGCAGGTGCGGTGGAGCACTTTAAGTTTATTCAGACGTTGAAGATGCCAAGGTCATCCACTGCATCACCAATTGTTCTGATTTTTGTCTTGTCATTGCATTTTGACGATTTGGGAAGAGACTTTGTACAACTTTGCCTCATTTACATCCAATTCACTTGCAAATTAAGATATCACCTTTTTCAAATCACCTTTTTCAAAGACTTGGTAGAATAATGAAACTCAACACTAGACTATAGCTATGAAAAGCTATACTTATTCAAAATGAATTGATACAAGGCATGATGGAGCACCTAGTATAATAAGAATTTATATTAATTTGTGTTAATAGTAACATTAAGATGAATATTAATAGGAGGAGGAACAGAATAAATAGTATCAACATGGTATGTTATAGAACATCTGGAGAGAAGGAAAGAAAGATCTGGAACAGGTGAAGGGACCAAGTATTTATTAAGCTCCTACTATATGCCAAACACTGTGCTTATCTCTTTACAAATATCTCATTTGATTCTCACAGCAACCCCAATAAGTAGGTACTGTTATTATTCAGATTTTATGGTTGAAGAAACTGAAACAAACAAGAGACTTGCCTGGGATCACATTTAAAAAACATTCTGAAGCTGGATTTGAACTCAGATTTTCCTTAAGATTTGGTGCTCTATCCAAGGCAAAACAAGGGGTGGTAAAGAACATTGTACATCAAGAAGATATACTCATTTTATATTTAGTAGGAGCATTTAGGTAAATATCAATGAAAGGAAAAACAAAAACAATATTACAGTACACTATAAAGCATCTGGAGAGAAGAAAGCAGTTAATTTTCTTTTTTTAAAAAAAAATTCATATATTTTGGCTTTACATCACCTTCATTTCTAATGATATCCCACCCCAAAAAGTCATCTGTTTTTACAAAGAAAAAGACTGATTTGTTAATCAACAAGTAATTTATTAGCATCTACTATATATCTACCAAATATTGTGCCAAGTGCTGGACAAACAAATTTAATAAATGTCCCCACATGCAGGGAGCTCACTTGCTTTCCTTCCAACAGGGAAGAGAACAAGGACATATATACAGAATAAATATGAAAAAAAATACAAAATTGTGAAATACAAGGCAGTTTGAAGAGGATAGAATGAAAAAAAAATAGAAAAGAAAAAAGGGGGAATGGAATCAATTCAGCAAAAAGAATCATCACATCAACTGAATCTGACAGTACACTCAATGTTAGACACCCATAATATATCATCTCTGCAAAAACTTTATTATCATGGTAAAATCTGTGGGATGGCCTAATCAAGCACATCATTACCACATGTTAAAAAGATCCTAAGGCTGCCTAAAAATGTTTTAATGGTTATTTGAGTAGTCTTGTTAGCAGTCCTGATTAGGAACCCCAGGCCCTTTGGAAAAATAAGAACAATAGCCAGAGGGCATAGTGGATAGAGTTGTCATTTGTATTCAGGAAGATGAGTACAAATCTAGCTTAAACACTTACTAGCTATGTATTCTTGGGTAAGTCAGCTAACCCATAGTTGCCTAAGCTTTCTCAACTATAAAATGGTCATAGTAATCTATGAACCTATGGACACCCTATCTCTTAGGGTTGTTGTTCTCAAGTGAGATAATATTTGCAAAATGCTTGGCACAGTGCCTGGCACATAGTAGGCAAGTATCTAAATACTTATTCCCTTCCTTTTATCCTTTAACAGTACCAGTGGGGAATGATGTTAGAATTCTTACAAAGTGTTAACTCACTGGAATTGATAGAAACCATGCTTATGTACTTAAGTTTACACCTTTGAGAGTTCACACATTAGCTCACACATTAGAGTTCACAAGTCTGGGAGATTCACAAGTTATACCTCCCATAATCCCATTGTGTCAGAGGAGGAGTCAACCTTTGGGTTCATGCCTTTAAGATATCATATATAAGAAGCTCTTAGAGCCTCAGTCAGAAGTAAGTCAGTTCGGGAGACTGACAGAGCCATAATTCAGTCAATTGAGAAGATTCAGAACTAGAGATTCAGAGAGAGCTGGAAGCTAAAGCTGTCAGCGGCAAAAGACAAGCTGCAAGAGCTCTTGGAACCAAGGAGGGAGATAGGCCTCTAAAAAAACTAACCAGGCTATTTTGGAAGAGACAATAAAGGATTTGAACTTTTAACACCTGGCTGCATTTGAGGTGATTATTACTCTGAACTGAAACTAAGGCTGTCTCCAGAAGCCTCGCGAGAAACCTGCACCCGAAGTGTAATGACCATATTAGCACCCAGGACACCCCAGAATCACCTGGAGTCAGGATAAGCAAAAGTCCTCAATCTTTATTCTCGGTCCCCAGATGCAGGATTGAACAGGATGGAAGCAGATTCTCTACGACTGCTTTCTCCCTTGTCTACTGCCCAGTGTGTCCCTAACTAGCTTTACTCCACACCCTAGTCCCTCCTACAATCCTCTATACACCAATCACTGAGCTAGTACGGATAATGGAAGGGATCATTTTCCAAGCATATGCCCATAGAGTATCATCCAATCAGTAGTTAACCTCAAGCTCAGCAGTCCTGACCTCAATGCATTGAATTCGATAGTTTCAGCCCTCTACACTAAAGAATGATCATATTTTAGAAAAGAAGAGAACACCACAGAATACCCCTGGACACCCTAGTCTGGAGTATCTTAAAGCAGAGTTGTTGAGGTGAGGTAGAGTAAATAGGTGGTGGTGCTTTTAAAAAATCTTTTTTTTTTTTTTTCCTGAGGCGGGGAGGGGAGGAAGGAGACAGAGAGAAAGGGAGAAGAAAAGGGGGAAAAGGAAAGAGGGAGAGGGAAAGGAAGGAAGACAGAAAGACACAAAGAGAAAGACAGAGACAGAGAGGGAGAGACAGAGAAAGAAACAGACAGAGAGAAAGTAGGGTTGCTAATTTTGATAAGAAACTAGGGTGAATGTTTCAATTTTTCATTTACTTGTGACATAATCCAAATGTCAAAGTCAGGCTTTCTAAATGAAAGGTCAGTATTTCCACTCAGCTGCCAACCCCTTGACTTTCCATAGACACATCAGCAGCAGGCAAATTCATGTGTAGCATTTAGTAAAGCTAGTCTCTCTGTGCAGAAAGAGAGGTTTCACTTTCAGCTTTCTGAATAAGAGATAGGTAGGTGCCTATGAAACATTCACTGCTATATTCCCACCCCCTCCTCCATTTCTCTTCAGGTGATAGAAAGCATTCTCAGACATGCCTGGAATATCTTAATGCATTTAAGACACCTGCAGTCCCACAGAACTTTCTGAATTATGATGTTAAAACACACACCACACACACACACACACACACACACACACAGCCTCCTCTTTGGCTTGTGTTTTTTTTTTTTTTTTTTTCCAGCACCATAATTTATTTTTAAGGAGGCAATGTGACTTTTCAGGTGCCGTCAAAGGCAAGCAAAATAAATGTTTGTACCCAGATGCTATTAAAAGGGAAGGATACTGAATTCATTTTAATGCATTTGCAAAAGATTGATTTTCCCAGTGGTGGGCACACATCCTCTTTCTTTAATTATTCTTGAGATTTTGCCTATCAACTGACAATTTCCTACAGGAGGAAAGCAAAATAGCTTGTCTCTCTTGGCAGCCAAAGAGCTTTAATGATACCCGAATTAAATTGAGTTTGTCACTTTCCTTAACTTCTCTAATGTTTTAAGTTACAGGGATACCTAACTATTCTGATCCTTTTTCTATTGAATGTAATTGTCCAGAATACTTTACAGTAAATAACACACGCAAAAAAAATCCATGTCAGTTTTCTATGGTGAGCTTTAAAAAAAAAACTGATTATTAAGATTGTCATTGTTTTAACTGTAACCAACTTACTATATGTTAAGTTATCCAGCAAATATAATTGACTGTTCTTTCATCAATATAACCTTTTTATTTAGTACAATTCCTTCACAAAAGGAAGAAATGTGATCTGCCAAGGGAAAATCAGAAACTATATGAGCAAAATTACAAAACACTTTCCACACAAATAAAGTCAGATCTAACCAATTGGAAAAATATTAAATGCTCTTGGATAGGGCGAGCAAATATAATAAAGATGACAATACTACCTAATCAATTTATTTAGCGCTATATCAATCACTCCCCAAAAACTATTTTAATTACCTAGAAAAAATAACAACAAAGCTCATATGGAAAAACAAAAGGTCAAGAATTTCAAGGGAATTAATGAAAAAAAATCAAATCACAGTTAGTGTCCTAACTATACCAGATCTAAAATTATATTATAAAGCAGCGGTTACCAAAACCATTTGGTATTGGCTAAGAAATAGACTAGTTGATCAGGTTCAAAGGATAAAACAGTTAATAATTTTAATAATCTAGTGTTTAACAAACCCAAAGACCTCAGCTTTTGGGATAAGAACTCACTGTTTGACAATTGCTGGGAAAATCGGAAATTAGTATGGCAGAAACTAGGCATTGACCCACACTTAACACCATACACCAAGATAAGGTCAAAATGGGTTCAAGACCTAGACATAAAGAATGAGGTTATAAATAAATTAGAACATAGGATAGTTTACTTCTCAGACCTGTGGAAGAGGAAGGAATTTATGACCAAAGAAGAACTAGAGATCATTATTGATTGATGGAAAATTTAAAAGTTTTTCTACAAACAAAACTAATGCAGACAAGATTAGAAGGGAAGCAATAAACTGGGAAAACATTTTTACAGTCAAAGGTTCTGATAAAGGCCTCATTTCCAAAATATATAGAGAATTGACTCTAATTTATAAGAAATCAAGCCATTCTCCAATTGATAAATGGTCAAAGGATATGAACAGACAATTCTCAGACAAAGAAATTGAAACTATTCCTGCCATATGAAAAGATGCTCCAACTTATTATTAATCAGAGATATGCAAATTAAGACAATTCTGAGACCATTACATACCTGTCAGATTGGCTAGAATGATAGGGAAAAAATGTTGGAGGGGATGTGGGAAAACTGGGACACTGATACATTGTTGGTGGAATTGTGAATGCATCCAGGAGAGCAATTTGGAAGTATGCTCAAAAAGTTATCAAACTGTGCATACCCTTTGATCCAGCAGTGTTACTACTGGGCTTATATCCCAAAGAGATAATAAAGAAGGGAAAGGGACCTGTATGTGCAAAAATGTTTGTGGCAGCCCTCTTTGTAGTGGCCAGAAACTGGAAACGGAGTGGACGCCCGTTAATTGGAGAATGGCTTAATACATTGTGGTATATGGAATATTATTGTTCTGTAAGAAATGACCAGCAGGATGATTTCAGAAAGGCCTGGAAAGACTTACATGAACTGATGCTGAGTGAAATTAGCAGGATCATTATATGCTTCAATAACAATTCTATATGATAATCAATTCTGATGGACATGGCCCTCTTCAACAATGAGATGAACCAAATCAGTTCCGATAGAGCAGTAATTGAATTGAACCAGCTACACCCAGCGAAAGAACTCTGGGAGGTGACTATAAACCACTACATAGACTTCCCAATCCCTCTATTTCTGTCCACCTGCATTTTTGATTTCCTTCACAAGCTAATTGTACACTATTTCAAAGTCCAATTCTTTTTGTACAGCAAAATAACTGTATGGACATGTATAAATATACTGTATTTAACTTATTATTTAACATATTTAACATTCATTGGCCAACCTGCCATCTGGGGGAAGGGGTGGGAGGAAGGAGGGGAAAAGTTGAACAAAAGGTTTTGCAATTGTCAATGCTGAAAAATTACCTATGCATATATATTGTAAATAAAAAGTTATAATAAAAAAAAAAGAAGAAATGTGACACATTCTCCATACTCCTCCAAATCAAAGGTCTTCCATTTTTGAATACCATTCCAGTTGAGGGGGGGTTACTTCTTACAGATGCAAGTGTTAATTTTTTCAACAATCAAACATTTATTAATTGTCTACCATATGCAAGATTCCAAGCTAGAGACTTAGGGTACAAAAATAAAAATGAATCAATTACTGTCTTCAAGAAGCTTTCATTCTATTTCTGGGAAACAAATATAAAAATAGAAAAGTGTAAAATATGGAAAGATTAAATGCAAGAAAGGCTAATGTATATCTTGCTGTCTCAATGAGTAAAGGAGGGAGTGGAAGGAGAGAAAAAATTTGTAACTGAAAATAACTTTTTAAAAAAGATTTTTAAAAAGAAAATATAACATGATTTGAGGGAGGGCAATAGCCAGCCACTGGGTTGGAAGAGGTGGAAGATTAGGATAGATCTTTTGAAAAACGTGGTATTTGAGCTGAGAGTGGGAGCAAGTTAAGTATTCTTTAGGGAAAAGGTAAGAAGGGGAGTGAATGCCAGAAATGGAAAACAGCCTGATCGAAGATATAGGGAATGGAGATAAATGCCTTCTAGAGGGAAATAGAGACTACAAGTAACAGGCCTATTAGGCTGGATTGTAGAGTGATGTACTGAAAACCTCAAAATGTATTCTAGAGCTACCATGTGAAGAATTTTCCTCCTAAACAGAGGAGTTTATATTTTGTCCTTGAATCAGTTGGGAGAAACTGCAGATTCTTAAGAGAAAGAGAAGGAAAACAGAGGGAGCTGTACTTTGGGAATATCAATTTGGCAGCTATATGAAGGATGGATTAGAAGAGAGACTAGAAGCAAGGATCTCAATTCAAAGGCTATGATAACAGTCCAAGCCAGAGGTGATGAGGGCCTAAATGTCCTAGTAAAGTAGAAAGAGAGGGACATGAGAGATATTGTGAGGTGAAATCATAAGACTTGGCAAGTGAATAGACACATATGGAAAAGAAAGAGGGAAGAATCAAGGATGACTCCAAGTTTGCAAACTTCAGAAACTAGAAGGAACAAAACAGGTTTTAAAAATTGTTGCAAAGATTGGCTCCATTGCTTATTTGAATATGTTAACAAAATAATAATACAAATTACACAAATCATGTTTATAAGCACATATATGTTATGTCATGGGAGTCATCTGACAGTGGCTGCTGGAGATCCAACTCAGACCTGCTGAATAGATCTCCTCGTGACTGAGAGGCAGTTGCCATTCTCTGATCTCTCTGAGAGGGATTGTGTTGTGTTGTCTGACCTCTCTCCTCTTCCCTCTACCTCCAATTTATCTCATTCCCAATCCATAACACCTGTGTCAGCAAAGGCTGCCCTGCAACTCCTTCAGATGCTATGATCCACAACTGTGGAGGCTCTTGGAGAATTGACCTGTCTCAATACATATATACAGGTATATGTGTGTATATTTGGGTTTTTTTTTGGCAGATACTGGAGTAGTTTGCCATTTCCTTCCTCAGCTTGTTTTACAGATGAGGAAACTGAGGCAAATAGTGTTAAGGGACTTGCCCAGGGTCACACAACTAGTAACTGAGGTTGGATTTCAATTCAGGTTTTCCTGACTCTGGGTATAGTGTTCTATTCACCATACCATCGAAATATCCTCTATGTATGTTTATGTATATATGTGTATATGTATAAATATGCACACATGCACAGAGATATAGATATAAATGTGTATGTGGTGTGTATATGTATATTTGTGTATATGGGCATCCACTGGTACATACCTATTGTATTGCCAGTCTAATTCAAAGTGTTTTCCTCACAATGACAAGGTAAATTAGTTGGTAGGTGCTAAGACAGATACAAAAAAAGATCCATGATCCAGTCCCTGCCTTTAGGGATCTTAAAATCTAGTTGATCTGATATTGCTTGTTTCTTAGTCTGTGTTTCATCTTCCTTCTATCCTATACCTTTGGTTCCTTGGTGTCCTTCAGAAACTGCTACCAATAGCTCATTTTTTTTCAATCCCTAGTTTCAATCACTTACAGTTTCTGAACCTCTCCATGGCAACTAAACCTACTGGGATGAAGTGGGGGAGGGAGATGACAAAAGATTACAGAATCATAAAGCTAGAGCTACAAGGGACTTTAGAGATCATTGTGGGAAGAACCTCAGTGGACTAACCCAGGTCATATCTCAAAATGAATGATCATTCTAATATACCTAATAAAGTGTCATCCTAACATGAATGAACTCATTAGTTACTTCCTAAGCAATTCAATTCTACTTTTCCACAGCTCTAAATATTATTATATTTTTTCCTGATATAAATCCTAAATTTACTTTCCTGAAAATTACCTCATTAGTCCTGATCCTTCTTTGAACAAGTGTGATTCCTTTTCTTTATAATAGTCCTTCTAATAGTTGATGACAATTATTATTTCTCTCTGAATCTTCTGTTTTTAGTGGTGAGCAGAACCAGTTCCTTTGTCATTCATTCAAGAAGTAAGATAAATGCAGAGAAGCATAGGAAAATTTAAATGAACTGATACAAAGTGAAGTAAGCAGAGCCAAGGAAACATTCACAATGCTAACACTGTAAATGGACAAAGCAACTACCATAAAGTGATCAAATATGTATGTTGCAAAATTGCAAGTTAGCTCGGCCCCAAGAAGGACTTCTTAGGGGAGTTAGGGAAGGACTTAGGGGAGTATAAATCTGTGCCTCAAATTTAAGTAAGCTAAGTTGCAAGGAAGTTCAGCGATTATAAATAGTTGAGGATGAGGAATGAAGAAAATGAGATAGTTCTTAGTGGTAGCAACTTCTGAAGAGTCATCCCAGGAACAATAGTGATATAGAGAAGGAAGATGAAACACAGACTAAGAAGCAACCACTATTTGATCAACTTGACTCTAAGGTCCAAGAGAGATGGGATTGGATCATGGATCTTTTTTTTTTTTTGCATCTGCCTCAGCACTTATCAGCCTAATTCACTTTGTTGTTGTGAGGAAAGAACTTTACAATAATTTAAGTACTATGTGAATATGTATAATTCATATATTATCAGATTTTTTTAAGGGAATTAATCTATTTTATTGACCTTTTTCTTTTTTTTTTCTTAAAAAGTAGTTGTTATATGGTATTATACTCTAAGGGTTGGCATATGGGAAAGAAATTTACTTCATGTAAAAAAAATAATTTAAAAATATTTTTAAAAAGAAACAGCATAGAGCCAAACACAGTTCTCTGAAACCTTCTAAATGGGCATTGACTCATTAATTACTTCTCTTTGGGTTTAGCCATTCAACAGGATCATCTGTCTAACTGGACTCCAAAGTGAAATTTCATAAAAAGGCCTTGACTGAATGAACTTTCTGTGTGTCAGCTGTGGTATGGGTTTTTCTAGGGCCAGAAAGAATGATGCAAATCCTTAAGCAAAGGAGCAGTCAGAGAAAAGAGTCACATCTTATAAGACTATGGAGTCAGAGATTAGATCTGAGGGAAAATAGAGACAACAAAGAGGTGGAACATTCAGGAGTACATTCTCATAGATTGTTAGAGCTAGAAAGGACTTAAAATCATTCAGTCCAATCTTATGTTAAATGACTTGTTTAAGGTTACAAAATTAGTGGGTGGCAGAGCCAGCTTCTAACTCAGATCATTAAATGCCAAGTCTACTGCTCTTCCCACATGAATCTTGAACAGTTCAAAGCTTAGAGAAGGTTATCAACGTCCCTTGTGCTCTTCCTTTACATATGACATATCCTGTCTCCCCATGCTTTTAGGTTAATCCCCTTACCTAAAGGGTACTTCCTCCTCACCACCACTTTCAAAGTTTAGTTCAAATTCTGCCTGCTACATTTGACCTTACCTCTTCTTCTCTTCCCCACCCTCTGTCCTTCATTAATGCTTTACCCAGGAAATTACCTTGCATTCATTTTTGTATATCCTTAAATGTGCACATATTGTCTTCTCTAATAGAATAAAGACTTCTGATGGCAGAAATGGTTGTTGCTGTTATCTATCACCAGCATTATCTATCATACAAGACTTTTAAAATCTTTTTCCAAGCCAAATGCCTTCCTCTCTTCCCAGTTTTCTTACTCTTTATCTCCTTTTTGTACCATAAAAACATCAATAGTAACCTTCTTGCTGTTCCTTGCAAAAGACATTCCAATGCTTGTCTCCATGATGGTATTGATTGTCCCTTCTCCCAGGAATGCCCTCCCTCCTCACTGCTGCCTTTTGGTTTTCGTGGCTTCCTTCAAGATTTGGCTTAAATCCACCCATTTAACAATCCCTCTTGATGGCATCTTTCATTTGAGATTATCTTCTTGTATTGTATATATCTTGTATAAAGAATGATTTTGCATGAGGTCTCTCATCCATTACAGTATGATCTCCTTGAGGGCAGCAACTATGTTTTCTGCACTTCTGTATCCTCCAAACTTAGTGAAGTAAGTGCTTGGCACATACAGAATGAGCATTTGATGCTTGGTGATTGATTGAAAAAACACAAGAAGCTCCTCCCCAATAGAAATGAATGCATTTGCAAGTTTTACATATCTGATGGTGTCTCCTCCTTCACTTGCCCCTGCTTTTCAGGTTATTTTTTGTATATTAGTGCCTAAAGTCTTCTAAGCAGGGTCTTGATTAAATAGTCTGGAGAAGGTTAGGCAGATAAAACCTTTGAAAGAAAATGAAATTTGCTTTCCTAGGTGCTAAGTTCAATGTCATATGTGGCAAAGAGCTTTTGATATTTTAGTTTTGCTTCAGTGTTGACATTTGCAGTATTATTTACTTTGTAGGTACATCATGACATAGCCAAAGGAACATTGAATTTGGAATTAGAAGCTATCATCTATCATCCCAGCTCTTCTATTTAATACTTGAATAGCACTGATCCAGGTACTACATGCCCTGAGTCTCAGTTTCCACATCTGTAAAATAAATTTCCTTATAACTCTGAATTCCAAGATCTTATTAGCATTACACTCAGATTCAGAAATAAAGTTTAAAAACTTGGAATGATACTTTTAATAGTAATATATATATATATATATATATATATATATTGCTTCACCATATGTAAATCTCAATCTTAAGCATTTTATAGTATTTCACTTAAAGAATTGCAATGTGTATGTAGCTGCTCTGTAGAACCAAGCCTGCTTTTGAAATATAGTTGACATTCTTCTCCTGCACATAATTTACATTTCTTCTAGTAATTTCCTACCTTCTGTGAGGCCAAGATATTATATTGCTTCAGGGCATTTTGCATATTTTGTTGACTTTAACATTTACCAGTATAGTGGATTTTATTCTCCCCATTAGAATCTAGTTTTATGTCCAAATTCCAAGCCCCCTTCTCTAATATTCCTTTGGAAGCAGTGAGGAACTTTAAATAATTTGTGGAATTAATTTACATACATAAGAGAGACAGACTTCTTTGTATTGTTGATAGCAAAGGGCAGGAAACAGAAAGAAATGAACATTTAAAGGTCTGGGAAAGGTTATTCTGGAATGATGCTGTCTACCTATGATAGCTGGGAAAGTGTCTCCCTCAAGATATTTTCTTTCCTGTACCTGTCCAGGTTTTAAAAATAAAAGAGAAGGGTAAAATTAAGATAACCTCTTGGGCACTTCCAACAAAGCAACCTCTTTGACCTACCTTCTCAGGGTATAAGAAAATTGCTCTCCATTTTAAAAAATTTTTCATCTTCCCTGGGGGGAAAAACCTTTATGATAACAATTTGAATGCTCAAGAAAAGAGAGCCAAAGCATATGTAATAATGGTTAACATGTAAATATCCTCCAGCAGAGATGAAAGATGCTATTATATATTTGGAACTCTTTAATCTACTCATAATTTTTGCTTGTGAAGAAATGTCTATATATGTGTGTTATGGAAAAAGGGAAAGCATCTTAAGTTAGGATCATAGTGGAAATGGACTTTCAGAAAGGGTCAGGCAGGGTAAAGTAGTAGAACATTTCTACAATTTAATTCTATTTTCTATTAATTCCATAATAATTATTTTTAACTTTGTCTCTAAATAAGAAAAATACTTCTCCATTTGCTAAACAGAGATCAACAGGAATAATAAAGATTTCTTAAGAAAAGGAAGGAATTTGCTTAAAATTAAATTGATGGGAGAGAAAAAATTTCCAATATTCCTTTGGAAGCAGTGTCAGAAACAGAGTCAGAGAGAGAGAGAGAGACAAAAAGAGAGGTGATAAGACAGACAAAGCAGAGAAGAAAACCTTTCAGTCAATGTCTTTGGGGGATCAGTGAGGCTGTCATAGCTTTCCACAAGTGTTTCTTCCCCTGCAGTGACAAACAATAGCAGAGGTAGGATGGGAGGTGGAAAAAGTTGTAAACAAAACAAAACAAAGTCCCCTCCCCCTTCAGAATTGCTCCAAGAGTCAATATTCTTCTTTGTATTTCATAATAACTTAGGTTTATTTAGTTATCAGCTTATCTTAGGTTTTCCAGAAATATACCATTTTCAAATATTCACAGAATTTCAGAGCTGAAAAGAAGCCCAGTGATCACCCCATATTCTATAATACTATCATATATCACTGGAAAATTCCCAAAAATGAATAGCTAAATAAAGTATAGTTTGAAAATATAAGAAAATATTACTATGATATAAGAAACAATGATTAGGGAAGGCATGGGAAGACTGAAATGAACAGAATCAGGAAAATAATATATATGTGAACAATATCAATAGAAAGAAGAGCAACAAAAATGGAAATTAAACACTGAATAATTATAGTGACCAGGATTTCCTCTGAAGAAGAAATATGAAATTCTACCTCTGTCCCTTCTTTACAGAAGTGTCAGGATTGCTATGGATATAGAAAACAGCATGTATAATTAAAATTGCTATGTTGATTAGTTTATTTTTTCTCTTTTTAAATTTTTTAAACAAGAGATAATATTTAAAGGTTCATATTAGAAAATGAAATTGATGTAAAACCAAAACATATCCATAAAATTATTATTTTTAAATGCCCAAATGACTTCATTTCAATTAATAATCACTGAGTGAATCAAATCAGGAAGCAGTATAACAAAAGGCAGAAATCAGAAATAATAGGCAGAAATCAGAAATAATAGGCAGAAAAGCAGAAATGATACAAAATCCAAAGTTAACAAAAGATGACTATTACTCATGAAAATAGGCAAATATTACTTATATTATGTATATACGTTATGAATAATGGTACATGTCTATATGTAGTGTATATTGTCTTTGTAGTGGAGGTGGTAGATGGCAAGTAAGGATTAGACAGTTCTAGCCTCTTTCCTTTGCTTCTTTTTCATTTTCCTCTTTCCTCTCCCATCTTCCTGCTTACCATCCCAATTTGATTTTTGAAAACTAAAATCATTTTATTTTTTAATTCACACACCATTTAGCTTTGTAATATTACTGTGTTTAGCATCTCTCAAATAAAGCTCAGTTATTTTTCATTGACAAGAGAATTACAGTGTGTGACATATGGTACAAGTCGACACAGAACCTTTCCCTAGCCTTTCCTAAAATTATCATTTTAACACACTTGTCTTCCAAACCATGTGACTGAGGGGAAAAAAGAAAATAATCAAACCAAATACTTTTGGAATAGCTCCTCAGAGTTTGGGAGTTTTGTTTTTCCATTTTTTTCTGTTGCTTCCTCTCATTTCATTCGATTGAGTTACCATTTCTTTGAACAACTGTGACCCTAAAGCAAAAAGTCTCCTCAGTGGGATTCCATACCTAACCTACTGGATGAGGTCCAGAATGGGAGAGGCTTTTTATTGTTGTCATCCCCCCAGCCAGATCTTGACAAAAATGCAGCTGTTACTGTTGCTAAAATGACAGTCTGTGGTGCTCTTCACATTGTTTTCAGAAATAGATGGAGCGGCATGTTTGTGTGCAGCAAAGTGATGTCAACAAATTTTTCCAGATGCTTTTCTGCTGGAGGATGAAATTGTACATCAACCTCAGTGACTCTCATGTCAAATTCTGTGTTACAGATTAGATGGGCCACCAATGACTGGCTTTGAAGCTGGATAATTGAAAGCTATGAACATGAATATGTGAAATTTTTGTTGGGAAGGATGGAAAAAATGCTGATTTCAGATTGAATTGAACAAACATTTAATAGTAAGCACCTACTATGAATAAACCACTGGGGATATAAAAGCCAAACCTAAACAGATCCTGAACCAAAGTAATTTACATTGCGCAATGCTTTATATTAGTAACTTCCTCCATCATAAATGGGAGCCCCAGAATAGCTAAACTAGAATCAGGGTACTCTAAGATTGTTTCCATTCGAAACAATATACCACAAGCCTTAACAAACATGTCTACTTTTTCTTGTCAGACAAAAGAAACAATTAGTTCAAAGCAAGGATATTTGATGAAATAGCGCAAATTGATTCTCAAAAAGCATTCTCCTTATAAATATAGTATATAGTATTCCACAAATAGGAGCAACTAGGTGATGCAATGGGTAAAGCAGGAGGCTTGGAATCAGGAAGATTCATTTTCACAAGTTCAAATCCAACGTTAGACACTTACTAGCTATGTGATCCTGGGCAAATCACTTAACCCTGTTTGTCTTAGTTCCTCACCTGTAAAATTAGGAAATGGAACCCATTCCATGTTTTCTTTGCCAAGAAAATCCCAAATAGGGTTACACAGAGTTGGACACAAATGAAAATGACTGAGTGACAACAAAAAATCCTATAGATATATACACTATGTATGGGGAGAGTGTGTATAAAATATATGTGGAAGGACAAATTAAATTATACCTTCCATGCCTTAGGACTAAACAATGACCTGCTCTCATAAGCATCATCCTTGAAGGGCTTCCATCTTCCATGATCTTCCATCTGCTAAGACAATGGTCTTATAATAATAAATAGAAATTTATCCCTGTGAGCTACTTATTGATTTAGAACACTGCAAATTAATATATATAATATTAATTGCATATTTATATATATTATATATAGTGTTTTTATTTATGCTGTCAAACACTACTCAATTATATTTTAATGTGGTTCAGGCTGCATTAAGAAGGTTTTACAGATTGCTTACAACCAAGAATTTTAAGTTTGACACCTCTGCTGGGATAGAGTGTTTTGAATCATATTATCGTAAGCCTGGTAGTATATCTGAGACTAATGTTAGGTTTTTCCTTTTTGACCGGAGGCACAGAGAAGACTGGGGATATGACTAGACCCACCTAGCTAGTAAGTGTTAGAGGAAGGATTCTCATTTCTACCCACTTTAGCTCTAACCTTTTCCAGAGGCTAATCTCTTTTATTAACTGTAGCAACTAGAAGCTATTAGACTATGACAACTGGAAGTCCGGCTCTCCTGAATCTTAGTTCTTTTCTCACATTGTCCAACATTTTCCATTCATAGAAATCTGGCTTTTTGTGAATGGATCTTTATCTTTAGTCACTCTTTGCAAGTGTTGATTGTTACTTCTCTCAGGTTCCCAATAAATCAGGTCAGGTAGAGGAGTTAATATATTGGGATCCCATGAACAGTGAATATAGTAGACCTGAATTCAGGAAAATCTAAATACAAATCTTGCCTCAGGCACTGAGTAGCTTATGATGCTGGGAAAATCACTCAACCTTTGTCAATTTCCTCTTCTGCATAATGGGGATAATAATATTACTCACCTCTCAGATTTGTGGTGAGTTTCAAATAAGATAATAATTGTACAGTATTTAGCAGAGTTCCAGGTACATAGTAAGCACTATATAAATGTCAGCTAATTTTATTATTATTATTATTATTATCCTCATTTATCACTAAGTACTTTGTCTTCAAATTTCACTCCATCCATCTGTATCACTCTGTGCAGACATTTTTTCCATCATCTATTGACTTCTAAACCCCTTTTTTTCTTCTTTCTCAAAGAGTTCAACATCTGACTCATAGTCTTCCTTTCAAACCCAACTGACTCCAAGGTCAGTTGAACACTAACATCCCAGTCCATTAACCATCAAAATTTACATCTATCTCAGTCACCATCAGGGTGATAACAAGGGATGAATTCATCATTGCCCATGCTCTTCCATTTTCAATACTGTGAACTCTGAGATCTCTTTTTGATCATAAATCTCTGTTCTGTTCATTCTCCTTTTTGTTAATCCTTTCAACCTATGTTTAATCATGGCAGCAGCTTCTTGTTTCTTTATATCTTAATGCATGCCTAGTCAACCTTTCCAATTCTGTCTATACTTTCCTTTCTTCATGGTCCTGAGCCTAACCAGTTCAACAATTTCCCATCTTTCAACCTGGACTGAATCCCTCTTTCTCTGTTCTTTCCTTATCCACACCCTGCCAGTTCTTAACCCTAGACTTCCTCTATTATCTAGCTACTTTTTCTATTCTTACACTATTTAATGATGCCTGGAGAACTCATAAAACCAGGTGAACCAGGGAGCAAAACAAATTCATATGACTTAATCTCAACTGGGCCCTCACTGTTGCATAATAATCCTTTTTTTAATGTTTCCTGATTAAATCTCTATACCCTTCCAAATCTCTTTCTTCAAGCCTCCAAATGCCACCTAACCCCTCTCTCTCAACATATCACCTTGACTCCCACTTTAGCACAAAAATTTAAACCATTTCCTATTAGTTACCTCCCCTCCCCTTATTTCATGCCCTTAACCCCCCTTCAACATCAATTAAATTATTTTCCTTTTACTCAATCTCTGATGAAGAAGTGGCTTTTCTCCTTGTTAAAACTGACTACTTGAATTTTTGGTTCCCCCTTCATCTTTTTGAGGATTCTTTACCTTTATTCATTTCCACCTTCCTCTGCCTCTCTTGTTCTCCATTTCTCTTTATTCATTGATTCCTTTTCTACTATTTACAAATATGCTCAAAATTCCTTTTTTTAAAATTGTTATTATCCTTTGTCTCTTTTGTTTTTAATTTCTATACTTCTGAAAGATTCATCTGCAGTATAATGTCCTAGTTGCTTCCATTTCACCATCTACTTACTTCTCAATTCTGTGTATTTATCTAGCTTCCATTCCCCCCACTCCACTGAAATTACTCCAAAGATTACCAGTGATTTATTTTTTGCTAAAGTAAATAATCCTTTCCCCATTCTTCATTCTCATAGATCTTTCAGTATCTGACTCCATTAATTTTTCCTTCCTTTTAGATATTATCTTCTCTATTGATGTTAGGGACACTATTCTTTTCTGTTTCTTCTACTTTCTGACTCCTGATGAATTTTCGTGTCTATCACCCATCAGACTCTCTATCTCCTAAACAAGGGTATGTCCCAAGATTCTTTTCTTAGACCTCTTCTAACTCTAATTACTCTTGCAAATTTTTTTTGGGTTGCATAGATTCAATTATCTCCATGCAGCTAAAATCTTTTTTTTCTTAAGGTCCTCATTCCACACTGGAAATGTGGAATGCTGGAAACCCCACTGGCATTTCAAATACAACATAAGGGAAATGGAACTTATGGAACTACCCTTTCCCCAAAACACATCCTTTCCAAAACTACCTTATTTCTCTTGAGAATAACACTATTTTCCCAGCCATCCAGGTTTCTAACCTGAAATCATACTGCAATTTTTGCATTTTTTAATTCTTCATGTACAAAAAATTACCAAAGCTTATCCCATCTATCCTCTCCTCTTTATTCATAGATCCTTAACTGAGCTATAGTTATAGTCTCTTAAGTTTTATTGATAACTATTATTTTTATGTCATTATGTTTTTCACATATGCCTTCTCCCTTGGCCATCAAATTAGCCCTCCTTTGTAGCAAATAAAAATAGGCAAATCCAACTGACAATTGGCCTAATCTGATAATATATGTAACATTACACAAAGTCCCCACTCCACCCCTACTCTCCCACATGCCTAAAGGAGAGAGGTGATTCTTTACTGCTCCATTGTCATAGTATTTATCTTATATGTGCAATTATTTGCACGTTGTCTCCTCCTAGAATGTGAACTCTTTGAAGGCAAGAACCATATTCTTACTTTACATGGTATCTGCATCACTAAGCACCCCTAGCACATAGTAAATAATTAATTAAATGCTTGTTGATCTATTGAACAATTGACTTTTTAGGGCTAAGATTGGTCAAGTAATAGTGTTTATTTGATTTTCCTTAGTTATTCTCCTCTTCAATCCATATGTAGAGATATCAAAATACTATTTAAGAGAGAGAGAGAGAGAGCGAGAGAGAGAGAGAGAGAGAGAATCTGACCATATAACTACCTTACTCAAAATTCTTTAATGGCACATAGTATATTTTGCATGAAATATTAACACCTCTGCCTAGCACTTGAGTCATCACAATCTGTCTCCAATTAACCTTATCAGTCTTGTTTTATCTCTTTCCGAAACAGTGAGGTAGGCATCAAATTTGACTAAAAATAATTAAGAATACTATGAACTTAACATTTGAACTCTGCTTTCTAATTAGCCAGAGCTGGCAAAGTAGTAAAATATAAAACAGTGTGCCAAAATCAGGCCAGGTAAGGTTATAGAATGCACAGTAACACAAGGACTATGGGTAATTTGGGAGGCTGAACTTGACCAATGTGTGTTTATTGTTAAGACAAAGAGTTAGACAGAGAAACAACATATATCATATTATTATATTATATTGTACAATAATATAATAAGCTTAGGAGTTAGCTGGATGGTTCAATGGGTAGAGGGCTGCATCTGGAATTAGGGAACCTGAGTTCAAATCCAGCTCAGACACTTAACTAACTGCATAACTCTGGACAAGTAACTAAACTGCTGCTTTCCTTTTAATTTCTCAGAAAAGGAACTAGCAAACTACTCTAATACCCTTACCAAGAAAACTCCACAGATAATATGGTCTATGGGGTCACAAAGAATTGGACGCTACTAAACAACTAAACAGGAATAGGACAATCTTATTGCCATACTTTAAAGGGTGCTATTTGGTTATGTAGAGTGGGGAATATATAAACTGAAAACATAAGAGGAATAAAACAGTGCCTGAAATTAATAAAAAGTTATTAATACATAAACATTTTAATCTCATAATCAAGAAATAATTGTTTACCTTTTATAGGGATATTGCAAATATTGTCATTGTTTTTATATCCTATTGTTATTGTTAGACAGGACATGTGTTATTTTCATTTCTCAAGTCTTATTGTTTCATTTTATTTATTCAGAATGCACATCATCACAATTGATTGTTTTCTATTTTCTTTTAAAAATATTTAAATCATGTCAGCATTCTATCTCTTGCCTCTGTATATTTTCATAGACTGAATCATCTTTATAAAAAGGTGTTTCTACTCACTTCTACTTTGCTGAATTCTTACATTTTTCTCTTTCTTCAACACTCAGGTCAAGTGTCTTCTCCATTAAGCCGCTTCACTTTCTCCTAATTATTATTGCTTATTCCCTACTCAAGTTACCTTCTATTTTTCTATTTGGATCCCTCCCTCTGATGGTAAGCTTTATGAGAACAATGGCTATTTCATCATCATATCTGAATTCCCAAGGCCTAGTATACAGCATGTGAATGTGGACCTTTGTCCCAACTCTCCCAGACCTGTCTCTCATTACATAACTGTAGTGTGCTCAAAAGTTAAAGCATATCCAGCTTGGAAATTGAACTGAATGCCAATTACTTGGGGAATGGCTAACTAAGTTATGGTATATGAAGGTAATTAAATATTAATGTTCTTTAAGAAATGATGAGCAGACTGATTTCAGAAAATCCTGGAAAGACCTTCATGAACTGAGGTTGAGTGAAGTGAGCAGAACCAGGAGAATATTGTACACGATAAAAACAAAATTATGTGATGATCAATTGGGATCAAGTTGGCTCTTCTCCATAATGCAGCGATTCAAGGTAATTCCAATAGTTAGGATAGAAAGTGCCAATCACATCCAGAGAGAGAAAACAATGGAGACTGAATGTGGAGCAAACATTTGTTTGTTGAGCAAAGCATTTGTTTGTTTTCTTTCTCATTGTTTTTATTTTGTTTTGTTTCCCCTTTTGGTCTGATTTATCTTGCACAGCATGATAAATATGTTTAAAAGGATTGCTCATATTTTACTATCTCAGATTACTTGCTGTCATGTGGGGGGGAGATAAGGAAAGGAAGGAGAAAATTTTAGAATACAAAGTTTTACCAAAATTTTGAAAACTATTTTTATATATATTTGGAAAAATAAAATACTATTAATAAAAAAAAAAATAGCTTACCCAACTCTAGTCAGAACAGCCTGCTGAAATTCATCCAGCAAACTAGCTGACATGGCATAATTACCATTTCATCTTCCTTGTTCTGAGTGAGTCAGGTAAATTTTTAAAAATTCCCGTTTTGCTACTGATCTACATTCCCTGACCCTACCGTACCACTGATGATGTGACGGCTGCCATGGCAAGGCCTTTGTTGGAAAATTCTGTTTAAACCCAGGCTCAAGAGGCTCTGGGATTTTATCTAGAAATTATATCTTACTGTTCCACTAAGCCACAATCCAGCATGTTGTCTCATAATACAGTGAGACTAAGGAAAAGTCCATGTGATGTGCTCTCCCTAACTGAATTGCTCATACTTTCTCCTGCTCCTCTTAGAGGCTGTGAATGTCAATACATCATTCTAACTTCTCCTAGTGTTGCTGGGTGGCATTCAACAGAACAGAGCACTCAATTTGTATGAAGACAGGTACTTAATAAATACCTTTTGAATTCAATTAAGTTTAATTCATTTTCTTGGGGAAAAGAAAGCACATCTAGTTGTATAAACAAATAGGAAGCATTTTCTCTTTTAAAATAATAATGTCATAGTTATGTAGAACCTGAATGTTTATGAAATGCTTTCTTCAGGACAATCCCATGAATCCAATTGTATAGATATTATTATTACCATTTTACAGATGAGAAAATTGAGATTTAGACAGATTGCAACCCTGTACTATGAGCAAACATTATGTATAATTATGATATATAATAAGCAAGACTTTCACTGCTTCCAAGTGTAGCATTCTTCTCACTAGCCCAACTTGCCTCCAAGGAACTCCTAGGCTATTCACAATAGCAGGCAAAGATTAATTCACCCAAACAAGACCTCCAAACTGATCTAGTATTTAGACTGCAACTATGAGACAGTGGGAAAAGCCTAAATAGACAGTTTTAAGGCCAAGGTATACCACTGTATAACATTGCATAAGTTTCCTTACCTGTGACTTACATACATATATATACATATATATATATATATATTTGGATTACATCCGTAATCCTAGGTTTATTTTTATTTTTTTTATTATAGCTTTTTATTGACAGAACATATGAATGGGTAATTTTTCAACATTGACCTTTGCAATCACTCTTCTTCCAACTTTTCCCTTCCTTCCCGCCACCCCCTCCCCTAGATGGCAGCCAGTCGCATACATTTTAAACATGTTAAAATAAAATTTATATACAATATATGTGTACATATTTATACAGTTCTCTTGTTGCACAAGAAAAATCGTATTTAGAAAGGTAAAAATAACCTGGGAAAAAAAATAAAAATGCAAGCAGTCCACATTCATTTCTCAGTGTTCTTTTTCTAAGTGTAGCTGGTTTTGTTTATCACTAATCAATTGGAACTGATTTGGATCCTTTCATTGCTGAAGATATCCACTTCCATTAGAATACATCCTCATATAGTATTGTTATTGAAGTACATAACTATCTCTTGTCCTGCTCATTTCATTCTGCATCAGTTCATGTAAGTCTCTCCAGGCCTTTCTGAAACCATCCTGCTGGTCATTTCTTATAGAACAATAATAATCCATAACATTCATATACCAAAGTTTATCCATCCATTCTCCAATTGATGGGCATCCACTCAGTTTCCAGTTTCTGGCCACTACAAAGAGACCTGCCACAAACATTCTTGCACATTCAGGTCCCTTTCCTTTCTTTAAGATATCTTTGGAATATAAGCCCAGTAGTAACACTGCTGGGTCAAAGCATATGCACAGTTTGATAGCCTTTTGAACATAGTTCCAAATTGCTCTCCAGAATGGTTGCCTCCGTTCACAATTCCACCAACAATGCATCAGTGTCCCAGTTTTCCCACATCCCTCCAACATTCGTCATTCTTTTTTCCTGTCATCTTAGCCAATTTGATAGGTGTAATATGTACATAGATTTAAGATAGAGAGATATTTATAGATAGCATTTAATAGTTGATTCTGAGAAGGAAGTTTCACCATAAGTTTCACCAGACTGCAAAAGAGGTTCATGACCAAATATGTTTAGACTTATACTAGTTCAGGTTTAAAGTTCCTTCCATGGACTCTCTCTGTGTCTCTGTCTCTGACTCTTTTTCTCTTTCTCTGTCTGTGTCTGTCTGTCTCTCTCCATCTCTCTCTCTCTCTTTCTCTCTCTCTCTCTCTCTCTCTCTCTCTCTCTCTCTCTCTCTCTCTCTCTTTCTCTCTCTCTCTCTTTCTCTCTCTCTCTCTCTCTCTCTCTCTCTCTCTCTGTGTGTCTGTCTCTTTCTCTCTTTCTCTTTCTCTGTGTCTGTTTATATTAATGTCTCTTTGTGTGTGTGTCTGCTTCTCTGTCTGTTTTTTTCTCTGTCTCCGTCTCTCTCTATGTGTCTCTTTCTCTGTCTCCTCTCCTTCTCTCTCTCTCTCTCTCTCTCTCTCTCTCTCTCTCTCTCTCTCTCTCTCTCTCTCTCTCTTTCTCTCTCTTTCTCAGAATTGAGGGATTAGAACAAGTGATAGTGAGAATTGAGTGAACTATACTGGCTCCATGTTATGATTCAATTCTGCATGTAAATCAGTTCCTTTCTATGAACTTATGGATCTACTCTAATTTCTGTCAGGGGACAACCTTGTTCAATTGTGGGAATTATGAGAGGGCTCCATTACATTGTTTAAACCTAGCCTTGCATGGCTGGGAAGCTAGACCACTTCTACCTATTGCTTACAGACCCTTAGGTTCTGCTGACCAAAAACCCAGTCAATTCTGAAGATTTGTGCAAGGAGTTTTCTCACAATTACACTCTTCAAGAAATCCATTTGTCTTATCTGAAAACTGATCTTGTAGCAATCAGTTATTGCTTCCATGTTCCTTTGATTGTATATGGAGACTTGGAATGACACCTCTATTTCTGAAATCAGGAAATTGTATTGTTCAGTCTTCCTCTACTAACTTGGAAAGACTCTAATCTTTTCTCCAAATAGAAATCAAATTACTAAATGTTACAGCCTTTTTGATTGTTGTCTTTTAGTTAATTGTTCTTATTTGATTGTTTTCTGTACAAAAATGTCTATCTCCTCCTATTTGGGGTCTAATGCCAAAGCTGAGGAAGGCTATTGGGAAGATTTGTTGGGCCCTTGGCATGCATTGTTTAATAAATTTATATGCTTAGAAGCACAAACCTTTGTTGCTTCAGTCATTTCATCCTTCAACCGTCACATCTCCAGGCATGTTGTCTCTATCTACTTTCTGATATAATTACTTCCTTTGAATATGAGACCTTTTGCTTTATTTCTGGGAAATAGGTTTCCAATTTTTTTGGAAACTGCAATTTGTTATTTGACACTTTTTCTGTGAAAGTATTATATAGCATATATATTTACATTTGCATATGAAATATATATATGTGTATATTATATAATCTAATAATACTGTCTATTAGCTATTTCTCTATAACAAAGATTAACATATCCAGAGGTGTGCTAGAGCCAGTTCTAAAGAGAAAACCAATGACTAAATTTTAAGTGTCAGCATTTAAACTTTGGCAACAAATGCTATAAATCAGGATTTGGGATTTTTTGTTGTTATTGATAAAAAATGATCAATAAAATGTCAAGGATTAAATTTTAAAATGTGTCCTGAATCCTTTTTTCTCCCTTTCTGGGGAGACCCACTTGTTAAAAATTTACTGGCCAATTATTGCCAGATACATCCCTCCTGCTGCCCTACTGAGAGGGAATACCTTTCACTCAAAGGAGACAAAACTGTTCCCAGGATTCAATTAGCCCAGATTCCCTAATGCAGCTCCATAGTATAAAAAAATCCCATCTAATATGGCTCTTTTTCAACAATGAGGTGATTCAGGCCAATTCCAATAGATATGTGATAAAGAAAGCCATCTGCATCCAGAAAGAGGACTATGAAGACTAAATGTAGATCATAACATACTATTTTTACCTTTTTTGTTGTTGTTTGCTTGCTTTTTTTCTCTTTCTTATTTTTCCCCTTTTTGATCTGATTTTTCTTTTGCAGCATGATAAACATGGACATTTGTTTAATATACAATCATTATATATCATATAATTAATATGTAATGTGCATTTATATATTATCATATATAATAAAATATATAAAATTATTTAAATGTGTATAGAATAATTATACATGTTTAACCTATATTGGATTACTTGCTGTCAGTAGGGCTAGGGGAAGGGAGGAAAAAAAAATTGGAATGCAAGATTTTGCAAGGGTGAATGTCGAAAACCATTTTTGCATATATTTTGAAAATAAAAGGCTATCATTTAAAAATAATGCCATCCAAGTGGAGTCTGGGACCCTCTTCTTGGGTATTTTCCTTCCAGGTAAATAGAGGAGGACACATATCCAGAGAACCTAAGTGCTATAGTATCTTTATTGTATATTCTTCTTGTGTTAAGGCAAATTTAACTTTTTTTCTTAACTGTTCAATGATTTACTAGTGCCTCATTTCATTCCAACATTGAAGTTGAACTAAAAGAGTACTGGCATTAGAGTTGCCTCTAGGATAGGAGGTTATGGAAAAGTGGGAAAAGTACTGGAATTTAAAGCCAATAAACATGGCTTTGAAATCCAGTTCCACTTCTCACTAGTTGCATGACCTTGGGTGAGTCATATTGGATGTCTGTTCTTCAGTTTCATAATGGTTAAAATGAGGATGATAATAGCATGACACTACCTCCCTCAAAGGGCTATTGTATAAAAAGGGCAGTATAAGTTTAATATTATTTTATATTATTATAAAATCAATTGCAAGTTTTGTTTTTGTTTGTTTTTTTTCCAGTAAGTTTTTTGATGTTCCTTAAGATTTCAGTAAATCTTGTATAATTTCACGAAGCTAATGTGAGGAGCAGTGCTATGATATGATTAGAAACCAAACTCTTTTCTAAGGCCTAAGAGCATTTTGTCAGTTGTTTTGACTGTGCCATTAATTATTTTTTAAAAATGTTTAATAGCTTTTTATTTACAAATTATATGCATGGGTAATTTTACAGCATTGACAATTGCCAACTTTTTGTTCCAATTTTTCCCCTTCTTCCCCCTAACCCCTCCCCGAGATGGCAGGATGACCAATACATGTTAAATATATTAAAGTATAAATTAAATACAAAATAAGTATACATGTCCAAACTGTTTTTTTGTTGTACAAAAAGAATCGGACTCTGAAATATTCTGCAATTAGCCTGTGAAGGAAATCAAAAAATGCAGGAGGGCAAAAATATAGGGTTTGGGAATTCTATGTAGTGGTTCATAGTCATCTCACAGAATTCTTTCACTGGGTCTAGCTGGTTCAGTTCATTACTGCTCCATTAGAATTGATTTGGTTCATCTCATTGCTGAAGATGGCCAGGTCCCTCAGAATTGATCATCATATAGTATTGTTGTTGAAGTATATAATGATCTCCTGGTCCTGCTCATTTCACTCGGCGTCAGTTCATGTAAGTCTCTCCAGGCCTTTCTGAAATCATCCTTTTGGTTATTTCTTACCAAACAATACTCCATAATATTCATATACCACCATGTATTCAGCCATTCTTCAATTGATGAGCATCCTCTCAGTTTCCAGTTTCTGGCCACTACAAATAGGACTGCCACAAACATTCTTTGTGCCATTAGTTATTACCAACTAATAAATTAACGATTTTTAAAATTAAATCTTTATTACATGTCATTCATTGTGAGACTATAGGAATACGAAGATAAAACAGAACAATTCCTATCTTGGAGGAGTTCTTAACCTATTCTCAAGTTATATTCTCAGCTATCTTGCCCTAAACTGTTTTTTTTAATTGACTTTTTACATTTTCTGATCCTTCCTTGCACTAATATATCCTCAGATCATGGATTGGGTCTCTTGATTCTACCACAACAACAAAACATTTAGGAAGAATTTCAAGATAGGGTTTTGGACTTCATTTGGTAGGAAATGATGAAATAACTAAGGAACAAAAATTATAGCCATAATTGATTTTAAACCTATTTTTTTGTGGCTGGGCTGAAATGGAAGCATCAATTGTGACCAAATTCTGAGAGACAACGCTGTTAAATTTAGCCTGAGAACATTGTTGGTTTCAGATAAGGCTGCAGCTAACAGTTTAATTGATGGTGGGAAATCAAGAATAAATGTTACAGGAAGCTGGTGGTATAGGGTAGAAGGCTTGGGGTTGGAGTATTTGTAAAGAATCATGGGAACTTTCCAATGCAGAAGAAAATGAGAAATCTGAATTAGAAAGTTATATTGGTTATAGAAAGGAAAGACATAATACCTAAAATATAATGTCCTGGATATTCTGGATATATTGGTTTTGCTCTATTCCTATTAACCACACAAACACACACACACACACACACATACACACACACACACATACACACACACACAGAATCAGAGACAGAGAAAGAGAGAAAGACAGAGAGACAGAGAAAGATGGAGACAGAAAGGGATAGAGAGACAGAGAGAGACGGAGACAGAGAGAAAGATCCATCCAACTCACTAAGTTGATGTACCTAACAATGGAAATTGGCAGCATTTCCCCCTTATTCAGCTGCAGACAGGACCGAAAGATGCCAAATATGTAAAACCAAGATATATTTCAGACTTGGAATGGGAAGAGAAAAAATGGTCTAAGAAGAACCATCCTGAAATGTTTTTGAGAAGCATTTTTTTTTCAGATAAGAGAAGAGACAGACTAAAACCATGGGGTCTGTGTCCATGTTTGATGATTAATTTTTATTCTTCTAACCAAATCTGACTTTAAAGGGTTTCCTCCTCTACATCTGGGAATAACAGCTCTGGAGCAGAAATGTGTTAAGGTTTAATAGCTGCTCCTTGTGTAGCCTCATTGAGAATGATGGTAGGGCCAACACCCTGGTCCCTAAGAGTTCTGAACTTTGAAGGGAGCACTGGGCACAAATGTTGGGAAAAGGATTTTAACCCTTTTTAAAAACTTACTTTTTTTTTTAAACAAAGTGAATTATTTTTTAATTATTAAAGCTTTTTAATTTCAAAACATATGCATAGATAATTTTCAACATTCACCCTTGCAAAACTTTATGCTCCAAATTTATACTCCTTTCTCCCCACCCCCTCCCCTAGACAGCAAGTAATCCAATATATGTTAAACATGTGCAAATTTTCTGTACATATTTCCACAATTATCATGCTGCACAAGAAAAATTAGATCAAAAAGGAAAAAATGAGAAAAATGCAAGCAAATAACAAAAAAATGAAAACACTATGTTGTGATCCACATTCAGTCACCACAGTCCTGAGTGCAGATGGCTCTCTTCATCACAAGACCATTTGAACTGGCCTGAATCATCTCATTGTTGAAAAGAGTCATGTCCATTAGAAATGATCATCATATAATCTTTCTTTTGCCATGTACACTGATCTCCTGGTTCTACTCACTTCACTCAGCATCAGTTCATGTAAGTCTCTCCAGGGCTCACTAAAATCATCCTGCTGATCATTTCTTATAGAACAATAATATTACATAACATTCATATACGATAACTTATTCAGTCATTTTCCAACTGACAGACATCCACTCAGTTTTCAGTTAAAACTTACTCTTAAATACTTTTAGTTCCTGTTTTGTGCACAAACTTGAGTCCCTTAGTCATGATATCTGAAGATATTGTTCTGCTTTTCTATACGATTATGGTATTCAAGGCCCAGTTGCAGATTCATTGCCCCAAGGATCTGAATTTTTTTTCTCCATTAATGTGGTAAGGGTGGTCTTAGTTACTTAGTTCCTTGGTGGGTGTGATTTTTCACTTCTTTTACCTGATCCCTCTTGGGCCTAATGGCATAGTCAAAATGACTGACTAGGTGCTCTTAGGTCTTAGAAAAGAGTTTGGTTTCTAATCATATTATAACACTGCTCACATTAGCTTCATGAACCTATACAAGGTTAATATTAAGGAATATCAAAAAAATTTTCTGGAAAAAACCCCAAACTGACAATTGATTTTAATATTATAAAAATAGAATAATATGTTATAAAACAATAACTAATATTTATGTAGAATATTAAATTTACACTGCACTTTCCATACAATAGCCCTTTGAGGGAGGTTGTATCATGCTATTATCATCCTCATTTTAAAGATTATGAAACTGAGGAATAAACATCCAATATGTGGTCATACAATTAGTGAGAATTGGAATTGCTCTTTTTCTGTCTCTCTGTGTGTGTGTGTGTGTGTGTACATGGCACTTCTTAAGTAGGTGAGTCATGTAGTCAGCATATAAGGAAGAGTATGATATATAATATGGCTAAAAATGTATTTTGGGATCACGTGTTGGGATAAAAATAACAAACTGGAAACTAAATGGCTATATGGAGAGGTGAAAAAAAGAGGGAGAAGTTGAATATAATACTAAGGCTGTGAACCTCAGTTTCTGGATGAATGATGTACATTCAATAGAAATAGTAAAATCAACAAGCACAAAAGCTGAAATGAGAAAAAAAATGAACACAGATAATGAACATAATATAGATTGAAAAATAGCAAAGGATACTAAGGAGGAAAAAGAAATCTGATGGGAGGGAAGAAGAGAAACCGAAGAGAAAACAATGTCATGAAAACCCAGGGAGTTGAGATTATCTAGGAAGAGTGATCAGTCAACAGTACCACATGCTGCAGAAAAGTTGAGAAAGATGAAGACTGTGGAAAAACCATTATATATGGCAATTAGTAGATCATTGGTAATTTTGGAAAAAGGAGTTTCGATGAAATGATGAGGTTAGAAGCCAGATTAAAAAGGAGTGAGTAAAAAAAGAGAAAATAGAGGTACCTAGTACACTATAGATGGCTTGATTATTAACACTGACTTTAAAAGTTTAAGCAGTCTAAATTGAATACCAAGACTAAAAGAGAAAAAGACCCAGAAACTGGCAAATGGAGAACACACTTGATTTTATAGTTAAACAGATATAACTAGCATCCAACAGCAGCACCAATTTAGGATAAAAAAATCATTTGTAAAACACGACTGAAAAGAATGAGGGAAAATTACAAATAGAACTGCCTTCTTAAAAAAATGAAGTTACAAACAGTAAAAACAGAGGTACAGAAATCTTGGCATGCAACATAATCTTCCATCATATTTTCACATCTATTTATACCATTCTAATGGTATTCACAGATGAAACTGAACAAAAGAAAAAATGAGATAGGAAATGAAACAAAATTTTCAGTATTTCTATAATAATCACATTGATCATCACAGAATTGCAAAACTTTAGAATTGGAAGAGACCAGTTTCTATATAGTACAACACATAATTTTTTAAAAAGGAATCTTCAATATAAAGTTTTGTTGTTGAGTCATATCCAACCATTTCCTTCCTCCATGAGGAAATTGTTATGTGACTTGCTCAGTGTCTGAGTTCACATTTGAATTCAAATTTTCTTGCCTCCAGGTCTGGAGTTCTATGGACTGCTACCTAGTTGCCCACAATATAATATATACAATAAGTAAATTAGATTGAACACTTTGATCCATTTTTCCTAGCTTTGTCTTTGGAGGAAAACAAACTAACTTTGATGCTTTTTTTTTTTTTTTTTTGAAAAAGTTATCTTATTACTAGGTCCTCTTTTCTACAAGATTATCATCCTTATCTTCTTCAACTAATCATCATATAATATGGATTCAAGGCCTTTTAACTTCCCAGTTATGTCCTCTGAAAACTCTGCAGTTTATGTGTTTTTCTTAAAATATGGCATCCCAAAATGAAAACAATATCCAAATTCTGGGTTGACCAGGGCAAACTAGAAAGGGGAGTCACCTACTTATTTCTGGAAACTGAAAATTGCAATACTGTTTTTAGCTTCCATATGTGTTCCCTCCACTGATTTTAACCAACCTACTGTCTAATTATTTCTCTAATCTTATACTTTTAGAATTGTTGAGTGTTTGTTTTTTGTACCCAAATATGTAAATTTAGATTTAACACCACTAACTTTTATTTTCTTAGATTTAGGCAAAAAAACTATCAGTGTTTTTGAATCTCAATTTTATTACCTGGTGTGTTAGTTAAGGAATAGCTAAGTGGTTCAGTGGATAGAGCACTGGGTTTGGAATTAAGAAGATTCATCTTCCAGAGGTCAAATCTAGCCTTAAACACTATGTTACCCTGGACAAGTCCTTTTATTCTCAGTTTCCTCATTTATAAAATGAGTTAGAGAAAGAAATGGCAAATCACTTCAATATATTTGCCAAGAAAATTCCAATGGAATCACAAAGAATCAGAGATAACTGATATGACTAAACAATAGTGCTAGTAACTATGTCGTCTAAAATTTTGCTAATCATACCAACAATTCGTTTATCCAGATCATTGCTAAAAGTGTTAAACAGCAAAAGGCTAGGCACAGATCCCTGATTCTCTCACTGAAAATTGCCTGCTATGTTGACATTGAACCATCAACTATTCTTTGAATCCAGCCATTTAACTACTTCTGAATAAATATAATTGTATTATCATTTTATCCATATCACTTCGCCCTTTCCATAGGAATAATATCAGATAGTTTATAAAATGTTTTGTCATAATCCTGGCAATGCTCAAAGGAGCTCTGATATTATCTCCACACATGGAGAGGCTAAGCAATTTGCTTCCAAGAAGGTTGTGATAATGTTTTCATAAAAGTGCCTTGAATAAAATTGAACATATAAAGATGTTTTAAAACTGGTTCAGTCTACTAGTTGTATGATTAAGAGAAGTTCTCTTTTGTTTTCACTGTTTTAGTGATGGAATCCAGGGAGAAACAATAATGTAAAAGGTGAGACCTTGGAATTTTTGGCTCTCAAAGGCCCCAAGGGTCTGTGAAAAATGAGCCTAGTTTCTTTGTCTGCTTTGGCATTTCTTCTCTTTTATTTGAGGTGAAAGGATTATATACTTCAAGCTTTTGAATTTCAAAAAATCAGGCAATTAAATATGCTTATCTGATGGTTTTTAGATGTCCTGATATTCAGGTATCTCAAGAGTCTTGATTTTATAGTTAGTTTAGCACTGATGCTCTGAGGATCAAGAAGAGAGGCTCAAAAGTGACCTGGAAATCTTTTCTGGATCAAGTAGCAGGATGATTTCTTTAGTCTGGGATTCCTGCTCTGGCAATTCCTTTGCAGGCTAGTTTAGATGTTAGAACTGAGACACTTCTCTGTGCCTTAAGTCTAAGTACACACCACTGCTTCTGTTGATTCTTGAAGTTTTCCTTTCTAAAGATACTGTCCAGGGCCTTCCTATCAGGGAACATCTACTCCCCACTCCCACTCCCCCATGCATGGGGTCTCTGACTGGAGCTGGACAAGAGGCAATAAGGTTACTAGCTGGCACTTGTCTCTATCTCAGGGTCCCTGAAAAGGTCTAGTAGAGACCTGGTATGGGCTTGGGACCTCCTCTTGCACTAGTACACTTGCACTAGTACTCTTGTAGGATGCTGGAGTGTACAGCATGCAGAGACCTAGAAAGTACTACATGGTCCTGGCCCAACCTGTCTCCAGTGACCACAAACCACTCTGTCTTTTCCCCCTATGTCTAGCTGAATTGGACGAGTGACTATGACTTTTCCTTTATTTCTCCATCAGGATTCAGTCAGGATTCAAGTCCAATTTTTAGATCTGTTTGAAGATGTTTTGTAAAGAATTTGTTTTTATTTCTTCCTAGCACTCTTCCATCTGAGCTCTGGCTCTCAAAGGGATTCTTTTTTCCCCACTCAATATTTTGATTTTTCCAATTACATAAAAAGATAATTTTCTCAAGGGCATTCTTAATAACAATCAAAGTAGAAACAGTCTCTTGTAAATTCTTTTAGCAGATCACATCTTTACAGTCATACAACCAACTGAAAAGTGAAGAAAAATATAAGCCTATAGTGTTTGTTTGTTGATTAACAAAACAAAACATTTAACTCAATTGAGAAAAATATTGTTTTAGATGTTCCACTACTGAAAACAAACAAACAAAAAAGGAATCTCTCATGCATATATTACAATTATATAGGGGTCTTTGAAATGAATAAACATAGAGAATTTAATTCTATTGGGCAACAACAGTTTAGCTAGGGCACTGATTACCAAAAGAAGGCTACAGAAGAGAGCCATCAGGAAAATCCATTTAGATCAAGCATTCTGAAAATGATTTTGAAATGCTTACCAAAGAACACTTGGAAGAAAAAGAAGGCCATGGTTTTTGTCCTTTAACATTTAAAAGATTCATGTGAATGAAGGACTAGATTTTTTTTTATGAATAGCCATACACATAAGATCTAAGATCAATGGATTGAAATTAGAGAGGTAAATTTAAGTTTAGTGTCAGAAAAAGCTTCCTAGCAACTAGAACTGTCCAAGTCAAATGAGTTGCTTCAGTAAGTGGCGTACTCTCCATCTTCAAGAAGAAACTGGATACTTTGGAGAAAGAATACTAGGTTTGAAATCAGAGAATCTGTCTTCCAATCATTTTGTCACATTACCTTTGTGGTGTTGGGCAAGTTATTTGAATTCTGTTGGCCTCAGTTTCCTCATCTGATAAACTAAAGAATTGGTTGGACTAAATAACCTCTATAAAAGCTTTCTACTTCTGGATTTATTACCCTATGACTATGGAGTAGAGAAATTACTCTTTTTTTGTTGTTTTATTTTGTAGTAGTAGCACCTTTAAAACAGTGTTTTTCCTCAACTGAGTTAAATGTTTTGTTTTGTTAATTAACAAACATTGTAGGCTCATATTTTCTTCACTTTTTACTTGGTTGTATAACTGTAAAGATGCGGCAATCTATACTTTTTTTTTTAATTAAACCTTTTTATTTTCCAAATATAAACATGTTATTTTTTGACATTCACCTCTACAAAAACCTATGTTCTAATTTTTTTCCCTCCCATTTCCCTCCTTTCTCCCTTCCTGTTCCCCACTTGGCAAATAATCCAATATATGTTAAACATGTACAATTCCTCTACACATATCTCTACAAATATCATGCAGCACAAGAAAAGCCAGATCAAAAAGAAAAAAAAAATGAGAAAGAAAACAAAATGCAAGTAAACAACAACAAAAAGAGTGAAAGTACTATGTCATAGTGCACATTCAGTTTCCACTGCCCTCTCTCTTAGTGCAGATTACTTTCTTCATTATAAGACTATTGGAACTGGTCTGAATCACATCACTGTTGACAAGAACCATGACCATCAGAACTGATCATCATACAATTTTGCTGTTGCTGTGTATAATGATCTCCTGGTTCTGCTCATTTCACTTAGCATCAGTTCATTTTAAGTCTAGTAGAGAAATTCTTAACCAGATATAGTTTAGTTTATGTAGTTTCAGAAATTTTTTCCCAAACTGAGATTCTTTAAGTCTTTGTGAAATTGCTTACCATATTATAGAGCTGTTGTGAGAATCAAATGAAAAAACTTTAATGCTCTTTCAATATGCATGCAGCACTATGGACATAAGGAATTTTTATGTGGATTACAACAGAAGAATAGAAAAATAGATTGTGGAAGGGCAGAGAAGGAAGAAGGAGTCAGTTGCACAGAATATATCAATCCAGTTAGGATAGAGACATTTGATTGGTGTTCAAGAAAACAGCCTCCCTACTTCCAATTCCACTTTTCTAAAATAAATAAATAAATAAATAAAGTTTTGCTCTAACTTAATTAGCCTTTAAAAGATTATGGTGACAAAAAAAAGTTATGACAGTGAATGCCTTTTGGCCCAGATATAACACTAGCAGGCCTATATCTCCCCAAGAAGAAGAAATAATGGGACCTATATTATAAAATTATTTACAATAGTTCTTTTTGTAGTGGCAATAACCTGAAAACTAAAAGTACATCCATGAATGAAGGCAAGGTTGAATAAAATCTATAATATAAATATGATGGAATACAACTGTGTTGTGAAAAATGAACAAATAAGGAGAAAACATAAGCATTTTATAAGCACCTATTATGTGCCAAGCAGTATACTAAGCTTTTTATACAAGTATTATCTTATTTTGAATTTTAAAACAACCCTGCAAGGTAGGTGTTATTATAGGACATGTGCTTTCTTTAGTGTGCTAAATTTATTGCATGTCTGCAGATCAACACCTAACAAATTCCTCTAAAATTTATAGTATTGGAAAGCTGTCTGGAGTACTAAGAGATATAGTATGGAAAAAAACCAAATCACAGAATCTGAGCATTGGAACAAATCTCAGCAGTCATTTATTCCAACTCTTTAAAAAAAAAAAAAAGGATTCCTTAGCTCTAAAATACTTAACAGGAAATCATCTAGCCTCTACTTGGAGAACTTCAAGTAGAGGGAAATCCATCACTTCCAGGACATAGACCTTTCCATTTTTGGCCACCTCTAATGTGGTAGGACATGTATCCTCATAGCAAGACTTTGCCTTTTTAGGAACTTCCACCTAGTATTCCTGATTTTGCATCTGCTCTCCCAAATCTTCTATTCTCTAGGCTAAATCACCATTTTCTTAAACTAATTCTCATACAGCATGGACTCAAGTTCCTTCATTATGCTGGCTGCCTTTCTTTAAATACCCAACTTAGCCATGTCCTTCTTAAACTATGGTATCCAACAATGAGGATAGAATATAGTGGAACTATTTCTTCCCCATTCTTGGAAGTTATGCTCCTTTTAATGCAGCTCAAGATTATATTAGTTTATTTTGCTGGCACTGCACAAGGCTGATTCATTGATCTTTCAGTAAAGGAAATACTGACAGACAAGGAATAGAGCCCACATAAAGCCATCATCCAGGGAAGCTTGGGCAGTGTGTTCCTGATTCTGAAACTATTTCTCTTGCTTTTCCTCAAATGACTACAATGGAATAAATTATTACTCTGCCCCCAATTTACTTCATCGAAACTCATTATTTATTATTGCTGTGCTAGGCTTGGGTAAAGCCTCAATTGTTGGACTGGATCAGTCAAGAACCTGAATTACACATTTCCATGATTCAGCTTAAGACCAGAGGCTCAGCTGTTATATTTCTTGCCATTACACTCATATCTTGTCTCAGCTACCTCCCTCTAAAATTTCCGTCCATCTATCTTTCCCTTCCAACTGGACCTGGATTCTATTATTAACATATTTTCCTTTATTTTTACTCTTTTTCTTTTTCTATATTCTGCCATTCACTTGCCCCCATTACCAAAAGACACTACTCCTGGGTCCCTCTCTAACACCGGATTTGCTTCTAGATCAAGAAGAGGAGCAAGTATACCCCTCTTCTATTTCCAGCCCTTCCTTCTAAAAGATACATCACTTAACAAATTCTCTTCCTTTTGAGATTTACAACATTCAGATACATCATTATAAACCAGATTCTGGTGATACTTTCCCACTTGTTCCCAATTTATTCACTTTCTTTTCTCAAAGTTTGGCTAATGTCAACTCCATACCCTACACTTGTACTTGGGGTCATCAGTTGTAGAGGGTGCAAGGTAAGACCCTTCAGTCCAGAGGGAACCTGCTGACAATGTTTGGTTCGGCTCCCCATCTCCCTTTGGTGCCTCTCACCCTTCCTGAGAAGTCAAGGAGGGTATGACCACCTGAGTTCTACTTGAAACAAGGGATATTTACAGTAAAGAGGTGCATATATTTAGCCCTTGCTGTGATGATGTAATACTGCTATAGTAAGCACTTGGGAAGTGTGCTGTGGTGATGTGGTGATAAAATGGATCTATAGTTGGCACATGCTCAGTGTGTTGTAGTGATGTAATCATACTAAGGTATCTAGGGGCTGAGAGGACTTGAAATAAACAGACTCCATCTTTGACCATCCTTGTGCTTCTCTTGCTTCATTGTTCCTCCACTAAGACCAAGGACTTGGGTTGGTCCCGAGATCCTTGAGAGAGCTAGTCCAGATGGTATATTTTGGCACCCCTGCATCAGGGCTCTAGAAAACATAGTACATTTTGGAACTCCAACTTGGGAGCTCCAGAAAGCACATATGCAATCAGTATATTTGTTAATATTCCCATAAACACCCTGGTCTCTAGTTCAGCAGTCCCTTTAACTTCATGAATTTATCTTCATTCAACATCAGCCACATACAAGGGTGGTCATACTTTTCTTATTACCATCACCCCTATATGTTCTACTTCCATATTCAAGAACTCTGAAACTTTTGAATTTGATCACAAATTTCTATGCCTACAACAAGACTATACGACAATTAATTCTGATGGACATGGCTCTTTTTCACAGTGAGAGGATTCAAACCAGTTCCATTTGCTCAGTGATGAAGAGAGTCATCTACACCTAGAAAGAGAATTGTGAGGAACAGAGTGTGGAACACAACATAGCATTCTCACTCACTCTGTTACTTGGTTACATTTTGTTTTCTTTCTCAGTTTTTCTTTTCCTTCTTTCTTGATCTGATTTTTCTTGTGCAGCAAGATCACTATAAATATGTATACATATATTGGATTTCAAATTTATTTTAATATTTAACATGTATTGGACTACCTGCCATCTAGGAGAGGAGGTGAGGGGAAGCAGAGGGAAATTTGGAACAAAAGGTTTTGCAAGGGCTAGTGTTGGAAAAATTACCCATGCATATGCTTTGTAAATAAATAAATAAATTTAAAAATTTCTATGCTTTCCATCTCTCTCTGTGTCTCATTCCTTTTAAGTAGTGGTTTTAAAAATATGACTTTCATTTTTTTAGTACTCTGTATACTTCAAAACCAACACTCTAACTCTGACTTCAATTACCATCTTTTCCAATCCAGGATCTATAGTCAATCATTGCAACTCTACATCATGCTCTGCACTTGAGTTGCTTGTTCCATAACCCATCACCATCATTTCTTATCCAAACCATTTACTATTTCTTTATTATTATTATTATTTAATTGTATCTTTTTTATTTACAAAACATATGCAGGTAAAATTTTTTCAACATTGACCCTTACAAAATCTTCTGTTCCAAATTTTCTCCTCCTTTCCTCCACCCCCTCCCCTAGCTGGCAGGTAGTCCAATACATGTTAAATATGTTAAAATACATGGTAAATCCAATATATGTATACATATTTATACAGTTATCTTGCTGCACAAGAAAAATTCAATCTAGAAAGAAAAAAAATCTGAGAAGGAAAACAAAAATGCAAGCAAACAACAACAGAAAGAGTGAAAATGTGGTCCATACTCAGTTCCCATAGTCCTCTCTCTGGGTGTAGATAGCTCTCTTCATTACTGGACAATTGATACCAGTTTGAATCATCTCATTGTTGAGGAGAGCCACATCCATCCGAATTGATCTTTGTATGGTCTTGTTGTTGCCATGTATAAGGATTTCCTGGTTCTGCTCATTTCACTTAGCGTCAGTTCATGTAAGTCTCTCCAGGCCTCTCTGAAATCATCCTGTTGGTCATTTCTTACAGAACAATAATATTACATAACATTCGTATACCCTAACTTATTCAATCATTCTTCAACTGATGGGCATCCACTCATCTTCCAATTTCTTGCCACTACAAAAAGGGCAGCCACAAACATTTTTTGCACATGTGGGTCCCTTTCCCTCCTTTAGGATTTCTTTGGGATATAAGCCCAGTAGTAACACTGCTGGGTCAAAGGGTATGCACAGTTTGATAACTTTTTGAGCATAGTTCCAAACTGCTCTCCAGAATGGTTGGATCCTTTCACAGTTCCACCAACACTGTATCAGTGTCCCAGTTTTCCCACATCCCCTCCAACATTCATCATTATCTTTTTCCTGCCATCTTAGTCAATTTGAGAAGTGTGTAGTGTTATCTGAGAGTTGTCTTAATTTGCATTTCTCTGATCAATAGTGATAGAGCACCTTTCCATATGACTAGAAATAGTTTCTACAATCAAATACATATGCATTTGACATTTAAACAGTCTAACTTCAGTTTTTCACAAAAAAACCATAAAAAACAAAACAAAACAAATATAATCTTATTGTAGTCTACTCTTCTTTAAAAAATTTTCATTTGTTGCTGATTTCTTTCTTTATATAATTATTGCCCTTCTCTTACCTAGGAAGATATTTCTTGTAACAAAGATTTTTAAAGGCCAGCAAAACCAATCAACATATCAAATATGACAGCATAAGGAATATTTCACAACAAAAGGAAGTATATTTTTCTCAGGATTAAATTTGGTCACTCTAAGTATAGAATATTCAGTTTTGTTTTCTTTTTCTTTCCACTTATTTTATTGTAATTGTATATTTTGCTTTCTTGGTTCTGCTTCAGATTATTTCATATATTGTTTCTCATGTGACTCTTATTCCTCATCTTTGTCATTTCTTATGGGTTAGTAATATAGCATTACATTCCCACACCACAATCTCTTTAGCCCTTTCTCCTCCTTTGAGTACATTCTTAACAGATGGAACTCTGGATCGAATATTATAGATATTTTACTGTTTTTATTAACTCTGAATTTTCTTCCAGAATGGGTAGACAAATCCATAACTTTTCCATCATTGAATTAATATACTTGTCTTCCCATAGGCCATTCAATATTAACTTTATTTATTTATTTATCTTTATTTATCTTTGCCAATTTCCCAGACATAATTTGTTCTTTTTCACACATTTTCTATTTCAGCTAAACTGACATATCTAATTCAGACTTTCCATCTTCAATGTTTCTGTTTTATACAATCTGTCCTTTATCCTCACAATGAATCTCTCCTCTCCTTAATCTTCTTTCGTGGTTCACTTGATGTTCTGCTTCTAAGAGTCTCAATCTGATCTTCTGCAACCATTAATATTCTCCTCCTCACCAAAATTGTTTTATATGCACTTTGCTTGCATTCATCCGTATTAATATTGTTTCTTTCAAATACACTAGTCTTTTGGACCAAGAACTATTTTTTTTTCTGAATTTGCCTAATAAATTTCTATTGAATAAACATATGGTCACCTAGCTAGCATGGTTTGATTGTTAGACCTATACAGGGCTCTAGCAAAGTCCTTTGTGAATCTAAAGCCAATGTTTTACTTATGCTGTGCTATTTCTCAAGAGAATATTAGCAGAAGAGAACTTTTTATGACTTTTTTTTATTTTCAACATTTACTTTATAATATATTAATTTCCATTTTTTCCTCCTTTATTCCTTCCTTTTCTTCCTCCCCAAAATGGCAATCAATCTGATTTAGGTTATAATGGACAATCATATTAAACATATTTCCCATCAGTCATGTTGGGAAAGAAGAATCAGAACAAAAGAGAAAAACCACAATAAGGAAAAAAAAAAAGTAAAAAATAGGGTTTTGTTTTTTTTTTTTTTTTGATTTACATTCAGACTCCATAGCTCTTTCTTTGGATTTTCCATCATGAATCTTTTTGGAATTATTTTAGACCATTGTATTGCTGAGAAGTATAACATCTATTAAATCTGATCATCCACAGAAGATTGCTGTTACTTATGCAAAGTTCTTCTGAATCTTGTTCACTTTACTCAGCGCCAGTTCTTGGAAATCTTTCCAAGTGTTTCTGAAATCCACCTACTCATCCTTTCTTATAGAACAATATAATTTCACTACATTCATATACCACAGTTTGTTCAAACTTTTCCCAGTGATGAGTATCCCCTCCATTTCAAATTCTTGAATTTGAAGAGTTGCTAAAAAACATTTTCATGCATGTGGGTGCTTTAGAAGAGAACATTTAAGAAAAAAATTTGCAAGAACTCTTATGTGAAATTAATTGGTCAGTGATGTTTCTTTTTCATGGTCAGATCTGAATTTGAGGAAAAGATTAAGCTTGATGTTGAGAGAAGGGACTGCAGAATAATCATTTTCTTATTTTTGATGCAACCCTGTGATTTAATTAGTTCAGTGAACCCCTCTCAAGGAGACTTGCTATCACTACAGATCAGCAAGTATTTTGCAGAACACAAAGTCTTAGAGAGTTTACTGTGGTCACATGGAAATGATGTGTACCTAATTCTTTCTAATGCCAAAGCCAATTGTTTATCCATGATTTCATTCTTTCCTCATTTTAGGCTAGAACTATAATATGAAAGTGAAGATGAATCAATTCCACTCTGCTTACTATGCTATAAGTAATTAGATTTATGCACTAAGAACTCCTCCTTCCATCCCTGGCTGGAGGTGAGGACTGGGAGGGAGAAAATTCATGCTGCTTTGCACCTGCTATAGAAATTACTTTTATATTATCAGTCTGGAGGTGGGCTCTTTTGGCAGGTGCTATTTTGTATCTGTTTTAAAACATCTTCAAGCTAGCCCAAAGCTTGCAAGAGGAGCACTTTCCTTTTACACTTCTTAAGACTACTAACACCATAAGGTTAATTCCCCAGTATCACTTTTTCTGCTTACTAAATTAAGAGCAAATCATGTGCCACATGGAATTCTGAATTTAACTAATCTTTTAAGAATGTGGAACTATATTCCAAGGTATGTAAAACACACACACACACACACAGACATACAAATACATATATACATACTTTGTCTCTGATTTTTCATTGAAAAAGTCCACCCACAATTTATCTATGGTAGAAGAATAATTCAAGAAAATATAGAAGCTGGAAATGTTGACAACCATATGAACATGTCAAAAGGTGAGTATAAGCTAGATGATAACCTTGTGTTCTAGGGTTTAGCTTTGTGCTTACTCAGATTCATTTACATATCTGAACCAAAACATTTGGAGTCACCTCAATATTATAAGGGTCAGATCCATAGGCTTTATGAGGTTTCTTTTGAAGAGTATCTTCTGAAATGGATCTGGCAGTGTATAAGTATAAGCAAAATATAATCAGTGAAGTAAATAGACTTTTTGAATAAAGTCTTTGATGACATGTAGTAGGGTTAATTTTTTTGTTGCTTATTTGTTTACTTTTTTATTTTGTTTCGGTTTTGTTTTTTCATTTCTTTGGGGGGGGGAGCTAGGAAAATATACTGCTTTTTTTCCTGCTATTTCATTAAATGCCTTTGCTTTGGGCTAATTGTGTCCCCTGACTGATATGAAAAAAAAAATAAACCCAGTGGTGGGGGCTTGTGAAATAATTGTTTTTGAGTGAATACGAAGCCACAAAAATAATGAACCTGAGGTATCTTTTTCTGGGGAAAGCCCACTGTGAATGTGTGTGTGAGGATGTCCCAGCTATAAAAAGAAAGGTGAAAAGAAACAAGGAATAAATGTGAGATAGAATTCCCATACTTCAAAGAAAACTGTGATAAATATGTTGATTACTGAAATTCATGTTTCTTAAAATGAATTCAAGATATGAAGATGTTTAAAATGAAGGTCATACAAAAGGATAAAATATCAAGTGAGTGTCAAGGCTACCACATCTACTTTCTTTCCTCTTGTCCGTCTGATTTTACCTATTAATCTAAGCAATATAGCTCAACTGAGTAGTCATAGCAAAGCATTTACTGCCATTTCCACAGATTGGAACATATTGGTGAATCATCATTGTTTTACTGATGGGGAGGGGAGGGAGCATTAAATTACGGAGTTTGGGTCTCTTTCCTATGTCTCTTCAGAACTGTGCCAAACCCATCAACAATAAATCACTACTCTAGTTTCTCCATGAGATTATGATCATTTAACTCAATACAGGTTATTTCATCCAGTTGGCAAGTACATCAGGAGAGGTAAATGTGTGGTTTTATTTTTTTTTTGTCCCCCATAGGGCAGAATTTCACATTAAAGAAGCTTTTAGATATACTATGGGGAAAAAGAGTTTTCTTTTTCAACAATCTTAGAAATCTCTTCACTGGTCTCTTTAATGATCTGGCAAATATAATCACTCTCCTGTGTTCCCTTTTTCTCATGTTAGTATTTTGGTTCACTATGTAGGAGACTAGAGATTCGTTCCTTTAATTTATCTACTACTCCATTTTCTTGATTTTTTTTGAGATGACAATTTATATTCCAAAGAGTTCCATGTAGCTAAATTAAAACAGATCCCAGAACATAACTCTTTCTTTTAATTTCAGAGAGATAACCTAATTTTTTTTACCTAATATTATTTTTCAGACTATTCCAGAGTTGTGAATAAATTTAGTGCTGTTCTTCCCTTCTCACAAAATCTTTTAGTGCAACTAAAGGGGGGGGGGGTGATTCACAAAATCAAGTATATAGAGTTATTATTCAGGGAATTATGACCATATGTTCTCTATTTTCATTTAGGACAGAATAAAAGGATATGAACACAGAGTGAGACACAAATGGCTTATTCTATATACCAATAAGTCTTTCCTAATTTAAAAAGAACCCACTAGAGTGGTGTCAAGAATTTTATACCATTTCTCTGGAAATTAGGAATTGAATTAACTTCAGAAAACATTTATCAATTCATTGACTATTGGACAAAGATGTAATTTAGTGCATCTGCAATTAAATTGATGAATGTAGGAACCCTAAAACTTTTTTGTACCTTAATACTTATGCTCCCATGTCTACCAACTCATCCACCATAACCATGGTAAGAAAAGGGGATGGACTGGACTGTGGGTCATGTTAAAATGGGGAAAGACTTTTTGGGGGGGAATGTTGTCTTGATCCTCTTCCTATTTAATTACCTTATGTGTGATTTGCTGTTGGTAAAGTTCTGCACATTTAGCTAGGTTTTATTTTAGAGGCTTGTGGAATACAGTATATTGAAGTGGAAAGAATACTAGCTTTTTCATTCAAAGGGCAATAATTCAAATCTTGTTTCTGTCACTTGCTATTGTGTGACCTTAGACCAGTCAGTAAGGTAGTATAATTAATAGAGCTTTGAATGAACTAAAATTTCAGTTAAAATCTGGCCTCATGGAAAATAGTTGAATAAGTTATGAATGGGATGGAATATTATTGTTCTATAAGAAATGATCAGCAGGATGATTTCAGAGATACCTGGAGAGATTTACTTGAGCTGATGCTAAGTGAAGTGAGTAGAACTAGGAGATCATTGTAAATGGCAACAACAAGATTATATGATAATCAATTCTGATAGACATGGTTCTTCTTAACAATAAGTTGATTCAGGCCAGTTCCAATGATTTTAAGATAAAGAGAGCCATTTGCACTGGGATAGAGGACTGTGGGAATTGAGTATGGAGTGCAAACATAATATTTGTTGTTGTTTGCTTGCATTTGGATTTTTTCTCATTTTTTTCTCTTTATGTTCTGATATTTCTTGTGCAGCATGATAATTCGAAATATGTATAGAAGAATTGCTCACATATTGAAATACTTTCCATCTAGGGGAGGAGTAGGGAGGGAAAAATTTTGAACACATAGTTGTGCAAGGGTAAATGTTGAAAATTATCCATGCATATGTTTTGAAAATAAAAAGCCTTAAAAAAGACTTTAAAAATAAATGACTTTACCAAGAGATCATTATATATGTCAACAACGATACTGTATGAAGATGTAATCTGATGGAAGTGGATTTCTTTGACAAAGAGACCTATTTCAGTTTCAATTGATCAATGATGGACAGAAGCAGCTACACCCAAAGAAAAAAACACTGGGAAATGAATGTTAACTGTTTGCATTTTTGTTTTTCTTCCCAGGTTATTTTTACCTTCTGAATCCAATTCTCCCTGTGCAACAAGAAAACTGTTTGGATCTGCACACATACATTGTATCTAGGATATACTACAACATATTCAGCATATATAGGACTGCTTGCCATCTAGGGGAGGGGGTGGAAGGTGGGAGGGAAAAATTGGAACAGAAGTGAGTGCAAGGGATAATGTTGTAAAAAAAATTACCCTGGCATGGGTTCTGTCAATAAAAAGTTACTATAATAAAAAAAAAAAAAGAAGAAAAAGAAAAAGAAAAAAGAAAAAAAAAATGACTTGTATACTTGTCTTATCCCAACACACATGCTCAGAAAGAGAGGCGGACGGGCATGGAACAAATATTTGTTGGCAGATACTTTTCATTAAGCTGATCTTCTCACACTGGTGAGTTTTTAATGGGGTCCTCTTGGTGATGATCCTAAGTCATCTATCATTCATTCTATTCCTATCTGTGCTTCTGATTGAATTTTGCCACTATGTCCCCAGATGGTACCTTTTCTCTATCCTCCTCCCCAACATTTTAAGGTCTCTTTTTTGTAATCTTCTTCCATTTGAATTTAAGCTCCTTGAAGGTAATTATTATCTTTTCCCGCCCCCCCCCCCTTATATATGTATTCTCAGGGTTTAGCCCCATGCCTAGTACTGGGAAAGAACTTAAATAATTATTGTGGCCCACTTGTATACTTTTCTTTTGAGCAGGTATATGGGATAATATAAGTATGCAATTATGATTTAAGATAGCATAAGGGAAAAGGACAAATCTAGATAATATGTTAAGAAATTTGAGAAAGGGGGGAGGTCACTTTCAGCTGAAGAGATCAGGGGATGATTCATGGAGGAGTTGGTATATACTAGGTTGTGAAGGGAAAAAAAAAAAGGATATCAACAAATACTAATGCAAAGGTAGTACTTTTCAGACACAGGTGATGGATGGCCTGTGCAAAAGCACTGAAGTATATAAAGGAGGGGAAGATGAGATTGAGTCACTGTTAGTATTCTGATTTAGCTGAAACAGAACACAGGGAGGGAAATAGTGTACAATAAGACTGGAAAGCTTTAAAAAAAGAATTGTTAGATAATGACAGAACTTAAACTGCAGAACTTGTATATCATGCTAGTTTCCCCCAGCATCTTGAACTGTGGTTTGTGATTCCATATGGGGTCTCATAACTAAATGTGGAGGTGTCTTGAAATTATAATTTATTAATAGTAAATATTTGATTTGTATGCCTATTATATATACATATATATATATATATATATATATATATATATATATCTGTTACTGGTGTCATGTAAAGATTTCTTGGGTGAAAAAGAGTCACAAGAGGACTCTTTTAAGTTTAAGAAGCCCTGCTTAGGTAATGGGAAGTCACTCTTGTATTTTGAATAGAAGAGTTACATGGTACATTAGGGAAAATGTTTTTGTAGCTTTATGAAACAGTAAGAAGCAGAATGGCAAATTCTCTAGAGAGTTGACCCCAGATCCAGGAAGATATGGATTTGAACCTACCTTTGACTCAATACAGACCTTGTGATCCTGGGCAAATCACTTATCCTCTCAAGAATTTAAGCAACTCCCTGAGACAATATGTTATAGCAAACTTGTTGGTAGCAGTTTCTCACATAGGCAATTTCTATGCCAGAGAAATTAGAGATTCAGCATCTCTCCTTAGTGGTTTAAAGTGGTTCAAGTCTTCAAATATTAGATCACTTTTCTAGTCATTGGACAATCATCTAGCTAACAACACAAAAGTTCATGTTGATGGATCTTTTAAAACTGAATGATTCCCAGAAGTCTCTGACACTGTCTTTCCACCATGCTACCATTCAGTCTAGAAACAGAAGAGCTACATAACATTGAGAGCAAATTTCCAAAGATATGTGTGTATATGAAATGGTTTAAGGGAGGTTAGAGAGGAAGTTTATGTTCAGAAAAGGATGTGGGCTGGTGTAAGAAAATCTGAAATGAGAGCCAGTGATAAATAACAATAGACAGTTCAGGTTCTCCAAGGATTAAGTGAAGCAAAGTACAAACAAAGCCTGAAGGATGGCTTCTTCCATATAGTATGCCTTCTGGAAGAACAATAGAAGGACATGACTATGAATTACAAAAGATAAAAAGCTATGGATCAGTCACAATCTATATCAAAGTAGGTGCTGTAGATATCTGTAATATTATAGATCCACTGAAGTGTTCAAACATGAATGATAACCTGGAGAAGGAAAAGGGTAGAAGCGGGCAGACCAATTATAATTGTTTTATAATTAACTATTATAATTACCCAGTTAACAAGAGAATGAATGGAACATACCAGGCTTGGCAACTGACTAGATGTTTGGTGTGTGGGAGAAGGAAGAGGAAAAGCTGATTCAAAATTTGAGTCTAGATGTGTCATCAAGAGATAAAGAAATCCATTCCAATCTAACATTTATTAAGTACCTGTGACCTGCCAGACCCTGTCTTAAAAGCTGGAGATACAATTAATAGACAGTCTCTGGTCTCAAGAATATTTACAATGTAAATGGGGAAGACAACACACAAGAGGAAACAGGAAAGAAGGATTGGTCATAAGGATGAGCATAGGAACTAGGAAGTATCTTGTTCCATGAAGCTGAAACCAGAAAGGGCAGCAGAAACAGGGTGGGATGATCTGACAATCTTGTTTTTGCCTTCTATAAAAGAAGGAATTGGGACAAGTTTGATATCTCACCCTCCAATTACAAACAACAAAGGAGAGGAGGCTAAGGGAAGTGGTCAATAAAGGCTCCAGTTGGTAGCATGGTGAGTTTAAAATGATGAAATTTTCCTGGGAGGGATTTCTTGTTCTGTGGAGCGAAACAGGGCATCAGGTGCAAGGTGGATTGGTGAGGTGAGACACTTTTTTTTTGGGGGGGGGACAATGTGATTAGGAATTAGGGAAGGGGTGAGATGATGTGTTTAACTTTTGACATTGAATTTGAGAAACAGGGAAGACATTTTGATGTAGATGTCCAGTTGGTAATTCGAAATCTGGGACTAGAAATCAGAGGAAAAATTGGGAGCATTAAGTTAAAAGTAATATTTGACAGTATGGATTAAATGATACCGACAAAGGAGAAAACAGAGGTAAGGGGTCATAGTAAATAGAATGCCAGGCTGGAAACCAGGAAAATTAATTTTCCTGAATTCAAATCTTGCCTTAGACATTTTCTGGCTGTGTGAGCCTGGACTACTCATTAAACCCTGTTTGTGTCAATTTCTTCTCTATAAAATGAACTGGGGAAGAAAATGGCAAATCACTACAGTATCTTTGTCAAGAAAACCCCAAATCAGGTCATAGAGTCAGTCATAATTGAAACAACTGAATAACAACATAAATAGAGAAAATGACTAAGGACAGAGCTTTGGTTAACATACTTCTGAGGACTGGGAGGAGGATAAGGGCCTAGTTAAGAACCTAGAGAAGAAATAATCAGGAGAAAGGAAGACAAGACAGTAGTCTTGAAACTAAAAGTGAAGGGGATATAAAAAAGTTGGGAGAAAAATTGGGTAGGGTCATCATTATAAAATGTGGCAAAAAGTCAGCTACTGCATTTCCTTAGGGTCAGGCAACTATTTTATTAGTAAGACCTATTTTGTTCATTTTTGAATGAAAAAAAAAATTTAAGTACTTACCAATTGGATAATAGCATTACTATAGCCAGGGATTCTTTCTCTTTACCCCTTCCCCACCTCAGTTAGCAGGCATTCATATTTCTGTTCATTCTACCCTCTCCCAAGATTTTTTTTTTTGAGGGGGGGGAGGAGAAAGGGAAAGAACTGTAGAAATCCTTTTTGATGGAGGACTGGACCCATAGTCAAGGAAGATTTACAGGAACTCAAATTCATCCTTAGACACTTCCTAACCATGTGACCCTGTACAAGCCCTTTAACATCTACCTCAGTTTCCTCATGTATAAAATAGGGATAATAATAATTTCAACTCCTGAGGGTTGTTGTGATAATGAAACGAGTATTTCTAGGATGCTTAATACCATGCTTGGCATATTGTAGGCACTTAACAAATGCCTATTACCTTCCCCTGATAATAGTCAAATAAAGCAAATTCCCATATTGTCCATGGTGAAAAAATGTGTCCTATTCTGCATATTAGTCTTTCTGTCAAGATGTAGGCAGCATTCTTGATTATCAGTCCTCTGGAATTGTGTTTGCTAACTGCACTGATCAGAGTTTTTAAGCCTTTCAAAAGTATTTGTTTTTTCAATATTGGTGCTATAGTTTAATTTATTCTCCTTATCTTGCTGAAAGAATATTTATTTCTACATCCCTTCCCATACTCTACAGCCTTAATCTTAAGTGTGTATTTCAAAATCCAATTCAAATTTCACCTTCTTCAAGAAACTTTTCCTCACTCCCCTTGCATTCAAAGTGATCTCTCTCCTATGCAGTCTCATAGCTCTATGTTTCTTATTTCTCTTGATATACTTTCCTTTTTGTACTTTTAATTAAAATTCTGTAATAAAATTTGCCTGTGTATATCCCATTTACATACTATAAATGACCTCTGGACCAGTTCTATTCATTTATCAATTTAACAACCCAACCTAATCTAATAAAAAATTTAAAGTGTTTATGGAGTACAAAGACACTATGCTAAGTAGGGAGTACACAAAGAAACAAAGTATTGATGACATCAAAAAATTTCAAGTTATGGAGAATTAACAACTTTAAACAAATTAATAAAAATCAGATAATTTAGGGAGGAAGTTGAGTGTACCAACAACTATAAATCAGGAAAAGCTTACCATAGGGAATGGCATTGGAACTGAGCTAGAAAGCTAGAAAGTGGAGTTGGCAAAGAAGGATGTGGTAGGGAGGGGATATAGATTGTGGAAAGCCATGGAGGTAGAATATGGAGTGTCAAGATCAGAGAAGAGTTAAGTACATTATTTTGGTTAAAATTTAGAATGCTGAAAAGAAAAAAAAAAGTGAAATAAATATGGAAACATTCTAGAGTCAGATTGTCAGGGGCTTTCAATAATAAGTCAATGCATTTAATTATAGAGGCCATAGAGAGGTGTTGAAGATTCCTGAAAAGTGGAGCAACATGTTCAGACTTGTTCATTAAGAAAATTTTGGTCCATAAGTGGAGAATGGATCGAAATGGAAAGAAATCTGAAATAATAAGACCAACTAGGATAAATTGGGCTGGAGTGATGATAGTTTGAATTAGTATAGTGGGATAAAATATATGAGTGCAGAGACATATGAGATGTTCTGGTGGTAGCATCTAATTAACTATCTTTGGAAAGGTAAAAAAAAAACAAACCAGAAAAAAGAAATGAACACAGAATATAATGATTTACATTGAGTAACCATAGCTCCTTTTCTGGATGCAAATGGCATTTTCCATCCAAAGTCTATTTGGATTGCTTTGGTTCACTGAACCTCTGAAAAGAACCAAGCCTTTCATAGCTGATCACCACATGTTCTTGCTGTTACTGTGTACACCATATTCCTGGTTCTGCTTGTTTCACCTTCAGCATCAGTTCATGTAAATCTTTCCGGGCTTTTCTGAAATCAACTTTCTTATCATTTTTTATAGAACAATAATATTCTATTATCTTTAATATATCACAATTTGTTCAGTCATTCTTCAATTAATGGGCATCTACTCATTTTCTAATGTTTTGCTACCACAAAAAGAGCTGTTACAAACATTTTTGCACATGTGGGTACTTTTCCCTCTTTTGTGATTTCCTTGGGATACAGACCCAGTAATGGCACTTCTGAGTCAAAGGGTATGCACAGTTAGATAGCCCTTTGGGCAAAGTTCCAAATTGCTTCCAGAATTGTTGGATCATTTCACAACTCCATAACAATACATTAGTATCCCAGTTTCCCACATCCCCTTATCATTATCTCTTTCTGTCATCTTAGTCAATTTAAGAAGTGTGAGGTGGTACCTCGGAGTTGTTTTGATATGTATTTCTCCATTCAATAATGATTTAGACCATGCTTTCATGTAATTCTAGGTGATTTTAATTTTGTCATCTGAAAATTGTCTGTTCATACACTGTGACCATTTATCAAATGGGGAATAAATTGTATTCTTGTAAGACATGGTTCTTTATATATTTTAGGATTGAGACCTTTATCAGAAACAACTGGATGTCAGTTTTGTAGTTCTCTTTTAATCTTGTTTCTGTTGGTTTTGTTAATGCAAAAAACCTTTTAATTTAATGTATCAAGTTGTCTATTTTGCCTTTCATAATATTATCTGGTTTTTCTTTGATCATAAATTCCTCCCTCCTCTAAAGATCTGATAGATAAATTATCCCTCATTCTCCTAATTTGTTTATGGTATCCCTTATGCCAAATAATGTACCCATTTTGACCTTATGTTTTATGGAGTGTGAGAAGTAGATTTATGCAGAGTTTCTGACATACTATTTTTCTAGTTTTCCCAGCAATTTTTGTCATATAGTTTATTTTATATCCTGTAACTTTGCTAAAGCTGTGAATTGTTTCCAATAAGGTTTTTGGATTATTTTCTAGGATTCTCTATGTATATCATAATATTATCTGCAAAGAGTGATAGTTATATTTCCTCCTTGCCTATTCTAATTGCTTTAATTTCCTTTTCTTTTCTTATTGCTAAAGCCAACATTTCTAGTACAATGTTGAATAATAGTGGTGATAATAGGCAACCTTGTTTCACCTCTGATCTTATTGGGAATGTGTCTAGCTTTTTCTTCATTACAAATAAGGCTTACTTGGTTTTAGATATATACTGCTTATTATTTTAAGGAAAGCTCCCTTTACTTCTGCTCCCTTAATCTATCTTTATCATCCACTCACCAGGAATAGGTGCTGTGTTTTGTAGCATCTAACTATTTAATTATGGGGGAAGGAAAAGGAATAACTGAGGACCATTCCAACTTTGCAAATCTAGCTGACTATAAGAATAGTTGTGAAATTGATAGGGATATTTGCAGGAGCATTATTATTTTGAAGTGTTGGAGAATAGAAGGTGAGTTTTATATATCAAGGGTTTGAGATGTGCAATGTGTAACTGATGATATGGAACTGTAGCTCAGGAGAGAAGTTGAGCTGAATGTATCGAAATAAAAATCATATATATATATAGAAATGATAAATGAATCTCTAAGATCTGTGAGATAATTGAGAGAGGGTACAGAGGAGAACTAGGCAAAAAACAGTCTTGAGAGATAGCTTTATTTAGGGTATTGAACATGGCTGTGACCAGCAAAAAAGGCTGAGAAACAAAGATGAGATGAGTAGGAAAACCAGGAGAGTCAAGTTTCACAAAAATCTAGGCTTCCATTTGCATCCAGAGAATTATGGAAATTGAATCAAAGCATATTATTTTCACATTTTTCCTGTTCTTTTCTTTATTGTTATTCTGCCCTTTTTCTGATTTTTTCTTTTACAACATGACTGATGTGGAAATATATTTAAAATGGCTACAAATGTATAACTTGTATCAGAATGCTTGTTGCCTTGGGAAAGGAGGAGGTAAGAAAAAGAAGAAAAGAAAATTTGGGATTCACAATCCTACAAAAATGAAAGTTGAAAACTATCTTTATATGTAATTGGAAATTTAAAAAAAATTACTATATTAAAAAAAAAAAAGTAGAAAAGGCTGGAAAGGTAGGATGGTACCAGATTTTTGAGAAGCTTACATGCCAGCCAGAGCAATCTGACTTAACTCAGTAGGCCTGAGGGAACTCATAAAGAATTTTTTGAAATGTGACAAAATAAGATTTATACATAAGTTTATTCTGACAACTACATACAGTCTAGATTAGAGGATAGATAGAACGGAGGCATTCATCTTTTAGGAAGGCAGATTTAATTCAATAAGCATTAAATACTTACTGTATGCCAGGCATTGTAAAATAGTAGTTAAATAGAACAAGGATAATAATAAAGGCTTCTTCTAGGAAAAGAAGAAAGGGCAGATGGGAGGGACACTGTGGAATCAAAAGATTTTGACAACTGAATTTGAATGAGGGAAAGGGAAAAGTTAAAAAATAATTCTAATAATAATTGCTAGTATTTATAGAGTGATTTAATTTTTGAAAAGATATTTACATCTATTATTTTATTGATTCTCACAATTAGCCTGGGAGGTAGATGCTCTTATTATTCCCATTTTACAACTGAGAAAACTGAAATTAAGAGAGCTTAAATAATTTGCTTAGGGTTACAGAGCTTTCAAATGTCAGAAGTAACATTCGAGCTCAGATTTTTCTCATCTTTTAAGTTCCATACTCCATCCACTGAACTATCTAGTGGTCTAACATATTGAACCCAGAAGGCTGGATTATTATTGATGTTTCTGTGGGAAACAGTGAAGTCAAGGAGAAGTCTTAAAGAGTAAGATTATATATTTTATTCAGGGGAGGTCAGATGAACCTCAGAGGTCATCTAACCAAACCATATCTGCTTGAGAATCCCCTTTTTATGTCCTATAGCTAGTTGGAGATTTAGGCTGGTGCTGTGCCACTGCTCCTGACACAGGATAGCTACTAAATATTATTGATTGAATATTGCAAAGGTAAATAGATGCTACTTACATGTAATATTCTAAAAGGTTACAAAATTTAGAAACACATTAAAGAGGTCCTTATAATCAAAACCCTAACTGTCCTGTGACTTGATTCTAGTAACTTTGTCAATATTCATTCTCATTCTGTATTTTTGTTAAGCTTGTTTCAGATTTCAAGATTCTCCTTCTCTAACACCCCTTACCATCTGGATCTAGAATCAAGGCAATCTCTGCACCTTGATCTCCACCCTTACTCCCTGTGTGCAGCAGCATAAAGGTAATCAAAAATCATTTCTATTGCTTTAGAATATTGAAAAAATATTTTATGACACCTCCATTAAAAATTACTTTTGTTGTTCCGTCATTTCAAAATCTCTATGAACCCCCTTTTTTGTGGGAAGATAGTATGAGGGGCAAAGATATTGCTATTTAAATGAGCCCATTCTGGCTCATTTAATAGATGAGGAAACTGAGGCAAACATGGTTAAATGACTTGGTCTTGGTCACACAATTAGTGTGTGACCAAAATGTCTGAGGCCAAATTTGAGCTCAGATCTTTCTAATTACAGACCCCTGGTCTACCCATTGTTGGACCTAGCTGCCTGTAGCTTTTTATTTAAAAAATAAGACACAGCATACCAGAAAAAGGTATGAACTTGAGCACAACAAATTTCCACTACACATCTCTTAAACTCGTTACTTCTTGTCTGGAATGAGAGCTTTAGACTATGTAGTTTTAAAACTCAGTTTCCATCCTCTTTTAAAAACACTATGCAGCTTATCTGAGTTACTCTATGTAGAAAATATATTTTAATGGATTTTTACTAATATCTTTTGTTTTTATATTGCCTAGTTTTCCCCCTTTTATCTCTCCTCCTCTAATGGAGAATATCTTGAAATTTGGATGAAAGGTTGTTCTTGGTCTGACAATGATTCTGGGATAATGTAAATGTCTCTCCTTTTTATGGAAATCATTCTTTCAAGATAAAAAGGGAATTACCAATTAGATTAAACTCTGATATCACACATGTCCTAATCAACTAGGCAGAAAATGGAAGTTTGAAGATGCCCACTGAGGCAAATCGATTAATGAAGAATAGGAAAAAGAAAAATTAACTTTATCCTTGTTCTTTCATTAGCAAAGCAGCATACAAGTTTTGTACCAACACTGGTTTGCATTCTGTTTTTATAAATCTGCATTGGTGATGTGATAGAGGCAAATATAAAAAAAGAAAATAACTACTTTTATGGAAGCAAAACACTTGCTAGCTTTCTCACTTGCTGTATTCAACTGAAAAAATAAAAAGCCCTAGTTGGGCAACACTGTTTTTGAATTTGGATATTCACTTCACAGGTTAGTGGTGAAACAGGGAAATTTCTTTTTAGTGAAAATAATATCCAGATAACACATAGAATCAAAAAGTGACAAATAATGTGCAATTGGCAAAATGTTATTATAAAAAAATTTTAATTCACTCTTACTTTACATTAAAATTTTATAAGCACCATGTCATGTACTTCAATCGAAAAAGAGGAGACTGGAATGCTCAAGTCAACAACAAACAGCAGGCATATAATGAGAAGTTACAGCTATGTGGAACATGTGAACAAGACCACATTTGGAAAAGTCCACTTGGAATCAAGTGACAATGCACAAAACTGGAATCTGGCATTGATTTACTCAAACTCTGTTTAGTCAGAGCCCAAAGCTGACAGTTGTGTAAACATCAAAAGAAACATTGTGTTAACTTTACAATTTGATAAAACTTGTCTTACCCTGAAAGAATGAATGCTGCCATCTTATTGTCTTGACCTGTGCTTAGCTGGTGGCTCAACAAGACTGGCTGTGTTAAGATTGAAATGGTGCAAAGAGACTACGTTCAACATTGTGCAAGTCATTAGCAAGGCCATCAGAATGTGTACACTTCTATGTAATGATCTGACCAATATTCGACTAATTTAACTGGAAAACTATACATTTTTTAGCAAAACGTTTTAATTTGGTCCCATGTTAAAAGACCTGATAGCCAAGTTGGTTTTATTTTCACATGAAAATTCACAAGCATGTACACAACCAAACCACTACACCAATGTTTTCTGGTCTAGGCATAAAAAGTATGGCTCCTACTAACACTAAAACATACAAAAAATAAACTACAAAAATCGTTTACACTTGATTTCAGAAAAAAAAAAGCTTTGTTCAAGAAAAATGATTTTTTTTCTTAAGCCATCCAAAAAAGGAATGCAAATAACCAATAAATACAGTGTGCTTTCTCCATATAGACATATATACACTTGAATCTTTGGCTTATGTTTATTTTTTTAAAAAGAATTTTATGTGATCCAGTCATCATTGCACATTAAAACAAAATAAGCCAGTTAAATATATTTATATATTTATATAGATCTGCTACACTTGAAATGTATAAAGAATGGATTTTTTTTTACTATCAATTTGCACAGCTTTTTTTCTTCTTTTTAAATTTTTAACATCTTTTATCAAAAGAAGGAGAAAAAAATGCCATATAGGAAATATTGATTCATGCAACAGGTGAGCCCAGAGAGAGGCAGCTGCATATCATATCAACTGTACAAACACTGAAAAGTCCCTATTTGCCCCCTAGTTGGCTTAATCTGGTTCTTATTAAATATAACTTTGTGGCACTAAATTTTGATATTGTTTACAGGCATAGAAACTGATTAAGTCCTCTTATTAACATACACAATTTCATAAGAAAAATACTTTTGCATTTAAAATGTAAATGTTCCCCTCCCCCCAACACTTAAATCTCTTCACAGGTTCAACAGGTAAATTAGCTGCTGGTTCAACAGCGGAAAAGTTTTAGTTGGGATTCACTTTCCATGTCCAGTCCAACTATGATGATTCAAGGTACTCCAAAGCCACATCATAGCAGAAACGGTACTGTTCCTAAAATACATCAAGATAAAATAAAGAATTAGAAAATAAAAAAAAAATAGATAAAAAGGAATGTTGGTAATAAATAACTTTAATTTTTAATTATAGTCCAAGCCACATTTATGGTATATTTTAATGACTTTTTGTTTTTAATATTTATATTTTGCTTTTATATTTAACTTGCAGACAAAAAGCCTTCATCTTTGTCTTGGAGTTAATCTAAAGAAACTTTGAAAAAAAAAAGACAACAAAAAACAAACCAAAAAACCCCCCAAAAACACCTGGACAAGAACTGCATAAATGTATCTTTGATGCCAACTGCATTGATAGCAATAGTTCTACAGTGATAAAAAACTATGGTTTCCATCAAAATAATTTTTAGAACTGGGCACTCATATTTTGGCTCTTTGAGGCTAATCTCAAACTAATATTTCCTCAAAACCACAACATATCAAAAAAAAAAAAAATAAATCCTGCCTGTTCATCTCATCAAAGATTTCAAAGAAAACTTTTGGAAAGTAAAATTTATATTGACTTCCAGTAATTTTTTAAAAATAGCATTTATCTTAAATTTTTTTCTTAGTCTCAGAACTTGCTCTTAATGTTAACATAATTTATACATTTATGTTTATGAAAACCTCAATAAATTAGACTAGTTGAACTTTTCTAGCTTTAATTAGAAAACTACCTAAATGAAATTATTTCTAATTTAAAATTTTAAAATACATGCAAATAACCAGAAGTTAAGCTAAAAAAATGTTAACTGATAAAGGATCTTAGAAAACTAAGGGAATAAGAAAAATATCAATCAGGAAGTACAAAGTTTAGTGGGGATATAGAAAGAAGTGTTTTTGGGTTTAAGGAAAACTCCTATTCCTTTGGGGGGAAAAATGTTCAAGAATATCCCTAAGAATAACCACAGAGTTAAAGAGTAAGTAAGATGAATTATTCAGAGGACAATATGAAAACTATGGACCTGGTTTAAAATAAAGAAAATAACTGATATTTGGAAAGAATTAGCAGTGGAAAAACTGAACAAGGAGACTATTGCTTAGAAATGGAAGGCAAGGATCATGGACTAGGTTGCTTTCAGAGCCACTAGATTCAGATTAAAATTTTTAGATATGGAGATATTTCTTAAATCTATCTTAAAGGATAGGTGACAACACAAAAGTTAAAAAAAGAAAATTTACGTAATTATGTGAATTGAAAGATTTTGCATGAACAGAGTTAGTTTTGATGGGATAAGAAAGAGAACCACTAGTTGGGGAAACAAATATTTTCACCAAATATCTCTAATAAAGTCTTATACTCACATTATAAAGGAAATTAACATAGATATAGGTCATTCAGTAACACATAAGAGGTCAAATGATATAGAAAGCTTTCAAAAGAAGAACTGCAAGCTATTAGACCAATATGAAATATTATTCCAAATTACCTTAATAAGGATAATACAAATTGAAACAACTCTGAAGAATAAATAAGCAAAGTTGGCAAAAGACAGAAATTGTTAATATTAGACACTATGGTAAGATAAATATCCTAATATATGGTTGGTGGAACTCTGAACTGATATAGCTATTTTGGAAGCCAATTTGGAATTATGCTTTAAAAAAGGTAAACAAAATGTCCACATCCTTAGAATCAGAGATTTTACTGCTAGGTATATACTCTAAAGAGATCAAAGAAACAAAGGACCCACTTTTTGAAGTAGCAGTGCTCCTTGAAAATTGTGGTAAATGAATGTAATGGAATATTTCTGCACTGGAAGAATTCAGAGAAACACAAAAAGACATAAACTGATGTAAAGTAAAGTAATTACAAACAGGAAAGTAAGATACACATCGACTACAAAATAAATCCTAAGAAAGATAATTAAAAAAAAAAAAGAAACTGAAAACTATTTAATTACAATGACCGAGTTTGGCCTGATGAAGAGTTGAAAAATACTCCCTATTCTATTTGCAGAAGTAAGGGATTATTGATGTATGTATTGCATCACAGATTCTGATCTGGAAAGTGTTTTAGAAGACCATGTTCAAACAAATCAATTTGAGGCACCAGGATATTAAATGACTTGCTCTGCATAGTTCTAAAGTGCTTCAAGCACCATGCTGTACTGCTTCTGATATAAACACAATCTATATAAATAAAAGTAAGATAAGAATAAAACATAAGAATTTCCTAAATAAGGAGAAGATTCATAGGGCTATGGATTTCATGCTCGAAAGAGCACTATACCGTTTATCTCAGATACAGACATATACATATGGATCCTTAACATCTTTAGGGACAAAGATTCTAAATCCCTGAACATATAAGAATAGTTGAGGAAATATTCTGAGTATGCCTTCTACTTTGGCCTAAGAAATTCATTAAAACTGGACCATTAAAGGGAAATAGTTATTATAAGACCTTTACATCTTGACACATTAAATTAAAAAGCCTTTTAAATTTACCAGAAAATTAGGGAAAGGTTCCTTATTTACTGATATTATTAGCAAGTAAAGGATCTTAGTTATAAAGTCAAATGCTGGCCAAGGATGGCTAATTTACATAAATGGATTAATTATAACATTTTGAATTTACAGTGGGACTAAGTACAATGAACAACCCTATGTACATTTAAACAAAATTAAAGATTTAAATTTCTTGTCATATAGGATATCCTAAAAGCCTTTGTGTAGCCTTAAGCTATTCAGTTTAATATCTGACAATGTCTGAAACATCATATTATTGTGCTCAAGTTCAGGGGAGGGGGAAGGGGAAGGGAAAAGGAAAAGAGAAGAGGAAGAAATAGAGTTATATCAGCCTTTAAAGTGAAAGAATACCAACCCAATACTTCAGATAGCTGCATAACCTCAGTATGCTCCATCCATAAGCAGGAAGTGGTAAGGATTTTTTAAAAAGTATTTTTTAATTGAGTCGTTTCTTTTAGTTATCTGATCATCTTGATATACATGAGGCAAGAAAGAATGCTGCATTCGTTTTTCTAGCTTGTTTTCTTACTAACAGATGCTCCTGATCAAGCTATATAAAACATATATGCACTAACCACAGCAACATGTCTTTCAGCAACATGCCAAATTAAAGCTGAAATGTGGTATAAAATGTATATGTATACATACATACACACACAGAGAAACACAGATGTACATATGTATGCGCAATGATAGATTCAATAGCAAATATTAAGTGATTATGAGCAAATATTTGACATGCATTTTTTAAATGAATATAGTTAATTTACATGAACAGGTTTTTGCATCCCCCTCATGGTGAAATAGAGCGTTGTCCTCTTATTGTGAATATTATTACATTCAAGCAGTAAAATTTAGAATCTTCATGTCTCAGAAAATTGCTTTTGATGATATAAGAACATGCAAACCGATGTTCATGATGTTCAGAAAGTTGCTTAGAAACAGACTTCTTAGAGTCAGAGATAGACTTTATTAATTAGTAAACATTTATTAAATGCCTACTATATATGTGCTTGACACTATGGTTATAAAGTAAGAACCCCATTATCTCAAGGAATATACATTCTACTACTTGAATGTAACATTTTCACAGAGAAATAAAAACAAAACAAAAATAAAATAGATATGAGTTATTTAATGATATAGAAGCACTAATAGTAGGAAATATCAAGAAAGGCCTCTTGAAGATGTAACCCTTCAAATGGACCTTGAAGAGCGTCTAGGAGGTAGAGCTGAGGAAAGAGAGCACTCCAGTAATAGGGTAACAGTCTGCCAAAAATATGAAGGCAAGAGATGGGATGTTATACATGAAGATCCATTAAGTGCCCCCCTTTAACTAAACTGTTGTGTGTGTCAGGGATAGTCCTGTGTACTCAGCCTAGAAATACAGACTGGAATAAGATGGGGAAGGACTCTAAAACCTAGACAGAGAAGTTTGTACCATATTCTAAAAGCAAGGGGTAAGGAAAACCTCTTGAGGAAAGGAAAAGTATGGTTAGACCTAAGCTAAAAATTAGAAGATCAATTTGGAAATTGCATGGAGGATGGTCAGCAATGAGAGAGACTGAAAGCAGGGAGTATAATTAGGCTGTTCCAAGAGTTCATGCAAAGAACTAGACTGAAGTCATTGTGACATGAGTATTTCAGGGTACAAAAGTGACATGCTAAGGAGGTAAAAGGAACAAAACACGACAAGTGGGGAATGTATGATAGTAAAGGGTTGAAGATGCTTCCAAGTGGTTTACTTAGTCAAAAAGAAAAATGGTAAAACATTTGCAGTGAGCTGCTGTGTAGCAAAGTGAATAGATTGTCCAGCTTAGATTCAGGGAGACTCTTCTTCCTGAGTTCAAACCTGGCCTGATACTTATTATCTTTGTACCAGTGGGCAAGTTTCTTAATCCCAATTGCTTCAGTTTCCTTATCTATAAAATGAGCTGGAAATGAAATGGCAAGCCATTCCAGTATCTTTGCCCCAAAAAATTTCAAATAGGGTCATGAAGACCTTAGTTCAAATGTGGTTTCAGTCATTTAGTAGCTGTGTAACTCTTGGCAATTAATTGGCTCATTTTCCCCAATTGTAAACCCCCTAGGATTGTTATGACAATCAAATGGAAATGATATTTTAAAAATACTTAGTAAAGTACTTGGTACAAAGTACATGCTATAAAAATACTATTATTTTTGCTAATGGGAAAATTAGGGAAAAGGTTGGGTTTGAAAGGAAAGATCAATGAACTCGGTTTTGGATATGTCAAATTTGAGATGTCTATGGCAAATTCAGGTTGAAATGTCGGGGAAATAATTAGAAATGCAATTCTGGACAGAGATGAATACTGCATATGCAGATTTAAGAATCATTTGCAAATTGATGACTGCTGAATCCATAGAAGCTTAGTTGAAGCAGAGATAAGTGATGTATATAAAGATTTGGGATTCATTTTCAAATTGATTACCAGGCAGGTCATGAGATTAAGAAGAAAGATGATGGAAAAGAAGAAGAGAAGAGGCCATAGTGCAAGTCCCTAACCTATATAGAGGAAGTAATATACATGATAATGCTGCAAAGGAAACCTGGAAGGAGCAAGCTGAAGGATAGGAAGGAAACAAAAGATAGCAGCATTATGAATCCCCTGGGAGGCAAAACCCAGCAAGGAAAATATACAACTTGGTAAAGACAGCATGGAATAGTGAAAAGGCTTTGTAGTTAGAGGAAGTGGTTTCAAATCCTGACCCTAACAATTACTATTCATGAAGTCTCAGACAAATCTTGGTCCTTCAAGTTACTTCAACTACAAAATGAGAAGACGGGAATACATGCCCTCAGACGTCAATTCCAGCTCTAGATGTATGATTCTAGGATGAGGATAAAGAAAAGTAGAATAAACAATGAGGAGATCACTAGTGATATTAGAAGATTTTCAGGTCAGCAGAACTGCAAGCTAGACTGTGAGGTGTTGAAAGTGTCCAGGAGGTTACAAAGTGGAGCCAATGAGGACAGATATATTTTCCTAAGAGAATAGTGTAAGGAAAGGCATTTAGAAAATAATATCTAAAAGGCACAGGAAAGGTCAAATCAAGGTTTCTTTAGGGATGGAGGAGATTTGGATTTGCTGACAGTAAGGAAGGAGTCAATGGATAAGAAGATGTTGAAAATGAGGCAAAAAAAAAAAAAAAAAAAAGGAAAGTGACTAAAAGACAAACTGCTAAAGATGATGGGATAAGAGGTACAAGTAATGGAGCTGGCCTTGGTAAAGAAAGCTCTTTCCCCCACTGAGACTGGAGTAAAGGAAAAAATGCAGAATGATGCAGAAATGACTTAAAATGTAAAAAAGAAATGAAACATGTGGCAAAGTGAGGTGCTCTGTTCAGAGGAGATGGGGAGTTTGTAGCTCAGACCAAGAGAATTTTCTGAGAAAGCAACTTCTTTGAGGCATAAAACAGAATTGATCAGAGTGAAAGGTTGGGCAAGCAGAAGTGAGGGTCCAACTGAGATTAAATAACATAAATTTTTAGACCCTTTCAGTCAGGTTGTGTGATATTCTTCATTAGCATTCAGTTGCATGTAAGCAAGAGCTGAAAAACTGTAGGAGTAATCCAGGGTTAGGGTTTGGAAAGGAATAAGCAGTGTTATGACAATAGGGCAAGGGATTCAAAGGATGAAGGCAATATAAAATTGAAATGGCTGATTAAAAAGTATAGATACTGAAGGAAAGAAAGTATGGCAGGAAAGGATGGAGTGATTGAAAGCTGTACTGAGGATCTAGCAACATAGTTGAATATCTATCAATCCATTCTGAATACCTGGGGAATTATGATGTTAGGGGAGAAAAATAAGAGTAGGTGGCTAAAATGAAATACTTAACTACATTTCATGAGACAGGAAACTACTCTCAGTAGGAATCAGCATGAATTTTTTTCCTCTAATAAAAAAATGCTATTTCCTTTCACTATTAGATTCAGTCATCTGGTGACATCATAGTTCACATTTGTATGCTGAGAGACAGCAAAGGAATTTTAGCTAAGAAATGGGCAGAGACTATCTCCTTTCTTTCATTGCCAGAGTCATAACAAACACTATCATTATCAACTCAGAGTTATTAAGGACTATTATCTTGGTGCCTGGAAAGAAGGTTGGATTTAGAGTCAGAAAATCTCAAATCCTACTTTTTGTTGTTCAGTAATTTTTCAGTTGAGTCTCATGCTTTGTGACCACTTTTGGGTATTTTCTTGACAAAGATACTGGACTGGTTTGCCCTTCCTTCTCTATCTCATTTTACAGATGAGAAAGCTAAAGGAAATGGGGTAAAGTGAGCTAGTGAGTATCTAATACCAAGTTTAAACTAAAAAAAGATGACTCCCAGCATTCTATCTACTGCATCTCCTAACTACCCCATTTATTATATATATATGCTCTTTACCTCTCTTGGAATCAGTTTCTAAATGTCTTTAATGATTAATAAATGACATCTAAGGCTCCTACCAGGTCTAAGTTGATGATGCTATGGTCTCATGGTCCTATTGCTGTGACTCTATTCTGTGAGCTGTAGGCTGCTATTGTCTGCATAACATGTTGCTTACATGAATATTTTGGTTATTGAATACTGAAGCTTAGTTCTTCTGGAAAGTAAACTGTGTTAAGAAAATCAGTTTGGTAAGAGTAGGGACTTTCATTTTTTTCTTTGTATATCCAAAACCTATCACTGTGTTTTTCACATAATGGCTGGTTCACAAATATTTGTTCAATCCTATATATATCAGAGGAGAAACAGGATCAAAGTGGGTGACAAAGCCATGACAACAACCTCTTATAAAGCTAAGGCAGTGGTCTCTCTGACCTTCCCTTTCCTTGCCTAGTAATGCTATTGTTCATATGGAGAATCCCCTTTTTCAGAAGATTTCATCCACCTGTTTGCAGAATTAAAGTGAAGGTAGCTTGCTTACACCAAAGAGAACAAAGAGGATAAGAATCTATATGAACACACACACACATCATGTATGTGTATGTTGTGTGTGTATGTGTGTATATATCTATATCTATATATATATTCACTCACACACAAATGCATATTATATAGATATATATATGTGTATATGTGTGTGGGTATATATGTTAATATGTAATTTTTTCATAGTTACAAAGAATTAGAAACTAAGGGAGTAAGCACAAATTGGGAAATGGATGAACAATTAAGGATATAAAATTTAATGGAATACCATAATGACTTCAGGGCAACTTGGAAAAATTTGTATGAACTGATGCAGAGGGAAATAAGTAGAAATAGAATGATTTATACAGCAATAACATTGTAAAGACAAACAACTTTGAAAATTTTAAGCAGCAGTGATAAATGATGATTGCTGAAAACTGATGAAGAAACATGCTACCCAACTCCTGAAAGAGTGTCATGGATTCAAAAGAGAAAGATGTACATTTGTGGGGATTTGTTTGGCTTCATTATGTCTATTTGACAATGGTTTTTATTTTTTCTTCCTTTTTTTCTACTAAAGATGTTTTTCAGGGATGGGGGAGAGATGGATCATGGTGGGTGAGAGAGAAAATAAAGGCTTATTAATTGAAAAAAAAATTAAAAGAGATTTTTAAATGGCAATACAGAGGAGATTAGTAGCTAAGTATGACCAAGAACTGTCTGTTATGGACAGTTTCATTTGCAAATATTTTCTTTTTCCAACAATAATTTGATTCATTTAACTGACAGTATTACTCTATATTAAATATTCAGAGAAACTGTTCAATATTCTAATTATTAAATCCTAACCTTTTTCTTCAAAGTATTAAGTCATTATTAAAATGTGCTAAGAATGGTTTATGATCTCTACATTTATTTAGAGGTCAAAATGATGCTGTCATTTTGCTAGATAGAGAGGAAAAGCTGATAGCTGCTAATTGGAAAGGTAGGATTTAATTTACAAATTAATTTCATAATAAAGATCAGAGATTTATTAATATACTGAGAATAAGGAAAATAGGCTTCAATCTTCATTGAAAATATTTGTTACCAAAATATTATCAATACAAAAGGATTTTCTTGAGTTTAATGTTTTGCACTGAATTATGAAAGTTATTAGCACATATCATGCTAATAAAACAGAATTAAATCCTATAATTCTCTCAGGTAAGAGAGAAATGACTCTCTTCATTACTAATGTATGAATAAAACATAATAAGTAAGGATTTTATTTGGGCATACCATAGAAAAATAATAATAAACTTGGGATTCTTTCTTTGAAGAAAGAACAGTCCAGAGAGATTCATATTAACCCCACTGAAACATTTGGTGTCCCAATATAAAGATGCAAGAGATCAAATAAAAAAGTCAGAATAGAACTGTTCCTCTAAATTTTAAGTTTCTATGATTTTATGACTTACCGGGGCTTCCACCATGTTTGGCTTGCTATTCCGTAATGTTTTGACCGCATGGAAAACATCAACAACATTCTGTCTTTTCACCATTTCCACAACAATGCCTATGGCACAGAACATTCCACTTCGGCCTCCTCCATTCCTGAAAGGAGACAAAGAAGAAAAGATGGAGAAGTGAATAATAGCATTAAAAATATTATTTTAGGGGGACCACAACTCAGGCTAACTTATGTATATTCAAAGAAGCAAGCACTAATCAAATCCCTCAGAACATGCTATTTTCCTATTGTCTCTCCTCATAAATTTTTTTGGGGGATAGGGAGAAGCAACAGTGTTTGAAAGTAGTATGACAATGTAGAGCTACACTGAGATCCAAGATCTGCACCAAAACCTATCTCTAACACCCACTGCCTATGTGACTCTTTTTGGGAAAGTGACAACACCTTTCAAAGTTCTAAGCAACTCTCTGAGACTACCACTGCATATTAACTATTGAGCTGCCAGCAAAAGAGAGATCCCAATATCGATAACATTCCTAAACCAACATTTCATGCCTATGATACCCGAAGAATTGCCTGCTAGGGAAGAGGAAATTGTAATAACTTTTTGGCATCAAAGAAAAAGTAGTGGGTTTTTAAATCTCTTCTTTTCCTTTTTAAAATAGGAAAAAGGAAATTACAAAGAGAAGAATCTGAGAAAGCAACATATAATACAATGAATGCAAGAGAACATATCTTGATACTCCAAATGGGGTCAGTAGAGAAATGAATTACAAGATTAGGAGTATGCAGCAGGAAAAAAAGAACAAAAGATTGAAAACCAGTTTGTAAAAGAGGATAGTTGCTAGTGAAAGGTCAAACAGGACTATTCGTGAAATAAACATAGAGCTGCACAATTTGTTCCAATGTGACCAAAACTCATACTCACAGACAATGAATGATAGTCCGCCCTTCCCCTTCATCACATTCCTCCTGCCATTTTTCAACCTGCAGTATTAGCTTCAGGAATGATCGTTTGGATCCAGGGACTTCTCGATGAGAAGCCCACCCTAAGTACTGAAACTGCTGTACCATTAGATAGCCTTCCTGAGGCTGTGGGAAGAAAAATATTTGTAGGAAAATGAAATGTGAATGGAAATGCTACTAATGGGCAGAATATAAAGCCCATTTGACATCATATTATAACTTATGTTTACTATAGGAAAAAATCTCTCTGCTTTAGATGTCAACGTACACATATAAGCACAGAAATATGTCTCATCAAAAATATTAAAAAACCCCAAAGCAAGGATCAAGTGACACCATGCAAGAGATTCAAGTGATTGGAATATGACTTAATCTTTCCAAAACCTATTGCCTGAACACAAAATATCTAAAAAAATTCTAAAACTGAAAAACTGCCAAGAAAAAAAATGTAGATTTTAGTTGCAGTTCTGAAATTTTTTCATGGTACACACTTTCTTAGCTCTATATTGATAGTTTCTTAATGAAAGTATTTACAAAGCAATTGTCCTGAAATGTAATCAGCTTTCATTTAAGTAAGCATTTAAAATGTGTACAAATATTATTTTTATAAAAGAGATATTTTAAAGTTTTCCTTTATGAGAAATAATAGAATTGGATATTTGTCATTATGGCACAGAATTTTTTTATTAGTACTTAAAAATATTTCTCCACTAAACTCTTATCTCAATGTCTCATCTGGGTACAGAGATTTGGTGGGACCCAGAAAGCCATGGTAATTGAGGAAAAGCTAAGGTACTCTTACCATAATAAAAAAGGCTTTGAGGTATGGATCTAGTGATGGCCTGTGGGTCTTCTCAGGATCAGACTTATTAAGCTTAGAGAACTTTATTACCAGAAAATTGGACAGAAGTAATGAATGTTTCTGGTCATAGCAACTCAGAAAGCATTTTAAAGTATGTGGGAGGGCTGCAATTTATGTAGGTGGAAGCAGTATCCACATTGATAAAGTCATGAATTCTTTGAAGTTAAAAAAAAAAAGTTAACTATATTGAAATATAGCAGCTGCCATTTGTGGAGAGTTCTGAAATGATAAATAAACTGAGAGCATTCTTAAGTATTTTTTGCCAATGTGGTTGGGAGAAAAAAAAAAAATCTTGTTTTTCTTTAATATCTAATTGGAGGTAACATTTTTAATGCTCCTTTTTATGTATTGTTTCTTTGTTGGCTACATTTAAAAATGTAAACATTTTCATTGTGTATATTTGGCGGGAGGGAGAACTTGATAGCTCAATTTATTATTTGGGGAAAATGTAGGTTCCAATATAGGCTGCTATGGAAAGTGATTTGAATGCTATTGTTCCAAACAAACCTCAGACATTCTACTGTGCCTGGAACTTCATAGATGAACATTTCTGCTATTTTATCAAAATGACTTTTTTGAAATTAATGACAATCTTAATGAAATATACCTTTCCAACATGGTAAACATATGCTTGTGAATCAGAATAAGATTAGTAACTAATAATGGGTTGTGTATTTGAATTGAGATTTCCAAAAGTAATAAGCTACTGCAAAAATCCACTAAGAGAGCTAGCTTCCAACTGTCAGCATTTCTGTTTATAGGATGCATATTTTACTCTGGCACTAAAGCATGGAATGATTGTTAGCCTTAGCACTGAATAAGTGAAGTTTATTAATTTTTTTTCCCTTGGTGTCTGAATAAAATTATACTCTACCATTATTATCTCAACTCATGATATCCCGAAGCAGTTCAGTTAGAAGGACAGAACAATTGCTTACCCTTGTGAGATTGCATATCCGAAAAATTCTGTTGATCACATCACAATCCATTGCACAGGACATGCATTCTACTTGAATGGGTCCATATCGCAACATGCCCTCTTCAGGCCAGTACTGTGGGCAGCCCTAGACGAAAGGAAATGAAGATGGTGATTAGACTTTCAAATTTTCATGATGCCAAGAGAACTCTAGCATTACAGTATGATTTTAGAAAATTAAGTGCATATAATACAACAATCACATTATGGGCATCAACCTGGCTCAAGTCGACTTCATTTAACATCACAATCGAGGTACAGCCATAATCATACACTAATCTCCAGAAATCTTTCACAGTGTTTGGCAGGGGGTACTGAGTGACGATGAAAGCAGCAGGCTGTCTGTAACTCTGTAAAGAAACAGGATGGACAGGGAACATTAGAACTGTAAAGTCATGAGCCAAAACAACACATTTCACCATTAACATAAATCGGCCCAAATGGTCTGATATCCAAAGCTGCTGCTTATTTCAGAGTGCTTTCGTTATGGCTTCTATAATTCAGTGTAACCATAAGCTTTTGTTTCCAAACAGTATCAGAATTTTCTACCCATGCAGTGGGTAGAGTGAAATTCAATTTTATCCTTTGTTTTTACGTTCAGCATATATACTACAATACCTGGAACACAGGTGCTCAGTAAGTGCTTATGGAGTGAGAATGAATGCAGAGGGGGGAAAAAGAGCTAAAGAGTTTCTTTAAGACTCCTCTTATGGTCTTCTAGGACTTCGTTAAATGATGGAAAACCATTAAGCATTCTTATTTTCTCTTTTATAGGCAATGGCAGGAACATTTATGAATTGTCCATTCACTAATATAGTTGCACCATCTCCTGAATACTGACCTAGGTTATCAGTGTGTTGCTAACTCATTTGTAACACAATATCTTGAATATTTCAAAATGTTTTAAAAGCACTGCAGGAATTAATCTTGTGTCTGCTGAACATGCTTGCACTACAGGAATGTCATTAATTCACTTCCTTTTGAGCTTGATGCAGCCCTTCGGATTATTTCTGGATGGTCTTTTGACTATGTAAGAAAGAAACTGGAAGAACTTGAGAGGAGTGAGTAATAGATGTGACTTAGAGTTGGCCCATGTTTCCAATACTTTTATCATTTTCTATTGTAATTGACACTTCTCTTTTGATTTGAGGGTGTACACAATATTAACAGTGGCACTTTTTTTTTTTTTTTTTTTTTTTTTTTTTTTTAGGACACAAATAGAAACAAACTTGGTGTCCAATGACCAGGCAATAAACAAACTAAAATATTATTGTGCAGTAATAAAGACTGTGAGGATGAGGGGGAAAAAATCCATGATAATTTATTGAACTGATACTGAATAAAATAAAAATCCATATGAATAATCTATTTGATTCATACCATGCAAATGAAAATATCATTAAAAATAGTTGAGCTCTGAGTAATAGAAACCCCATAATAGTTCCCAAGGTCACATCATGAAATATAATTTCCTTTTCTTCATGGACCAGAATAGATTATAACATATAATGTGTGATATTATTATTCACTTGGTTGCTTTTACTTAACATTTTCTTTGCTACAAGGGAAGGTTCAATTCCAATGTTGGGAGTGAGATGTTGGCAAGTAGTTTATACAAAAATGAATGAGGTATAATCAGTACCTCAAAAGAAATTAAATGTATTTTTAAAATGCTAATGTATTGTTGATACATCACTGCAACCAAAAACCAAACGAGATGAAATAATTGAAAATTTATAAAATTACAAATTTAGTGCTTTTCCTTTTCTTCTTTTTATATATGTGAAAAATGGAATGGAGGATTGAAAAAAGTCATTTAAATATTATAGTGTTGTCACTACAAAAATTTTTTTTTAATATATCTGGTTTCTCTTGTGAGTATACCTTTCCAATACCAATATTTGAATTGCTTGTGTGGATAGAATTGTTTACCACCAAATCCACAAATTCGAGATGCCCCAAATTGAATATATTTTATCCTAAATTTTCATTCTAATTTTATTATTGACATATCTAGTCATATCCAGTGTTCTATCTTTAAAATCTTATAGTTTTATTGTTTTCTTCTACCTCTGATGACTAAATAGAAACCAAGTCCTATTGAATTCATGTCTTTAACATTTTCTGCATTTGCTCAGTACTTTCTATGTCATTGCCAATAATAAAATGTAAGCCTTCATAATCAGCTTTCAGAATTTTTTTTAAAATAGTCCCTAGTATGTCATTGTGTATCTACTCTCTCCTTTTTCCAAGTCATTCTGTAGCCAAAGTATATATAAATACAAATACAGAGAAAGAAAGAAAAAAAAAGAAAGAAAGAAAGAGAGAGAGAGAGAAAGAAAGAAAGAAAGAAAGAAAGAAAGAAAGAAAGAAAGAAAGAAAGAAAGAAAGGTAGATTTAATTATCACTCTTCTGCTATAAAGTCTTCAATAACTCCCTATTGCTTTCTGATTAAATCTTAATTTCTTGGCCTGACAAACAAAATGTAACATGATAGATACTTTTTCAGATTTATGAAATAATTCTCTGTTCTAGGATAACTATGTTATACTTGGAGTCTAGTTAAATCTCTGGAATTATGGAGAATTCCAACTATGTTTTTTTTTTAAATAACACATTTAATGTGTTCACCTGAGGGGATAAAGGAGAAGAGCTGGGAGAGTATAAGTCCAGGGCTTACAATACATTATGAAAAATGGAGAAATATATGAAGGAAATACTAGGCAAACAATTCTATGTGGGTGAGAATTTTCACTAATACTTTTGTTTATATATATATCTATCTCTCTACACACACACACACACACACACACACCCTCATTTCTTCTTGATCTAGTTTTACTAATTAATTTGATATTTAGACTGTATGCTTAGTCTGTACTTGTTATGTAAGCACTTATCAAATAATTGGAGTCTAGGTATATGTAGAATTTTAAAATCCTAATGGTTCAAATCTGCTCTGCTATAATAAATAAATAAATAAATAATTTGGGATTATATAATCTTTCCTAATTTGGAGACCCAAAGAAATACTTGTCAAATATAAATTGTTAGGTCATAAAATGTTAGAGATAGAAGATTCTTAACATTTAATTTTTGATGATTAGTCAATTATTTACTACATTCAAAAGAGATCTACATAATGTTTTTTTTTTTTCCCTGAAAACAAATAAGATGAAAATCATTTCCAAGTAGATCTTAAAGCAGAGAATAGGAGAATTTCCTATTAAGTTATGAATATTTTAGTTCCCCAAATACCTTTTAGTGAAAAGTTCCAAAATACTCTTAAGAAAAAGAAATAGTACTTCAAAAATGTTAGGATTAATGTGCTGAAGAAGAAAACGAATAAGTGTTCTTTCTCATTATGCAGTTTTTTAAAGAGCTCTACATGAACAGAGAAGTAGTTTCTTACATCCATAAGAGCAGCATTGATGTAGTTACTACTCTCCCCATCGATAGTAATTAAGAAAGGCAGACATCTGTCAGGTGGCAGCATATCCATGAAACGATTCTTGTCATGGTTCCTTGGCAGGCAGGCTATGCTGCAATCTTCTGCTTGTAGTCGAGGAGTTACAGAATTTAAGGTCTAAAGAGAAAGAGTCAGCCAAGGTTACAAAATAGTGACCTCCATGCAATATGGTGCAGACTGCACATTTTAGGTGAAGAATGAAATTAAGATGTGTACATAATTATGACATCTACCACAGTGGCAAGTTGATAGACTTTCTAGATAAGACTAATAAAGCCTGAGATGTGGAAAAATACAGCACATGATGTTAAATATCTCAATGTCCTTGCTATACCTCACTGAAAAAAAGCAACATAGTAATGTAAAAAAACCCTATTCTGTAGAAAAGAAAAACCAACTAATTCAAGGTGATTAGAATACATTTAAATCAGCAGCTAAAGTATAAACAAAATTAGGAGTGCCATATTTTTAGGAGGCAGCATGCTCTAATTCAGGAGTTCTTAAACTTTCCGTGTTTTTCATAGACTTCTTTAGCAGCATGGCTAAGCCTATGGATCCCTTTCTCAGAATCATGTTTTTGAATGTATAAAATAAAATATACAAGACTACAAAGGAACCTAAATATATTTAAGTAATTTTTCCCCCGTCCAAATTTACAGATCTTCTAAAATCTATCATTGGAATAGGGTAGATGAAACCAATGTTAAAAAAATAAAAATAAAAAAACCAACAACCTAGATTTGTGGAAAAACCAGTGGATGAGCTGCAATTAGCTCTTCAATTTAGTAAAACCACATATGTTTAGGCATGCTATGATATTAATGAAGAAGAGGATATAACCCATTTTTTTCTATAATTAATGAGCTTGGATTCTACAATATGATGAAGGATATATAAGGTCAACTTTGTAAAACTGCAGGAGAAAGAAGGGGTTGTAAATACACATAAATCACTAATGTGGTTGATTTTTTTAAATGTTCCTTATTTTACCCACAAATCCTTTGCATTTGAACTTACATGTCCTTCAAAATACAAGAGCACAGCTCATTCATATTAAAATAACTTCATAAAATAGATAATGAAAAGAATAAAGTTAAAAGTTGTGAATTTGATATAAAAATCTCATTCAAAAAATTAAGAGTGCCCAGAACCAATGTCCCTCAGTTGCTTACATGAAGAACTCTTAGTGATTGCAAATACCTGAAATTCATCTTTGAGATGTGATGAATTAGTCTGGGAGTCTATTCTAATCATATCAAAATATGCAGCTTTAAATTCACAGACAGGTATGGCAGTTTCTCCACATAAGCAGGCTTCCAGAATGGCATCATGAATAAAAATGTACTGCTCCTACCAAAGGAAGAAAAAAGAGGAAAATATTATGGAATTTTAATAAAACTTTCCTTTATCCAAGGGAAAAGAATATAATGAGTTTTCTTTATATAACCTTTCTGAAGTACACTAATATTTTTCTATAAACATAGAAGATTTGTGATTCCAGGGAAAAAAAAACAAACAAACCTAGCTACCATCTTGATTGATGAATATTAGGAAGCAATAGATCCACTAGAGATTAACCAATTTACCTCTGTTTGAACCATGTTGATACGACGTGAACGGAGGGCTTTGACACAGTTGTAAATGTCTACCACACCTTCTCTTTCAGCCATGTCCAGCATGATGTCAATCACTATATAACAACCAGTTCGTCCAGCACCAGCACTAAAAAAAGATCATGCAATAAATATAGTTGTCTCTGATGATCATCCAAGGCCTCTTTCACATCCATACTGGCAGGATCACTATAGTTTACCAAAATTCCATTTCTTTTTGAAATTAATCCATTTCTGTACATCGTGGGAAGGTACAAATTTAATTGAAAGCACAGAATATCACAACAACTCAACCATACATATATACATACATAAAAATACCATCTGTTCTGGTTTAATAAGTGAAATTGCTATCTATGGAAAATCTCATCAAAATTCATTACATCTTTACTTCATGTATTTAGACAAATCATAGATGAAGCCAAATTATGCAAATTATAACTATATGAAGAAAAAGTGTGAATTAATAGTGAATTTTGGACCTGACTTTTAATCTTGTCCTGACACTAGCATTATCAAATGATGTCAATGTTTATGTACTTGATTCCTCCTCTCTTTTCCTGCCAAAACACAAACAAGAAACCATCCAAACTATGGACACAGTGAACCACAAAAAAAGGGAAGGAAAGCTACTATAATGGGGAAAATTCTTTGCTGATGCCAACATAATGGGATGATTTATTCAATTCAGTGATACAAACAATCAATTCAGCTGAATGAATTAAAGACCAAATAGACATAGTTGGATTAATTCAGATAAACACTCAAGTCCCTGACTTCATCTTTCATATTCTAATGAGTTCCTGAGTCATAACTCTGGAAATAACTATGTTACAAATGAGTAAAATTATGTAGGACTTACAATAAATCAAACCTCTGGAATTTGAGGGAACAAACAAGTAAATAACTTACAGTGATGACTATATATATATATATATATATATATATATATATATATATTCCATTACAAAGTAAAAGTCCTCATTCTGTGCAAAGTAAGGAATAGATTAGGAAAGGCTTTAAAGACTGGGCTGTAAGCAGAATTAATTTATTTCTGCCAAATTTTATGTAAGAAAACATTACAATCTATATCATAAGCAATTCTATTTCAATTCAAAGGAACTCAATGTGCATTCTAAGAAAAGAAAAAGAATACAATATTTTAAAAATAAAACAAATCTTCAAAAGTAAGGAAAATTTCAATTTAAATAATGAGATCTATTGACAAATTGTGAATATTGTGATTTCCCTCTATTATGTGCTGAAAATTATAATAAAAGGACCAAGTTCTTAGAGCTTAAAAATGTGAGTTCCACTTAAATCTGGAAGATTAAACTGATGGAATTAGAAGGTTCTTTGGAAGAGCTGAAGGTAGAAAAAAGCATGAAAAGTGCCACAGAGAAGAGAAAGAAAGTCATTGTTAGATGGTAACTTCATTTCCCAAAAAGCATGACTAAATGTGTATTGATAAATGCTGCCCCTCACTCCCTAAGGGAGTAATGCTTCTTCACTTTTATAACAGAATCTGTTAGAGGAAAAGAGAAGTCCCTTTACTTAAATTCACATTGTCAGTTTGTTTTCTTATAATTCACCTTTTTCTAAAGTTGGACTTGAAAGCAGAACACGATACCTTGGAAAACAAGTTAAATGAGCATCTCAGAGCATTCTTTTGATCATGGAAATCCTAAGATGTGAAACTTTTGTGATAAGTCAACAGATCCTTCCACTGAAGGATTGTTTTATTTTAGGTTCTAAACTCTTATCTTCATTTCTTAAATCATTCCACTGATGCTTGGATTGAGAGAACATTGTTTCTTCAGAAATTCAAGCAACAGAATCTTTTTGCTATTGTGAGATATCTTGTTTTTTTCCCCCCAAAGAGCCTATTTAAAAAAACATTTTTATTTAAAGTTTTGAGTTCTAAATTCCATTCTTCTCTCCCTCACTTAGATGGTAAACAATCAGAAATAGATTACACATGTGTAATTATGTAAAACATTTCCATTTTAGTCATTTTGTAAAAAGAAGATTTAAATAAAAGAAAAAAATGAAAGAAAAAATGAAAAATAGCATATTTCAGTTGGTATGTATGCATATATATATATATATATATATATATATATGTGTGTGTGTGTGTGTGTGTGTGTGTATATAGATAGATAGATAGATAGATAGTATGCTTCCTCATTAGTCCTTTGGAACTGTTGTTGAGAATAGCTAAATCATCTTTAGCTCTTCATCAAACAATATTGCTGTTTCTGGGTAGAAACTGGTACATCCAGTTCATGTAAGTCTTTCCAGGTTTTTTTTTTTTTTTTAATCATCCTGCTGTCATTTCTCTTAGCTCAATAATATGCCATTACAATAACATACCTCAGCTTATTTAGTCATCCCCCAATGGGATGGGCATCCCTTTAATTACCAGTTCATATTCACCACAAAAAGAGCTATGTTAATATTATAGTACAAATTGATTATTTTCCCTATTGGAGGGCATATAGACCTAGTAGCTGGATCAGAGGTATGTAGAGTTTTATGGCCCTATGAGCATAGTTCCAAATTGCTCTCCAGAATGATTAGATCTGTTCAAAACTCGACCAATAGTGCATTAATAGCTCAGTTTTCCCACAAATGCTCTAAGAGTCAACATTTTCCTTTTTTGTTAGATTTGTCAATCTGTGGCTGCCCCAGATTTTTTAAAATGTTCAATTCTCTAATCAACAGCAATTTAGTTTTTTCTCTACAGACAGCTTTTATATTTTTGTCTGAAAACTGCCTCTACATATTCTTTGAACAGTTATCAATTGAGGAATGACTAATGTTACAAATTTGATTCAGTTCTTTATATTTGAGAAATGAGAACTTAATCTAAGATACTTGTAAAGTTTTCCCACTTTCTGTTTTTCTTATAATTTTGGTTACATTACTTTGTTTGTGCAAACACTTTTTAATTTTATAAATTTAAAATTATTTATTTTACATTTTGTAATGCTCTCTATCTTCTTTGATCTTAAGTTTTACCCTTATTCATAAATCTAACAGAGAAACTATTCCATGCTCTTTTAGTTTACTTATGGTATCACATTTTAGATGTAAATCATGTAACCATTTTGCCCTTGTTTTGTTATACAGTGTGAAATGATGATCTTATACTTAGTTTCTGCCATGCTACTTTCCAGTTTTTCCAGTAGTTTTTGTTGCAAATGTTTTGGATCTTTGAATTTATCATATAATAGATTACTAGAATAATTTACTATAATGTAATTTATATCTAATCTATTCCACTGATCCACCATTATATTTCTTAGCTACATCAAACTGTATTGATAATTACCACTTTATAATACAGTTTGAGATCTAGTATATCTAGACCACCTTTTTGCATTTTTTCTTTGATTTGCTTGATAACTTTGAGCTTTTGTCCTTCCAAATGAATTTTTATTATTTTTCTCTTCTATAAAATATTTTTGATAGTTTGATATAGCAAATTAATTTAATGTACAAAGAATTGTCATTTTTATTCTACTGACTCAGCCTATCACAAGGGATCAATACTTGTAGATTTTCATCCCCTTTTTTTTAGCTAACCCTAACCCTAACCCTTTTCTTTTAGCTTGTCTAATTTATTAGCATATAGTTAAGAAAATACTTCCTAAAAATTGTCTTAATTCATAATTCAGCTCTCTTAACAACTTGATAACTCTCTTTCTTTTTATTACCTGCCATCCTTAGGCTTTCCTTATCATCCAAAATCTTTTCCCAGGGTTTGAGACAAGATATGAAACTGTAGCTTTCATCAGATTTCTTTAGGAGTTATTTGACTAATTTTTAAAAGTAAGACTATTATTTGATCTCTCTGAATTATCATTGTTTTATTCCAGTTTTTACTTTTATTCACTCTTGCTGAGTCTCACTTGTTTGTATATATAGGAAGGAAAACAGATAACCACCAAAAGTTCCCCAGAGTACTTTGTGGCATGTGGGAAAAGATCTGCAGAACTTGGGCTTATTTTCTGGCAACATCTCAAAATAAGACTATGTGATATGTGCTCATGGCTCTTGATGCTTGTTTTAAGCTAAATTTCTAATCAGAAGAAAGTCTGAACATAATGTGCACATTACCCTGGTATATATTGGTTGGAACTCACTGATGTTGTTTTCTGGTCCTCTGATGCATTTTTTAAAATAGTTGCTCTGTTGTGCAAATTCCTGCAATCTGTGCCTATTTAGTAACCTTGTGTGTCTCATATTGAGTTTTAAAAGCCTAGCTTCTACTGGGGATTTACTAGATTTTGGGGGAAAAAACCCTATTACAACAACCCATTTTATCTAGTATGGGATTTGCAAAACTCACAGGAAAATAACACAGATGTTGCTACTGAAAAGGAGTTCCTATTGGCTTCTCTGTGAAAAACATGCTCACATCCTGGGATGAATACATTCACTATTTATCCTCTATCATATATCTCATGTATAGCTAAGTTTCAAGTCATTACTTTTTAATCTTATCTATGACACCTTTTAAAGAAAATTCAAAAATTTTCTTGCATACTATGAGCTAAATCTTATTAACAATATATAAAAATCACTCATTAAGCTGATTGTCCATCTGTTACCCACACATACCTGCAGTGGACCACAATGGGCCCAGCACTGGGTGGATTAGATACCTTGACCCGGCGTATAAATGACAGCAGACCTGTGGCATGGTATGGCACACCATGATCTGGCCAGCCAGTAAAATGAAACTGTTTAACTTCACGGATTTCATTGTATCCTCTCTGTAAAAAAGACAAAAAATAAAGACTTCAAATATAAAACTATACAAATCTCAAACACAATTTAACATACTAGAAACAATTCAAAGTAACCAAAAATAAATACTATTTTACTAACAAAATTGCTTAAATTTTGTACTTAAAAAAAGATAATGGCCATAAGGATCTGTTATAACCTTAAAAGCTTATTCTACTCCCTCTGTGCCCAAAAGATCAGTGGAAGCAGAGCTTTCAAAGAGAATAAGATTTAAAAGTTTCTTTTTAATATGGAACTGGCCAAATATTGCTAGATAAGTCATTTAACCTCTCTAAGCCTCAGCTAACTCATCTGAAAAATGGGGATAATAGTTTTGAAATATCTCTTTGTGAAATTCCAAAAAGTGCTACATAAATGAGAGTGAGGATCACTGTTGGCAGTATCCTGCTCTAACTTAGGTAGTCTGCAGATTTATATGTGTTAAGTATATGCAAGCATCCTATTTGCTCCTTAATTTAAAGCCTTAAAAAATCATTATGGAAAAACAAATGAGAAAACCTAATACTTCCCTGACCCACCGATTTAGTATTTTAAAGATGAGTTTACAAAGATATTGATGACTTAGAAATTTTTTTGTTACTTACCAGCTAGATGGTATAGTGGATAGAGTTCAAGTGACTCTATCCAAGGCAGAGACCCTGCAGTTAGGAGGACTTTAGTTCAAATCTGATCTTAGATATTTGACATTTACTATCTATGTGATCTTGAGCAAGTCACTTAACTTTGATGGCTTTGCTACTCCCCTCCCCCTCCCAATAAAAAATCTGTTAGGCCTACCCACTTACAAATAGCTTTGAGAGACAGTATGAGGCTTGAAACTGATTTGATATGTAAAGAAAAATGAGGAATTGAGGGTTGCGACTGAAGTTGCAAACCTGAATGGCTGAAAGTAAGGTAGCATCATAGGGAATTAGAAAGTTTGAGTATTGATAAAATAATAATGAATTCTGTTTTGAACATTGAGTTCTGTCTATGAGATATGGGTGGAATTGTTGAATAGGTGAAGTAGATGAGGTAAAACTTTATCAAGAGAAAGACTGTAGTTCCATATAGTTATCTGAGAACGAACAGACTCTCATAAAAGGCCTTGTGTTTAAGACAGAATCTTATCTTTTAACAAATAAAAGGCATTACTTTAACCAGTCAACAAGTATTTACTAAACACTTTATCATGTGCCAAATTCTGTAGATACAGTTTACCACAATTAAGGGCTTGGATATAGATGATCAATTCAAAAGTATTTCTAAGTGTCTACGAGGCACTAGGGATACAAATGCAATAAATGAAACAGTCCATATTCATAAAGAGCCTATATTTTAACTGAGATGTTTATAAAAAAAAAAAAGTAAAAGTAAGAATAGGTCAGAAAAGATGGCAGAAGTACCAAGGGAGCAAAGTGTCAAGAAGATATAGAAAGGAAAGAGAATTCAGGATGAGCACTATGAAAATATGCTAAGATCACTGGTAACTTTGGAGAGAATATTTTAATTGAATGATGATATTAAAATTTAGACTGTAATAACCTGAGATGATACTTTATAACTAGACTCCAACCCACCTAACCTATTTTCCCCACTTTCCACACTCTATGATCCAGTCAAACTGGTCTTCTTGTTCCTTACACATGAAATTTGATTTCCTATTCAGATTTTTAGGTTGGTTTTTTGAAGGGCAGTCTGGGATCTTAAGCCAAGGAATATACTGGGGCTTGATGTGATTATCAAAATACCAACTCCAATACTTGCCATCTGGAGAATTTCATCTTCTCTAGCAGGAATGGAGATTATCCATCCTGCAAGCCACATGGGGCTCTGGAAATCATTTGTTAAGGCAATCATAAGAGATGATGAGCTGAAAGTTAGGCATAACAACCTCCTATTATTTAATTTCTATAAATTGATAATTTTATATGGCCCATGAATGATGTTACAAATATTCAAATGATCCTAAGCAGAAAAATGGCTCCTAACTCCTAATCCATAGGATATCCCTCTTCCATTTGGACTCCAAAGAATGTATCCTCCAAAAATTAGGATGTATTTCTGGTAAACAAATATTTCCTTTTTAATGTCATACCAGATAATAGTAATCAAATTACTATTGAACAAAATTATATCTGGAGATAAATCTTTCAAGAAATCTTGTATAGTTTTACACCTTATTGGTGGAGGCCCTTTGTGGCTAAGCTTTTGCTCTTTTTCTTCTAAGCAAAATGCTTAATTTTCTAACCAAAAAATAATGAACTCATACTCTAACATTTTTCACACCACTCAATCAATGAGTAAACTTTTATTAAGTACCTTCTATTTGTTAGGCACTGTGCTAAGCACTGAGGATTACAAAGAGGTAAAACATTTCCTGCCCTCATGAAGATAAAAATCTATTGGGAGATACCATGAAAACAACAACATACACAACAATATATGTGTGTGTATATCTATCTCTATACAGATATGAATTCATATGCAATACATATCTATATAGAGATAGATATACACACACATATAAAGCATAATATGTATTTATGATGTATAGGAAATAATTAACTGATGGAAGGCACTAGAACTTTAGGATTTGGAGATTTCCTGTAAAAGGTAGGACTGTATTTGTAACTTAAAGGAAACCAGAGAGATCAGTAGTTGAGAGTATTCTAGGAATGGGGAAGAACCAGAGTTTGCTCAGAGCTGAGCAGTCAGTAGGGTACCTGAATATACAGTGTGCTACAAAAACCTTTCTTTCACTGTCTTATATTTCAAGAAGGAATACCCAAATTTTAAAGAAATGAAAAAGTTGGCATTTGAACTGCTGATTATGGGTGACCTCTTGATGACTTTTTAAAAACAAAATAATATTGCCAATCTTCCCCTAAATGTTATATATTTTAAGTTCTTGAAAACTGATCCTTCAGTGCTCTAAAAACTGTGTTGCCTCCAGCATAAATTTTTACTCTATGTACATGTTTTGATTTACATGACTTCAACTTTAGTGACATTTCCTTTTCCTCTAAAGTATATCTGAGCTGCTACGCTCCATTATCACTTATGAAAATTATTTGTTATAGACATATAGATATATCTGTTCCAATATTTTTATTTTTCTCCTACCAGTTTCATTTGTTAATGCTCTTTGGATGATCTGGCTTGGCTGGACAAGCTTTCTGAAGATTTTGCAGCAATCCCTATTTTGTGAGCTTCTAATCTTCTACCATCCTCCTGCATTATGTTGTGCAGAAGAGCTCATGTTCTAAAACTTCTTTACATGAGCCTAATTTAATGCAAGCTTTTCTGTACACATGGCTCCCTATTTTCTCTTCTCATTTGCTAAAGCAGCCTGTTGAGACGGTGGCGGCAAAATAGCTGCACAGCTTGTAGAACACAGATGAACCACAGAATCTATTTTTAAAAATTAACATTTGTGTCAAAAATATTATATTCTACTAAACTCCAACCCTACTGTGAACTATTTATAAGAGCTCAATTACAACTGCTTGTTCGGAGAACAGCTGAGAATATATTTGCAAATTAATATTTAGTATTGTACATTAACAGTCTGATTAGGCACATATAACACTAATATGCAACATGGGTAACACTACTGAGCCACAACTCTTAGAGAGTAGTCTTTAAACATAATATTTATGCTTTCATATTTCATAAATAATATCCTTATGATATTGCCTTTTCTACTTAAATTCCAGAAATCTAAATAATAAACTATTGAACATCATTATACGTACACAGCTGTTACATGAAAAATCTGAATCTCCCTTGTTACAATGGAACACTAGTAAACGGTGACAGCAACCCAATTATAATGACTCTCATAAAGGCCTTGTCTTTATGACGGATTCTTATGCTTTAATAAGTAAAAGGCATTGCTTTAACCAGTCAACAAGTATTTATTAAATACTTTATCATGTGCCAAACCCTGTGCTAAAAAGCAACAAGAACCTTCAGAATATTAAATATAGGATACTAAGCAATGGAGCCACAACACAATGGCCAAAGGAATACTGGTTGTTTGGAAATTCATACTAAGGTATATGGTTTCAAATTTACTGAAAAAAAAAATTAACTTCAACTCTTAAGTTTCTTGCATATAAGGCAAACTAAGGTTTTCTAATGTAAGGTGGGATACACATTTGGCACTCATCAACAAATTCAATTTCAAATATGGTTCATCTAATATATTATTCTGATTTCTCAAGCACACTTAGTTGGTATACTAGATAAGGCAAGCACTTTGGCAGAAAAGGAACAGCTGTGGACAATGACCCTATGGAAAACACTGGACTTCTTATCCAGATGAAGCTGCTTTCAGGGAGAGGTAGATGCTCCCATTTTCAGTCTTTGAGATGACTCTTCATTCACTATTTAAAGCTAGGAGAGGGAAAGAAAGGCCCTTTTCCATAGCGTGATAGCAGCCAGCTATTACTAGGTATTTGCCCTCCACCTTTGTTCCATTAGTAGGGATGAAAATAAGGAGATTATGATTTGAGTGTGTGGTCAAGTTGCTGAGCTGTGTGAGGGAGAGTTCTAACATTATTCTGGAAGTCTTTTTTTTGTGATTAAATAATGCTTTGCAGTCAACTCCACCAGTAGGTGAGGTATGTATGAAGAGGCTTAGAAGCCTAAATATCAGGAAGCAAAATAAAGGACCTGATATTCAGAAATTATTATTCTAGTTATCACTACTGTTCCTGATTGAGACTTTAAAAGTTTTCAGTGAACACAAGATCCCATCTGGCATCTAAATAACAATAAACTTTGTCATACAGAGTAATAGAAACAGGCATATATTCAGTGAAGGCAAGTATTTTTTCTATACTCCCAAACCAAGAAGATTTTTCCCTCTCCCATTTTCTAATTTTGAACCCGTATCACCTGGAAAGGTCTTTCTGTCTCTGTCTCTGTCTCTGTCTCTGCCTCTGTGTGTGTGTGTGTGTCTCTGTCTCTGTTTCTGTCTCTCTCTCTTTCTCTCTCCCTCTCCCCCTCTCTCTCCACATTTACATAAACACACACACACACACACACACACACAAATATTTTCTCATTTCCAGATGGGCAAATATTCTACAAATTACAAAGTGATGAGGATATGACCAAAATTTGAATTTAAATCTAAAAGGTTGAAGGAAATCTGTTGAATACAGCTGAAATTAGAATTATGACTGACTAGATGGGGATGTAGGGATAAAGATTATTGAAGAAGCAAATGAATAATTTAGCCTCCAAGGCTCCTTGTCTATTCAGATCAATTTACTATTTGGTGTTTGACATAGCACTTGGCATACAACAGGGTCGAAAATGTTCGTGGGACTGTTTATTGCCAAATGTGTATTTTCATTTTTCCCCCCAGGGAAGGAAAGGTGAAAGTACAGATAAGACAAATGCTTGCTAATAGGAAAAAAAAACAATAAAAAGTTAGAAAAAAATTGATAAAAATTATTTTAAAAATACATGCATGGCCCAAGTGTCTTCCTTCATTCTACTAGAAAAGCACAAAGCTGTCTGTTTTGCTCTCTCATGCAGTCCAGTTACAATATACATCCTGACCATAATAATGACCCTGTATTCTGCAACTTCATGTTAAAGTATTTTCCCCTTTTACTGAGCACATATGCCTTTTAGGAAGAAGGCAAAAGTTCATTTTTTTCTACATATATTACTGAAACTTATGATTTATCTGTCTTGGATAGTTTCTCTGCCAGTATACCTTTAATCATTTTCTTTTGCAGGTCTCAAGGGCATACTCTTATCCACAGGCTGTAAAGGAGATGAAACTGAAGCCACTGTACAGGTAAAATTGTGTGTGTTTCTCATTTTAGAGACACACACCTCAGTACTTTTTTTAGTCTTTATCTTTTTTAGCATTAGGAGCAATAAAATCCTTCTATCAGAGATTTTTTGCTCTGAATCTGTTCCAAATTCACCTACATTTAGAGTGAAAATACAGCATATGCTTGATATTTCTATTAAAAATATTTTTTCCTTTTTGATAGGAAGGGGTGATACAAAACATTGAGATTAGTTCAGAAAGAATGTACAATTCAATTATTTCATACTGTAGTTTTGTAAGTTTCCTCATTCTGTTATTTCTTCCCTGGAAACTATTAAAAATCTTCCTTTTGATAAAAAATACATATTTTCATGAAAAAATTATAATCTGGAGAAGCAGCATGGTATAAGGATTAAAGCAATGGCCTTGGAATCAGAACATCCTCAATACTCCTGCTCTAACCCATACTGGTAATGTGATCCGGAGCAAATCACTTAACCTTTTCATTGCTCTAGGCAACTCTCAGGCTAAAAGTTGGAGAAGAGTTACAGAGCTACACTGGTATTTCCTACAGAAATGAAAATACACTTCTCATTTTAAAAAATTGTAACTCATTTTTCTTTCTATTGCAATGTAATATTTCCAAAGTGCTTTCCTTATAACAATGTTATGAAGTAGGTGACAATGGTATTATGCTTCCCCTTTAAAGATGAGGGAAGTGACCTTAAAAAGGGAAAGGGACTTTTAGCTAATAAATATCAATGCTTTGATATAAACTCAAGCCTCCTGATCTGAATTCTAGTGCTAGTTCCACCTAATCTCTTAAATTGGACTCTCCAATCCAACACAATTAATTAAAAATAAAGCCAAAGAAATTTATTTGCCTAGTGAATAATTCACAATACTATCACTTGTTTAAAGATAGAATTTTTTAAAAAGACAGTGAATAGAATATTCATATATTTATATAAGGGGTGTATATAAGAATGGGCACATAATCTGGTCTTTATATGTACTCTCTTGTTCTTTCACCTTTGCCTATGCTCAGCAAAGAATATACTCTCTTTCTAACCTCACCACTTCCTTAGAACTCACTTCAAATTTCACCTTCTCAATCAAGTATCATCTAATCCATCATTTACTATTTGTTTGAACCTATACAACTCACTTAACTTTCCTGAGCCTCCATTTTCTGATCTATAATATGAGAAGGCAGAAGTAGACAGCTTCTTAAGTATTTTCAGTTCTTGATCTATGTAATCCTATAAACTCTTCATTAAAACAGAGCAGAAGCTCCATGAGGATATGAGCTTTTCTTAGTTATCTTTGTATTTTCCTCAACAAGGCTTAGTACAATGCTTTGCATGGAGTAGACATTTCTACTATGGATATTTGTTGAATTTAATTGCCAGAAACCAAAGTGGTTGTGGCAGAAATCAGGGGAAGCAGTATCAATAGAAATGGATTTTTTTGTTCTTTTATCTAGCCCAGTGTCTTAGACATAAGAAGGGCTTTAAAATGTTTTCTAAATTAATAGCAGTTGTTCCATCCTTCTGTCCTTGCTGGGGGTTCAGCAATTCAGTGGAAAAAGCACAGAAGTTTGAGTCATAAGACCTGAATTTTATTTCTCATTCTAGCATTTGCTAATGGTAAGATCTTCTCCTTTAAAAAGCTCACATTTTATTTAGCAAGAAAAGAAAGGCATACATAGATGAAAAGTTAAGTAACAATACAAAAGCGAAATAACAATATAGCACTACAACATAAGAAATGTCATAAGGCAGTACACAAACTTCTGCCAAGTAAAAGTAGAGATAATGATTCTTGTGAATTCCCAGAAGAGAGAAATCACATTGTGACACAGTTGCATGGGAAAGTTTCCTGGAGAAAGAAGGATTTTATTTAACTCCAGAGTTTGGGTAGGATTTAGATAAAACAGAGAGAAGGGAAGAAAATATTTCAGTTAGGGAGAAGGGCCTGGAGCTAAGAAAGTAGGAAACATTTTCATAATAGTTTTACTAGAAGAGATGTTTTCTATACTGAAGTAATGGGACATAATTCTAAATAGTTAGACTGGGACTAAACAGTCCCTGACCCTGAACACCATTTGAACTTTGTTCTGTATATAATGTAGAGTATTTGAATGTCTCTGAGTAGGAGATGAAAGGGGATTCTAAATACTACTTTAATTTCTGACTTTTCATTTCTGCTGGTGCTCAGTTTTATCAGGCTCTCTGCATACAACTTCACTTCCATTTTGTTGTTTCCCATTATCTAGCACATCTTAAAAATTCTCTTGCTTTCTTTGCTATGCTAGGTCATATCTCTCCTCAACTTGAAAAAACATTTCCTCTTTCAGATTTCTTTTTAGAATGTACTTCCTTAAATATGGATTTTCCTTAAAGATAATCAGTATAGTACTGTACAGTGACAAAAAAATCCATGATTAATGTTTCCTTATTACTTATAACACCAATGTGAAAACTAAGTTCTGTGAATGGCTTGTGCCATAAGTATGTGCATTTTGAAAAACAGATTGAGAATTTTAAAAAAACTGGTTTTATTTTAAAGCATATTTAGGCAATTATTTCACTAGGAAAATAAATAGTTACCTTTTAAATTCTATAGCACTGTCATATACATTTATATCAGGAAGGAGTTTCATTTCTTTTATTTCTGTCTATTCCAGTTGCACAGCACAGTGTTGTAACATAGTATTACTTAATACAAATGTGTTTTAATGAACACAATGTTGAGAATTAATAGATAGGTCAAACTTTACCATTTTATTCTGTAAGCAACTAGCAAGAAAAGTCATCAAAAAATCCCCAAGTGAAACAAAAATCTTTTTCAAGACAAATTACATAAATTTTACCCTTGCCCTCATCAATCATTTTAGAAAATGCTATTTTTTTTTGGTTTTGCTTTTTGATCTAGACCTCTGATTTGTTTGGAGTAAGGAACTCCCCTCCAAAGACTATTAGCAAATCAGATCTACTGTAGTATGTTCCTTGGGAGGTTAAGTGCCTTGCCCATTGTCACATAGCTAGTATGTGTCAGAAATAAAGATTTAAAACCAGAGTATCCTTCTCTTCTTTAGGCTATTTAATGGAATTGTTTTAAAAAAAGAGAGAAATAGAGTGACTTGAGAGATGCTAATGATTGATTATTCAGGCAAAAATCAGACATTACAAGAATCCAGATTTCTAGATATTTTCAATATTCTTCAATAATCAAGTCACTAAAATTTACATCACATCACTAAAATTCACATACAAATAAATTGTTTTAAAATAAAACATGAGTTTATAATTTGTCATTTCACAAAGCTTAGATTTTTAATCACCAGATTCTAGGAGATAATAATTTCCTCTTGGGTTCTTTAATTTCACTTAATGGTATTTTGACATGTGCTAAATATTCTCATTCCAAACAGCTGGAATTTGTCATATGTCCTCATTCATTTATCCTTTTTATAACTAAGCAAAACTGTATATCCTATTCAGCCATCCCCAATTGATTAAGTTGAGTTATTTCCAAATATAAGTAGAACCCTAAATATTTATATGGAGTCATACCCTTAGCAGGTTGGTCTTAGTGTTCAGGCCAGCATCTGAAACATTGTCCCTACTGTGCTTGCCTCTCTTAGCCACAAGCCATCCAATTTATCTTACTTGGCAGTTAGGGCTATTTAAAGGGACATCTTTGCTATTCCCTCTGGCTTTTCTGTTCTCATTTCTTCTTTTTTTTTTTAGAGTCACTGAATTGGAAGGGGCCTTAGAGGCAATGTAATTCAACTTTTACCAGAGCAGGAACCTTTTCCAAAAAAAATACCCAATAAAACAGGCTATTTTGTTTGAAATCCTTCATCTTCAAACATAATAGTCTGTTTGAAGCCTTCAATAATAGCAGTCTGTTGTATTTTTGAACAGCTCTAATTGTAAAAATGATGCTAGTGCTTACTGAACTTTTTGGGGGTGAGGGTTTGAGCATGTGGGGAAGTGAATCAACTTCTATGTTATCACAACTTGCTCTTGGTTTTCCTAGTTCTACTTTTTGGGATCAAATCTAATCAAGTCAAATCCAATATCTCTTCTAAATCTTGCATCTACATGCTAAATATTGCTAGTTCATTTCACCACAACTAGGAGTTTGAATGGCCATTCCATTATCACAAATGGCAGAACAGAATTACTGACTCCTATATTATAAGCTCCAAGAGCCCAGAGATGGCATCTTACATCAAGTTTTTATCTTTTTTTAATGCCAGGGACAGTGTTTTATATGTAAGATGTGGTTAATGAGTTTTTTCCTGAATAATTTTGCAAATGAAAGATAACATAATAAATTCTTGAAGAATGTAGTTTTTCTCTCCATTTGAATTGGAAGAAAATAATTTTTTGCTCATGGAATACACAGTTCTTTCTCAATTGGATGCTAACTAGCTACAGTATGATGTGCTAAATTTAAATACAATGATCTCCTTAGCAAGGAAAAACTTGCTCTTCATAATACACTAATGGTATGGTACTCATAGCAATTTCTGATTGTATATGGAAATATTTTTAAAGAGAACAGAAACATTTTCTGCTACCATTTTAAATACAAAAACATTAACTTTGAGCACTTAGAGCAAGGACTAGTTTTTTTGTTTTTCTTTTATTCTCATCATTTAATATGTGTCTAGCACACAGTAAGTCTTAAACGCTGGTTGACTGTGACAGTGATTTTCCTACAATGATAAAAGGATTTTAAAATACTTACCCTTTCCAAGGTGAATGTCCTAACCACATATTCAGCAAGTGGTTCCATTTCTATACAGGTTACTTTGAAGTCACCATAAACTTCAGTATCATCAGGCCAATACTTATAACATTTAACCTAAATGGCAAATTGAGATAACATGTTAAAGAATGTTAAAAGTAAAGACACAAAAGGTAATTTATATCAAGTAGGACACTTGGATACATTCTGGAACCTAGGATCTTTTTATCTGAGGTTCCATTTCTGAATAAGTTTCAATCAAAGATGACTAATTAGAAGCCTACAAGTCATCTCAAATTACTGTCATCACCACAAACATCAATGAGATTACAATGCCAGTTGCGTACAAGACTGGAAGAGTCGGCAAAACAAATGGATGACATTCAACTATTGAAATGCATTATATGAAAATCTCAGAGGTCAAAGAAATTCCTTGGCCGCTGGATTTTGAATATGAAGTACAAATTTTAAGAGCACTTACTATTATTTATAGAACATAATCGCAAAACTTTCTATTATTTATAGCTTTTCTGTTTTTATTTTTAAATCAAATGTCATCTTGTAAAGATAAGAATCTGGTTATTGTCCCCATTTCTCATGTTCCATTTCAAAATTCATCAATGGGTCTATGTTGAAAAATCCACTAACTACCTTTCAGTCTATGCCCCTCTTCAGTTTTAGATACCACATTTTTCTATTTCAACTCCATCTCTCTAATTGTTCCTTTTCACTCTTCTTTTATGTCTTTCCTGCCTTTCCCCTCCTTCCAAAGCAGAGTACACTCCCCAAGCATCTGCGCTCCTTTCTCCTTTCCTTGTTTATTCTCTTACTTAATCATATCAACTTCTGTATTCCAACTATTATATCTAAACATATGACTTCCAGATTGATATTTCCAGACATATATTTCTAAACTGGATGTGCCTCTGAAACCTCACACTCAAGAGAGCCAAAACAAGAGTTATTATCTTTGTCCCTAAACTGTCTTTTGACAACTATTTATGATTATAGAAAAATCATTACCTCCATCTCTGAAATTTTTGACTTTTCCTTCTGTCTAAGGAAATTCCTAATTTTTTTAAAGGTAAATTTTACCTGACAAAAATCTCTTTCAATGATTTTTATTCTAGCTCCTAATGCTATACTTATCTAGGATCTTACTACCAAGCACATGAGATATAACAATAGCCTTCTGTTACCTACAGGTCATCCTTCTTTCAGGCCTTTCTGTAACCCCTACAAACCATCCTTCATATCAGACGAATTTCACTGGGCAATTTACAGATCTGGAATGTTATTCCTCTGCTCAAAACTTTTAATGGCTCTTACTTGCCTACTGAGTAAAATCCGAACATCTATTCCTGACATTGAAGGCTCTCTACTATGTAATTAATATAATTACTATGTAACACCATATAACATATAACTAATGACCATGAAAACTCATCGTCCCCTGTACATCCCCTCGGTGATTCCTGTCTCTTCACCTTTGCTTATACAGTTCTATGTCCTCTTATATATTCTCTGCCTGATAAAAATGCTTTAAAGTTCAAATAAAAGGTGATGTACTTCCTGAAGTATTTCTCCCTTTGCTCTTCACAAAGATTTGATTTCACTTCTTTTTAGGTTCTTATATGTTATTTTATATGTTACTTATAGCTTGCTAAATTATAAGAACTATATATAAGTATTAAATATATATATTGAATTGAATTGCTAATCAATTTTTAAAAAAACTTAAAAAAAAAACAAATTGCTTACTCGGCCAACTTCAACTAAATTTGTAACCATTACGATGCAGGCTGACTGCTCCTGCCAGATCATTCTCCAGAAATCATAAACTGTTTCATGGACTGGACCTATAAAAGAAAGTAATCAATCAATCAAATAGCATTTATTAAATATTTATCATGTGTCAGTCATTATGCTAAGTGCTAAGAATAAATAGAAAAAGTATACCTTCCTCTCAAAGAGTCTACATTTTAAAGGGGGAAAGAGCACAACATAAAATGGTATATAGAAGATAACAGATATGATGGAAGACAGAATTAGAGGGAATGGGTAGAAGTAGCTTAATGGACTAAAAAAAAATACTGAAAAGTTGTGTCTGAGCTGATTGAAGGAAGTCAAGAATTCTAAGGCAGAGATCAGGAATGAGAACATTTTAGGTATGGGATCAGTACAAAGACCTAGAGATGGAAGATGGAGCAATATATGTGACCAATATGTCTAGACCACAGAGTCCACAGAAGGAAGTAATGTGTCAAAAGTCCAAAAATGTGGGAAGGTACCAGTTGTGAAGAGTTAAATAGCAAATAAGAGTATGATAATACAAATAATTAGGAGCCATTCAAATTTATAGAGTTGAAATGGGAGAAGATGAGCAGACCTATGAAAGATGAAGTAGGACAGAGAGCTAAATTTAAAGGTTACCGCAAGAGTCCTGGCTTTGGAAAATTTCTATTCATTCAATATTTTTGCAGTTAATGAAGAGTTTGGATGTGAAAAAAAAAAGCAGAAAAATACATCAAAAGCAATCAAATGTATGGAGCAAAGTATCAGAAGATGGCATTTAAGTTAGCTCTGGGTCAGCATTAACTATTAAAGAAAAAAAAAACAACCTACTACAGAACATATTGGTATGTATATATGTTATATGGTAACATATTTATAGGCATAGATATTATTGCTTCCAATGACACTTCTATCATTTCTGCATTAGTTCCATGGGCATTTTCAAATCATCATGAAAAATGTATGGTTTCCACTCCCAATGAACAAAACAGCTCATAATGCTAATTGAATTAATGCCCATTATTCACAAACAATACACATTTGGGGGCTAATGAAGATGCACACTTGCTGATAAATGTTCACTCCCTCCAAACACATTGCTATGATGTAGTGCACTTAAAACAGTAAAACTTGAATGCTTTCCAACTTTAAAATGATGCACAATTAAACTAAATTACTCCTGGAGATATTATGGAAATACTTAGGATATGACCTCTGACAAAGCAGTAAACACTAGATTAGAGCCACCTGCTTCTATTTTCCATAAGACAAATGTGCAATTCTTCCTTCCCTCCCTTTCAAATAATCAGTGATCAATTGGGATAGAAAATTTAGACTATTTCCTGACTATGTTCCAGCCATTGTTATTCTTCTTTGTGTGGCAGCAGCAAGATTTTCCTGCCTTTTCCCCTCTTCTCTAGGAACTTAAGTTGCCTTGGCTCTTCTAAGCTCTTTGTCTGTCTGCAGTTTTGCCCTGAGTAGAAATGGCAATTAATTTAATATCTCATTAAAACAGTACAGGTTTTGGGCCACTAAAATTTCGTGCCAACAAACTATGCTTCAAGGAGGCAGTAACCTTATTCAAGGTGAGACCAGCTTCAGTTCCCCTTTACTAAAGGGATCTGTGATTCTTTTTCTGCTAATTTTCTTGGCTAGGTCCTCTGTTATGCCAAAATGCCAAGGACCAAACTACTTAATATGGCAAGTTACTCAGCAACTCTTAGCACTAATAAACTAATACAAGCTTTCACTTATATATATGTATTCCCCGTGGACAAAAGATATAACATGGCAGCTGTACAAATGACTAAAGAGTAGGTGTTTCTCTGTTACACTGAAAATGTGTTGCGTCTCTTTACTATCTTATTATAATTAAAGCCACAAAGGTTTTAACTTACCTTGCGTTGCAATATAGTGGCTTGGTCTCTGGTAACCCTAAAACAGCAAAACAAAGAAGTTATCATTGTGTAATGTTACCAAAAATAAAAGAATGAAGGCATAAGAAGGTATAGAAAACCCCTCATTAAGGTTAAGTAATAAAATGCTCAGAAATGAGTAGTGAACTTTTATGGTTCACCTTTCAAGCTACAGATATATTTTATCTGAAAAGCAAATATAAACATCTTATTAGAATAACAGAAAGTAATCACTATATGCTATTTCATGACCCTAATATACTTCATTTTATTTCATTAAAATAGTCCTTCTACTATGGACTTTATATTCCTTTAAGAGTTTTATGCCTTCCCATTGGTCTGTGGTGACACATCCAACGATAATGGTGTACAAAGATCTAGGTTTTTATTTTATTAACTCAAAATACATCACAGTGAATTACAAATGGACAAAGACATATTAGAACCATAAATAATAATTGAATATTTCAATGTTAGAGCTGGACAATGCATGTGTGCATAGAATTAACATCTTAATATATTTTGAAACAACCATTTTCTAGAAATGTGATGATACAACTATACCAACTGTATTTATGCATGTTTATTAGCTTACTTTGTACATACACACAATTATAAACATGCACACATATGGAATAAAATTTTAAAAAACCCCACAACCAGAAAAACTTTTTGATTGTGTATACACACATTCTCAGGTAAAACATCTGATTTTTTAAAAAAAAAATGTTGCAGTGTTAAAAGATAGTTTGCTAGCTATTTTGACATCAGAGAAATCCTTAAAGACAAATTCAAAATTCATTTAATTATCACTAAGTGTGGTGGTGGTAAGATTTGAATTTGTTGTGTTTGAAGGACAAACACCTGAGTATGACTTTTTTATGTCTGGATGTGGGTAGCTTCATTTAACTAGCCAGAATGTGCAAAGTGGCAAAGGATAAGGTTTCACTGAAACTCTTTGGGTAGGATTACTGGTCTCTAAAGTTTAATGAATATCAATATAAAATATTCAAGGAGGAAATCAATATTTTTACTTCTTAAAAGCTTTTTGTCTGGAGTGAACTTATCACCCAAATTCTGCCTATTGCATTTTATTTATAATAAATCAATAAAAAGGAAAATATAATAAATATGTATGGTGATCACTAGAATTCCATAAAATAACTGTGCAGTCCATTATTTGGTACCAAATGCGCTTTTCATCTGGGAAGAATTCTGGATTCAAAGTACTAGAAAGCTCTCAATAGGATATGTCTCACTTATAAAATATGCTTAAAGGGTAACTGAAGAAAATGGTATTATAAAAAGGTTCCAGTATATAAGTTTTGACAAAAGATTAACCTGAAATTAAAATGCTAAACAGGGAAAAATATTAAAACATTGATTAATTGGAAGAATTTAAAATGGTTTATTATGAAAAAAAACTTTTGTTTGCTAAATGGATCATGATGGGAATTGTTACAATATTGAGTATCACTGGAACACTTCAAAGGAATACAAATGTGTAATTCATACCCACTATATTTATAAAATTCAATCTTATGATTATTTAGCAATAGGTACTAATAAATCTAATAAACTAAAGAAATTTCAGTTCAAATAAGTAAAACGATTAGAAGTATAAATATAATTCTAACTAATGATTTTTTTGAATCATTCTTTCACAGACATTAGTATGGTCATCTTCAACTGTGATATTTTACTTTCAAATGTATTATATACATGTAAATGCACACACATATATATGTATAAAGAATATATATATAAAATGTGTGAATTGGGCAAACACATTCCTTTCAAAAGGATTATCAATTATCCCACAATTTTTAGATAATATATTAATGTTTATAATCCTATTATCTTTAAAATCAGATTGCAATCATTCAATTTTCATTTTCTTTCACAATAACTTAGCTACCAAATCTTAAAAAATGTTATTTACATATATACTCACTTATAGCTAAAATCTATAAAAACTAAAATACAGTAAGAAAATGTATGCTATAACTAATCAGTTTAAATACATTTTGAACATATGATCTAAATTTAACTTAATTTGATTGTCAGAAATGTCACTTTTTCGAAAACCACCACCACACTCCATAAACGATTTCCCCCACCCATATTGTAAAGCAGAAAATAAAATATGAAACATGAAGTTTCAGAATTACTAGTACACATCATACCATCCAGCTTCTCACATAGTTTGGGGAAAGGGGTGGGTATGGGGGAAAGCTAGACACAAAAACCATCAAGAAATAAAACTTAAATACTTGATGAATTGCAAAGGTGAAACATTTTTACCTTTTTTCACCCACTAGAAATAGCCAGGAGGGGGAAAGGGCTAAACTATCTTTTCTTAAACAAGGAACAGAAGTCACAGACAAAAAAAGAAAGAACATGTATATATATATATATATTTATCATATGATGTTAATTGGGTGAAGCATGCAGAGATAAACTAGTAATAGGCATTAGTAAGAACTGTAATTAAGAGTAGATGAAGTCAATATTTAAAATAGGGTGCTGTTATTTACATATAGTGGTACTTACATCCCTGTACAGCCAAATCTACAGCCCAAACCAAAGTCAGGTGTGAAAGAAAGCACAACAACGTCAGTGAGTACTAGGACGTAGAACAAGGAAAAGTGTACAGTTTGTTCTTTATTTTTAAAAGCTATCAATCAATTTATTGGTAGAACATGCAAAAAAGAGATTCAAATATATAGAAGTCAATAAAGTTGAAATAAGTATCACATGAACACTTACATCGATATAGTTGGCATTAATATAATCAGAAGAAGGGTCATCCTCAACAGGCTGCAAAATGACTCTGGAGTGGTCATCTGCAAATATAAAATAATAACAGCAACTGTTAAATTTTTATGATCTCCTAAGACCATTCAGATTTGAGATTATCAATATGAAATAACAGGCAGAGGAGAATCACAGATACTCTTTGATAAATAAATTTTTTGATGAATGGAATCATGTCTATGACTGAGATAGATTAGTGTATTGAGAAGCACACTGAACTTATGAATCAAATGACTTGCATCAACCACTTATTAGTGTAGTGATGTGATCATGGGAAACTCAACCAGTATATATTTTAGTTTTTTCTCCTTGAAAATGAGAGAAATAGTACTCTCTTAAAGGGCTATAGTAAGGATTAAATGGGATAAAATTTTTATTAAATGTAAAATGCCATATAAATATGAACTGTTGTTTTGTGGGGTATCCCAAAAGTCTTAGTGTCATTTTAAACTGCTATAATTTAAGAGTTTAAGATTAAGCTTAAAACCTTTATGATACTACATATATAGGCATTACCAGTTAGGCTGCTCAGTGGTATAATAGATAAAGTGTTGTAATAGGAGTCCGGAATATTTGAGTTGGAATCCTGCCACAAAAATTTACTAGCTAGGTATGTGATTCCCCCAAAATTACTTTAGCCTTCTCATCCTGTTTCCTTATCTGTAAATGGGAATAATATTATCACCGACCTCACAAGGTAGTTAACTTGATTTTGTTTTGCAGTCTTAAAGTTTAATATAGGTATTGGCAATGATTGTCATTACGAGAACTCCATGAAAATGTATGCAGACTTTAATTATTTGCATCCTTTCATTCTCCATTAGATACTTTCCAAATTTGCCTACAAGGCAGCTAAGTGACCCAGTGGATAGAGTGGATAGAGGGTCTAAAGTAAGGAATATTTGAGTAATATTCCTTTAGATTCCTAAAAATCTAGTTTAGACACTCACTAGTTGTTTGCTTTTGGTAAGTCATTTAATCTCTGTTTGCCTTAATTTGTTGAAGAAATAAATGACAAATTAATCAAGTATCTTTGCCAAGAAAACCCCACCTGAAGTATTGGTCGGCCATGACTGAATGACTGGACAACAAACTATAATGTAGTCTACTTTTAATCTGAATTGGGGAGAATGAGATTCCAGACTGTCTACATTAATGTCAGTTTCCTGATATAGTAAAAAGAGACCTGTTATGTCATGAATTTATGTATTTTAGATGCAGTTAGCATCTAGGAAGTCACAACATTCACAAATCAGCAGTTGCATCAGTCCCCATGCAGCCACTATAGAGACTTGTACAAATCTGAAACGTGCTCTTTACCACAAATAAGCAACAGATCTGAAGAGAGGTTCTAATTCTGGCTCATAATCCCATACGACTGTTAAAATAATGTAAAATTCTGAAGTTTATTTTAGCAACATGTTTTGAATTGTTTTTAATTAGAATAGGGTGCTCTAGGTTAATTAACAGCTTGTTACATCAGTTAATTTTCCTGTAATAGGATTAGTTTCATATGACAATCACTGTATTCTTCCCATATTTAAATCCAAGAAATTGAAACTAAACTCAAGGCCTAAGATAAAAAAAAATCCCTGATACTAACTCTAATCAAACAATTAGGAATTCAGATAACCAGGCTCTAAGTAGATTGCTAAAGACATGTGGGAAGTACAATACTCCCACCTTTAATATGTTCACTGTATAATACTATAACTTACGTAATCTATGAATGTTTTTTAATTACCCTGATATTTTCAGTTGTTTAATAACACCTCCATGCATTTATGGACAAACATGAAACCAAACAGCAGGCTATTTCCCCTGTGTAAGGAATTCGAGTTGATTTAATTAAATAAGGATGATGACAATCATGGCAATAGCTAAATTAAATGGCTGACTTTCTAAACAGATGTGTTACTCTCTGGGAGTCTGTTAAAGCACACAGAGAGAAATGGTAATTAACACAAAATCTGACCTCCACATGTTCAGTGAAAATGGTATGGGAACTTACATGCTATGATGTTTCCATATCGGTTCTTTGTTCTATTTTGATCTTTTTTAGCCACATCCCAAGATGCTGACTGTCCCTCAAAGAAACTCTAGGAAAAAACAAAACAAAACAAAACAAAAAAACCAACTGTCAGGAACCAATTTCATTCTCTAAATTAAGATCATACTATGCTAATTAAAATCATAGTGTAAGATCATACACATGGTACCAACAAGCAAAATTGATTTTAAAAATGACTAAAAAATAGTAAATCACTTTAAGTTCTCAGGCCTCAACTCCTGCTTCCGGTAATAAAGATGATCTTTATGTGGATGAACTAAAAGAACTGTAGTGATTATAAACATCTATATAATTGAAACTTCATGATAAAGAAAGAACTAAACAAAAATATTTGGAAGAAAACAGTATAAAGATTGAAAATTATTGAAAGAGGAAAAAACATCAGAAGCTACTAAAATAGTATGAAATCAACACACTTCATATAAGCTTCCAAAATAAAAATTAGAAAAAAATAAAATTTTGACTTTTCCATTTATTTTAATAGAATCAATACATACAATAAGTCAACTAACACACTCATTTTATATACATACATACATGCATTCAAGTCTGTATAAATAGACACTATGTTCCCCCCACAAAAAATCTTTGAAGCTTATGAGAGATCTTTTACTGATAATAAAAATTATTAATAACAGTAGATGTAATGCGAATGCAAGTTATTATTGTTATCATAACTTGCATTCGCATTACATCTACTCTATATCAGACTGTGCTAAGCACCTTACCAATATGACTCACACAAAGAACCCTGGAACATAGATCACACATCTGTAATTGTCTGAGGTCAGATCTGATCAGATCTTCCTAACTTCAGACCCAGAACTATAACCATATGCTTCTAATGGAAGGCATGCATGTGAGCTTTAACAAATGTTACCATAATCAGATATCTTGGAATTAAAAATTTTTTGGATTAGTTTATTCACTATGTGTAGTAATTTTAAAATGTGTATAGGATTTCTACTTGCAGAAAAAGCTAAGCTTCACTTAACATATCAAATGGGTTCTTTGAGGTCTGGTGTACACAAGAATTCATACAAAATGAGAAATATTTCTGGAGAGACAGTTTACCTTTACACAATTAGTTGGTTACCATAACTTATTTCTAGCAGTATTAAACTGCCAAATGGAATACTTTAAAACAAAGACTTAGTTATCTAAGAAATATGCACAAAATGAAGGTTTTTTTTTTTAAAGATCTTAACAAAATAAGCTGCATTTTTTTCATACTGATTTCAGTAGTAGATAGCTTTACTGAAATATACAGAAATTTTTCCTTTTTATTCTTAAATGGAAACTTATTAGACAATTGAGTGAAAAAGGAAGGTTTTTCTCAAGCTCACTATGTGGAGACTACATAGCTCTATCATTGAAATTTTCCTTAAGCATATAAAGTTTTAATATTTTACTTAAGAAAAGAAGATTCCTCTCACAGCTCATTCTTGCAAAAAGCCCCCAAAACCAAAAAACATAGATCTCCTCCCCTTCAAAAAAAACCCTCAAGAAAAAAAAAAGTACACATGCCATATAGATCAGTTTTAGAAAAATCAAATAATATATAATAAAAAATGTTTCAAAGTATGTTTATAAATTATGCTCTTCATTTAAATAATGACAATAACAATAATAATGATCTGGTTATGGGGAATACAGTAGCAATTGCAAATATTTTAGCTGACATTGCCTGTTGCATAGAAAAATGAGCAGAGGCCCTGGGGTCAACAGAGACCTGATCTTGAATTTCAAGCTCTAACATATACTATCTATAGCATTCTAAGCACACTTAATTCCTCTGGATCTCAGTATCCTATTTTCTAAATGGGGATATCTTGTTTATGTTACTTATTTCACAGGGATGTTGCAAGGAAAACATTTTAAAATGCTAAGAAAGTGACAAATAGCTTATTCTGAAAAGTAAACCTATTTATAAATTATTAAGTCTGCAAGCACTTATTCAGTCCCTATTATGTACCAGGCACTGGAGATTAAAAAAAGAAAAGATTGGTTCTGCACTCAAGGAATTCACATATCAATGGGATCAGAAAGCATGCAAACAATTCTGTACTTCAATTATATATATGAGATAAACTGGAGGTAAGGTACTAGGGTACTAGTATTAAAGAGGACTGAGGAAAAAAAAGGCTTCTTGTAGAACGTTAAATTTTACTTTGAGACTTAATGCTCAATCATCAGGAAGGTTCATCAACAAGGAATGTTGTAGTAAGGGATTCTTCTTCACATGAGCTACATTAGAAAGTTCTTGATATTATCTTTCAATTCTAAGCTTCTGTGTTCAAAGATATTAATTACTTTTCCAGATGAGAATTTTGAAACTATAGTGACAAACAGGACCCAAAGACCCAAATTAAGATACAAGTTACTCAAGTAATTTTAGCATTTAAAAAAAAAATCACTATAGATTTTAGATGTCGATGTTGCTTTATACTCATGAGCAATTTCTGTTTCAGTTTTCAGTGCTATTTCAGCACTATTTTGGGGGGGAGGAGGAGAGAGAAGGATAAGAGATGAGAGTAGGGAATTGGGGAATGTCTATTTTTTGCAATCCTCACAATTGGAATAGTACCTGGCACATAGTGGCAGGTTCTTGATAAAATATTTGTTGACTTGATTTACTATTGATATTAATATTTTAATTTTCCCTGTGGTATATGGCATGCTTCTATCATTGGCCTCTTTTGCCATATTCTCCATACCTAACTCAGCAGCCTATATATACACTAATAAAAATAACTTTAAAATTTACTCTTAGGTGTTCACCTCATATTCCTCTTTGAATCCATAGCTGTCCGATGTCTTCATGAGATTAATATGCTGTAATAAATCTGCCACCCTGATGGCCGGATGCAACTGTCCCGTCTGATATGGAGACTCTGTCCCCTCACAGAGGTAGCGAGGTACATCAAGGAGACGACTAGATTCTGCTGGAGCACTGTGGTTCTCATCTAGCATTTTCACAAAGTAGAGAAGTTTAAAAAAGAAAACATCATTTAACAAATATTAAAAAGTGTGAATTCTGGACCCTTCAGATCCCATAAGGAAGTAACTATCTCATAACAGAGGAATGGAGTATCAACTTCATAAAGACAAAACTCTAGGCTTTTGTTTTAGCTGCAAGTGTGAAGCAAATTCTAAGAGAATAATATTAAATCTATGTAAAATTTATTAAAATTAGATTTGTATCAGTTCTTACTCATTTTTTTTTTACTCATTTTTTCCCCTTCTTCTCTGAAGTCATGCAAATGAGGATCATGATTAAGCTCAGCCTTTTTTTTCCCTAGCTAGGTAAGTTTCTATTCAATGTCTTCACTCCTACTCTTCAAGCTCACACCATACAATTTGAAAGTTACATGTTTCATCATACACATCATATCCCAAGACTGAAGCTAAGTTACCATAATACTAACTTATGCTAATGAAGGGAAAAAACCAAAGGGGCCATTCCTATATAATATGCACATTTTAACTGGTCTTTTGGAGATAAGACTTTTGTCTTATCTAGAAATAAGCTTTTCATGAAACATTTTCTTTGCTATTTTGCTAATGTGCACATAAATATAATTCAGTTGTGTCAAAGTATACCAATTAATGCAAATGGTTTAAAAGAAAAAATACCAGGGTACTTCACATTCAAAACACTAAATGTAAAAAGTCACTTGATTGCACACGATCCCTTAACATATACTTTAGGTCAAAAGGAGAAAAGGAACAACTTGACAGTTCACATAATTTCAAAAGAGCAAAATGGAAAAAAAAAAAAAGTTATAATGGAATCCGAAAACTATTGACTAGCCATAGGCATATATCAACAGTTTGTCTGTTGCTGTTGAATACCTAAATATTTCTAATTTCATATAATCCCATAAGTAACCTAGAATGTACAATTCATATACCCATATCACTAATCCTACCCATGGCTCTATCCAACAGGAAATAGACCAGGATGTTTCTTTTGTGCTAATCTTCTATAGTGCAATATAACAAGCTGTACCAAAATTCCCTAAAACTGTCAACATGAATTCTTAATTTCAATATATTTACATTTCAATTAACCATGTAATACTATAATTGACGTGTACCAACCATTTTTTGTTATCCATACAAGAATACACATTTTAAACATTCTTATGTTTTATATAGTCTTTCTGCAGTGCTTTGCAATACACTTACCAGTAATAGGGACTTTAACCCAATGAGGCAGTAAAACACACAAAAACACAAAAACGTGAATATTAAAATTCCCATGTTGAATCATTAAATAATTGTCATTCTTAAGAAATATTTTAAATATTCCTAAAATTCTGAAATACAAAATTAAGCATAACGCAACTCTCTTCCAATGAAAACCACATATATCATACTTCAGTGATGAAGAAAATGAAATAAGGTCTGATTGAATATCTATCAAAACAAATTGGTTTTTTAAAAAAATCACTATTTTAAAAAGCATTTTCAAATAGTATTTCTTTTTAAAATAAATGAAAATACATGCATATAAATTGCTAATACTCTCAGTCCTAGTATTAGCTCTTTAGTTTTGCTTTACTCTATTCTTTAGGTAGCAATTTGATATACAGAATATTACTCTTAAAATACTGACAAATCAGGTAACTAAGGTTTTTGAAAGATGTTTACTCAGATATTTTTATTTTCTGATTTTCTGATTTCTGACAACTATGCAATTTTTAATGTAAGTTCCTTACTTTTTGCAATTACAGATCTGTTACTTGGGTAATAGGGAGAAACAGGACATGTCTTGTTGATACATGATTAAGTATCCAGATTCCTTAGTATTGCTCCTCTTGCCTCTTCAGCTAATAATGTCATCCTCACTTCTTTTTTTCATTGTGATAATCATCATCACAGGAGTCAAAGAGCAAAAAGGGTCAAGGTATGCAAATTTCTGCTTATCAATCATTTGGTTAGAAGATATCTATTCTGTATATAGAGGAGTAACTATATAAGAATTTCTATGTTGCAGTATGGAAAGAAACTTTTTGTATAACCAAATTAAAGTTCCATTGAAGTAAATCATGCTTCAGATATGACACAAAGCTAGTCAAAAAAGTTGACGTCATAATTTACTTGATCTGAATTAATTCTAGAGGTCTGGTAATCTAATGTAACATGTATCAAGAGCAGTTCATGGCTTAGCTTTAGTTAAGTTAAAATTCAGAATTAAAGAACGGACTATTCTAACCATGGCACTTACTTTAATTTTATTGCCATCTGAGTTCATAAACTAAGCAGTGAGTTGACTCTCACTCCACTGTCTGATAAGAATATAGCTATTTATCATCAGAAACAAGTTGCTCCAGGCACTGCACTCAATTAATATGTGGACAGACTGCACAACCATGCAAAGAAGTACAATCCATGCAGGGGTGGGTAATAAGGGACTAGGTCCTCACCTAACACAGCAGTTGGCACAAGTGGATCATTGGGCACTGCAGGAAAACAAAGCTCATGAAAAAATACATTATCCTCAATTTGTTTTTTGTCCCTTGTCCCTTCCTTCCCCCCCCTCTCCTTTTCTCTTTCTTTTAAAAAAAGGGATTATAGTCAAAAGAAAAGATAGCTCAATTAAATCTATCTTAATTAATAAGGGCTAAAAATTTAAAATTCAAATTTTCAGCTTGGGCATTTTCTAGTAAAAGGAAAGGGGTATCAGTTAGTACCATGCATTATACTAGTCACTTAGGGGAAAAAAAAACAAAAACAAAATATGACTGATAATTAAAGGCCAAAAAGCTACAAATTACCATCACAAGGATACTTATATTTGCTAAAGAATCTGAGGACTGAACATATATAGTTCACAGTATAACTCTCCTTCTGAATGGGAATTAATAAGTTATGGAGGAAAGAATTCTAAATTAGGAATCAGATTAACTGAGTTCAAATCTAGCTTGTAAATTAGCTGGTATGACTTTGGAGAAGTATAAATTGCATGGATCTTAATTTTTTCATTTGTATAATGGGGGAGGGGATTGGAGCAAATGACGTTTCAGGTCCATTGTAGTTATAAATTTCTGATTCTATGATGAAGGAATAAACATTGTTTAAACTGTTACAAAGTGGTATTCCATTTAACCTCTTCCTCAAGCTTATAATTGGTGATCTTTTTTCTACTGCTATTGACCTTTCAAGCTGGCACAAGTCATGGGTATTCATATTAGACAATTATTAAATGTTAGTAATGTGCCACTTCCAATCTTTTACTATGTTTGATCTATATATCATTTCAACAAAGCAAATTTCCTTTTTTCATACAATATAATGAAGAACTAAAGTGAAATGGATCAAAGTGAAATTCTTAAATTTAATATTAAGTTCTGAAATGAATCATGTAATACTTCTAAGTAATAATTTCAGACTAAATGAACATAAGAGAATATAGCAGGGTACAGAAAGGTAAAGTCAGAACTGAAAAAAAAAATCTGCAAACTAAACATTTCAGAAGTAATCTTCTTTCCTCTGAAAGATACAAAGATAAACCTTACAAATGCTTTATGCTCACAATGCTATTCCTATATCAAAAGCAGATAAGAGAATTGTACAGTTTCTTTTCTCATAAAGGCTGCAATTTCATAAGTAGAGTGAAGGACAAGAGTTTAAACAACAAAATTCCCAAATCACCCCAAATGACCATGCCTTTGGCCTCTGTGCCACATATTAAAGACAAAAGATCTATACTAATACTGCAACTTAATTTTCTAATTTTGCGACTTTTTTCATAGATCTTTGGTAGGAAGGCATAAAGAAGAATTTACAGGAATGGTGATCCCTACATTGACTCATAAATTTCCCCTTCAATATATGAAGGGAAGCAAGTCTGCAAAGGGAGGTGTAAATGGTAAAATGTAGCAACTGTGTTTTGTCATTAAAAAAAAAATTCTCAGTATGACTACATAATTAAAACTATCCTTCACAAGTTGGTGATTTGACTTGAAAAGATACAGTACACCTTGAAACTAAATCTTTCATTTTCATCAAGACTCTAGTCTTGAGACCATGAGACATGAGAAATATTTCAAAATGTCTTAGTCTGTTCTGATTAGAACTATTCTTAACCTAAATATGTAGCACTCAGTGAGGTCAAAAATCATTTTAACAATTCAGTAAAGTTCTTAATCAGATACTTACATCTTGGGCTAAAGTTATGAGAATCCATGAATGTAATGGACAGTGGGTCCTCTGCGTGAAGAGTGCTCTGATCAGCATAGCTCCTATCCATTGCATTTACCATATGGGTCATCTCCTGGCGGGTGTTCCCCATGGCATCCTTGCGTTTTTTAGCAAGCTTGCTGCCAAATCAACATATTAAAAGGAACAAGTTAGTATACTATTTGAAGAGGAAACTGGCAATATATAACTCAGGACAGCCTGGGAATAAAGAAACTTGTAGGATATAAGCACTAGTGGCAGTGGAAATCCCCAAAAAGTGAGGTTGAGATATACACATTAATACTTCTTAAATTTCATGAAAATATTCTATTTATGTTGTACTGAAATCTCAACATCCATGTCCTCAACACCTTTAGTCTGTCACATTATTTTCCCTACTCACCCCATTTATGTAATTATGGTGCTAAAAGGATATAACTATATTTTATAAAAATAAGCATAGAAGCTCATGGGACTCCTCAAATTAAATTAAATTTAATTTTTACTGTTTTCCTGCTGTGTAGTTTATTTCTCTGATCTACTTAAAGCTTTTACTATAGGGAAGAACTTAATGATTGCTTTTTCAAATTGTTTACTAAAACTCAAAAATATTCATGGAATCACATTTTGACTTTTCATATCATGTACTTCTATTTTCAATTAATAAATGCTTTATAAAACTGAACAATTAAATGCTTAGCAACAATTACTTTATTTAATAAATGGTCAAAAATTATTCAGGACTAGCAACTACTCAATGTAGCTTAAATGAGCACCAATCCTTAGATTCAAAGACAATATATGCAACAGTGCCGTCAAAAAGCCTAGGAGAATTTTATACATGTATGGCAAATTCAAAATTATCTACTATAATCTGAGTCCCAGAAATATTAAATAACATGCTCAAGATTATATAGGTTGTAAGTGGATTCAAATTAGGTACTATGACTCTCCAAACAGTGAACACCCACGCTCCACCATTGCATGAGTAAAATTTCCTTTTCAAAAACTATTGGTTGAAATACTGGGATGTATTTCAATAGATTTAGAACTAGCAGCATTAAAATTTTTAGTATTTGGAAAGTGATGTTTTTATTCTACGTAGCAAGCAAAACAACATAGCTAGCCACCTTTGCGCAGAAGACAAAAATATAAAATGGCAGGATAGCCCTTTCCATCCTAATGTTATGACATACTTAGAAAAGGAGAGGAATATTTTATATATTTTCTGAATTATTCAGTTTGTACTTGAGGCAAGTTCTTCAATGGGCAAAGCCCATTTTACTATTCTGGAAGTAAGGATAAGAAATACTTACTAGTTCTCTATAAAAGTTCTATGCAAACCATGTTCTAAGATTTCTTAAAAGGAGATAAAAAATATTCAAAACCCACAGATAATTCAAATGTGATGGCAAAGGTAATCAAGGAGCCCACTGCTAGGGAACACCAGAGAGCAAAGATTTTGTTTTCTACTTCTTTTCTAAAACCAAGTATTTGAAAACTGTAAGAGTTTGATATTTGATACGGGTATTTGTTGAATGAATGCTAAATATCTAAAGATCACTACTGATATCCAGCATTGTGAGGATCTCTATCATTATATGATCCAAAGAGCACTGTATCCTCCCAAAGTTATAACACCAAACCCCAGAATTGTATCCTAAAGTGGCCACTACCAGAGCCCATGACATTCACTGGTCATTCTGGAGTTCTTAGCTGCCTAAACTGCTTGTGATAGAGAACACCAAAAAAGTTTCTTAATAAGATTATATTACAGTAACTTAGATATGGCTCTTGTGTGACAGAATAATTGAAGCTAGGTAAATTGTGATTTAACACAGTATAATTGCCTACTTTCTGTTTCAGATATAAATATTATTTGTATGATGAAAATACCTTTTCTATTGTTATATCATATAATATATCATGGTAGAAAATTATTGCTTTTCACTAAATTTCATTGGCTGTAAATTAGAAAAGAAGCAGAGATACAAGAGCAGCAGATTAAAGATAAGTCATCAATGGAAAAGATGGATTATATATGTAAAGTTAGGTCAAAATTAAAAAAAAAAACCTTAGTAATAATTTGAAACACCTCACATGTGTAATTCAATTCTCATGTGCCCATTTTTTTTGTCCAAAAACTGGCATGTCATCAAATTTCCAAATTTGTAATTTCAGAAAAAATAAACCTACTGATAAATGATTACATAAAATAGTCCATGGTGAATAATAACATAGGCAAATAAATTTTACAGAACATTAACTATGTCCTCTGAGACATTTATTAATCATGTGTAGCAGAATGGGTTGGCCAAAAATTTATATGGGCTTGAAATCTGGGGTACTTATTTTCAAGAAAGCAATAAAGAACATGGCCAATACTGAATAAATCGAGGGCATGACATTAAAGGATGAAACTTTGTTTGGACACATGAATAATTTATTTGCATTTTTTTACTGATGAATAATAATAAATGATTGGGTCAGTGGGTGACAGCTGAAAAGTTTTTATGGCACAGATCAACACTAATACTTTAGATTCACAAATATGGATTATTTAACAATCTACATGTGTTCCCATAACTTTGTTCTTACACTTTGTTCCTCACAACAACCCTGTGAGGTAGGTTTTTATTTACCTTATCTTACAATAGGGAGTGGGGGGAAATGGCAGCAAGTTTTAAGTATTCTGCTCTAGAAACCAATTCCCCAAGGGATCTTTGACAACAGCTTGCTATTACATCATACTTCAATTTTCTTTCATTGCCTTTTCTAATTCAATATCAGAATTTTCAAAATACCCTCTCTGATTCATATTTGATTTGTAAGTTTTGTTTCTTTCTTCTGTATATTTTCCACAGATCTTAGCTTTTACTATGTCATCCTTTGGCTAAATTGATAGGGTTGGGAGAAGGATGCTTATATCTGAGTCTTGGTCACACACACTCTGTAAACACTCTCCACTGATGATGATCAGCAACTCATGTATAACTTCTAACAGTAGAAAGGTCCCTAAGTCACTAAAGTTAATTGACTGGCTCATAGTCACATATTGAACCCAGGTTACCCTGACTCTAAAGCTACTCCTCTGATTTAATATAATTTGATAAGGATAAAAAAAGAATTTAAAACTCAATTATATTAAGCAACATTTTGTAGCAGAGTTCTATGGGGAAGCCATCTAGTTATGATAAGTCTCAAGACTTTTAAAGCCTATTAGCATATTACCATAATTGTGAATAGTCAATTATATTATAGTATCAACTATGTTCTAAATGTATCTAAAATCTATAATTGGCTAATGTTAAGCATATTGATATTCTTATATCTATATACTCATTAATTCCTTACATGTTCAATACTTTCTTGTTCTTAGAGTAATCTATTTAATCTGAATTTCTAGATAGTTAAGCATTCATTACGCAACTATATAAGACCGACTTAAGTGCAAATGATTTTTACCTAGCTCCAAAAGCATAAATCTATGCAGGTGGGCATATTAGTGGGAAAATGTCCTAAAGAGGTATTAAATGGTCAGCTTCATGAACCATTCTTTAAGAAAAGAAATATCATTCATCATGATAAATTAGAAGCTATTTCAATTTACAAAAGATTGCTTTAATTCTTTTCAACAAAGTCAAATTGTTAGTCTTCTAACTTTTGGATATACTGCTATTTAAGCTGGCCTATGCAATGCAATAATTGTGTTAATAGTAGCAGTCCTAGAGAATGGACAAGAGATTATGGTTGTTCTTCCAGAGGACATAGTAAAGAAAATACTTCATAAAATTTTTCTACAATTCTTCATCTTGGAAAGTGAGTTTGGTAAAGACCAAACCTGCTTTGAAGTAATCAAAGCCAACCTAACTGCCTTAACCTTTCAGAAGACCCTTCCATCCAAAGATGACTCAGGAAGGCCTGTGAATCTTTTATAGTTTAAGACCCCATACCTAGAGCTAGAAAAACATAGCTGGCTTTAGAAGACATCTGAGTACAGTGCTCCAAGCCTTTGTAAAAGTATTTATACGAAGGTGTTTGGTCCTTAGTTAAATACTGCTCCAATCCCAAATTTACTTTAATTTATTATGAATTAGTTCACCCTACCCCAAACAACTCATACATTTTAATGGTTTTTACAATACTACAATTCTGTGTATTTTTACATATACTTCCTGACCCATTCTGGGCCTAGACAAAATGATTGCAATTAATTCCACACTTTCACCTTCCTAAATTGTAAAAAAAAAAAAATCAGTTTAAATATTCCTAAAGACTAGACTAAATTAATAGCATGTAGGTATCCTGAAGAATCAGGCATGACGACTTCATTTTTTAACCTGAAAGTATTAGCCAAATATAGGAATTAATGTTCCATATCCATGTTCGCCACTTAACCTGGTGAGTTATGCTATGATATTCTGAGGCTAAAGTATAAGTCTGGCATGGTGGATTGTCTAAAGCTACTCATGAAAAAATTGTAAATAAAAATTCAAAGAAGCTCAACATACGGTAATACAATATCCCTTTAAAAAAAATACTAACAAAGTCCAGAAATTCAAAGGAAGGAAAAGATAAACTTTCTGATTTTAGAGTCCAAGAAAAGAAATCACTCTTTGAAACTTTACCAGAATTATAAAGCCCTTTCTTCATTTTTTTGAAAAGGGATACTGCATCTTACACACATGTAAAGAAGAACGTCACCCATTTTCTACTTACAGGTAGTAGGAGTAAGAATAGTAGCTCCTCCTGGCAAGCAAATCACAGACAGTGGAAAAAGAGAAGCAATGGTGAATGAAAAGCGTGACTCTGTCACATTCAATAAAGCAGAAAAATGTGCGTTAAAAAAATAAAATAAAACCAAACTCATGTTTCTTCAGTTAGCAGTTCCGCTTGCTCCATGCATTGATTAGACTTCCTTTGCCATGCAATTAAACACATACAAGCAATACAAAAATGAGTTCTGAAAAGAGATCACTTGAAAAAATAACATGCTGATATTTTATTTACTGCCCCCCCATGGAAGAATTAAATGGATTGTGTCTTCTCAACATGCAGTTAAGCATAATATGATCCATTACCATCTAGATGTTATGACAAATGGAACAGCTGTGTATAGAACTTGTGCACTATGTAAGTTTTTTACTTTTTAACTATAAAACCTAAACATCTAAAGTTTTGTATTTTGTACATAGAATGAGACCTATGTTTATGGAAATAGCTACTGTTTATTTTTTTTAATTCCCAAAGGTACAGGGGTGTATACATATGTTATATAAACATACATATGCACACATATGTGTACATATAAACCATACACTATATATACACACACACACACATCCATAAACATTTTTAGAGTAGATGCATGTGAACACATTCACACACACAAATGTTTACTGTATTGAAACATAATTTTAACATTTTGGTGTTTGGAAATGTTAATGTATTCATGCTGAGCATTTTAAAATATCATATATAGAGAAATATATGAACCAATGAAGAAATGGCATAAGTCTGGAAATATTTCAATGGCGATTAAATTAAAAAAAAAAATGACACTGCTTTTTGAAAGATGCAATATCCCTTTCCTTAGCCTAACCACTTACTTTTATATAACTCCAATTGTACTTTTATTCAACTGAATCTCAATTCATTCTTTAACAAAACAACCAGAAAAACACAACCCCCACCCCTTTCAATACGTGAAGTAATAAGAGAGAGAGCTGCTTACCCACTCATATTTTTCCCAGCAAGGGATAGAATCATATTTGAGAAAAATGGAGGATTCCAATAACATTTCATACGCTAGGAAACTAAATAGATCCATTCTTTCATCATTTTCTTTGGAATGATTTTTATGGTAAAAGGGATACTACAATATGAATTTATTGGCAACATATGCTGAAAATGATCAGAATTTTTTTAAACATTCAATTTCCTTAAAAAAAAAAGTATGATTCCATGTGTGTATGTATACATGTATGGAAGTCATGTTTAGAGCTGTTTTTAACTTGTCCAAAACAAATTAGCTAACCTTGTCATATATCACTTTATTTTCTGAAGTTTTTATATAATCATCATGAATATACCTAAAAGACCCCTTATAAAACCCACAACTAAATTATCTGGGAGAAGGGAAAAGAAAAGTAAGCCCTATCTACCATTCTGCTGAGTAGAAAAACAAATAGATTATAATTATGAAAAATGTTCAAGCATTAGAGACTCATTAAATAGGCCAACTTTTCTAACCTATTTTAAATATGGACCAGAAAAAAGTTCATCTGTGGTTTGTGTCGTTGGGTCACTGACAAAATATTATGCCTAACATATGATTGCCTTGAAAGATTAGAGATTTGCCACAAAGAAAAATTGTTGTTATTGAAAGCATGTGTAGTGACAGCATTACCTTACTGTTCTAAGAAATTTTTATTTCAAATAAATTTTTTCTTAAAAGGAAGGGCCAGGATAAGGTAGGCTGTCAATATAAAATGTAAAGGAATATTAACAGTTTTCAAATTCCACAAAATAGCTTAGTTTAGTTAAATCTATCCCAGGTAGAAATGACTAATGATATGTAATTGGAAGCCACTCCAATATGCTCCTTTATCAGACATAAGGTGACTACATGGAGCTTAATGATGAAGCAAGGTTGTAATTAGCTGATGAGCTAGCAATAGTTAGCCCGAACTAGAAACAGCATGATTAGTACAAGGGTATAGGTGAGAATCTTATTGGCCTTCATTTCCAAATTTGTATCACTAAGAGACTAGCCAATTTTGTTTCTTGTTTCATGTAGAATGTAATTCTCATATACAAAGGTAGACAACAGAGAAAAGGGAGAGCACTATCGGAGAAAGCACATATGTAGCTAACTAACACAAAACACTATAAGCATACCTAATGTTTCTAATGCAGACGCTTCTTCTCCAAGTTATATATCTCCAGGGTGTCATTGTAAAGAGGCAATAAATTAAAAAAACTAATGGAACCATCAAAAACATGTAGCATGACTCTTAGCTACAACTTCAATGTTTTATTTCACTTATTTAATAATAAAAATACACTATTTTTCAAGTGAACATATGCAACATTTACAACTAGTAGATTTTTCCATTAAGAAATTCATAAATCAGAAAACAATGCTGCACAGAAACACTTTTAAGACAGACAGCTGGGCCTTTTGAAAGACAAACTGGTTGGTGCAGCATATCCTAAATATACAGACTTGGAGACATAGTGGTAGAGATTAATAGAATACATCAGCTATATTAATTAGAGGATAGTATTTCTTTGAAATACTGATAAAATGATTATGGAATGTGACAAAAGATTGACAATTTTCAACCATGGAAAAGTGTGCATCTTGATATAGATATTTAAAAAAGTAGCATTTTTTCAAATTAATTTCCTAAAGAGTTGTTGAAATTTGAACAATATCTTTTTAAAACTCCAGAAGATGGCGATATTGGTTGATGTCTTACAAAGAATCTTGAATGCTGAGAAAAATAGTAATCAAAAAAAAAGCCCTGAGTTTCATTTTTTTTAATAATGAGGTTTATACACAGTGAAGATATTATAATACAGAAATTGACTACATAATAACCAAATTTTCTCTGATCTAGATTTTTAGTCAAAGTGAACATATAAAATGCAGTTGGTAAAAACATATCATGATATAGCAGAAAGCATCAAGAGCTTTAAACCAGCACATTAGGGTAAATTAAATAAATTTTTTAAAATGGATAACATATTTAATGATATCCTAAGCATTCTTGTATTTCAATAACTTGAAAATTTAATTTAATTTGGAAAATTCAAAATATAGTAGAGAAATATACATCCAACAATGAATTGCAAAGAATTAGTTACTTTAAAATATGAGAAATAAACTGAAGAGCTCAATATATTTTGAAAAACTAAGTTATTCTTGATGATGGCCTACACTGAAACATCCTGTAAGGAAAAATTTGTGGAAATTATTGGCATATATAGTAAGATAGTGGGACAAGACACCATTAAAAGGTCTTACCTTTTTTTGACAATTAATATGACAACTAGGAGGAGTAGGATGAATACCAAAATCCCAGCACTGATTCCTGCTATTTTCACTACTCGATCTGTTTGCTTGGCTGGATCTGGAATCACCTCCGGCTCTTCTGTTGCTGCTGCTAAATAATTTTTTTTAAATAAGGAAGTTATTGAAAGCACATTATTATTATTACAGAAATGAAAATCTTCAGAAACAATTCACCCTCCCCAAAGCAAATCTATTTTGTTTATATAAAAATAGAGAAATATAAACGTGAATGAGCTCAAAAAGTTGGAAAACTGACAATTCAGGTTACATATAAGGCCAATTTTTCAACAAGAATGATGCTAAACATCAGAAAGGATATCCAGATAAAGTGATAGAATTTGTTTTTTTTTTTTTTTTTTTGCATCTGAAACTGTTCTGGGTTGTCCTGTTTGATCATAAAGGGAAAGATAAAATTTTTGTTTGACAATTTAATGGCTTTAAGAGATACGATAAATAATTTGTTGGACAGAAGGGACAACAACAAAAATAAGAACATTAAATATCTTAATTTTTAATTAAAAACCAATAGGAGACAAAGGCTACAAAATAGAATTCTGAGAAAGCAGAAGGTTTAAATATATTTTATAGTCTTTCTACTTTAAAAAATACAATAAAATGATTGGCTGCGATAAGCTATCAAGATGTAGTGTGTCTTGTGCTGGAAAGACAAAAAAGCAAAACAGAATGGGGAAAACAAAAGGTGTGCTCAAATTTAACTAAAACCTACCATTATCAAGTACCATCATCATAATGTAAACCAGCTCTACACCCCAATAGTTACTGCAGACAAATCCTGATTTTAGTATAAATGGGAACAAGCTCAAATGATGTGTGTGTGTGTGTTATTTAAGTGTGTGTGTGTGTGTGTGTGTGTGTGTGTGTGTATGCATACATTTTATATAAAATGTTATTTAGATTAGATTTTTAAAAAAGAGAAGCAGAAATGAAGCATACTGAATCCTAGCTTTGGCTATTTCATTTTGAAAGTAGGAGGATCTACACACAGTAATGACTGTGTGTAGATGTGATTTCAAAGTACCAATGAGAAACCAACCATCCTTCTCATTCAACAAAGTGTGAATTGGCTTCATTTTATGTGGTTTCAGCCACTTGACCTCAAGCATTTCCTTATGATGAAATATGGACCATGTTTACTTCAGTGAAATCTTCAGTTTGTCATGGTGGCGCAAAGGAAAGACTACTGTATATGAATCAACCTTAGTCTGAGGCTCATTTTTCTGCTATCAATTTGAATGACCTTAGACATGTCATATTTCCTTTCTGTGTCACAATTTCTTCACCTGTAAAAGATTCTTTAAGTCTAATAGTCTATGATTGTAAGTAAAATTTCTGATGCAGAGTCTAGGTCTTATACATCTTGAAGTCCCTCTCAAAAATATGCTCAGTGTCTTGTTTAATGCAATTGCTCAGAAAACTGAGGGAAACAGAGTAGTCACTTGCCCAAGGTCATACAGCTAGTAAATCTCTAAGTCTGAATTTGAACTAAGGTCTTCCTAATTTCTGGTTCAGCATTCTATGCTATTAGTCTTGGCTCAGATACTAATTAAAATTATATCTTCTTCAGTAATATTCAGGATAAATCTTTCATTTTAGCATTAAACATTTGGGAGGTAAGAGATGTGATCTCCCCCCCCCACCCCCAAAGGAGATCTCCTATGGAGAATTATATATTTCTGGTGGCTCAAAAAAAATTCTTTCTAGGTGATGCTTATTTTTTTGGTTACTTTTGCACTGCATTCTATTAAGAACTAAAGTTAGTTTATAGGAAATTCTTGGAAGTTTACAAAAATATGGTGTTTAATATGAAGCAATCTTTAGAACTGCTGAAGTTTAAGCAGAAGTATATGGCATTTACTTTGACCTTTTATGCATGAAGGTAGATACCAAATATGTTCATATGTGTGTATGCACATACACATTATAAAATGTGATTAAATGAGCATGTGGCAACTATAAAATGGGTAGTCAATAAATCATATTTGTGTGAAATAATGGTAAATTATATAAAATTCAAAGGAAGAAGAATATACACTTAGAATTTTGTTCAACATATTTAAGAAGCACTTATCCCAAGGCAAAGAAAACACAAGAATAAAATCATGAACGTAGGCAGGAATATCACATGGAGACCAGATTAGAGGACAAGACCTGTGAGTTTTCTTGGCACAAGGAAGTCTTTAAGTACAATTCAGAAAAAAAAAAAAAAGTCTTGAACTCAAGTTTTATTGATTTGGAGGACAGTTCTTTCTTTCCTCTTTTTTTTTTTTCTTGCTGAGGCAATTGGGGTTAAGTGACTTGCTCAGGGTCACATAGCTAGGAAGTGTTAAGTATCTGAAGCCAGATTTGAACTCAGGTTTTCCTGACTTCAGTGCTGGTGCTCTGTCCACTGCACCACCTAGTTGCTCCAGAGGCTGGTTCTTTCTATCTATTTGTCCACACTGTCTCTCTGCAGATATCTGATTAATATTGCTTTGAGAGATGTGACTGACATAATGAGGATGCCTTTCATAAGTTCTGTGTGCGTTTGTTTCTGTGTGTGTGAGAAAAACAGTTAAAGTAAAGTCTGATTTTCAGTTAAGGTCTAATGTTAAGTGAAATAACAAGCGGATTAATATTGTGCACTACTTAATTTTCTGTTCCCAAGATTGATTGTCACCTCAAACCTTTGGTTTTCAATTCGACTCTGTAACTTGCTGAGTTTTTCCATTTACTCTGATCTTTCCTGATTTTCTCCCCCAGTATTTATTGTACTCATTCTTATTGAAACTTCTCAGTCTATACCTTATTTACTTGTGTTCCTGTTGTGTCATCTCAGCAGGATGTAAATTCCTTTAGAAAAGGAACTGTATTTTTTTTTTTCCATCTTTGCAATTTAAACTTATATCTGGTATAATAGGAAATCTAGTCCATTTAATGGCCTTTTGTAATGTTCTTTGTTGTTTTTTTTGGGGGGGGAGGGGGGGAAGGGGGAGGGTTCTCTGGAAGCAGCCTTCTTTTCAGCTCAATAATCCCCACAAGAGTAGCCAGGGGTTAAAGTCTAAATCCTTTATTATCTCCTTCAAAGTCTTGTCTCCTTGCCTGGGGCTTCAGCCAGCTTTCTTAGAGGCTTTCTGGAGCCTTGGTTTCAGTGGAGAAGTGGAGGAGGCCAGCCCTGCCACCAAGGTGGTGTAAGATAGGATGAATGAATCTGAGTCCAAGAGCTTGTGCTTCAGTCTCCAGTCTGCTTGTCTTCTCTGCCTCTTTCTGAATGAACCTGGTTGAGTCTCCTAGCTTATATGACCTACACTGAGTATAAACCAATCATTATATCACTAGGAAACCATTATTTGTTGTAAGATTAAATCAATCATACTGAATTTAGAGAACTATTAATTATCATGCTAAACTAGATAACCATTGTCTCATCAATTCCACTGAATTAGCACCTTGTAAGAATCTTTGTTTCAAGTTCAGAGTTCTGGCCCATAACAGCCTTTGAAATGCTAAAATTTGTGTTACTGGTTCTTAACACCTGAATGATTACCCTTGGTAATCATAGTATAAGCTTCCGTATTTGTTTCTCAGTTAAATGATCTTCTTAACATCTAAAAATCAAATGATCAGCAGTCATTTATTAGGACAAAAATGAGAGTCCCATTGTTCAAGAAGTTTAAATTGCACTGGGGAAGATAACAATACACATATAAAAATACATAATATATGAGGTAATTTGTGTGTGTGTGTGTGTGTGTGTGTGTGTGTGTGTGTATGTGTCTGTGTGTGTAGGGAGATGGTAAATCAATTCAAGTATTAACTGCTGGGTGGATGAGGAAAATGGGGTCACAGCAAGGAAGCTGGGTCATGCAGTAAAGTGGAAGAATAAATCTATAGCCAAACTCTGAAAGATTTTAAATGCTTGTCAGAGAAGTTGGTATTTTATCTTAGAGACAATAGATAGCCACTGTAGTTTTTTAAGCAGGGAGATAACATGGTAAGACCTATGCTTTGCAAATGTCACTTTAGAAGAATGGAATAAAAAGAGAGAGAGACTTGAAGCTGAAAGATCATTTAGAAGGATATTGTGATAATCTAAATAAAAAGTGATAAGGCCACTACCTTAGTAATAGAGAGAAGCTAACATACATAAGAAATGTTGTGGCAACTGAACACACAAGACTTGTGAATATTAGCTAAAGAGCAAATAAAAATATTCCTCAAAAGTGTACCTAACACTTGATAATTTTAGATCTTGACATATGTGTATAAATGTATTTTTTGAGTCCTTGTCCACCACAAATCTATTAAAGGGATTAAATTTCCTCTTTATAACATGTCACTTAAATGTAGATTTATTAGTGGGAACAAAGGCAGTAAGAACAAATATTACTTTTCTGTCTTTTTGATCGAGATAAAGTTATTGGCAGTGACTATACTCCAGAGCCCTCCCCATAACTTATGCGCAAGTACTAAGACAATGTAGATCTCTCTTTCTGCTAATACTTTTCTTTATGCTATAAATCTTTACTTTCTTATCATCTAAAAAGTATTCTCAGATTCCTTAGTTCTCCAATTTTGCCAAGATCCATTTAACTCTGGACAATGATAAATATCTAAACTAGTATATCACTTTTATTGAGCAAACTTCTGAAAGTTATTTTAATACAATATTTAACTTACATCATAAATTTTACAATATAGGGATTTAGGTGTATATTTAAAAATATAAATTTTAAATAATACCTAATGTTCTTTAAATTAATTTTATTTCTTGAAGAAATGGAGTACAATTTCATAAAAGTTAAAGCAATATTCAAGAATAATTCATTGAGATTCTTGTATAAATAATGTAATGATCACTTATGGTACCATATCTTTAATTTTTATATTGAAGTCCTATTTTAATGTACCACTGTAATATAAAGGTGGCTCCAGCATCTTGAAGGTTTTGTGAGGACATCATAAAACTCTGACTAGTTATAAACATTGAACTAGAAAAGCTTTGGATGAGAGTCTAAAAAATGGATTTCAACTTTTTCATATACGTACTAGCCTAAGTATGGGAAGATTCATCACTTAGAAAGGTAGTCGTGTGTGTGTGTGTGTGTGTGTGTGTGTGTGTGTGTGTATACTTTTACTGTGTTTACCACATACAAATATGAGAAGCTCATGAAATCATCTATTTGAAGGAGTACCCATCTGAATTTACTTCAATTTAACAAGTATTCATTAAGCTCCTGTAACATTTCATGATGAAATGAGAGCCCTGGAGAAATAGTAGGTCTGCTTCCAGCTCACCCCCAGTAGCCGTCTTTGAGAAAGAAAAGTCAACAGCTATTTTACCATTAGACCTGATGAGCCTTTTTATATGTTTGCCTTGAAATCTTACATACATGTTATCTCTACCATTAAAATAGGAACTTATGAGATCAAGGATTACTTTCTATTTGTATCCCCACTGACAGCTAAATACTATATTAGAAAAAGCAAAAGGATTGGAAATCAGGAAGATCTGATCTCCAAATATAGCCTTAGTAACTAGCTGTGTGATCCTGGGCAAGAAATCACTTAACTCAGTTCTTTCAATTGTAAAATACCACCTAGCTGCCAGAATCTAGGGTAAGGATCAAATGAGACAACATCTGTAAAGCACTTAGCATAGGGCCTGAAACATAGCTGTTGTTCAATCATTTTAGTCTAGATGCACTTAACTATACAATGCCCAATGGGGAAACAAAAAGGAATAACAATCCACAAGGAAATCCCAAAGGAATCGGGGGAATACTATAGATACAAAATTTGCCATAATACAATGTAGAATGTGGAAAGTCATAACCATCACAAGGAAAAAGTTTGGGAATTCCAAAGATTTTTTTGGAACAAAGATGAGCACCGAAAACATGATGTTCGAACTAGTCCGGGAAAGACCGGTATTACTTCATAAGTTAATTAAGCATTAAGCAGAAATGAAGTGTCAATGTAGAAAACATCCCAAATAAAGGGAACAGTGTGATTTAAAGAGGTGCTAGTTCTTTTCTTCTCAAAATAGATGTTCAAAAATTTTACTTTATATAAAGTCCTAATTCATGATGCATCTTTTTATATCAAATGGCAAACACATGGTACAGTGGGTGGATTATTAGACTTGGAATTAAGAAGATTTCAGTTCAAGTGTGGATCATAACATAGCATTTCCACTGTTTTTGTTACTGTTTAATTGCATTTTGTTTTCTTTTTTTTGTCATTCTCTACCAGGTCATACCCCCTAATCAGGAGTTTCTTGGGTTTATCTTTCTTCTTCCGGTATACTACCTCACTTAATGAGTTCATCAGCTTCCTTTGAAATGACCAATTCTATATTAATGTTTTTCAAATCTTCCTACCCCACCTTAGCCTTTCTACTGACTTCCAATCTCACATCTCCAACTGCCATTCATACACCTTGAAGTGGAAGTCCAGTAGATATCTTAAATTCAGTATGTTCAAAACAGAACACTTATTTTCCCCTACCCCCCCTTCTTCCAAACTTCCCTATTACTATAGAGAATATTATTGTCTTCTTAGTCACTCAGGCTTCAAACACAGGAGTCATCCTCAAATTCTTACTACCTCTCACCAACCATATCCAATCTGCTATCACAGCCTGCAGATTTTACCTTTGTAAAATTTTTTCCATTCTACACTCTGACACTGCCACTACTCCAGGACAAACCCTCATCACCTCATATCTGAATTGTATATACAATTGTTTACAATAAAATATATTCTATTTAATTATTTTAACAGCCTGCTGGTGAGATCTGCCTGTCTCAAGTCTCTCCCCACTCCAATCTTTCCTTCATTCATACTCTAAATAGATTTTCCTAAAGTACAGGTCCAATCAAATCAGCTCCCTACTCAAATTCCAGTAGCTTGCTATTGCCTTCAGGATCAAATTTAAAGTGTAGTTTGATATTCAAAGCCCTTCAAAATCTAGCCCTCTCCTAGTCTTCTAGTTATTTATATTTTACCCCTCAACATATATTCTGATCCAGTGAAATGGTCTTTTTGGCTAGTCCACAGACAAAACATCCTTCACTTTCGGCTCTCAGCATTCTCTCTTTATTACCCATTCCTGGAATGCTCATACTCTTCTGCTTTGTCTTTCTGGTTTCCTTAAAGTTGCAACTAAAATTCTATTTATTATTGGAAGCCTTCCCAAATGCATGTTAATTCTAGTACTTTCCACCTGTTAATTATTTCTTAATTATCTTTTAATTATTTACAAATTGTCTCTTCCATTATTAGATTGTAAGCTGCTTGAAGACAAGGACTCTCTTTTGCCTCTTTCTACATCCCTATTACTTAGTACAAAACTTGGCACATAGCAGGCATCTAATAAGTATTTATTGATTGATATATCCTCTTATGGTTGGCTTTGTACATATCTGTCTGTATGTTATCTCTCCCTGTAAGATTGTAAAACTGTAAGATTCTAGATGCTAGGGAAGGTCTTTTGCCTTTTTTTTTTGAATCTCCAATACTTAACTATACTCAATAAATGTTTATTGTTTTACTATATGTAATGTTTTATTATACTCAATAAATGTTTCAACTCTGGGGCAGAGTAAGTATAAAGTCAGAGAGGTTAGAGATAGAATGTTTATATGAGAAGTGCAAGTGGCTCAGTATTGCTAGAGTATGGAGTATTTAGAGAGAACAAAGTATAGACAGACTGAAAATGTAGGGAGAAAAAAAACTTCAAAGAACTTGAAAAGTTAGACAGAGGATTTTATATTTGATCCTTGAGGTAATAAAAATAAAAATTACATCATTTATATAGTGCTTAAACATTTGCAAAGTTGCAATTAAAATAATAGCACGTATTATTATTATATTTATTAGTACCAGCATTTTACAGATGAGGAAATAGAGGCAGACAAATATTAACTAATCTGTCCTAAGTCATGGAACAAACAAATACCATAATTGAATATGAACTCAATCCTTTCTGATTCTAGGTATAGCATTCTGTCCATCCATAGTGCTAATTAATGAGCAACCTACTAACTATTCCTAATAGGGAGCCACTGAGGTTTATTGAATGGGGAAGTGAAATGGTCAGACCTTTGCTTTACTTTGGCAGCTAAGTGGATTGGAATGGAAAGAGACCTGAATCAGGGAGATCAGAAAGTTGGCTACTAGAACAGTTTAAGAATAAGGTTATATATACTTTAACATACTTAAATGTCAAGTATTCCATTCAAGGGGCGCGGGGGTGGGGGGGGGGGGGGTGGAGGAGAGGAGGGGAAAATTTGGAGAAAATTTGGAACAGAAGGTTTTGCAAAGGTCATTGATCAAAAATTACCCATGCATATATCTTTTAAATAAAAAGATATATATATATATATATATATATATATATATATATATATATATAATAAAAATAAATTTAAAAAAGAGTAAGTTTATGTGCTCATGCATCAAGGTATTGGGTATATGAGAGTAAATAAAGGATAAATATGAGAGATGTTGTAAAAACAGAAGTGATTAAAATTAGCAATAGATTGGACATGTAGGGTCATGCCAGTGAAGAGCAGAATAGAAATCATATCAAAGGTGCCATTTTGGATTGCAAAATGTAAGAATAAGAGAATACACCTACTAAACTGCCTGCATTAACTAGAACTCATTAAATGGAGTCCAGAAAGCATACAGACTCTATCCTATAATCAGTTAATAATTCTATTTTACTACTTATATGAATTGTATGAAATGTCAGGATTACAATCTGTTATTATGGCCACCGTTCTCTTTAGATTCCATTTTTTAGCCCTTCCTAGCTTGTCCCATCATATTCTATTCCCACTCAGGTAATATTGCTGTCATCTCATTTTTGTGTATGATTTTTCCTCTGTTCTATGAAATTGCCTTAAATTCTGCTTATCCTGTGAAAGTTTTCCATGAAAAAGTAAAAATCTGGAGTTAAATCCTACACACAAAACACAGGCAGAGGGAGAGAGAAGGAGGGAAGGAGACAGAGAGGAAGGGAAAAGGGTAGGGAGAAAGAAGAAAGGAGGGAAGAAGGGAAGGAGAGAAGGAGGAAGGGAGGGAAAGAGGCAGGGAAGTGTCAATTTCTAATCAAATTTTATCTGAATTGTTTGATCTGCATTTTAACCAGATCTGGGATGAGCTCACCAGATAATTCTCATAATTTAGTCTCTTTCTACTCATGTTTCTTAAAAACAAACAAACAAACAAACAAACAAACAAAGGAGACAGCTTTATGCTTGAGGTTCAAAGCTACTTAATGATAAAAGTAAAACAAAAGTTGCCTAATCTTTTAATCATGTAATATTCTGACTCATCTGAACCCATTCAAATAATTCTTTAAAAGAATTGTGTAGACTTTTGGGCAAATATTATCCCAGCTCATCCCCATGCTTTTCAGCCACCAAAGTCTATTCTAAGTTTAAGACCATACTGTCATTTTCATTTTAACAGATGATGGTACCAATATAGAATTAGGTTGCCATGGCACCAGCAAGCCATGATCTTATGTATTTTCTTGTTTACCCAGCAAATTATCAAGAAGAAAATATGAAGAGTAGGCCTCTAATGTATTAAATGTTTTTAGAAAAATGATTCAAGTTGTACTCTAAGTAAGAATAAATAACCAAATTTCGTGATGAGTCCCAGGATTAGAATAAAAATTAAAACAATCTTTGATCTTTCTTATGCAAGCAAAATATTTTCTAATTCATTCATAGGGCTCAGTGAATAAAAAAAGATAAAAAGAAATGTAAATGCTGACTTTTCATGCTAAGATACCATATTATATTAATTTGATTTTTCAGTACAATGAGCATCATTCTTGAACTCTATGGAATAAACTCAGCATTTCTATAGGAATTTGTTAGACTTTTTAAACAATTGTAATTTGATTATCTCAAACTATTTTCCAAAACCCCATCAAATGACAGGAGTTATCATTCTTTGTCTTTTCTATATACAAACTTATCTGGCTACAATGATTTACATAAAATGTCCTTTCCTTATGAGGCCAAGGTTTGCTTACCTTCATTATTCTTATATATATTCTTAATACATTCATATTCTGGTCTCTGATTTAGATAGACTCTTTGTTTTTAGTTTTAGTATTTCAAAGTTATTTATGCTGCACTCAATTCTTAAAGAACTTTATTCAGCTATGAAACTTGGACTTCCTCTTTGGAAGAAAAATAAATAAATACATTTAAATAAAGACAAAACCCATGAACTTTGTAGGTGAGAAAATTCCATTAATATCTCCCTGCATAAAGAAGATAAATATTGTACAGCCAATTCTGTGGGAAAATATCATTAAGGAATCATTCTATGTATGTGCTTATCAACATTTACTTTTAATATTTTCCAAGATTTTACAATAAAAATACACATATATATTGAGACAGCAGGAGCAAAAGGAGGGAAAAGCCTCATATTATTTTATTATTCTTACAAATATTCCAATTCTACTTCTTTTACTTTATAGAGATTTATTTTTCTATATATTTCTCATATAGCAATAATTCTTGTGTATCTCGTGACCTCATCACCAACACTATCTTCCATTTACCTAAATGCATAAAACTTTGTGGGTGAATCCTTGCAGCAAAATATTCACAGTTATTAGACTACGTCACTATACGGAACAGACACATAAAGGATGTAAGAGTAACAAAGGCAATGTATAGTACAGAGTCCTGTACTGAACATGGAATTATCCTCTATTCAACAAAAGCAAGCCCCCAAGGCAAGATTGCTACCATAAGACTTAATGTCAATATATTAGAGGGCTCAAAGCAGGAAGAATTATTACTAACTTGGAGGGAAAGCTGAGTCAACACATGGCTGACAACAGTAGAGCAGAAAAGGAGTAGATAATTTTCAGATAGTATAGAGCACTGCATTTACTCATGTGAACATGTAAAAATATCAAGATTGGCTTGATAAAAAAGATGGGGAAAATTCAGAAGATACTAAGAAAAAGAGAGAGAGAAAAAGCAAAGAAGGAAAAAGGAAAAGGAGGAATGAAGAAGGAGTAAGGGGAGCAGAGGAAGGAGGGAGAATGAATAATAGGGTTTATCAGCAGAATGGTTCATTTGTTTCTAAGAAGACAGTGTTTAACTTAATCAGAAGAAAAATGGAATCAAAATTTATTGAAATGCAGCATGCCTGGCTCAGTAAGAAGGCAGATGAAAATTAAGTTTTGTGTAATAGTAATAATTTGACATACTTTTATGATGTACTGTTGGCTATCTGGCACCAAAGACTTATAATGCATCTCAACTGTTCAGTGCTGACAGAACTATATTGAATAGTGATAAGGATATGATCCTGGAGACATGGGCTTAACAATTCCATTGTATTCTCCTCAGATGGTCATCAGTCAATGCTGAAGACTGACTGAACACTTCAAATTGGAGTCAATTCCTCTCTACCAGAACCTCCAAATGAAGAAGAGGTTTTAATGCCATTAGTTTCCTTTCACATGACAAAAAGGCGGTTCTGATTCTATTCCACCTGAGATTTACAAGACTAAAGGTCTACTGCTCATATAAGTTGAAATTTTCCAGATTATATAGCAAAAGAAGGTTATCTCCCAGAAGTTCAAGGACTCCTCCATTGTTCATCTTTATAAATGTAAAGAAAATAGATTGACCTTTGACAATCATAGGGGAAATGTGTGTGTGTGTGGTTCTTTTAGTCATTTCTGACAAAATTCTTGTCAGTCTTCTTTAATAGATTATTTCTTCATCTGGAACATGATCATCCTTCTGAGAGTCAGTGTGGCGTCAAAAAGGCCTGAGGAACAGTCAATATGGTGTTTGCTACCTGACGCCTACAGGAGAAATGCCAGGGACACAAGTCTAAAACACAAGGTTCATTAATCTGACCAAAGTCTTAGTAGTTGCAGTAAATTATGACAATTTAGGTGCTTTGAGAAGTTTATCAGTCATTTCATGAAAACATGCTTGTATAGGTGCCAGATGATAGATGTACTTCCCAGGCAGCAATGGAATGAAACAGGACTTTGCTTGCTCCCATGATTTTAAGCAAGATGTTTTCAGCAATATTGTCAGATGACTTCAAAGAAGATGAAAATGGAATCAAGGTCAGCTACTGCACTGATGGTAAACAATGTAACTTGAAAAGGCTACAAGCCAAGACTAAAGTGGAAGAAGAGTTGGTACATTGTTGCCCCTTCCCTGCCCCCAGATAATTATGCACTCAATGCAGCCACCAAAGCTGAGATGCACCAAAGTATGGATTGATTCTCTGCTGCTTGTACTAATTTTGGCCTACCAACACCAAGAAAACACAGATTCTGTACCAGCCAGCATCACACCATCCATATTTAGACCCATTCATTATAACCCATTATTAAGGGACCCCGAAACTAAAACTCCTTGAAGGAGAAAATCTCCTTCAACTCTTGCCTCAATAAGGGACCCCACCCTAGGGAAACAAGATAACAGTTTCATTCTGTTATCTAGGTGGGGTTGGTTCAGTCCAGAGCTAAAAGAATTCCAACCCTATTCAATTAAAGGAACTCATTCAATTCTATTCAAATTCAGCCAAAACTCCTATCATAAAAGAGCTGATCTAAAATCCTCTCTTTACAGAGGTTCTAAACATGCTATGTTATGCCAAGGAGGCCTCTGCCCACTGGAATAATATTCTTTTTCAGTGTTATCCTCTCTTTACCTTCACCTATTTCCCTAATGAGACTTTATGCCTCTTTGTTGGGATTTCTGACCTTACTTCCCAATGCCTTTAATAAACCTCTTTTATCAATCTAAGTTTTTGGGTTTGTAAATTCCTTTACAGAGAGCCTCTGTGCTGCCAGAAGGGGGTTCCCCAAAACTCCCTATCTTTGCGCCAAATCCCAAGGGGGTGTACAGGAACCAAACCTCTCCATTTGGTTCCCTGAACTCTGAACCTGCCACTAGACTATATCATTTAACTCTAATCACCAGAAACTCTTATCTCATTTGGATTCCTTAAATCTAGACCTTATCATTTGGTTCCCTGAAAGGGAACCCCAAAACCTAAACCTTATCCAGACTACCGACCAAACTGAAGATGTACTAGTTGTTGTGCTGACCTCATTGTTGTATGCCTGTGAAATTTGAATAGTATACCAGCAACATGCCAGGAAATGAAATCTTTTGTATTTGAACTGTCTTAGGAAGATTATGAAGACTCCCTGGTATTATACATTGAGGTCCTTTCTCAAGCTAAACTGCCAAACACTCACAGTGTATTGCAGAAAGTACAATTCCAATGGACTATCCATGTTGTTTAATTGCATATAGTTTTTTTTTTTTATTATTTTTTATTTTTCATGGACTATTCATGGAGAAAGACTATTTCATGGAGAACTCATGTAATTCAAGTGCTCATGTGGAGGTCAGAAGAAGTGATCCAAAGACTCAAAGTCTCTCTAAAGAACTTTGGAAGACATCACATGATGTGGGAAACATTGGCAAAGGACTTCCCAGCAGTCTTTTTTTTTTTTTTTTTAATAACAGCTTTTTCTTTTCAAAATATATGCAAAGATAGTTTTCAATATTCATCCTTGCAAAACCTTCTGTTAAAAATTCTCTCTCCATTGCTTTCCCCTACTCCTTCTCCTAGTGTAATGCTGGAGAAACTGAGGCAAGATAGAGATGAGAGAATATTTAATAATTTATTTAAAAGGGAGAGATTTACTGGGACCAAATGGATCTATGGTTTGGTCCCAGGGCTGAATGAGACTATCATCTCCAAGAATCCAGCAAACAATTCAAGTTCTCAATGACATATATACCCGTGGCTCACACGCAGAGGGTAGACTGAGATAGGGGCAGAGTCAGGATGCTAAGAGTGGGAATGGGATTCTGACAGGGTGGGGGGAAGGCATCAGAGATGACATAATGGGGGGAGGCACCCCAAAGATGGGGAGAGGCATCTTGATAAAATGGTATTTGATATTCTGATAGATTGAGATGGGGAGAGGCATTCTGATATTCTAAAATATAAGATCTTTTACCCTTATCAAATATTCTGATGATTAAGAGGGAGGGATGGTTTTACAGGATTGAGCAGAACAACTGAGACAGAACAATTCAGGGACAATTTACGAAAACTGAGTCAGGATAATAAGAGAACTGTGGCACAACACTAATAGCAAGCAATGCAATATGTTGAACACGTGCAATTCATATATATATATCTATATATATATATGTATATATATATACATATATATATATAGAGAGAGAGTCATGCTACACATGAAAAATCAGATTTAAAAGGGAAAAAATGAAAAAAGAAAACAAAATGCAAACAAATAATAAGAAAAAAGGTGAAAATACTATGTTGTGATCCACATTCAGACCCCACAGTCCTCTTTCTGCATGCAGATGGCTCTTTCCATCATAAGTCTATTGGAATTGACCTGAAACACTTCCTTATTGTTGAAAAGAGCCACATTTATCAGAATTGATCATCATATAATTTTACTGTGGCTGTATACAATGTTTTCTTGGTTCTACACACTTCAGGTAGTCAGTTCATGTAAATCTCTCCAGGCCTTTCTGAAATCATCCTGCTGATAATTCCTTATGGAACAATAATATTCCATAACATTTATATGCTATAACTTATTCAACCATTCTCCAACTAATAGGCAACCACTCAGTTTCTACTTCCTTGCCAAAAAGGCTCCAACAGTCTTTTCATGCATCAAAGAAGATACAGGGCTCTTAAAAGCAGAAATAAGTGCTATATATATTCAAAGTAAGTCAATCAGGATGCAAACAAGGACCAAATGAGGCTTGGCCTAATACCTATTGGTGCCCAATTAATGAGAATCAGAGTAGTTTAGTTTATTTTAATTTTTTTTTTGACTAGGTGAAAGAGTTGGTCTTTGCCTCAGTTGCTAACATGCAAAGCTTCATAAATGAGATTCACAATCACTGATATGAGTTTGGTCCTAATTGCCTATTACTTGGCAGGAAGAATGTAAACAACCTTTCAATACCTGTTGAAATGAAATGAAAAAAAATTAGGTGGACAAAACATTCTGTTCAAATTATGATAAGCAGTTACTAGATTGATGATTCATAATTCTAGTCTACCAATCCATATGTTAGGCAAACACTAGAAGTGGAAAATAAGTTGGGTCTAAAACTGAATAGGAGTGTGTGAAACTGTGAAACTGTGCATTTAATGATGTCAAAATTTTCTATGAAACAAGGCCCATCTTTTTAATATCAATACTCTTTTGATTGAGTGAAGCTTCAAGGAAAAAAAAATCTTTAAACAATTGAATTTGATCAAAAATTAGAAAACAATAAAAAGACATGATAGAGATAAATAGATAGTAGCACATTTCACTTGTACAGAAAAAAAGAACAAAAAAGTAATGCCTTCTCAGGTAGTAAAAATGTCTGCCTCTATCTCCCATCTCTTCTATTCCCAACCCCCTGAAAATACAGAAATAAAGGGGGAAGGTTAATTAAAAACACCATGTATTTAACAGGAGGGAAAAGAGAAGTTATTCCATGTTGATATTTATAAAAATGAATTCCTTGCATTTTTTGCAGATGAGATATAAAATAAGATAAAGCACTTTGCAAACACTATAAATTAAAATTTATGATATAATACTATATAAATAATATAAATACGTACTAAGATGATTATTTGCAGAGGAGCTATGAAAAACACATTTAATTAAATTCTTTTTAACAAATTTTATTGATGTATTGTTTTTATATTCTATATACACATATGCATAAACATATTTATATACATGAGAGAGAGAGAGAACAAATATTAATCAAACACTTATTATGAATAGGACAGGAGTAGGGAAAAAATGTCTGTCCTCAAGAAGCTTGCATTCTACTGGGGAATATAAGATATACCAAGTAATTAAATTCAATGTTTGAATAAAGCAACTTCAGAAGGAAAATATTAATAATTCAGAGATAGTGGGGGAAGAAAAGAGAACTCAGAAAAGGATGTGTAGATATAACTTATTTTCTAAATGTTAATTTTATGTTTCGTGTCAATAATTAAGAGTACCTTTACTAGTGGGCACATCTGATATTATATCAAGGAATCTTTTTGTTTTCAATTTAGATATTTATGCCATTCACCATTATGTTGCTGTTTATTCTTTCTTCATGACATTGGGGAAGTGATGCCCTGACATGCAAGTGAATTGGATTAAAGTGAAGTGAAGAGGGCTGTGAGGTGACTGCCTCACTTTCTTCTCAAGAGCCATTTGGGTCCAGTGGCAAGATGTTTATCAGAACAACTGAAAATAACCCTGGATACAGTGGGAGACCTTGGTTTTTCAAGCTAAAGTCTTTCATGGGTCTCAGTATTAACATTAGGTAAGAAATGAGGCAGAGAATAGCCTCTTTTACCTCTTTTACCTTGTCCAAAAAAAATCAATTTGGGAAGGGAAGATCCTAAGGATTTATTATTATGTAACACATAGAAGGAAGGAATAAGTCTATAGTGCTGCATGCAGTTTTGGCAAGATGATTGGAAAAGAATGGGACTGAGAAATGGAATAGAGAAATTATTGTTGAATTTAAATAGGTCTTCCTAAACTGAAAAGCAAATCAGAAAACTTGTCCAGGGGTTGATAATTTCCTTACTTTGCTGAGAAAAGAAACATATCCTTTACATTATTATTCAAACTCTCCCCTGCCTCTGGAAAAAGGCAAAACAAAAAAACAAAACAAAACAACCCCCCCCCCAAAAAAAAAAAAAAAAACTTGTCTGGATAAATCTATATTCCTCAATTTATTGAAAAAGTAATGTTGATTATAAAGATAGTCCTATATTTTAATTTAGCTCTATATAATTTAGCTCTTTAATTTAATATAGCTCCTACATTTTAATTTTTTAAGAGTGTGATCAAAATACTACATTTGATTTATATGGGTACTCTGGGAATCCACTCCTTACTTTCTAGCCATAATAACTATCAAATCACTAATTAGTTTGGGTAACTAATCTGTTACTATACTTAATTGTGACTAATCAATGCATACTGCATGTGAGGAAATCCTCCCCTCTCTCCTCACAACATACATATGCACTCATGCGTGCATGCAAAAAAACCCAATTGGAAGAATAATTGACACTTCAAAAAGAATATGAAATATCGAGACAGGAGCAATATTTTTAAAAGACTAAAAATTCAGAAAACATAAAAATGTCTTCAACAATTTCCCAGCACAACCAGCCATTGCTCATATTTATCTGAACATCCTGACATTATCTTCAGAAGGTCCTTAAGAGTTTAGTCTTCCATTAGCTGAATATGTCATGTGAGACATGGATGTTTCTTAGTTCTTGTTTCTAGCTGTGCTTCTTGAAATTGCTTCTTGGGATTATTTTAATCTTATCAAAGCCTTCATATGTTTTGACTCAAACTGAAAAAGAAGAGGCTCCTTCAGCTCCCTAACTTCCTCTAAGGAAAAAGTCCTACATGGCTGATCAGATAGTAGTTGGATTACTCCTGAAAAAGCTGATTATTCTGTTTATTGAGCGCATGCACATCAAATATTGGTCTTACTTCCTTCAGTCAGAACCAAAGTTCAAGAAGAATTTCACTCTTTAATATACAAAAATTTTAAAGAATAGCCAAATATAGTCTGAAAATTCATTCAGCATCAGAAGCTGATTCATCCCTTTTTATCTGAAAGTTCTCAGGGGAGGGAGGAAGAGAGGGAGGGAGGGAGGGAGGGAGAGAGAGAGAGAGAGAGAGAGAGAGAGAGAGAGAGAGAGAGAGAGAGAGAGAGAGAGAGAGAGAGAGAGAGAGAGAGAAAGAGAGAGAGAGAGAGAGAGAGAGAGAGAGAGAGAGAGAGAGAGAATTGTTTGTATATAGAACAATAACAGTATTCACATAGCACTGTAATATTTACAAAGGGGCTTAAATATGGTAACTCATTAAAACTTCAAGGCAAGTACTACAAGGATTGCTAACTATTTTACAAATGAGTAAACAAAGAAAGAGTAGTTGAAAATCATATACGACACAAAGAAATTAAAGGCTAAAGGAATAGTGTGAGTATAAGCTAGAAGACAGGAAGAGATAAAAACAAATACTTCACTCCTTAATGCCACTTCCCCAATTCCCAGATACACAAGAGGAAAAATATTCCAACTCACACTGGAGTGATAGATTAAGCATAATTGGCTATGTTTGACTCCAACTATATTACATCCACTAGCCTACCCCTAAGAAACTAATTCTCCTTCTTATTATCAGTTATGGGACATTTGCTACACTGCCTCATCTTCTTCTTCAGGAACATCTAATCAAATTATCACCACTTTTGTGAAGTGAAGATCACAGCTATCTTAGATAGCTCTTATTACCATATGTTATCACTTAATCTCATCCACCAAGCTCTCTGGAATCGGTGTTATATCTAACAAATAAACAAACAAACAAAAACTAGTCTTCATGTAAAACCTATGTTTTGCCCATGGAGATAGAGTATATATTTTAATCTATCTATGTACACATGTAGTTTCTCCCTTTACTCCAAACAGAATGCAAATCCTTTGAGAATAGGGATTTATTTCACTTTTATCTTTGTATTCTTAAAACTTATCCCATGCTCAATAAATAGCAGTGAATTGAATTTAATATCTGGGGTATGGTGAATAAACAACTTTATACAGAATGGAGGGGTCATATAGAGGAAAAGTATCAAGTCTGATAAGTTAAAGGATAGACTGGGAAGGGCCTCAAATGTCAAATTAACAAGGTTATATATTGTCTGGAAGCAAAATTAATGGTTTTTCAGAGAGTCAACATGATAAAAATCATGTTTTAAAAAGATTAAGTTGGTGCTAAGGTTTAGGAGTTGATTGGACAAAGGAGAGACTGAAAAGCAGGCAGGACATTTGGGAGATAACCGCAATAGTGTGGCAAAGATAAGTTCCTGAACTGGGATGCTTGGAGTGAGTGCATTGCTCTTCTTCATTGGCTAAGAGTGAAAACATAGATATGTGGGCATGCCCAGTGAACCTTTCAATACTGCAATAAACACAAAGATAATCTTTGGTATATGGCTATAGCTATTGTTTGGTTGTCTTTTTCTCGCTCTCTCAGGTTACTTTGATCCCACAATTTTTCTTCATTGTTCTGGTTCCATACTTCATTGCATCCTCATTCTGCATTACTACTAAGTTCTTGTTTTAAGCACTCCTACTTAGGTTCATTATGAAGTAGTTACCTGGGAATTCTGCCAATATTTTTTCTATACAGATTCAACCCAAATGAGTCAACTTAAGTTTTCCCCAGCAATGAAATTATAAAATCTCTGCTAATAACCCTTCCTTGCCACTTAAAGGAAAGATTATATGTAATGTTAATTAAAGAAATGAAGAATTTTTGGAAAATGTCTATAACATGGAGATAATACTGGTAGTATCTACCCAATAGTTGATATAAGAAGCAAATGAGATAACACATAGAAATCATTTTGAAAATCTTAAAGCATTCCATAAATATCAATTATCATGTTTCCCTTAATTAAACAGTGTGAATAGTTGAAGAAAATCATATACAATTTAATGTTTAAGTCTTTCCATTATGCAATGGGGAATAAATGTTGTACTTAAAGTCCCAGAATCACAGACCTTATCAGTTAGAAGGAATCACAGTAGCAACCTAATCCCACCTATATCTTAAAAGAATCTTTTCTATGATACTCAGTAAGTTGTCAATCTTTGCTGGAATGAATTTCAGCCCATTCTATTCTTGTGTAGCTCTAATTGTTAGCAAGTTTTTTTGACATCAAACCTAAATTTTCTCTGCAATTTCTATCTACTGTCCCTTAATATTCTCTCCGGGACCAAGAAAAATAAATCTAGTGCCTTCTCCACATGGAAGCCCTTCATATACTTGAAGACAACTATAACATTCCCCAAGTACCCTCTTCCCCTGGCTAAATATTCTCAGTATATTCACTGAATTCTCATATGACATGTACTCAATGCTTTTCATTATTCTGATTGCCCTTCTCTGACACTCTGCAACTTAGCAATATCCTTATTAATGTGGTAATATCTTTAATTATGTAGTAATGAAAAATGAATACCATATACCAGTTAATATATGATTTAAAGAGGGTAAAGTAGAACTAAGATCTCTTTATTATTAGAAATTATTTATGCCTCTCTTCAAGGAATCTAAGACTGTATTAGCTATTTGAAACTACCATAAGACTCACACTGAGCCTTAAATCCTGTAAAAGTCCTGGAATTTTGCAAATTGTTGTTTAACCATGTCCCCCCTATTACCTTACTTGTGAAATTCATTTTTTTGTACTCATGTGTAAGAATTTATATTTTTTCCCAGCGGAAATTTATCTTATTAAATTCAGCTTAGGACTCTAAGGTCTTTTGGGATCATGCCTTTATCATCCAAAATTTTAGCTATCCTTTCCGGTTTTGTGACATCTGCAATTGTGATCATTCCATATATGCTTTTTCTTAAGTCTTTGATAAAAATGCCAAACAGTATTGTCCTTGACTCAATGGGAGCATGATGTGTGTGATATAAGATAGGAATGCAATAGAGACAAAGGAAATATTCCAATATTATTTAAGGAAACTTTAGAAATGAGACAGTACATGTGAAAGAATTAGCCATAAACATAGCTCTCTTCAATAATGAGATGATTTAGATCAATTCCAATAATCTTCTGATAATCTTCCCAGAGAGAGGACTGTGGGAATTGAGTATGGTTCACAACATAGAATTTTCACTCTTTTTGTTGTAATTTGCTTGCATATTATTTTTTTTCCTCATTTTTTCCAGTTTGATTTGATTTTTCTTGTGTAGCAAGATAATTGTATAAATATATATGCATACATTGGATTTAACATATATTTGTACCATATTGGACTACTTGCCATTTAGGGGAGGGGATGGGGGAAGAGGGAGAACATTGGAACATAAGGTTTTACAAGGGTTAATGTTAAAGAATTATCCATGCATATGTTTTTTTTTTTAATAACTGAGTATAATTTTATTTTACAATAAAATCTACAAATTCAAATGACAAGATAATTCAGAGAGTGCTTTGAAATCTTTATAAAGATGTATTGAAAATATATTAAAGGTTATTTCCTTAAATTGTTCTAGTATTTCTGATATGTAATGCCAGGAGAAACTTTTTATCCCTCCTTTTGAAAGATTTGATGGTGTGATTAAGCTTTGAGTAGACTGGTGAAAGATTTCTTTCAAAATCAGAAATGAACTTTTGTGATTTCCATAGTATTTTACATTAAACATTAGTGCTATTTGCTATGAAAAACTATCCTGTGTTAGATCAAAAAATCCGTAAACATGAATGAATGTTTCAGTTTTGAAAATAGAAAGCTTTAATAATAAAAAAGAAGAAGAACTAGCCATAAAAGAAAGTAAGATAAAATTTAGCAATAGTCTGCTATAGTATGGCTGGAATGCCAAGCTGTAAAGTTAGAGAAAGAGTTTTCTGCTAGTTATTAAAAAAAAAAAAAAGGCAGAAATATGGTCAGATCTATATATTGGAAAGATTATTTTCATACTTTATAAAAGGTAGATCAGAGAGAAAAGGGATGAGACCAAGGAGAATTACAACAGTTTAAATAATAGATGATGAGAGTCTGGAAATGTGAATGGAAAAGAGGAAACAGACTCATGGGATTATGAGAGTATAGAATGACTAACTGATTCCACTGGAAAGATAAGGGAAATGAAAGAGTCAAAGATGACACTAAAATTTAATACTTATTTGGTTGATGAAGGTGAGCATGACATAATTCATAAGAAGAGATAAGCTGGAAAAAGGGAAAAGTTTATATGGAGAATATATTGAGTTTAATTTAAAATGCATTGATTTTGAGATACCAGTGAAGTATCCAATCAAATGAATGTGACTAAACACAATTCAGGGGAGAGTTTGAAGATACGTGTGTAGATTTGGGCATCCATTATACAGAGATAATGACTGAAATCATAAGATTTGATGGTCATGCATAAGTATGTAGAGAAAGCAGAAAAGAGACAGGAATTTGGGTGGAAGGATAGTGATGATAAAGCACTGAAGAAATTTGAAGAGTGAATAATACATAGGCAAAAATGAAATCAGGAGAAAGCAGTCTTAAAGTTTGGTTAGGAAGTTTAGGAATGAATGAGTGATGATGAAACACATTTGGTGGCAGCAAGAGTAAACTATTCTTTCTAGAAGTTTAATGGAGAAACCAATCAATCAACAAATAGTTGTTAAGCATTGTGTGTGCCAGGCATTGTGTTAAAAATACAAATACAAAAAAAAAAAAAAAAAAAAAAAAAAAAAAAAAAAAAAAAAAAAAAAAAAAAGAGAGAGAGAGAGATAGACAATCCCTGCCCCAAAAAAGGTTACAGTGTATTAGAAATTATGAGAAAGGAATATAACTTGACAAGATGGTAAAGTGAATGAACCAGATTTTTAAGTCTAGATAGAATAACAGTGACTCATTAAAAAAAAATTCCCCAAACACTGAATAATTTGCTTTATTACACTTCTTTGCTCTATTACTGATTAATAATTTATCTGATCAAGTTTATTTCCAGCTTGCATCTTGTTTTCCCATTCCATAAAAAGTGTTTTCTAATGTCAGGATCCATGAGGGATGGCAAACTTCTGGGATATAATAATCTGAACTTTGTGATTCTCAGTAGACTATGCCCTAGAAAGCCACTCATTGGTTTCTTATTGTACATATATATTTTTCTGTCTGGGAATGTCATTGCCTTAGTCTTCACTATTCAGTTCTGTGTATTAGCTTCTATGCTCTGTGTATTGTCTTCACATTCCTTATACTCTCTGGTTCCTAAATATTCATTTTTCTCTAATCTTCTCTTCTATCTTTGACTCTGGGATTATGGATCTTCCTTAGTTTTGAACTATTTGCTGAGGTCAATATTATTCTTCATTTTAGACCTCCATCTTTGATTCTTTGGTGCTAGCTTTTAACAACACATCAAGTGAAAACTACCTTGACACTCAAATTAAAAACATACATAACAAATTTAATATGAGGAGGGTAAGAGAAGGGGCGATTTAATTAATGCCTTGAAGGATTATTACTATAATTTTACAACTTCTTCATTTCATGATGAAATTGCAATGAACTTCAGATGAACTCTTCTATCCCTTTAATGATAAAAAAACAATTCAAGTAATTTACAACCAAATTGAAGTTATCATGTCTCACAATCAGAATCATCACTTGATTCTGAGTAAATTAAAAAGTTGTGTCCTCAAATAGGAATGGTCAGTTCATTTAAAAGATGAAAATACTCCCTTCTTTAAGAATGGCACAAACCAGTAATTCTGATTCCCACTGGCTCAAAGTTCTCAATCCTTGCACTGACCTAATCTTTTCCTGTAGGCTTTTAAATCAATACAGAGGAGACTAAACTGATGTGGGAATTAGCCAACATAGCCTGTCACAGATCTGTCTATCTGTTCACTCAGAGAATACTAATATTGGTGTGAGCTACCATGTATAAAAGAGAGGACACACTTGAGACAGCTCTGCTTGGACCTGATATCAGATCTTGTTCTTCTGGAATAATAAACATTTTTTTTTTTTAAAGATCAATACTGATTGACCAGAGATACAACCTAAAATAGATTGAAGTTACATGATATTCCAAAGAATAAAAGAATTTTTCCCTAAATAAATGATGGAAATGGTTGTTGTAGGCAAGAAGAAGAGGTAAAGGAGAGTTGGTGAATAAAAAGAAAGAGGATTTTTTTTAACCAACTCTAAATTACTTCCAGTTGTTTTAAATGCCCTGGGAGATAAGTCTTAGAAAAGCACTGCTGATTGTGGTACACAAGGATAGCACTTGGGGTTTGGCACAGATGTCTAAGTTATGCTTTCAATTTGAGATAAATTTGTTTTTAGGAAAATGACTTTGAGATACTCATACATAATTGGATGAATTGTGGTCAAGGACAGTTTTTGTTGTTGTCAGAGGTTTAGAGCATTAAATCCAGTTGACAAATCTATCTTTAAAAAAGGACTTAAGCCTATATTCAAGTTTCATGAGCCTAGAACTATGTTCTTAGGATTTTAGAATAGCACATAGTGGCATTAATATGTCATGGATTTAAATATTAGCTTTAATATTAGAGATTATCAAAACCAACTATTGGATATTTTCAAATGGATGTTTTACAGATCTCTCAAACTCATCAAATCCAAAACAGAAGTTATCTCTCCTCTCCTGCTCACTCTGCCTTTAATCCTCCTTTTAGAGTTCTCTATTACTGTTAAAGTCAGTGAAATCACCCAAACTTATAAACTCAGTTGTATCCTCAGCTCCTGACTTTCCCTCCAATGCAGCCTCCATATAGCTGGCAAAAATAATTGTTTTTTTTTTTTTTTTTTTACTAGAGTTAGGATTTATCACATTAAATACATACACAAACACACAACCTTTGTCCTGATAAAATAAAGTCCAGTGCCTCCTAACCTTTGCTATTTGATGTATAAATTTCTTCAAAACCAAGATCACTTTTCTTACATATCATTCTCCTCCATAAACTCTGAAATCTTAACCAAATTGGTTGTTCAGCTCTTTCCATACAATACCATCTCAAATCCCTGTGCCTTTGTTCTAGCTTCCTTACCTCTTTGAGATGACCCTATTCTGCCTCCCCAAAGTACTTTGTATTCACATTCTGTATGTATTATATATATACATATACATACATACATACACACACACACTTATAAACAGGTTCATACAGTCTCTCACTAACTGTAAGCTTCTTGAGGGTAGGGACTTTCCCACATTTTTCTTTATATTCTTGATCCTATCATAATATCTGGCACATGGCATAAACACTTACTGAATGCTTGTTAGTCATTAGATTAACTTATAATAAAATGAACTTGATTGGTGGCTTTACATTTACTTAAAGATATAAATGAAATCCATGAAATTTTTTTTAATCAAATTGATCAAAACTGCATGAATAATTCACAAAGAAATGTTCTTTAAATTTGCAATATCCAAATTACCTAAAAGTAAATGTTACTGAGGTTGAAATGATAGTTTTGAATCTTTCAAGGATCACTAGGCTTTTGGGGTTTGTTTGTTTCTTTTTTCATTAGAAACTATCCATTTAACTTTCCCCTCATTTTTTTTTTTTAATTTTCCAACTCTCTTTTAGATTTTGTCTTTCTCCACCAGAATATAACTGTAAGGTCCTTGAAGTCAGGGGTGTTTTGCTTGCTTATATTTATATTCCTAGTCCTTGGTATAGTCAAGGCTGGCACAGAGTGAAGAGTAAATACATTAATTCCTTTCTTCCATCCTTCCTTCCATTCTATGTCACAAATGTTGGTTATCTCTATGCTAATGTCACGACATCTCTAATTAGTTTTCATTACCATTTTCTTTTGAAAATTCAAAAATATTTTTTGGAATAAGAAGAAATCATTTTACTGAATAATAATAAAGACAGATATTAGGTACATACTGCCAGATTTGTTTAATGTAAGCAAAAGTGACTTACTTCCAGATAGAGGCTATGAAATGTTTAAGATTCAAGAATGGATTCAACAATTTGAAACTATGCTCAAAAAGTTATCAAACCAGGCATACCCTTTGACCCAGCAGTATTACTACGAGCTTATATCCCAAAGAGATCTTAAAGGAGGGAAAGGAACCCACATGTGCAAAAATGTTTGTGGTAGCTTTTTTCATAGTGGCTAGAAACTGGAAACTGAATGGATGCTCATCAAATGGAGAAGAGCTGAATAAATTATGGTATATGGATGTTTTGGAATGTTATTGTTCTTTAAAAAATGACCAACAGGATGATTTCAGAGAGGCCTGAAGAGACTTACATGAACTGATGCCAAGTGAAGTGAGCAGAATCAAGAGATCATTGTACAGGATTACAGGTAACAACAGGACTATAGGATGATCAATTCTGATGGACATGACTCTCTTCAACAATGAATTGATTCAGACCAGTTCCAATTGTTCAGTAATGAAGAGAGCCATCTACACCCAGGAAGAGGACTGTGGAAACTGAGGGTGGACCACAAAATAGCATTTTCAATCTTTCTGTTGTTGTTTGCTTGCGTTTTTGTTTTCCTTCTCAAGTTTTTTTCTTTGAGGACCTGATTTTTCTTGTGCAAGATAACTGTATGGATATGGATACATATATTGAATTTAACATATATTTTAGCATGTATTGGAATGCCTGCCATCTAAAGAGGGAGTAGGAGGAAGGAGGGGAAAATTTGGAAAAGAAGGTTCTGTAGGGGTCAGTGTTGAAAAATTACTCATGCATATGCTTTGTAAATAAAATATATATATATATATATAATTTTTTTAAAAAAAGAAAAGACTCAAAAAGAAGCATTCAACAAATGGCTGAGTTATGCAAATCTGTTTAAAGAAATGTAAGTTCATGATGAAGACTTATTCAATTACAAATAGCTATTATTTTATTTGACTGTGTGCTACTCCCCAGAATGTTTCACACATAATAATGAGAACACTGACTTGTTCTAGGATGGTTTCCATCCAAACTTCATGAAAAAATAGGAGACTTAGATCATCATTAATAATAGTTAACATTTATATGGTCTTTTAAGGTTTACAAATGCTTTATGTACATTTTCTCATTTAATATTCATAACTCTGACAATTAAGTATGATAGATATTATTTCTATTATCTAGGTAAGGAAACTAGGGATCAGAGTAACTTTTTCAAAATTAAAAGCTTTGTATAAGAAGGTAGCATTTGATAGAAAAGAGAAATCCATAGAGTGGTAAATGTTGAGACAGAAGAATGATTTTTTTCCTGTGACCTTTACCTCAGAATGCTTTTAGGAAAAAAAAAAAAATGTTGTCCCTAGGAGATAAAAGGATAGTAAAGAAGGAGAACTTGTTTCATATTTTAAAATAAAATAAAATAAAGCCCAATCAAACTCATAAAACCTTTGGATAAAAAAGTGAGAACGTTATTTGTAAAAGTGCTTTTATATTTTTAGAAATAGAGGGAGATATATGCCATAGGGATATATCAATGATTATTTTTTTTGTTAATTTTAAACTTAGAGTTTAGGTTAATACAAAAGACAGGCACAATAAGCAAAACTGGAGAGAAGATGAACATAGGATGGTATATGTTTCCCCATTCTTTAACATTAGAATGAACTATCACAGGATTAGATAGAATCTGTTCTATTACGGGTCTAAATTAAAGCATTTTAAGATGTGACACTTAATAGCCTAATGAGCTGTCTCATTTGCTTTTCCAGAGTCCCACATAAGACACAGTGACCCTACATTAATTCTTTGTCAATAAAGAGATCCGCATCAACTCCTTCCATTACAAACAGGCTCATAAAATACTTGCTTTATGTAACTCTTTAAGTAGATCAAATGGTGAGAGACCAGTCTTCCTTCATTCAGGAAAAAAAAAAACAAACCACAAAAACACTCAACAGTTTTCTAACAGCCACAGTCAGCATTATTTGGGAAAATAATTAATTTGGTAATTACATAAGGAATCTATGAAGTTTACTGGGGCTAATAGTGGAGATCTGTTCAATTTAGGACAGAAATCTTTGGAGTCTAAAGAACAGAAACAGCATAGAAACTTTACGAAGATGGATTACTAATATTTTCTCAATTACATTACACTTTAGAAATCACCTTTTTAGATGTAATGTGTAAGTACTATTTTAAAAACAATGATTGTACTGCCAGGGAATTAAAATTTTTACTCTTTTTTAAAAATGTAGTTTTAACACCTATCTCCAAAACCATATGCTCTTTATAAGAAAATAGGATATAAAGCTAGATGTTTTACAGCAAAGTGAAAAAGAGATATCACTAGAATAAATACTGAAAAAGACTTCTATCAAAACATCTGGTAAACATAAGTCAGCTTGAACTAACCTTGTGATATGAACATTTTTGCAATTTTTTTTCAACTTTGGAGTCAAGTTGCTGTTTTTCTCCCAAGAGAAATACACAATACTAATATGTACTTTTATTTTTGTTATGACATTCATTTTGTTGCCTTTATGCAACATACTGTATCAGCCACCTCCTGCAAGATGTTTTTGAAGACTTGTCATGAGAGAACAGTTAAAAATATTATCCAGAGTAGTTTCTGCTACTGACTTAGTTAATAAGCATTGGACAAATCAAATACCAAAGAATCACAGAATAGCAGAATTTGAGCACTCGAAGGAACCTCAGCAGATATCTGGCACAATGTACCTCAAAGGTTGAAGACTTCTATACATTATCTCCAGACGTAGACCTTTCCATTTTGGGACATCTCTAATTGTCAAGAAGTTTTTCATAGAATCATAAAATGTCAGAGTTGGAAGGAAACTCAGGGACCATCTTGAACAGAAAGCTCCTCTACAATATAATGGACAAGTGCTCGTATAATCTTTTAAGACTTCCAATGAAGGGAAACCTTTTACTTATAGTGAATCTCAAAATACCTCTTGACAACTATCCTCTGAAGTCAAACAGAATAAGTCTAGAGACATGGGTTGCCATCCATCCTCTGACACTTTGTAATCTTGGGCAAGAGGTTTAAGCTGAATCTGTTTCTTCAGCAATAATACAACAGCAGTTGGGGGAGTTGGAGAAGAAGCATACCTTATTATATAAAGGACTATAAAGAAAATCAACTGAAAAAAGGCCTATAAAGTAATCTGTAAATCTGAAAACATTAAACAAATGTCAACTATTATTACTATCAAAGAACACCTAGGTTTTGTTACTTTTGAAATTTTTAAGTCTGAATTACATCTTAAAAATGATTTTATTTGAACTTTCAAATGCCAAAATCGCACAATGAGGAAAGAACCCTCTGAAGCCCTTTCAAATTCACCTCTAAATAATCAGAAAACCATTTCAGAATTGATCTAGGAGCAGGGAAACAGTTTACTGCATCACTACAGGAAAGATTTGTCTGACTGGGATGGAAAAGGAATAAAGTCAAATAGCAGCAGCAGCAACAGCAGCAGCCAGCTTGCATCAAGGCTCCAAGAATGGGGAAATCCACCAGTGAGATCTTACCCTCCTACAAATCAGTGGTCCCCTAGTAAATAATGATACCAGCAAGACCCCCAACTCAGCAACCCTACCCCCAACATAAGCAACCAAAGAAGCCTTGACTCCACTGCTGATCAGTAGCGAAGGTCCACTTCAGGACTGGCCAACAGTGAGAATATTAATTGCTTATGAGTAGGCTGAGTCAATACAATGTAATGACAATTCTACCTAAATAAATCTATCTATTCATTGTCATACTGATCAAACTATCAAAGTTATTTTACAGTTCTAAAAAGAATATAACAAAATTAGTCTAGAAGAACAAAAGCTTAAAAAGGAGGGAATTGGTGAAAAAAAAAATCAAAAGAAGGTAGTCTAGCCATAGCAGATTTAAAATTGTATTATAAAGCAGTAATTATCAAAACAATTTGATACTGGCTAAGATACAGAATGGTTGATCAGTGGAAGAGACTAAATACACATTATATATATATATATATATGACCAAGGTAATTTCGTATATGATAAGCCCAAAGAGCCAAGATTTTGGAATAAAAACTCATTGTTTGACAAAAACTACTGGGAAAACTGGAAAATATTGTGGCAGAAACTAGGTATAGACTAATATCTCACAGAGTATACTAAGATAAGGGCAAAATGTATACATGATTTACACATAAAAGGTGATATCATAACTAATAAAGCTTGGAATAATTTGCCTATCAGATTTATAAATGAGGGAAGAATTTAGTACTCAAGAAGATATAGAGAAGATTACAAAAGGTAAAACAGAAAAATTTTATTACATAAAATTTTAAAAAATGCACAAATAAAACCAATGCAATTAAAACTATAAGGGAAGCAAAAAATAATGAAGGAAAAATTGAAGGCCTCATTTCTTAAATATATAGATAATTGAGGCAACATTTATAACAAAACGAGTCAAGCCATTCCCCAGTTGATAAATAATGACAGGATATGAACAGGCAATTTTCAGACAAATAAATCTAAGTTAAATATTATCCACATATGAAAAAAATGCTAATTAATTTATTAAAAGATAAAATATATTAATATTATATGATCCTATACATATCTCTTGCATTTCTGAGTTTCTAAACTTTTTTCTGTGTCATCTGCTGGCCTTTGAGAGTCATCTATGGCTTAAGCTAAACTTGCCCTGAAAACTTTCACTTAAATTTTTATGCTAATCCATGATATACTGGAAGTGCTATAGCATGTAATACCAATCAAATTGACCACTAAGATATCTAAACATAAAGCTGTAATGCATATAGGTCTATTTCTCACAAACGATGGTTATCATTGGGCAACCTTTTTGGACACAGAAAACCGAGCCTGGCTGTAGAGATTCAGATATTTTTTAGAATAATCTGTGTGACTTACATCTCCTCTTTGGTATACTCTGGGTATAACAAAGAATCTGGCCATAGTCCCAAAGACAGACACCCAGAGTAATAATGTAGGAAGGTCATATGCGTTCCTGAATACCTTACCTAGAATGTCAGAACTCACAGTCACACCAAACACAAACACAGAAATAAATGGGAAGGAAAGCTCTAGGCCATAAAAGCTGGTTTCCTAGAACCTTAATTAATCATTCATTTCCAAGTTCTCCCATACCCTGTTCTGTGTACCACACAAAAAATGGACTAAATTATATCACAACTAATACTAAACATAATGACCTACCTAACTTAAGTACCATTCTTTCCTTAATTCAAGAAGTTTTTAGAGAGTTCTGATTCAAACTCTATTCAGACTACTTACTAGTGGTAACTTTACTACTGAAACTTCACAGGGAGGCCTACATCATCCCTAGATCCAGACTATAGTGTTCTCAAGACTGGCTCCATATCAGAGCTACCTCAAACTGTCAACTCTTTCCTCTTTCCGAAACTCAATCCTTTACTTCTTTACTGGTTCTGCTCCTGACACTCTTCAGATTTTTCCATCATACTTTTCATTTCCAAACTTGCATCCTTCTAACCCTGGCCTTCTCCTCTAATGAGTTTTATGAAGAGCCTCCATTTTGAAGAAGTGCCCAGAACTTTTCTCCTGGCCCTATTCCTAATTTTCCTGACTTTTCCTACTCTTTTGTGTCTCCCACCTTTTAATTTTTCCTTTGTATGTTATAATCACCCTTAGAACATATGCTCCTTAAAAACAGAAATTGGCTTTGTTTTTGCTTGTATTTCTATTCTCACACATACTTATAAAAGGCTTGTTGACGTGGTTCCTCCAAGTCATAATTTTTTCCTTCCTATTTTTTTCTTTCACTTGATAGGATTTGATATTACGACCTCTTCCAAAGTTGCAAGTTGAGTGAGAGTCTTGAAGAATGTTGAGCCTCCCTCAACAAAGGAAACAAGAAGGGAAATTAAATTCAGAGTCTGGAGAGGGGCGTGCCCAAGCTAGGGAAATAATTCTGTGATCTCAAGGACAGACAGCCAGTTGGCATGAGGGGCCTAACAATACTTTGCAACATATATATATATATATATATATATATATATATATACATACATACATACACACACACACACACATATATACAGAGAAAGAAAGGGGGAGGGGGGAGGGGGGGGGAGAGGGAGAGAGAGAGAGACATGGTATCTTCAGGCCGGAATTTGAGTACTAGAAAGAACATGCCTGAAAGCATTTTCTGTTTCTAAGCCTGACATAAATAGTAGTATCTGTAAGCTTCCTGATCATTCTCTTTATATTCTCTATGTCAAACACAGTAGGAACACACAAAAGATACTTAATGTCTGTAGAAATGACCTAAAATGAGATATGAGGGGAGTATCCATACCATTTCTATTCACATGACTGTTATTACGCAGAACTAGGATTAAATCATATGTGGTGGTCTATCCTCCAACCATTTTCATTTAAGAGGGGAGATCAGATAGATGGTGCAATGGATAGAGAAGTGAGCATGGAGTCAGGAAAACTTTAGTTTGAAAGTAGACTTAGTTACTTCTTAGCTTTGTGATCCTAGTCAAGTCACTAACCTCTATCTGCCTCATTTTCTTCAGTTGTAAAATGAAGATATTAATAGTATCTACCTCATTGTTATGAGAAACAAATGAGGTAATATTTGTAAAATGCTTAGCACAGCACCTGACATAAGGCAGGTGCTATTTAGATGCTAAGTATGTTCCCTTTCCTTCAAGTGGAAAAATGGATAAATGAACCAGGATAGAATTGTAGAGAAAAAAAGTCACAAAATGATAGGGAGGTGTAAGTGGATCTGGAGGGGGCTTTTGGAGTGATATACCAAAACTTTTTAAATTGTGGGTTATGACCCCATATAACTGATGTGGGAGTGATGAAATTAGGGTTTGTGATCAGTAAATGTGTGATTTTTATTCCTAATTAATATACCTATATACCTAGGGTCACCTAAAAAATTCTAAGGTAAAAAGAGGTCATGAATGGAAAAAGTTTAGAAGCCCTACAATATATCACATAGAGGCTGAGGCAAATCCTTTATTGCCTATTTCATTGAGTTTCTAACCCCCTGAAACATTCTCATGAGAGTGTGTGTGTATGTGTGTGTGTGTGTGTGTGTGTGTGTAAAGGGGGGGGGGGTGTGTTCAGCTAGTAGGGAAAGGGAAGCAAATTATAGGACCTGGGATAACTGCCACAATTTGCTTTCCCTTAGGGTTAATTTTATCCAATGTTTCAAGTAGTGAGATAGTGACAAATAAGCAGATAACAATGTGCCAGTTCTCAGGACTATTACTACCTCCAAAAAGATCCCAATAAAGCAGAAAAATTAGGGGACCTCAGGAATGTAAAGAAAATCTTTAGAACAAATACAAACTTCTCAGTCAATAAATTATTAATTAAGTGCCTACTGTATATCAGGCACTGTGCTTCTCAGTTAAATATAGGGTCCTCTTCAATTTGATTCCAACTAGTTTCCCAGGCTTATTTCATATTATTTCCCCTTCACCTACTCTATATTCCTGCCAAACAGAATTCTAAACTTCCTTCTCCTCCCCAAACTCAACACTATTTGCTCTTTGTGTGTAGTCATGCCACCTCTTCCCTACTGAAGGATATAGCTCTCAGAATATCTATAATCTTTCAAGATTGAGTTCCAAACTGCCAGCTTTGGGCCATGAGGCCTGCTTTGATCTACTCAGTTATCTATGTGTGTTCTCTCAAACATTTTAAGTGCAGAATGTAGGCTTTAGGAGCAAAAATTTTTGTCCTGAGGGCAAGGTGGGATGGGTAGGGCAGGGGAAATAATACAACAGAAATCAATGCAAGGTGTGTCCAAAGCAAATTCTAGAGAGAGAGCTAATAATTTCAGAGTGAGGTGAAAGATGAGTTTGAGGTTCAGGAAAGACACCTTTCCTGCCATCAGGAGATGGCAGGCACTTCTATAATGGACAATGCAGAAGCTAGTGCTCTCCTGATATGGGGAACTACCAATGAAAAGACATTTTCAGAAGAGGTAGTTTTTTTTTTTTAATTGCACTTGTCCTGGGTTACAGCTTTGTCTTTGCATCCCTAGAGACAAAAATCATGCCCAATATATAGGGTCCTTTAATAAAGGTTTGTTCAACATAACTGAGACAGAATTGTTTGGGGTAAGGTGGGCATGTGGGGAAGTGAACTTGAGGATTTCTATTTCCTTTGGATATTTTTCATTTTCTTTCTCCTCTTTCTCTTCAGTTATTTTATATCTATTCATATTTATCCTGGTTTCTTTACTGCTGTTCTCCATTACTTCTTGTCCCATTTCCTTAACAAAGAAATTTGTAGACATCATCTACACTGCCATCAAAGCAAAGCCATTCTCATATCAATAATACTTTTACAGGTGGTGTATACAATAAAAAGGAATAAGAATCTAATGTAACTGTATTTTTTTTTAAAGACTCTTTATAGATGATAGCCAGTCAGATGGAGTAAAGGCAACTTTTAATTTTAATAAAATTTTAATCGTCATTTTAATGACAAAATTTTGAAACAAATTTTCAATGACATAATATAGTTCTGTTCACCACTAGGTAATAGCAGCAGACAAACCAACCAGGTATACAGCATTAAAGCAAGTGGGTGATTTTTCACTTGCTAATAGAAGAGGCTAAAATGCAAGATGCTATAAATAACAGTTGCAGTCAGAAATAAGGGGATAGTTTCTGCATTTGTGCCCCAAGAAAGTCACCATGGGGCTTTCACTTATCAAACTACTGGGTATACTTCTACCAACAAATAGCAGCAATTTAAAGTGAAAATGTACATTTTTATGTTTTAAACAAACATAAAGCTGTTGTTCCTAAGGAATGGCCTGATCTGGCTGCGATTATTTCATTGCTGCCTATCACATGTGCAAACACCTGAATTATGTTAACCTTTCTGCTTTTGCTTCAAGCAATAAACATGGATATGAGCTATAAATCAATTGATTCTGAAAGATATTTAACTTTTAAAGTAAAAATGATCACCTCTCCAATAATAATGGGATCCTTAAAAATAAAATTCTACTCTCTGGGCAAAGAAATTTAATCACTCTAAAAAGAGTTAGAACAAAATTCCAAATCTTAAACCATGGCTAAAGTCTATATCAAGAATAGTTCTTACAATATCTAGCTCAGTGTCTTGATGAAAATTCAATTTATGTTCATGTCATATTAAAGTGTCTCCAACTGCAATGCTGTCCTTCTAACATAGACTTGTTGTAAAACAAGGAGATATTATTTTGAAAAAAATATTAGGTTATTACTACTAGATATTAAACCAGAGGTTTTTCATTTCCTTCATCAGAGCTCCATATATTAATAACTTTGCAAGTTGAGTTTAAAAATTACACACCACTCATCATAAATAACATCATTTTGTTGCTCATTTTCGACACTTCATAACCCCATTAAGAGTTTTCTTTGCAAAGATATTGGCATGGTTTGCCATTTTCTTCACCAGCTCATTTTATAGCTTAAGAAATTGAGATAAATAGCTGGTAAGTGTTTGAGACGGAACTTAAATTTTGTTATTTTCTTGACTCCAGAACTAGCTTCCTATAACTTGCTCCATCCAGCTGCCCAAATAGTGCTGTGTATAACTTTAAACAAACAGCCTTCTTTCTCCTTGATCTATTCCTTCTCCTATCCTCCCTCCTGTCTCCCCATCAAGAAAGGTTACAACATGTTTAGGAAACACTTAACATTCTGGCTACAATGTTATTATCAATAGGATAAATTAGAAGGATATTATTTAAAGAGATCCTAATTTCATTTTAAATTAAAAAAATAAACAATAATTCATAGATGAATGGTAAAGGGAAAAAAATGTTTTTTCTATCACAATGATATGCTAGTCAAAAGCTTTATCCCATTCAGAATATGCATTCAAGAAACACCAGGATGAGTTTTTATCTTTCCTCCCATAATAGAATAAGACAATAAAAACAAAACATGAAAACCCAAGTGAGTCAGATAACACAATATTGTATAAATAATACAATGCTTTAGCTATGAGGAGTCATAATAAAAAAAAAACTTCATTGTTTTTAATCACTAAGAACATGAAGTTGTCAATCACCATTCTAAAAATACGGTATTATCACCTCATTCTTCTGAAATGATTAACAATATTCAGTGCATTGTTCTGATTTCATTAAGATACAAAATATACATAACATAAAATATACATTATACTTAGATTGAACATAATTTAATTATATGGAAAAAATGCTCTTATCAGAATTACTGTCAGCAAACTAACTCCTCAATTTCAGGTTTCAGGAATTACTAAATTCATATAGATTTTACAGCACTGGAATGAAATATCATGTTTGGGAAATTTGATTGTTAATATCATACTGAACTTTTTTTTTTCTCTCTGTAATGCTTCTCTACTTCAGAATCCATGAAATGTATTCAAGGTTTAAAGGATGTTAAGAGTATAAGCAATGTTCTAAAATGGAACTAATGTTTTATAAAGGCTAATATGCATGCAGTTTTCCCTGTAACTATTTTTACAGGCAATTTTCTTCCATATAAAATACTTCCCTTAAATAACAGTAAAATAAAGAGCTTAACTAAGAAGTCACAAGATGATATTAGCCTAAGTTTTAATGCTGGACTTGGGAGCTAAAGGCCCAATATTTGAGGAATTGGTTCTGCTATATACTACAGTGCAACATTAAGCAAATTATTAAAACTACGTAAGTTTGCATTTCCATTCCTTTAAAATGAAGGAGCAACATTAGGTGATCCTGAATCATGAAATGCACAGAGAGAAAACTTACATATTCTGAAAGCAGACAGAAAGAGCAACAAACCAGGAATTGCTAAGTTTACAATCATTTATCTATTAAACACAGTAAGAATCCCCTAGGAAAGCTAAGTGGCTCAATTTTCTTGATAAGGGAGGCTTATAAAAAGGATTAGAGAGAAGGGCCAGCCTCAGGTTAAAGCTATGTCATCACTACTGTATCTGGCAAAAGGATTTGTCCTTAAATTTCTGTGATAATGTGACATGGGCAACCAAGAATAATTTGAGGTCCTTTACTCACCAAACTTCATACTCCTAGTACAGAACCAGTAAGTAATTTTAGACTGCTATTCTTTGAAAGAAACCTGAAGAATATCCTATTTGACAAGAATTGCTGAGAACAGAGAAAGCAGTTCAGCAGAAATTAGACTTGGGTTAACATTTTTACTGGATTTGTGCTCCATAACAATGTCATTTTTGTTTTCCCACTGTCCTGCCAATTAAAATAAGAGCACTTTGAAGGCAGGAATGGTGTTTTTGTCTTAATTTTTATCCCTAGAGTCCAACACAGTTCCTAGTGCATAGTAATTATTCAGGAGATGAATATTTGTGATGACAAAAATAGGATATTCTATGTTAAATAGAACTACTAATGGTTCATTCACATCTATAACATGGATCCAAATTTACCTTTCCATTTTATTATCTTCTTACAGCCTACATTTCAGACATATTAGGTTACTCTGATGTATCCTGTTCATTCTTCTTATCCCCATGCCTAAGTGAAAGGACAGGTCAATTCTCCGAGAGCCTCCACAGCTGTGGATCATAACATTTGAAGGAGTTGCAAAGCAGCCTTTACTGACATAGGTGTTGCTTGTGGACTGGGTATGAAATGAATTGGAGGCAGAGGGAAGAGAGGAGAAAACAGATAACACAATTGCCTCTCAGTGGAGAGGTCAGAGAATAGCAACTGTCTCTCAGTCTCCTTGTATCACCATAATCCTCTTACATGAAGAGATCCATTGTACAGGTCTGAGTAAGACCTCCAGCAGCCACTGGCAGGTGGCTCCTGAATCACAATACCCCTGAAAGAGAATGTCACTTCCATCAGATGTTAGTATTCTCTTCACCTGAGAACAAACTCAGATCCACTTACTCTATGAAGTCTTTCCTAGACACCTTTCTCTACCTCATGCCAAACTAGCATGAAACTTATCTGGACTTGTCCTTTGCATTTATTTGTCTCTGTTTCTCTTTTCCTTTCCACAAAAGTACATGTGTATTCCCCATTATACAGCCAACTTTTTGACATAAGGATACCTCTCAGCCCTTTCTGCAACTCCAGCACTTTGCACAAGGTAGTGTGTACCTTGAATACAGAAAGAATTTAATGAACTTTGGAACTGAATTCCTTATCTACTGCTTCATAATAACACTGCATATAAATTTATATTCTTGTACCACAAAAGGTTAAAGAGAAATACATTTTCCCCACTAAAATATGCTCCAACCTATAAAGATTCAATAGGAGTGAGTTAATTTTTATTTCAATAAGAGATTGAATTTTAAAACTGGAAAAAAACCCTAGAGATCACTTAATTTAATCAGAAAGCATTCCTGTTTTTGTTGTTTAACTGGAAGGCCCAGGAAAGTGGTAAGACTCTGGAGAGCAAAAGAAATTACTGGAATCTTTTTTTTTAAAACCTCAGTGAGCTATGATGTTTACAAAGAAAAGCTAATTAATAGGCATAATTTTAGCTTTTCCCCTTACTAGTTGGTTAAATTGGACAAATCAATTAAAATCTGTTTTGCAGTTTCTTCTTTCATACCTCTTCAGGATCATAGGGAGGATCAAATGAGTGAATGTATGTAAAGTGCTATAGACACATCAGAATTTATTAATATGAATTCTAGGAAATATCTGTTCTGATGAATGAAATGATGATTTGGTCATTGAAGTCCCTTTTACCTCTTAAATTGCATGATTCTGGTTGATAATTATTTAGCTATGTATGTAGATTTTTTTTAAATCAGGAGAAAAAATATTTTTTATTTGAGACTTTCATATTCAAATAGAAGTACAGTTAAATCTTTCAAAGAGAATAAATAAATCCAAGAATTTATTTATCTATTTTACCAAATCTTCCTTATTATTAAAAAAGAATAATTAGAAAGATTCGGTCAGAAGAGTATATCAGTTAACTATGGGAGCAGTAAAAGTAAGTTAATTTTTTTTCTGCTAACATTTTTAATTTTTCAAAGATTGGTTTCTTTTAAGGATAGCTTTATTCTTTTCACAGGACTATACTAATCTCTTCTGCTGCGTCTTTGTTCCTTTGAATTACCTTTATCATGCTATAGTGATATAGTAAAACAGTTGATATTGCAGTTAGCCAAGACTTAAAGTGTGTTTTCAACCTTTGAGGCATATTGGCTGTGTAATGATGGGCTGCTCTGAGCCTTCTTTCTAAAAATAAGGATAAAACTACATGTGGGTACTATCAAGGTTGTTATTCTATTCAAATAAAATAATGAATATAAAGAATTGTGTAAAATTCCAGTTGTAGGATAAATTTTCTATGATTCACAATGCAGATTACCATTAGTCCTTTGGTTAATTTTTCTACTGTGGCCTTAGTGTGATGGATCGTATGTTTTATTAACATTATATGGATTTTTCTTAGGATACATTGCAAATAATCTTTTATGATCCATGTTATATGTACTGTGCTCATATTTTAGGAAGAACACCGACAAAGTGGAGCACATCCAGAACAGGGAGATTAAAACTTTGAGAGAATTAGAAACCATGATATACAAACCTATCTTTCCTCTAAACTTTCCGGTTTCTGTTGAGGATATCACCATCTGTGGAAGTTTTCTGGAGGTAGCCTTAGTCTCAGTTGAAATAAATAATTACTCCAAAATTGCAGCCAGCTGGTAAAAATGCAAACGTTTATTTCTCCTTCCAAATTAGCCCGGTTAGTTGAGGTCTATCTCTCTGCCTGGCTCCAAGAGATCTTGCAGCTTTGTCCTTGGCTTCTGCCTCTGCTTTCTTCAGCCTCCAGCCAGCACCAAGTTGGAAGATGCAATGGATCTCTCTTGCCTTGAAGTTAGAGCTTGTAGGCTTTCTTCCAGAGTCTCTCTCTCCTAAGTCCCACAAGAAGAACTAAACCCAAGCTTCAAAAGCTCCCTATGTTTATGTGATCTCCCAAAGGTTAACTCCACCTTCTGGAGGGAGAGGGATTCTGGGTTATCTCCCAGAGTGCTCTCTGGCCCTAAGAACTTCAAGAGAGGTGTGAATTCGGACTGAGCCCTACACCTGTGAACTCCATTAAGTACTTAGATACTTATGAGCTCTCTAAAGGTGTGAACACAAGCATTGTTTCCATCAGTTGTACTTAGTACCTAGTTCAAGTTCTGGCCCAAAATAACTCTTTTTTTTTTAAAAAAAATTATTTTTATTTTTATTTAATAGCCTTTTATTAACAGGTTATATGCATGGGTAACTTTACAGCATTAACAATTGCCAAACCTCTTGTTCCAATTTTTTCACCTCTTACCCCTCACCCCCTCCCCCAGATGGCAGGATGACCAGTAGATGTTAAATATATTAAAATATAAATTAGATACATAATAAGTATACATGACCAAACTGTTATTTTGCTGTTCAAAAAGAATCAGACTCTGAAATATTGTACAATTAGCTTGTGAGGGAAATCAAAAATGCAGGTGGGCATAAATATAGGGATTGGGAATTCAATGTAATGATTCCAAAATAACTCTTTCTAAGATTAAATCAACTCCAATGTCTTAACACTTTGTAAAGAAATGTCTTAACACTTTGTAAAGATTCCAACAATTATATTTCCAAAATATATCTTAAGACTGGTAGTGATTATATATTAATAGCTTTAAATGCATTCTTTCTACTGAACTTTGATTTCAGCATGTCAGTCTCATAACATTTCCAGCTATAGCTTTTCCCTTGATAGTTTAATATAAAATATCGTTTTCTGAATGGTAACCAAGGGATTTGTAGATATTATCTTCATCTTTTGATTCAATTTCCCCATACAATTCAAGCTTTGAGTTTTCTATTCTATCTTTCCTTTGTATACGTTAAGATTATGCTTATTAAGTCCAAATGAAATTCTTGATATTATTTTTTAAAAGCTTCACAAGTTGGAGAAATTATTTAATGTGTTTTCTGGTGGCCATTTAGCCTGACATCATTCTTGTAGGTTAATTGAATGAAACAGGTTCTGTTTCAACTCCCTCTTTGCCATACTAACTTTTATTTAGAAAAGATAACACATTTAATATGAGACAGAATTATAATGGGCCTAAACGACTTCCCTGAAAAATCCCACACTATATATCAATTGTGAAATTATTATGTTGGTGAAATCCTCTAGATGCAACATTAGATAGAATGTTGAACTTGAGCTCGAAAATATATACATCTTTATCCTGCTGCAGGTACTTGCTACTTAGAGAAGTAACAAATTTCTTATATCTCAATTCCCTCATTTGTAAAAACAGTTTAGAGTCCAAGGTCTTTAAGGCTCCTTCCAGCTCTAAATCTACAATCCTATGAACAGTTTTCCTCATAGACATCAAATATTTGAGTTTTTTCAATATACTTAAATTTATTACATATATTTTTGCAGTATATGAATAAATCACAAAAGCAAAACTGAGTCAAAGCCTTTGTGATAATCAATAGTATTATAATCAGGCCTTTTACTTCTGTTAAGAATGTGGTTTACAGATGGAAATTTTCTCCCTGTATCAGCCCAATTTTCATTTTCAGAGAATCTAGATTTCTCTGGTAACTCCTTAAAAAAAACATTTAAGCCTCTTTCTTGGAGTCTAGCCCTCAGTCTTTGAGAAGTCTTAGATTCTGAAGTCCCTCACCAACACTTTTTCCTTTCCTACTCCTACCCTCACTCCTATCTATATTACAGGTCCCCAAAATGGAGAAGGGGAAGGAAGTAGATGATCCAATGGTAAAAATAAAAATAAAAATATTAGAACACATTTCTATTTATTTTTATCTAAAAAAGCAACAAAGCTTAAATAATATTTAATATAAAGATAGATAACAGTATGTTCCACCATTCCATAATTTCTAATGGTCCCAATGTCACATGTATTATAGCAGTTATCCTGTGGGAAGTGTGGGATTTCCACATGATGGAATGGTGAAATTATCTATTTCATTTTCATATACTGTAAAGTAATGCAGTTCATATGAGGCTAACTAAAATGGGTTAGAGATAATATTGTCAGTTTAAGTTAATGCTTACAATATGGACAATTGGTTTAACCACAGACAGAAGATAAGACAGATACTCTAACCACAAGCACACAAATAAACAAAAAAGTGTTTCCTGTTACAAGCTCTTTACCATCCACATCATGAGGTGAATACCATGGTCTAACGGTAGTTATATATGTAGCTTTGTGAACTACCTTTTCAGTAATGAGAACTATTAAAACCAAGTATCAATATAAATTGAATTCAGACCTAGAGACTTTCAAAATTACTATATCAAAACATTTTAAAATAGAATGTCAAAAACTAATTAAGCATTCAACTTTGAACTTATAGTTCAAGTAACAGTAATGTTTCAGTGAAAGTTAAAAAAAATCAGTTTCTTTTATAATTTTTGTTTATACGATATAAAGACAAGCATCTTTTGCAGTGCTTTAAGGTTTGCATATATTATCTCATTTGAGCCTTACAACCATCTGAAATATGTCATATTACTATTATGGTATAAAAAGTTTCTTATTTTATTTCTCCTTAATTCTACATTGTCTTCCTGATTCTAAAACTTAACCCTGTAGGCTGTTATTGGACAGGGACAGACAAAGTGTTGTCTCAGGTTTTTATGTGTATGAATATGGTGTGTGGAGATTTCTGAGAGCAGTAGGGGCATGCTTTCTCTCTTAGTCTGGTGACTATGGGCCTCATTCTATAGATGAGCTGACATAAAGACGTCAGAGACTCATATAGGTAGTAATCTTCTGAGGCAAAATTTGAATTCAGGTCTTTCCGACTCCAAGCCCAGCCCTCTACACATTATATCACCTGTACGTGTATAAAATTTATAAGTGAACAAATGTGTATATATATATATCATGTACACAAATAAACACATGTATAAGTCTATATCTAGATCTATATATATAATACAATATAAATAGGAGGTACATGTTCCAAATTTTTTATCAACAGGGAATTTATGGGGAAATATGATCTTGAAATTCATTGTTCTACTGTTTCCATTTAGGGGAAGAAGTATAGCCTGAGTATTTTATTACCTTCCTTCCCCCACTGTTTTTGCCCCAAGGGAAAATCAATCATTCTTACTTACACTGTTACCAAAATGAGATTCTAGGAAAGAGCACATTTAAATAGGTTGAAGAAACTGTGAATTTGTTTCGACAAAAATGGTTGTGGCAGCTAGATAACTAAAGCATTTGAAGGAGTAAAGAGTTCTAAAATGATAGGATTTAGAAGTGAAGTGACCATCAAGGCCATAGCCTCTCATTATTCAAAAACTGAAGGGAAAAGAGGTTGACTTACCCAAGATCACTACTCCGGTAATAAGAAAAATGCCGAAAAGTATAAAAGCCCAAATACAAACTCCTATCATCTGACTCCAAATCTAGCATTTTTTCCAATAAAGAAAGAAAAGCTATCTCTGTCACAGCTCTCTAAATTTTTTTTCCTTGATACCTAATATTCAGATTAATTATGGATAAAGTAGATAGAATCCTGAACCTAGAAGCAGGAAGGACTGAGTTCAAATCAAGCCACAGACACTTTACTAACTATTTGATCCTGGGCAAGTCAAGTTATTTAATCTTTGTCTGTTTTAGGTTCACCAGCTATAATATGGATATAATATAGCTTTTCTCAATTGTCTACTGTAGTCTAATTGAGATATATCATAATGGTGTAGAGATGAATGAATATGTGCATTCATAATATAAGCACTGATCAGTACTATCAAGTTAGAAAACATCTCAAGATAGAAGTGGCAAGATCCTTTATGTTTAAAATTTTAACACCTAGCTAATTCAATTCAACAAAAATTTAATAAATACCTTCTATATGTATGAAGAATTGTACTAGGCACTGGATAAAACAACAAAATAATGGAATAATCCCTGATTGTATGGTGTGGCATTGTAATATGTAATAATTGAATGGTTAATATAGAAAAATAAGAATACATAGAAATTTTTAATAAAAACATAGATAAAAATACTGTTGGGACAACACTAGATTGGGGGGAAGGGGGAATAGAGGCAGGTAGAGGGACAGTGAAGATTAGGCTGAATTTTCCATAGAAGGAGACACTGAACTTTCAAGAAAACTAGGCATTCAGTGATGTAAAGGGAATTATATCATACTCATGGAGGATGGATAGCCTGTGTAAAAGTACAGAAATGGTAGATGGCATGTTATATATGGAAAAAGAAAGTGGGTTAGTTTGACTGAAACATAAAATTTCTAAATAAGAACAGGGTACATTAAGATTGGAAAGTAGGTTGTTTAGGACTCTGAATACCAAGAAGTTTATATTTAATCCTAAATTCTGGAATCTTTTTGAGCAAAGGAATAACAGGGTCATATATGTACTTTAGAAATATTATGTTGAAAGTTGTATGTAAGATGAACTAGAGAAAAGAGAGGCTCTAGACAAAATAGATGAATTAAGAGGTGATTAATTTTGCAGTAAAAGGAGATGAGGGTTGGATGGACAACCATATTCAATTTACTGGAGACAAAGAAAGAGAATGAAATTTATTTATATAACACAAACCTTACAATTTACTACATGTTAGAAAATTTAAATATGTAATTTTCTTTTTTTTTTTCCTCCCAGGAATCATTTGTTTTACATGATTAAATAATGTATTCATAAGATTTGGATGCAGAATCTTTAATGTATCACCATGAAAGCACATTTTTATTACTTTGGATATGTATACTATTGATGAATACTCTATTTTTCCATGTCTAATCTTTACTGTCCCCAATAAGTTTACAAGGAGTTAAATCTAGTAAGTACCTAGGTCACATTTATATTTACCTTCTGGATAAATTGTTTAATCTTTCATTACATGTGCCATGATGCAAGGATATAATGCAGGGATCCATCTCCATTTGGGAATACTTATAATTCTACATTATCTATGTTTCCTATTATGTCAGTATATTTCTCAGTTCATTCATCATTTAATGGGTACAAACTGTCCAAGTTCATCACAAATAAAAATGCCTAAAATAATTCTTGGGGGGGAGGGGGGTCGATATTTAACAGTTTGATATCTGGAACTTAGAGACTAATAGAGGCTTTTCTTGATAAAAGTTTGGTATAACCTTATGTGTTACATTAGCAAAAATTAAATTTCCAACCTTCAGTTTCTATAGTCTTTGTACAATCTTCATCCCGGTAGGAGTTGAATTATTTTTGCAAAGAAATGGAAGAGTTTTTGTTTGTTTCTTTAAACTGGTATTCTCACTATTCTTCCATTTTCTTTTCTTTTCTTGCTTTTTGCTGAGGCAATAGGGTTGTGACTTGCCCAGGGTCACACATCTAGGAAGTGTTAAATGTCTGAGATCAAATCTGAACCCAGATCCTCCTGAACTTCAGGGCTGGTGCTCTATCCACTGTGCCACCTGGCTGTCCCTGTTCTTCCATTTTCAAGATACCAATGTCACACCATACAAGAATTAATAAAAGAAATAAACTCTGCCACCACTGATTTCATTAAAGGTATTTGTTATAAAGATTATTTAGATCTACAGCAAAATATATTCTTAAAAACTATTCTGTTGGAACAGCTAGTTAGCACGATAGATAAGCCAATGGCTATGAAGGAGCTTTAAAAATACATTGAAATGAAGATCTGAGTTCAAATTCAGCTTTAGACATTTACCACCTGTGTGACCATGGGCTTGTCACTTAACCCCAGTTTCCTTTAATACCCCCTCCCCAGGAAAAAAAAAAAAAACCTATACTGTTAAAGACCCAACAAAAGAAATTAATGCAATACATATATGATATAAAATCTAGTACTCAACTGAGAGAGAACTAATTAAAAATAAGGAGACCAGTCAAGGTCAAAACTGATTTGACCTAGAGTTATTACAAAAACACATACATTACTGAACAAAATGAAAACATGTCACCATTACTACCTGTCCCAAATAATTCCCACAATACTATAGAGTAGCTAATAGAAAGTGATGGATGTGAAATGTATTGTGATGGCAGAATCAAGACTTGGCAATTGATTGAATATGGAGACCAGGGAAAATGAAGAATAAAGGATGACTTTAGAGTTAAGAACCTAGGTGGAGAAATTTGAAAGAAGAAAAGGGTTTTGTTGTTATTTATTTATTTTTTTTGGTTGAAAAGTTTTCTCCCCCTCCCGTTTATTGTTGAATAGGAAGATAATAATTTCTTTTTTGAATAAGCTAAGATGGAAACATATAAGGGACATCTAGTTAGAGATACATCTTAAGTAGTGATGTGGCAATGGATTTCAGGAAAGAAATTATATCTGACTATGTAGTTCAAAGATACATCTTCATGAAATCTGAACCTACAAGAGTTGATGAAATCACAAAGAGATTGTGAATAGAGAAAGAAATGTATCAGGAGACAGTCTTAGAGAAGACCCATTATAAGATATGGTGCAAAAAAGAGTGAGGAGTGTGCCTACACAGGAAAACCAAAAGAAAATCATGTCATGAAAACACAGGGAGAAAGGCTACCAGTGCAGAGAGAATTGTCAACAAGAATTATCATATATGTAGAGAGGACAAAGAATAAATATAAAGACTGAGAAAAGGCCTCCCTGCCTATCAGTGGTAACCTTGGAGAGAACAATTTCAAGTTTAGTGGTGAGGTCAGAGCTAGATGAAAGAAGTAAGAAGGAACTAATATGTGAGAAAATAAAGCCAATTTTTACAGCTATTAAAAAAGACTCAGTTGCTAGAGATTAACTACCTAATGTTCCTAAACTACAGCAATTTGTTAAGGCTGCATTTTAAGGCATGAACTGGTTGCAATCTATACCTGTAAAGGAAGAGGTTGTGCCAATATAATTCCTGATTCTTAAGTAATGGAGTAATTTTCTTATATGACACATAAAATCTTTTTAAATCCTCTTTCCCCCTGGATTCTGGTATATTCCCAAAATATACTTTAAGTATTCATATCTAGTTTGCAGGATATTCCTAAAAAAGAGTGACATGATAGCAGAGTGTAAATACAGTTTAAATTTCTTTCATCAGTTGGTTTTTGGGACCATTGTATTGTACTGTGTAACCTCCTAGAAGGCAGGTTCATTTTTCATTTTTTGCACTCTATTTTTAAAGCAAAGTATAGTCTTTTACAGATGATAGAAAATCATGAAATCTGTTGAATTAAACAATTAAAAACAATGGGAATTCCTTCAAATGATGTATACACATGCAGCAAGCCCAAAATGCAGTTCAGATGTGGTTTTTTTTCTCTACAGATTAAGAAATCTTTCTCCCTTATTTCTAACTTATTCTCAAATGTTTGTCACTTGAGATGGCATTTTCATCCATCTGCAAGCCTAAAGAAAAAGACAGCAATGAAAGATGTTGCCTAAAGTAGCAGCACATATTGAAACTTCAAAAACAAATGCTTTTTAAAAACATAGACTTTACCTAGTTTGAAGAGCAGAAATGACAGAGAAGAGAAAAAGAATGAAGGAGAAAACTGAGTATTGGGATTTTTGGTTATTATTTTGTTCCTTAGATAATTTCTATTAGAGAAAATGAATTTTAAAAAGAAAACCTGGCACTTATTTTTCCTCCTCCTAAACAATAGACTTTCCTCAGTTCTGGAAAGGCTTTCTAGACCTCATGCTATTTCTCCAGTCAGGATTTTTTCTTTTGAAACAAACCAGCAAAATACCTTTTTCTATATAAATAATAACCTGACTTACCTGTACTGTCTTACCATTCCTACAGAATCATCATCCTGTTTCATACCTGCCTCAACACTCCACAGAGGATTGTTTGAGTCCTTAGGATATATCAATAGAGGGCAAGTGTTAGAAGAACAGGCCACACTAAGAAGGCTTAGTTATAGACTAGATGAAATAGTGGTGCATTAGAGAGAATGTGAGGCCTGGTCAGGAAAACGCTTCCTAAGTTTAAATCTGATATTAGATACTTATTAGCTGTGTAACCCCAGACCAGTTTCCTCATCTATAAAATGAACTAAGGAAGAAAATGGCAAACTACTGCTTTATTACTGCCTCAAACCAACCAACCAAAAAAACCAAATGGAGATACAAAGAGTTGAACATAAACAAAACAATTCAACAACAATAAGATGAATTAAGTTCATTTTTCAGAGATGCAATACTAGAAGAATGATCATCATGCAATAAATTGTTTTTACCAAATCAAGTTCTCATGAGCAGTTGGAGGCACTTTGGTCTTCTTCAGTATAGGGCTAGCTTATGCGAAAAGTATATTTTAAAGTATTAAAATAAACACCTATTTTTGGCTTATTTACAATTCAGATACTAAATCAGTGCTCCAAATCTGTTTAAAAAATTCTAAGCACTGTCATGCCCCTAACACCTATGTATTTCAATTTTCCACTAGATAAAACTTTTAATGGTTAAAAAAAAAAAAAAAAAAAAAGGCAGATACTGTGTTTAATTATTCAGGGGAATTCTTCTTGGATGTTTGGAGATTTCAGGAGAATTAGGCTTTGGGCTCTTATTTCCCTTAGACACAAGACTACCCTGGCTCCTAATAACATACCCCTCTCTTTTTTTCACTCACCACTATTGAAGAGGTAAAGATTTCTGTTCATATAACCCTGTTGCTGGTACTCTCATTCTCTTCCCACTATCCTCCCTTCTACCAAGGAAGTAGAGAAAATGCTGAATAAATACAAGGAGAGAGATATGGACCAAAGGAAATGAGCTCACTCTATTTCAAGTAGAAATTTAAAATCTGTTTTCACATAAAATTATGCCATATTATAGTCAGGTTCTTTTTCACCAAGTTACACATTTTGGCTATGTTATGAGTTAGTTAAGTAAGATTTTATGTTCTATTCTGAGAACTTAACCATTATCCTGAAGGGGGGGAAAATGAATTTATAAGTGAACTTTTGGAACAAAAATAGCTAGGATTGACATTTTTAACTATTTTTCAGTTTAGAAATCCTAAGTTTGATTAAATTTCTTTGTTCTAGAAATGTTTGTCTTCCATAAACTTCCCCTAAAGAAATCTGTCTCTTCTGGGAAAATGATAGAATTTATTGAAAAATGTCTTCTCTATCAACATAACTGAACAAAACACTAATTTTATTTAGGAAGTTACTAACAATGAAGGCAGGGGGAAATCAGGCACAATTAAGCATGTCAAAATTTGTAGTATCGGTAGGAATAGTTTATCATATATTTTCCAATTTCAAACACTACTGATTTTGCCTTTCAGGCTTACACTAAGAGCATTATTCAACACCTGAATTTCACGTTATTTTTTTTGCTTTTCTCTACCAGTAATTTGCTCAGATGAATTATTATTTTAACCTTTGTAATTTTTATATTTAGGAAACATAAGATATTATGGTGCCATAAGTATTTACAAAGTAGTATCCAATCAAAGTTTCAAATTAAATACAGTGACCTTTGTAGGTTTAATATTGATAAAAGATTAATGAGTATTTGTAGTAAAATACTATTTTTTAAAAGTCCATTATAGCATGTGGGGCAAACAGGAATGTAAAAAGTGATTCTCTTAAGAAAAATAAATCAGCATATATTAAAAATTTCCCAAGGGATGGTGATACAAAACTATTAACTGTTAAGTTATAACGAAAACATTTTATATCCTGAACTAGAGGCAGGCAATAGGTTAGTAACATGACAGCAATGTGTATAAAGGGATATTAGCCATCCGAAACATAGTTTATGATGCAGTCCTCTTTTTAGTATGGTTCAGAGATAAAGAGATTCAATTCTAGATTATTTGTACTAACCAAGGGCAATGTTGTCACAAAAAAACTGCCCATCTAGTCTGAGTGATGATTTTATATCTACTGTGATAGACAGCAGGAAGTCTGGATCCTAAAAATTGGGAGTAGGCTCTTAATAATATATAATGATTTTAAAATGTTATAGACAATTTTCAAACACACACAACATTGAAAACATTCAATATTTATTGAATTTATGTTCATTAGAAAATATGGACTAGTGAAGAAAAGGGCAACATGGATCTTATTTCCTACTGACAAGTTCTTAATTTCAGAAAGCATTTTATCTAAGCAGTCTATGGTGGGAATAAAAGAGATAATTTATGTAAAGTGCTTTGTAAATAATAAAATGGTACATAAACATCATCTATTATCATTAAAATTATTATCTATAAAGTAGACTGTGTCTATCTCTAAACTCTTATTGCTTTTAGTACAAGTCACTTTACCTGGAAGATAGGTTTTTGTTGTTGCTTTTTATCCTTTTGATTTGGCAACAAGGCATTTAGATCAAGATATCTTCCTCCACTCCACAAAATCACACTCACAAATATGTGTGTGTGTGTGTGTGTGTGTGTGTATGTGTGTGTGTGTATGAAGTATACCCTTAACTTCTATTTTCTCTACAGAGAGCTATATTCTCTAGCATCTATGTAGTTTCCTCATCACAAAATGTGAAATGCCCTTGTGATACTCATAACATCATATCTTCATTGTATCACCTGTAAATTTTGAGATCTTGTCACTTTATTAGAATTTAATTAACTTAATTAGAATATCACCAATTAGAAGGCAGGACCAAATGATTTTGGGGGTCTCATCCTGCATAAAGATTAATGAGCATACAAATTAAAGGAATTTTTCTTTTAATTTTTTTTCTTAATTAAATTTTTTCCTGTCCCCTCTTAAAAGTATTTTTCAACTGGTGATTGTATTTACAATTTATTTTCAAGTCTTGTCACTTTTTTTGTCTTGACATAGCCTGTTTATAGTACTTCCTCTCTCTTCTTTAAGCTACAGTCATAAATCCCTAAACTGTCACCTTTAACATATACTTTTACAACACCCCATCACTATCATAAAATAGCAGTGGAAAACTGATGAAATGGGTTCTAGTTGTAGTTATGCTAGCAAGGTTGCCCAGAGAAGACACTAAACAAAATTTTATGTACCTCAGTTTTATTAAAATCTTTCCAGCTTATAAAGTACCAAGATTTGGAAAGTAGTAATGATTATTTCACTGCATTCTAGAGAAAGTATGGCACTGGTGGAACAGTATAAGTTTCCTCTTTATCCTGGTATTGTCTAGGGCAAATGAATTCAGAGATAGAGTGACCCCAGGAAATGTGATCAGATATGAATAAATTTATGTGAGATCAGAGAGTTAATTATTTCTGATATCTCATCCTTCTTTTAGTCACCTCCCAAATATGGGAAGAAAAAAGTGGTATGTTGAGTTTAAAATGCAAAGGCTAGTTATCCCAACTTGGCCTGGAGAAGAGGGCTAGTGAAGAGGACCAAAAAGAAACTGACATATCAAACTAAGGTGTGTACCTTCCAAATGAACAGCATAACTACAAATGTTAAGAAGAGAAAATGGGAAAACAGGGCATATAATTTCACTTCTTCCCCTTCCCAAGAGCTTTGTTACAAGTATCATGCATGAATCCCTTCCCTTCCCTTTCTTCTTTTTTTTCCCCTCTTTGTCAAGAAGCTATATCAAGGCTTCTCTGTCATCCCATATACCATGAAATTCTCCTCTTAGTGTCTGAATTTTGGAGTATGGCAAAATACAGTCTAAATCTTTATTTGTTTTGTGCTTTCAAACACACAAAGACATTCCTGATTAAATATTTGGGATTTAGTAATGAAAAGATACATGCCCAATTCAGAGATACTATTTTTATTATATTTGTAGTGTATTATAATCTCCTTAATATGTATAAAACATTTATTTGAGGGAGTAGAGACTAGGTTGGCATAAGGATGACCACTGAAATTTCCTATTTCCAATAGTCTAAAAGCTCTAGAATACTGACTACAAGGGATTATGTAGGTAAAAATCTTGTTTACAGACTGAGTACCTTTGAAATCCAGAGGATTTTAGCTAGTCTCGTCATCCATAAAAAGTGAAAGCTATCTGACTTCTAAGAACCTTTCCAACAAACATTTTGGTAGATTATAATTGTATCTGCTCAGGTTTTGATACCACTTCCCCCCCATTTTTTACTGTTACTTTTCATTTTCCTTTACCATCTGCCCCTGAGACCACAGTTTAGAGGAATTACTCTTTCGGCTCCAGAATTCTCACCCCAACAGTCCCTTATTGTCCTGTGACTTTCCAAACCTCTCTGGCCTATTGTCTTTCTCTAATAGAATTTAAGCTTTGAGATCAGGGATTGTTTCCACCTTTGTATTTGAATCCTCAGCACTTTTAGCAAAGCCTCTGACATGTAACTTATGATTTTTCTTCCATTCATTTATGCACTCACTTCTATAATTAACAGTAGTTTCCCTATAAGGGGAAAGTGAAGGGAAGAAGAGGAAAGAAAAAGAATAAGCATTTATATAGTGCCAAGACTGTGCTTAGCATTTTCAAAAATATATTCTATTTATAGAGGAAGCTAGGTGTTGTAGTTATTTACTCCCATAATTTTTAATGGTATTTTCCCACAGTACTTGGACTCATTCTCATAGTCTATTTCAAAGCTTTTCATGAGTCATTCTCCTTCTAAAAACTTCTATTCTGGTATCCATCATAAACATTATTGTTCGGTTCTCCTTTTATCAGTTCATATAACTCCTACCTATAAGTGGTCTCCTAATATATGCACTGTTATTACTGGAATGACTTTTCCCTTATTAGATTCTAATTTAAGTATGCCATCTCCCCCCTCCAAATAAGTAACTCCTCAAATTAGGCCTCCTCAATAAAGACCTATATTTCTGGAAAGAAGAGACTACAACCTCTTTTTGGTGTCAGAACTACAGGTCTTACCATAAGTACTATGTCTATCTGACATTAAAACACCACTTACTATTTAACTTGTTAATATTTATTCAGGTGTCTATCATACCAGTATTAGTAATATAACTACTTTAGGAATTATTTCAGTTTTAGATGTGAGGAAATTAAAGCTTAGGTTGGGTGACTTAAGATGACCTCATAATTAGTCAGTAAATGTACTCCATGTATCAAATGCTTATCAGCTCTTAATAAATTTTAGTTTTCCAAATGGGAACTAAACAGAAGTACAGAGATTCTTGACTATAAAAGAAGGATAGGCATAGTGTACACTGTACAGGGACAGAATTAAACCCTGAGAATCCTGGGAATATCTACCTCTTCCTAATATGGAGAGGAGATGTTTTAATATTCTGTGTCTAGAATAAAAGTTACTTCAAGGGATTATCCACATTGTTCCAGTATTTGCCACGACAAAAATAAAAATAGAAAAATAGAAAAATAAAAGCAGAATGAACTTTTTTTTTTTTAAACTTCAAGTTTATTTTCAATTAAACTAGCAGAAATACATACTTGCAATTGTCGTGTTTTTATAACTTATGTCTGGGTTAAAATGTTTAATTAAATTTTTTTTTCCCTTGGACTGCTTTCTTTGATAATTTCTAAGTTCTTCTTTATTCTTTACCAAGGTCTCCTTTTCACCTGCCACGGTTCTCACTGACTACTTGCCCCAATTTTACTTTGTTTTCCTAGTTCTCTTTGGTCTTACTTGGCAAGTACCTTAAAGAGTAACTCTATCCTTTAACAAATTTATGAAAGTCTTATTCTCATGAAGCAAAACTCCAACAAAATTGGAATGAGCTGGAGATAGATACTATGTCAGTTCTTCTTAATAGGTTTCTATATTTATTTTATTAAATAAAAGCGGCCCTCAATTGCTCTCCAAAGTTTGCCTATCCACCTCCTAACTGCTTTGTCTTTCTTTTCACTTTCTTTTTCACTTTCTGGCTTGCCTTCACTACAGAGCAATTTTTAGATGAAATGTTAATCTAGCGAGATATGTAGTCATGACAATAAAGGAGCAGGTCTGAGGAAGAATCAAATCATTCCAGCTTCTTTTACCCACAACCTTACCTCCAAAATAGTCTCAATTATGGCTCTTTCTCTCCTCAAACTTTGGCTACTCTTACTTTTCAATTCTGCTTTCCTTATTCATCACTTTTCTTTATTTGCCACCGCTTTATATCTTGATACTTTTATATTATCCTCTCAGTCATCAAGATGCATATTCAACTAAATTCTCCTTTCATGTTTTTCAGGGAACACCCAAGGATGGATTAAAGGATATGATATGTACATGGACTAAGTGTGGAAAAGATGGACAAGTGAGAATGGGTTTCAGGAGAGTCATAATAATTATTTCACAAGCCTGCAAGGACTCATCAAAGACCACAGATCAAAGCATAAGCAAATAAAAAATTGAAAAGCAAATGCATCCAATAATGGGTGATTTTCTTTTTTTTTCTTTTTCCAAAAATGATTTTGCTGAAGTTTTATTGAACTAGTTAAAATAGCAATATGATCTGTTTTGTTCTAGTTTTATTTTTAGTAGAGATGAATACCAGTTAGTCCACTTTCTTTCCTAATTTTGTTGTTAAATCTATAGTTTTAACAGTGAAGGGAAATCCCTGTGAGGAAACCCTTTCTACCAACACAGTTTGCCAAATGCTCTGTAAAAGTGATGACTATCTCTTAGCCTCCTTTCCTTCTTTGCTAATAATTAAAGTGTCTATAGATTATTTTTCATAGAAATAATATTTTACTGTTTTCTGCCTTTTCTTTCTATTCCCAGATTTTATCACAGTTCATGGAACATTTTAACTGTTTTTAATAAATACTTGTTCACTTGACTTGGGCTATTTGTATTCCTCTATGAATCCTTTCCAAGTTATGGTGTAGAATTTTACAAAGCTTCTGAACAACATAGGGAAAAAAAAGGATTGATTTGCTACCTCTGCATTTCATAATCCTGGACTCTGTCTTATCCAGATTTTTTTTTTTAACCCATCTTTAGCAAATACTCTGTTGTTTAAAAGAATGAACAAAATAAGGCCTTCTGGAAGCACAGTATATCTATCCCAGGAAAATGTTCTGCCACAATGGAAGTAAGGCTTGCTCACACTCTTTTCCTGAAGGATTCAATTCATAGATAATAAAAGAAACTTCCAGGAAATACTGGACTGCCCTCATAAGAGTGCCAGACTCTCCATAGTGCAGTACTTGTTGATTGGGGTGGTTGGATTGAGGGAATCATAAAACTCAGTCATCCTCTATTTTCCTCATAGAAATCTAACTTAGGGATGTTAGGAATATAAGATACTTTTTACTCTCTGCCTACACAATTCCAGGCATTAACAACCTAGCTAGATATTCCCACAGTCACTTTAACTTAATATCAAGATCATAATACTAGTGGATTGTATATTTCTCAGTTATCAGAGGGACCTAGTTGTATGTCTGCGCTGAATAAGTCATATAACCAAGTAATCACTGCTCTTTGTCAGCAATCTTTTGTAAAGATCTGTAAGGTGATAGGAACTAATACTTCAACATCACTTACTTGTGATAACCTTTTTATCTAGCTTGGTTTCTTTAATTCCCATAGACGACTTAGAATTGACTGAATGTTATAATGTGAAAAAATACTGACTCAAGTGTAGATCTGCACTTACAATATGCTACCTAGACCAATTTTTACCAGATATGTGTTTTTTCTTAAGATATTATGTTCTTTGTAGTCCTCCCTTCCCCCATAAGGGTACTACCTAACATTTGTCTTTATTTTTTTTTTTCCCTTTTTGGTTCTGATCACTTCTCCAATTTCTTTGTGATGTTAGCGTGAAGGCACAAACATGTCATAAAAATTTTACAACAAAGGTAGCTGTCTCCTGATATCTTTTGAGGACAAATACCAATGTTAGCTGCTGTTTTCAGCATACAGTATACTGTATACTACTACACAAATACTTTCCTAATCTGGATAGCATGTAGCCTGTGTCATCACCCTCTATTATAGTAAATTCAATTCACTCAAAATTTATTAATTGCCTTCTAAATAAAAAAAATCATAAAGGATACAAAAATATAAAAAAAATCACAGAGTTTTTAGTTTCTATTATATTGGTGTGAGGGGAAATGAATAAGAAACAGGCACACAGTGAATATAAACCAATTTTAAGAGGGAAATAGCACTAAAAACTAAAAACACATAGAGAGATGGGCAAAAATAAAGAAAAAATGATCATTAAAGAAAGCAGAATTGAAAAGTAAGTATGGCCAAAAATAAGTGAGGAAATAAAGAGCCACAATTGAGAAACACTATGAGTCAAAGATCAGGAGTCAACACATCAGTAAGTGGTGTAATCCAACCTGATCTAAGAAACAGAAGTGAGAAAACAGAGTATCCCATACATAGAACATAGCCTGTGTAATGGGCAAAGATACAGAAAACAAATGTAATGCCGAGTTTGAGTACCAGCAGGTAGTCCAGTTTGTATAGAATATAGAGCATATGAAGGAGAATAATATGAAAAATGTATTAAAAGTTGGACTTGGAGCAGTCTTTAAATACAAGGTAATTTTATCGTAGAAGTAATAGGGAGCTATTGATGATGCTTGAGTAAGAGAGTGACATGGTAAAATCCTGTATGTGGGAGTTTTTTGCTATTCAGTTGTACTATCAGTAATAAATTCATATGATTATTATCCTACTTTCTATCTCAAGATGCTGATTGAATTTTTCAGAATTAAAATTCTCAAAAATCCTACATCAAGAGGAAAGATGGAAATGGTATAAGTATTTATATATATGCTAGCCTTTCTGGTAAGCACTTACAAATATTAACCTCACTTGAGCCTTATCACAACTCTATGATATAGATGATGTTATTCTTATTTTTCATTTAAAGAAGTTGAGGTAAACAAAGATTAAGTGACTTTCTCATGGCCATACAGTTAGTAACCCTCTATGGCTGAATTTAAACTCAGGTTTTCCTGAAGCCAACATAGAGCTCTTTATTCACTTTGACACCAAGCTGCCCCAAATAAAATGGGAATGAATAGTAATATGAATAATGTTTTAAAAAAAAACCCACAATGGATACTACAAATTTACCTAGTTATCAATACTTACATTTCCTATTCTCTCTCTACACTAGCAAGGCAGATATGCCACACTATATTTTCCATTTGCTAAAGATTTCCTTGTTTAATTTTATGATGGGGTAAATGGCACTCTATATTCACTATATATACCCTAGACTCCAAGGTATACTAAAAAGAGCACTACTTTCTTTCAAAAAAATAATATTTTATTCTTCCAAATACATGTAAAGATAGTTTTCAACATTCATTTTTCTAACCCTTTCCCTCTTTTCCTCAGTTTCCTCTCTGTAACATGGGGATACTAACTTTCCTTCCTCTCATCTCCCTTTTCTCCAAGACAGCAAACAATCTGATCATAGTTAAATATATGTAATTCTTTTAAACATATGTCCATATTTGTCATGTTGAAAAGCCCTATTTTCAATGGAAAGATATATACCTATAGCTATAGCTATAGATACAGATATAGATATCTCCCCATTCTGTGTTAAACTTCTTCCCTATCTGCTGCAATTAAGAGGGGGGTAGAGTCCACATGTATACTATACATCACAAAAGCAGAAAAGGGAGCCACCTGTGCTAATGTGAAGTCAGTCTTGCATATACAGGCATTTTAGGACTCAGCTTCAGCTTCAATTATCTTGTAACATAATCAACAACATACTGTAAAAGCTGAAAATGAAATTTCTTCAATATTTCCTGTCCCTAAAGTACTTTAAGACTCTGGAAGGAAAGGTATCATGTCAAGGTACTTATTCCTTGAAAAATCAATCTGACCAAATTCACTATAAGGTTAAATTATAACTTGCTACCAATAACAGTTCAAGCAGTTACCACCTCTTTAGGTCATTCCTCTGACATTTAATAATTCTCTGACATCATTTAACAAAAGATTCTAACAACTGAGATTTAAGTAATGAAAAAAGATAATAGTTAACCTTTCCTTTAACTATAGTTAACTATTACCTTTTCTTTGGAGCTTGTGCTCAAATCTATCACTATATTCTTTAATTTGGATTAAGTCCCAAGAACAGGAAATGTGAATGCCAAAGTCCCAATAGAGTTATAGAAGTTATAATAGTAACAATGATTAAGGTGTTGAGAGAGAATCTTCTAAACTGTTTCAGTTTAAGATAGCAAATAGAATCCAAACACTAGAGATAAAAACCAAAAAAAAAAAAAAAAAAAAAAAAAAAAAAAAATGCCAGTGGCAGAGGGGAGGTGAGGATTCTCTGATCCAAATAAAGCTATGCATTTAGAAAAGCAAAAATACGTTTTAGTTTAGGGTCAACTATATGGCACAGCAAATACTGCACAGGGTCTCAACAAGACCTGAATGCAAATTCATCCTTAGACACTTACTAGCTGTATGACCCATAGTAAGTTACTTACTCTGCTTTCCTCAGTTTCCTCTCTGCAAAATGGGTATACTTATAGCAGCTATATACCAGAGCTGTTGTATAGATCAATTTAAAAAATTTAAAGCACTTGGCATACATTAAACACAATGTAAATTTTAGTTATTATTAGTTACTAGAACAATAATTAAATGAATTCCAATTAGAAATGACATGACTTACCCATCTGGGGGAGAGAGAGTGTTTGTACCATATGATAATTTAGGTTGAAATCTAAGTCTATATAGAAAAAATGCCACAATAAATTTGAACTTCATAAACTTTAGTAATAGTTTGCAACTATATCACCTGTAAAAGGTTTTTATTCAGGAAATTTATTTAAGGATATCTTCATTAGTTTTAGATAACATAGTTATATTAGATGCAATTAATAATGTGAGATTTATTGAATTTTTCTATTAATGATGTATTTAAAAAGAAAAAAAAATTTTGTAGTGGGACAAAAATAACAATGTTAAAGGTGGTTAAGAAATCCTTTTAGGTACAAAAAAAAAAAAAAAAGGATCAGGACTCATTGATTTTAATCCTCTGATCTATTCTCCAATGGCTCAGTCTCAAAGTTAATATAGTTTCATAATTCTCACAGGTGGAGATAGGGGGTATTAGGAAAAATGAAAATGAGGGAAAAGACCTATGGAACTTGGTGCTATTTATATGCTATCATGAGGTTCTGGTTTATTTTTCTCCTTTCTCTCAATATGTAACAACAACAACAACAATATTAATAATTAGCAATGATGATGATGATGATGATGATGATGATAATAATAATAGCTACTATATATTTTGGGTAGCTAGATGACACAGTGGATAGAATGCCAACTCTGGAATCAGGACGATTTGTCTTCTTTAGTTGACTAGCTGTGTGACCCCAGGCAATTCACTTAGCCCTATTTGCCTCAGTTTCTTCATTTATAAAAGGAACTAGAGAAGAAATAGCAAAACACAGCTGTATCTTTTCCAAGAAAATTCCAAATAAGGATATAAAGAGTAAGACATGAATGAAAAATGACTGAAGAACAATAAATCCAAGACCAAGAAATTTGGACAAGACTAGCCTTTGACTAAAATTCTACCTCAATTTTTCAATCTGGCAGAGTATGCTATACAAATAATCTTAGGTTCTTGAAAGTTGTGCCAATGAAACGCAAAGAGACTCTAGCAGGTACTACCATAGCAAAATACAATAAAGCAGCAAAGTTTTATTAAGCACCCATTGCATGCTAGGCACTGTGCTAAGCACAAGGGTTACAAAATGAAGCAGATAGTCTATCTTTGACCTCAAGGAGTTTACATTCTAATGAAGAAAGACTAAATACAAAAAGGAGCTGGAAAGGAGAGCAGGTTGTAGAGAGTACGGGGAGTGAGAGTACAGTGTCCAAGAAACTCAAAGCAGAGGCAACAAATGAATGAGACTGTACTGGGTGTCTCCTTAAAATGAAGACTAAGCTGATTATGAAGTATTTCTGTAAAAAAAAGGTCTCATATGATTGCTACTTGACTAGAGGAAAGGTGATAATGCAGAGGAGGCAGATGAAGAATGCAACTTTTCTCAATAATAGTATCCTCTGGTTATAAACTCTTGGTAACACTGAGTTTTGGATTCACAGGAGGGCAATACAAATGCAGGTTCAAGCCATTTACCCACTTGTAATTAATATAAAAACAAAGGCTACAGTTAGAATACATGTGGCTTCTGAAAATATAACCACTTAGGCATCCTAGCTCATTCTGATCCAGGACTATACTTGCTGCACATAATTCATCATGGCTCAGCCCATTCTTCTAGTAGTGCAGTGGATAGAGCATCAGCTTTGAAGTCAGGAGCACCTGAGTTCAAATCTGGTTTCAGACACTTAACAGCTCCTGGCTATGTGACCATGGGCAAGTCACTTAACCCCAACTACCTCAGCCAAAAAAAAAAAAGGGGGGGGGAGGGGATAATAATATCACCTACCTCACAGAGTTGCTATGGAGATGAAAAGCGATAATATTTGTAAAAAGCCCTTAATACCATGTCTGGCACATAGTAGATGCTATATAAATGCCTATTTCCCTCCCTCCCTTCTTGGTATCTTCCTAAGAAAGTGTGGAGTAAAGTGAAAAGCCACTATGCCAAACATCACAGAGGGAAATAAAACAAAATAAAAAAAACCCAAATCTATTTTTAAAAAGATACAGAAAAAAGATTATTAAAAAAAATATATCAGAAATTCAGCCTTAAATATCTCCTGAGTTTGGGAGTTCTATGCAGCTGTGGGATAAGCTGATAGGATATCTTGTCCATATGGTGATATCAACCTTTCTCCCTGTAAAATATCTATTGGAAGATTCCAAAGATCTGTCCTTGGAGTTGTGTTGTTCAATATTTTTTTAAAAGACTTTAATGCAGCCATGGATAGAACATTTACTGAACTTGCTGATAACATAAAGAAAGAAGGCTGACATATTGGATGACATAATTGGAAGTCCCTGCCTCCCCCCAAAATTCTTGATAGACTAGATCAATGGATCAAGCCTCATAATATTGCATTTAATAGGTTTAAATTAATATTTTATACAAAGAATGTTCTATTATTTTGTCAGCTAGGGAATTCCCATTGTGGGAACTATTTTCATTGGCAAATTATATAACCTTTTCATAGCTTACTTACAGAAATCAACAAAATATTGACCTAAAGACCTACATGAGTTAAGAATGGGCTTTAAATTTTAAAATTAAACAAAATTTGATTTTAAAATGTAAAGATCACTCTCAGCTAGTGGGGTAGTACAGTCAACTGTTAGATATCTATGTTGACAAAGTCCTATTGTTCAGTTCAAAAAGTCAACTGCAAACATACAAGATGAAAGAGTCATTGCTAGAAAGCAGTTCATGGGGGAAAAGGTCCAAAGTAGCAAGCTTAGTTTAAGTCAGGAGTGTAATGTGACAATTTTAAAAGTTATGATTTTTTTTTTTTTTAGTAAAAGAACCATACTATAGAGGGAAGGTGCTGATGTGCTTGCCTCTGTTCAAACTATAATGTCTTTAGTTCCAAACACACCACATTTTAGGAGGGACAACAACAAACTGGAAATTTAAAATAAGGGAACTGAAAAACTATGCCATATAATAGTGAATCAGTCAATAAATATTTAAGTGCCTACTATGTGCCAGGCAAGATGCTAAGCACTAGGGCTACAAAGAAAGACAAATATGCTTCCTGCCCTCAAGAGCTCAATCTTGTAAGGAAGATAATATAATAATAGAAATAAAAGTTGATACATGTGAAGACCGAATTAGCATCCTGGATGCCTTAGAATCAGCCAGAGTCAAGAAGCAAAAAAGTCCTTGGTCTTTATTCTTGGTCTTTAGGGGTAGAAGTGAAGGGGATGGATGTAAGCTCTCCACGAGCTCCTCTACCGTCTACTGTCCTCATCTACCACCAAAGTGAATCTGGCTTGTCTTACCCCACCGCCTAATCCCTCCTACAATTATCTATATAGATCAAAACATCCAGCCAGCACAGAATAGTGGGAAGGGCCATTTTCCAAGCATATGCTAATAGAGTATTGGCCAATAAGTAATTAGCCTTAAGTGCTTGGTTGTGTGATTCCAGTGCATCTACTCAGAGTTTCAGCCCTTTACAGATATACATATACATACACATAATAAGTTCTTGAGAAACACTTCCTGACTGTTGGTTGACTGGAAAAAGGATTAGAATTTCTGCTTCATATAAGAGAACAGAATTAGTTGAAATAAATGAAAGGTCTAGAAAAGCAGAATTCAGGTCAAGAAAAGGAGAAACTTTCTAACAATCAAGAGTTGTACAAGAAGAGATAAGTAACCTTATAGCACAGGGAGCTCTCAATCACTAGAAGTCATCATTCTGAAGCAATATAATCACTGATGAGGATGCTGTTCAACTAAAAGTTAGATCAACTGATCTTGAAGGGCCTTTCCAATTGATATTCTTTGATATACAAGACACTAAACTTAGCACACACACACACACACACACACACACATATATATATTCATAAATATAATACCAATTCTCTGAGGATTATCATGCTATCATCAATATAGTCTTTTCTTGTTTCTGTTGCTAAAATCTATCAAATTAGTCTCATTGTTGAAAAGTTACTTAACTTTGTAATGAGAAGCAATAAATGTGATAGGAAAAGGAGAATCTCATCCATTCTGAATCCTAGATCTTTATCCTAAGACAAAATTACTTTTTATTACAAAATGACTAAACACTGCATCACTAAACCATATTATATAGAATTGGCATTATTTGCCCAGGAAGATATACTCCATTGAAGTTTTATTCAATGGTCTCCCTTGAAACTTTAAGAAAAAGAAAGAAAAGAAACAGAAAGAGAGAGGCAGGAAAGGAGAAAAGTATCACCTAGGAAATTACTTATATAATAAAGATAACAACCTGTTGATAAATACAAGAATTTGCTGAGTAAAAATGACAAAAATGAGTTTTTCATATTTTAGCTAAATCCTGCCTATTGAAACAAAATTCTACTAGCCAAGTATAAGGAGGAGAAAGAAGCCCACCATTATGTATTAAAGATACTCAAGTGAGTCATAGTACTTTGCTGGCACTATAATGGGGGCTGTACTACAAAGCCTATGTAATAGAAATGGCAAATTTAATTAGTCCTGAAGCAAAAAGTAAAATACCTTCCTCAGTGCAAGGGAGAAAGGAAGTGAAAGAAAGTCAGGTTCTTACCTTTCGTAGCTATTCGTACACACTGGGTTTTAGTTTCCTGTTGAAGGTGTAAAAAAAAAAAAATGAAAGAAAATATAATCAATGTACATTTCAAGCTATTCTACTTATCAAGTAAGAAAAGGCTTTAAAACCAATCTAGAGTAGCAAGAATTGGATTTTGGACATTAGATGGTTAATTTTTTCCAAGGCTGATAAGGGAAATATTAAAAAAAAAACTTTAAAGAGGACTTTACAAGGTATTTGTAAGTATTGGGAGAATTCTGCTTTCAATCTCTGCAATCCAGTGGCAAGAAAAAAATCATAGTTCTGTATATGGTCTGGGTAAACAAACAAACAAAAAAAAATAACACAATAAACCACCTATGCTTAATTGTAAAGCTGGTACCACATTCCCACAGATTATGTCCACTAAAGTTATGTGTCCCCTGTGACCTTTTCTTTTCTCTTTATATATTATTTCATACAATGATCTCTTTGGCTTCCATGACTTCAACTATTATCTCTATAATAATGACTCTCAGATCTATATATCTAGCCCTAGCCTCCAAACAAATAATTATAATATGGCCCATAATATCTTAAACTCACTGTTTCTAAAATTGAAATCATTATATTTCCTCCCAAATCTTCCCCTCCTCCAAACTTCCCTTTTACTTTAGAGGGTAGAATCTTCCTCCCATTTACATAAGCTCATAATCTAGGTGTAATCATCAATTCCTCACTCTTAATCACTCTCAATATCCAACCTATTGCCAAGTCCTGTGGATATTTCTATTGTAATATCTATCACATATACATCCTTTTTCTTCTTGGTCACTTTTACTAATGCTGAGCCAGGCCTTCATAACATACTTCATAACTGGCCAATTGCAATAGTCTTCTAGTTGGACTCGAGCGTCTTCCTAGTCAGCTGTTAAATTAATCTTCCTAAAGTTTACAAAGGATAACAATGTCCTTATATTCAGTAAATTTTAGCAGTTCCCTATCATCTCATTGAATTATGTGTTTTCATGCTCCCTTCTAGATTTATTTTGGATGAAAATGCATGCAGAGGCTATAAGCTCAAAAACCTGGCAGACTTTTAAAATTCTTCTTCTTTCCATTCATCTAGTAGAGGGGAAATTAAGACTAGCAAAAAGTAGGAATACATGATGTATCTCATAAGCTTTTCTTACTTTTAAAAAGATTTTTATGGGAGAAGACATAGATTTCCCTTTCCAGATTTGTTTTCTTTTATCCACAGTTTGGGCTTCAATCCATAAAAAAATATGAAATTTAATTTAAGTAGATAATAAATAAATTCTTCATTTATCAATAAGCATTTATTAAGCTCCTAGCAAGTGCCAGGCTCTACAAAACAATGCCCCAAATGGAATAGTCCTAGTCCTATATTGCAGTAAATCAAATATACATGTATTATATGTACACATGGACATGTATGTGTATGTATGTCAAGTATAGAATTGCAATTCTCACTCCCCTATCTCAGTTGAGAATTATCATAGAACATAATTACTTATGATAAAAAATTCTGATGTATAAACAGAATACATTTTTACACTATGATCCTTTTATGAAGCATAAACCTTTTAATTAAGTTTGGAAGATATACATATAACAATTTAACCATACCACTGGGGACTTTAAATATCGGGAGAATATCAGTACCATACCAATTATATACAGAAAATCTGCACAGAGGGGAATAGGTAGGGATGGTTCTTTCCTTGCCCTTCCCCTTCAATCATGTCTTATGAGCTCCAGACTAGAAGAAAACTGCATCCAGTTAGGAACAATGATATATGCAAGGACACATATAGATATGGGAAGATAGTTACCCAAGGAAGGATGTTAGCATCAAGGAACATAACCCTTGCCTCAGAGAACTGTTCTGGGTATGAATTCAAGAAAGAAACAGATCTCAAGAGCTTAGTTGAGTATCTTTCTCAGTAGAGATGCTATACCTAATAGTAACTATGGAGGGATGCTCCCCAGAAAGAAAGGACCAGGCCAGGCAATATCAGGAGCTGGGAGTTACCCTTTGTCAAACACGTTTTCTTACATCTATGCCTCACTTCCAATTAATTTTAACTTTCAGGTCACTCTTTCCAAAGATTCTGTGTATATTTAGAGAAAAATGAACCCTGGGCTTTTGAAAAGAAATATTCCATATCTTTAAAAACAAAATAACTTCAACAAAAGCTATATCACTTGAACAAATGCCTTTGGTAAAACTTAATTATCTCTACTGGCTGATTTTAAAGCATACCACTAGGGGCTTATCAACTACAAAAGTAGGAAGAATCACTCACAGGGTTCCATTTACAACTCAAGGCAGCAGCCATACTCTGGGAATCTGAAGATAAGGGAACAAGATACTACATATGTGGGATTGGGGAAAGCCTTTTAAAAAAAAAAGAGAGAAGTTCATTCTCGTGTTCTAATATACCTCATACTCAAGGATTTTTTTGACATTATACTAAATCTTAAAATATAACAAATATACATTTTCCCTACAAGTATTTTACTTTAAGTAAAATGTTCGATCATTCAAAATCAATCTTAGATTGTTGGTTGATATTAAAAATCATCCAAAATAATTTCTTCAGCAAGTAATAATTAAAAGTATATTAATTTTATTTAGTTCTGACCTGAGGCCTTCATAGCAAACTGAGAACAAGAGATTATTTCTGGCTCTAGTAAAAACCTAAAGGGATTTTGCTTTCCTGAAAGCAATCACTTTTAACTACATCAGTATTCCTTGACCCTGTTGCTGATGTGAACCACATTAATTTTAAAACTCTGCCAAGATAACTGTGAAGTACATTGTCACAACTTTACACTTTAGATGTACAACAGTATGGTCACACTAGCAATTTGAAAGAAAAAAAATCCTCTCAAATCTTTTAAATAGTACTATAGAAAACCCTTTCCCAGAAAGGGGCATTCATTAACACCCCTTCTCATATCACAGATTAAGTCACTAAAGTTAATTTGCTATCTCTCACCTCTTAAAAATTAAAAAAAAAGAACTCTTTTGTATTAGGGTGTCTTTACATTCTAAATGGAATACAAATTTTTATACTCACTGCTTTATCAGGGCAACCAACTACCTTCAATGCAGTAAGGAGTCTTTAGGTAGGAGGGGAACATTTTGTTTACTTTTTCAGTATTACCAAGCACACATAGATGTAGAGAATAGTTTCTTTCATAATACCTTTGGGTATATTCCCTTTGTTTCTTCTCTGTCTCCTCTGAGCTAAATATTTCCATAATTGGAAAGATAAAGATTTTATTTAAGAAATATTCAATAACTATTCAGAAGATTTGGTTTCTCACAGGGGCTATAGAAATCCAAATGGAAGAACATGACTTCCCTCTAATTAAAAGACTACAGCTAAGATCAAATTCCTTCAATCCAGTGATTCATCATTTAATTTCACAGATAATCCTTTAGGATTTTTACAACCTGAAGGCACTCCCCATAGAGCTATACATATCTAAAAATGTAATCCTTAAATGGATTTTAAAACTTGGCAGCTGCCCTCTTGTGCAACACTCACTCTCTCTGTCTCTCTCTCTTCTTTCTCTCTGTCTCTCATATAAACACTTTCTGCCCCTATATCTCTCTCAAAACATTTCCATTTTAAGAAAGAAAACCATTCAAAAAATAGCATGTGGTAAAATAGATCTTTCTCCCCAGAGAACCACAGTGGTATTTAACTTCTTGTGTTTTTCTCTTCAATATTCATACAAGACCAGTAACAGTATTCAAAACCAACTGTGTCCAAAATGGATAAAGGGAGGAGGTAACCAGGGAGATGCAAAGGCCTACTTTTCTAGCTACACAGCAGTTGGGCAATCTAGAGGCAGCTTTCTTCATGGACTCTGTCAAATGTACCACAGGCAGCACATTACTTTGTAATCAGTAGATTTTTACTTTGTTATTTTCTATTTGTTCAATACTGCCTGAAAAGTTTGCAACATTTTATTAGCCTGCTGAGGAGTACGCATTTTGTTTATCCTACAGTAAATTTAATCTTTTGAAGTGTGCTACCACAGAGAAAGGGGGCAAGAACAATGGTGCATATTTACAGAGGGTGCAGAAACACACTGCTTAAATCATTTTACTCAAAACGGCTACTGTGGGCTTTTATTAAAGCCTCAACTAGAAACAGTTACTAGGAAACGGGAGTTGTGTGAGATATGACTGGCGTGAAGCCGTGGTCTCACAGTACAGAAATATGCCCAGTGGTAGAGGCAACAGCACCACCATACACTATAACTTTTGACTAATGCTGTCTGGAATTTCTAAAAAGCCACTGGGCATTACCTTGAAGCAGTGACAAAGAAAATGTAGCTAGGCACTTACCTTCTCCACACTGCTCATAGCCTGAAAGTAGATGTTGTAACCTTTCCGAGGTGCTAGAGGAGGGTTCCAAAATCCTTGGTATGTCCTATTGTCACCAACAGTAAATGGGGCAGGTTCGGGTAGATTGCCAGGGGGTAATTCAGCAGCAAAGTAATATGGTGAACCTCCACTCATGGCGCTCTGGTAGGTGATGGGGACCTGGTAGCATTCCATTGCTCCTGTTTCTCGCTTGGTTCGGTGGGGATGTAATTCTTCCACCACAATTTGATAGGCACTTTTAGGTCATAAAAGGGAAAAAAAAATGACAATATTGCCAGTTAGTTATGCTAAAAGTTGTAAAGTATCTATACTTTAAATACAATTTAATAATTCTAAAGAAGGGAAATGGGACATTCTCCAATCCCATATATCAAATATGTGGAACAGGAAACAAATGACACATTTTTATATTAATTTTTACATTAATGTAATTTTTATTGTCTCAAAGCCGTTTATTCTTTTAAACAATTGTTCTTAGTGCAAGCAACTTTATTAGCATTGCTATAGAATGCTAAATGGGCTTCTACTTCTTTCTTCCCACATGATCCATGTAATACAAAACAAAAAGGAAAACCATATTAAAGAACCATCTCCATATTTTAGAAATTTTGTGTAATGATGCACTCTAGTAAAGAATTTGACACTAACCACAGTTATGCTATAGATTAGGTTCCTTGTCTGATAGTTTAAAATATTTAAAGTTAACATTTTTCTCTGAAATAATATTATATAAAGCTCAGCTTCAAGGCCTGACATAATGACTGCCGTGGGCTGTTCTTGAAGCACCAATTTGCAGTTGTCATATCATTAAAGACAGAATGTGCTGACAGGCTTCTCCACCTTTTGACCTTGCTATGGCATCTCTCTTGGCTCAGAGCTATAGAGATCTAAAGTACAAGTGACATGTTGTAATATGGGCACAGATGGACAGAAATCTGTCCACTCTACCAAAATAGACTGCCTCGTTTTCTTACAGTTGTCAATGATAAAGTGCCACAAATTGTAGAAACAGATGGCATTTGGCCTATTAAATGCCAACCTAAACCTTCCAATACCTTTCTGAAAAGGCTGGATAGTTTTCTACTAAAGTTTATTATCTATAGGGTCCTGGGAGAAGAATAACTCTGAAGTAAAAAAAAAAGTATACTCTACCTTAGAACTAAAATTTCTGTTAGCTGTTTATTATTGAACCCACTCTATTATTGTATGTAACAAATTCTTTAGGTAAAGGTGCTGTTAAGAAAGAGATATGCCATTATTTTAGACTCAATTAAAAGAACATAAGCTTTAAAATGACTGAAAAATTGAAATAATAAGTATGATTTAACTTTAAACTTTGGATTTTATAAAAATATGAAAGTGCCCTCTTTATTATTTTAATGCCCCCTCTAATTGATTAAAATAATCTAGAACTCTAAGAAAGAAAGTTGGCTCTTTGAATAAAAGGTCAACTTATGATGAAATGTTATTCAAAAATAGAGAACATCAAAAGTCTTTTTTACAAAACCCTGGTCTGTATAAACGCATTTACCCAGAGAAATGAGAGAACTGATTAGACCTAAGATAGATCTAAAAGGAAATGATCATCTTTTACATTAAATATTTAGAAATAGTTATTTCTCTCAAAACATATCAACAAAATATGTGATTGCTACCTACCACATACCTCCTTTCTCTTAGAAATATAACGAAAGCATTGGTAAATCACAGTTGCAAATTTGGGAAACCAACCAAGAGCAAAGTCTATATAAATTGAAATTGTGTGCATTGCATCTTTCTTTTCCTTTCTCCCTGCCAGCTTGGTTCCTCTAAGATTCTAAGATTGGCACTGACAAGAATTCTGCTCTGAGAGTTGCCCAGAGAGCAGGAATTTTTCAATTCAAAATGCTTTAAGTTCTTAGGCATAGACTCAGCAGGGGAAGTGGGATTCATGGCATTGCAGACATATGCCCAACAACAAGAAGACACTCCAGGGGCTCTTTCATTATATTTTTCATCTTTATTTGCATTGTACATCCATAGAATCAAGAAATTTCTGAAGGGAAGAGGAACTGAAGGATTATTTCATCCACATTTCTCATTCTATATTTGATAAAATGAAAGCCTAGAGAAATTAGATGACATACTCAAGGTCATAGAAGAAGTCCATGACAGAGACAGGATTAGAACCTAATAAAGTGATTGCTGGATTAGTATTATGTGATTAATTTTACTTTCATAAAAGTAAATGTTTGTTTTAAATGTTTTTATACAAGTTACTTAATTAATGGAAATATGTAGATGAAAATGATATAACCAACAATCTCAAATAGTTTATAATTTAATAGAAAAATAAACTGTGAAGATAAATAATTGCAATGCAACTTGACTGTTGTATGTGCCTAGAAGACTAAGAGATGGTAGTTCATTAGCTTGGCATATCAATCCCTCCACAATCTGACATTATCCCATGTTGACAAGCTTATAGCACACAGTCTATGTTCCAGTCACAAAGAGCTATCGGCTATTTCCCAAATGCATCAATCTCCTCTTTCTGGACCTTTGTACAAACTGTCCCCAATAAGGGAATGAAGTCTCTTCTCGCTCTTTGAATCCTCCTAACTTTTGTCAAGGCTCAACTTCAGTGTTTCCTCCATAGGGAAACCTATCTTAGATCCCTAATTTTTCCACGCTCATAAATCATCACACATCAATTTATCTGATTAGATGTTTTCTCTTCTCCCCCCAGTATAAAGTAAGATTCTTGAGGGCAGATATGTGTGTGTGTGTGTGTGTGTGTGTGTGTGTGTGTGTGTGTGTGTGATATCTTATTTTTGTGTTCCCTAGGACCAAAGTAGATTTAATTTAAAAAAAAAAAAAAAAAAAAACTGTTTTCAGCTGCGTGTGTGTTTGTGGGGGGAGGGGAGGTATGGGTGTGTTTGAGACAGAGAGATAAAGAAATATAGGGAAAGAGACAGAGAAATTGAAACTTAAAAAGGAAAGATACTTGTGAGAATCAAAGGACATGAGTCATTTCTAGAAAGAGGATGATCACTGAGAAAATTTAATGAGATGGTATTTGAGCAAAAAGAAAAATAAGCAAGTGAACAGATAAAGAACTTGGCAGAATCTATTCAGGGTATAGTAGGCAAAAAAAGAGGTTGATTGAAATTGAGTCCAGTATTGCTGAGATATATTGTACATTAAGGGGAACAGTGTTAAATAAAGTTAGAAATGTAGGCTGTAGGCTAGTTATGAAGAGGCTCAAGTACTGTACAAAGAAGTATTAATTTTATCTGACAGGAAATGAAGACACCAAAGAAGGTTCTTCCCACCATACTCATATTTCTCCCTTATTGAATTTCAGGCTTCATGAAAAAAAATTAAGCAAAAGACTAAGTATAAATAATTTCACTAGCAGATGATATCTAATCACCAAAATTCATATAAAAAGGCAGATAACAGTTGTGTTCAGTTAAACTGAAGGGAGCCTAATGAACAATTAAGGATACTCAAATGAACAGTCGGTGGCTCCAACTTCCAGAATCAAACTAAAGAACTTATTAGAAATATTTTATGTCATCACTACGGAGGTGGAACTTTGAGGAAAATGAATTAACTCTTGGATGAAATACCCAAAGCAGTACTTCTTAGATGATCAATTTAACTCACTGATATGTGTTTTTTGATGTCTCAATGTTCCTGATTACCTAAAAGAGATGGCATAGATAGTAACCCTGTTAAGTAGTTTTGTGGAGTTATAAATTAATAAATGAACTTATTTCCAACTTTGTAGTCATGATAATTCACATTCATATAGTACTTTTATGACTTACAAAGTACTTGATATATATTAGCTCATTTGACCATCATACTTCTGTGATGTAGTTAATATAGCTATTGTTTTCTCTCATTTACAGATGAAGGTACTTGAACTTCAAAGCAGAAAGTGGGCTGAATTTGTAATGGGACATGGGTTCAAATTTGACTGAACTTAATGACTTTTGACTATGTCTAGAATTTGTGATTCATTAAAGGTGATAGTGATCTCATGATACAGCAGCGAATGCATCAGCAGCACAGGCAAGATCCTTTGATATAATAGTGAATGTGACAGCAGCACACACAAACATCATGGGGCCAAATCCAATGTTCTTTTTTTAAAATGTCACATTAGAGCAATAAATAATATCATATGATTGGGGTCTTTAAAGTCTCTTCAACATTTTTATAAATCATTATTTGACAGATGAGGCAATTAAAATCTAAAGAAGCTATAAGTAATAATAATAATAATAATGATATTCATAATAACATTTAATATTTAGATATAATCTATTATGTACCAAGCATTGTGCCAAACATTTAATAGTTATCTCATTTGATCCTCACAACAGACCCAAAAGGCAGGTGCTATTATTATCCCTGTTTCATAGATGAAGAAAAATAAAAAAAAGCAGAGGTTGAATAACTTGGACAGGGTTTCACATCTCAAGTCTAAGTCAAAATTTGAACTGAGGTCTTCCAGATTCCAGATCTGGTATTTTATTTCCTGGGCTATCTAGTTGTCCTAGGCTGTTGCTAAGTCATTTTTCAGTCTAGTCTGACTCTTTGTGACCCTGTGTAAGGTTTTCTTGGCAAAAATACTAGAGTGGTTTACTATTTCCTTCTTCAACTCATTTGACAATGAGAAAATTAAGGCTAACAGTAAGTTACTGAGGTTGGATTTGAACCTTTGCAGGAGACTGCCTGACTCTAGACTCAGCACTCTATCCACTATGCTACCTAGTGGCCTTAAGTAGACCTGGTATTTAAATCTAGATTTTTTTGACATAATAGAAAACTTTATATCCTGATATAAAATAATGCATACATAAACCCTCTATCTTTTACTACCATTATCATTTTTCTCATAATAATATTCTTATGATATTGTGAACAAACCACACATTCATTTATAGGACTTTAATGCTCAATAATTCTTCACTGAACCTCTCACAATTTTTTCCCCCTAATTTATTTATTTACTTGGGGAAAAAAGAATCAAAATATCTAAAAGCATAGATCTGAGACCTTTAAGATGTGTTAAATCAAAGTCATATATAAAATATAAATCCTCAAATAAGCAGTGTTAATATAATTCCTTTTAGTTAAGCTAATTTTTATCCCAATTGATGACTCTGTCATTTTTAAGTGTATATTATTTATATTTATATTACAGCTATAAAGTTTCAATAATGTATTTCAAAGTACCAATCATCCTTACCATGTCTATTTGTACTTTTGTTGGAAAGAAATTTTATATTAACTAGCAGTTAAGCATTTACAAATATTTTATATATGTCACTTTGTCTTAACATTTCTGTGACATAAATACAGAGAGAGTGCTGTTCCATTTTACAAATCATAAAACTGATGTTTACATCTAAGGAAAGATCTTTCCCAAAGTCACCTGACTAAGAAGTAGCTGGACCATGACTATATATCAGGTTGCCTTACTTTCTCACTTTGAATATCAACATTCATTCTAAATAGTTCTGCACTTGGAATTTTCAATAAGAGTTTCATGAGTATGGCTTGCTGAATAATTCCCCACAAAAAGAAGAAAGATGCATCACTGACTTCATATATACTATGGACAGAGAGCAAACATTTTTTTCAAAATCTTTTCCAATGCAAAATCATAGAATACTAATCAGAAGCATCCTTAATAACAAAATAATCCACAAAATTAAAAATTTTATCTTTCATTATATCTACTTATTTTGCTTTTCTACTCAAATATACATATAATCCACTTATATGTATTATATATGAAATCCTCAATCTTTTATAGAATATGTATTGCATGAAATCCTGTGGCATCCCATAAGTCTACCTCATCCTATCTTTCTCTCCAAATAAACATGTAGTCTTGATTGTGATTCCTCCAAACTTGTACTCTTAAAAATCCATTACCTATATCATATTTTTTCGAAGTGCTATCACTATTTCAAAGATCTTTTTTATAATTCCACAGACTGTTATTGTTGTTCAATTGCTTCAGTTATGCCTGATTTTCCATGACCCCCATTTGGTGTTTTCTTGGCAAAGATGTTGGAGCAGATTACCATTTCCTTCTCCAGCTCATTTCACAGATGAGGAAACTGAGGCAAACAGGGCTAAGTTGACTTATTCAGTCTGAGGTTAAGTGTCTGAAGCCATATTTAAATTCAGGCTTTTCTGACTCCAGGTCTGGTATTATATACACTGTGCTACATTTCTGCCTTTCTATTAATTTATCTATTTATACATTATCTATAGCCAATCTATTTAGACACTATATATAGCCTCACCACTAATACACAACTCAAAAGTCCTCCATAAACATCTTGAAAATTGTATAATGAATTGTGACTATTGCAAAAAAATAATCACCACTTTAAGGTCAATATTCAGATTATATAATCCTCTGTACATATACAATACGGTGTATTGCAGGACTTGTAATTAGGTACTTTTCCAGCTCATGGAACTGTCACATTCACATTAGATTGGCATAATCTTCAAGAATTCAAAATCATTTATGTGTCTTGATGATTTCTTAATTGAAGGCTTTCCCTTGTACACTGAAACTTTTCTCTTGTTTCTTTTAGTCTTCCAATGGCTCTTTATTTTTCTCACATTAATTGGTCACATGCTAAATTGGTTTTCAATCAGTCTACCATAATAATAACTTGCCTCATCTACTCCTATACTTGTATAAATATCTGCTACTACACTTTAAAAAAAAAACAATTGTATGCTCTGTGTGGATTTATGCAATTAATACTCTCTACTCATTATTGTGGCAATTTCTTAAAATGATGTAAATCATAATATGTTCATGCTTACCCAAGATCAGTGTGACTGTTATGACTATTTTAGGTTCTCTAATGCACTGTATATATTCTACTCGATATAATAGGAACTTTCCTGAGTTTTTCTTGATAAAAACTAAATTATTAGATTCTAATGGAGTAGATGGACTATAAAACAATTATTGTACTTTATCAACATGCCCACCACATTTTCAACTATGCTCACAAATGTTTCTCATAACATACATTATACATTGCATATTCTTCAACAATTAAATGGAGCAATAGATAGTGAATTGTACCCGGAGTCAGGAAAACCTGAGTTCAAACTGATCTCAGACATTTATTAGCTGTGTGATATTGGACAAGTCCTCAGCCTCTTTGCCTCAATTTCCTCTACTACAAATGGGAATAATAGCATGGAGTTGATATGAGGATCAAAGATTATTAGATAATATTTGTAAAGCATTCAGAACAGTTCCTATAATATTATAAGAACTTAATAAATGCTTAACTTCTTCTTGGTAACTTCTTGTAATGGATGTGTTATAGAGAACTCATATCTATCATGTGGCTCCTCCACAACCCTTTGAGTGATCTTAATTCTTCAACAACTGTACAATTTGATAACTTACCACTGCAATACAATGAAAGAGTATTGATTTGAAATAGATGAAACTTCATGTCAAGGAAAAGATCAAGGCTGTTAAAAAAATAAAAAAACTTGATTTCCCAAAAGTGATAGACCTTGCTCTCTTCCTCAATTCTGGATCCAATTCCCTGTTCACTTGCAGTTATTATCTGAGCAAGGCACAAATGTGATTATGCTGATGGACAAGCTGTATAGTTTAATCATTTAACTGCATAGCAGGTCTGAACCAAAAGCATTCTTCATCCACTTAGTTTTTCCAATGCCATAGTCTTTAGCATAGTTATGTATCTCACTTAGGAGATTGCAAAATATTTCAAGATATAGTGTAAACAGCACAGTGTCTTGTGCAAACAGAAACATCTGAAGGCTCTCACTATCTATATGCCATATCTACCTAAACTATACTTACTGAATCTTCCAGAGATGGAGTTCATATGGAGACGTAAAGGAAGCTGCTGCACTCTTGCAGTATTTCCTTACAAACAATTTTAAAATTAATAGCTTAAATCATCTTACAGTCATTATACTAGCTAAAATCAAAGATGACCTTCAACTGGGGAATCCCTAATAAGTTGTGACATACAGTTGTAATGATATACTACTGTGCTATAAGAAATGATGAGCTGGTTGATTTTAGGAAAAAACATGGAAAGATTTGAGCCTATAGAGAAAGGTACTATTTACCTCCAGAAAATGAACTGAGAAATAGGAATATGTATAGTGTGGTTTTACATATATGTACATGTATGTCTGTAAACACATACATAAACATACACACACACATAGTTGTGTTTAAAGGTTGAGTTCCCTAGGAAGGGATAGCTCTAGAAAGAGGGAGAAAAAAGTGTACGGCAAAGAAAACTTAAAAGGATGCACTGAAAAAATTAGAAAGCTATAAAAAACAATGTATAATATGAAATGCAAAGATTTTTAAAAATATTTTCAGAAATGAAAATCTATGATTTTAAATTGAATCCTCTATATTTTGCTGGGTACATGGAAATGGTCTCTTCTCCTCCATCTCCATTTTGTATTTACATTTTAAATGAAGAAAAAGTTAAAAATAAATAATCTTCAAATCAAATTCTGAAATGTCAGAACCAACAAAAGTTTAGGGTGTGATATTTTCCTAGCTCAAAACAACTTAGGAAGGAGAATTCTGTGACACTGGGCTATGAGCCCAAGCCAAGGCTGACCAAAAGTCCACATCACTACAGCACCAGTGGTGTGCCTGAGAGGAGGTAACAGAGTAACAGAATCAGCATCACCTTTAGCAGCTCTCAAAACTGACATGATAAGGGAATTCAGCAACTTGTCAAAAAGAAACTATAGGGAAGGCAGGTGCTAGGACTGGTTGCAAAACGGGATTGTGTTTGGAAACTCCATTATCTATAACCATTTCCCAGTTATATTTCCAGGAAAGAAAAGACCTCTTTTGGTCACAAGACCTAACCTCTTATGGAGCAGTATCATTTTCATCACAAGGTAGCAAGGATTACTTTTCCACACAGATCACACCACCTTGGCATGTGCACTGGAAAAACTTCTAAATCCACAAAATTAGCTCTGAAAACAACAGAGTAAAAATGACTGAAACTTGGGACAGTGTTTACCCCATTCCCTCCTTTATTTGAAGAACATAGACTGACTTTAATATAAAAGTCAAGAAATAGGCTGGGGATCTGAGCAAACAACCAACAACAAATGTAATAAGAAAAAAAAAATACCATGGTGACAAGAACAAACTCAGAAGAAAACAATGGAATCAAAATAACCACAAGCATCAAACACAAGCCCAATAAGAATTCCTTAATATTTTAGATATGTGTATTTTCAAAATCAACTAAGAATGGTAAGAGAAAAACATTAGGAAAAGAAATAAGCAAAAATTATGAAAACGTAATTAACAGTTTGGTAAAAGAGGCACAAAAATACTGAAGAAAATAACACCTTAAAAGAAAAAAAATAATAGAACGGACCAAATGGAAAGAGGTATAACAATATACTGAACAAAATAATTCCTTAAATAGAAAAATTGCCCAAATAAAAAAAGAGGTTAAAAAAAAAACTGTCAAGAAAATAATTCCTTAAAAAGATAGAATGGACCAAGTAGAGGTTAATGACTCCATAAAACTTAAAGAAAAAATAAAACAAAATACCAAAAATGGGGAAAAAGAGAAGAAAATATGAAATATTTCATTGGAAAAATAGTTTCCCTAGAAAACAAATTCAGGAGTTTGAGAATCTAAGAATTATTAAACTACCTGGGCATTATCAAATTACTTTGGACATAGTTTCAAAAAGCTCTCCAGAATGACTGGATCAGTTCACAACTCTATGAATAATGCATTAGTGTCCCATTTTCTCCACATCCCCTCCAATATTTAGCACTATCTTTTCCTGTCATCTTAGGCAATCTGAGGGGTGGGAAAAGTTGTTTTAATTTGTATTTCTCTAATCAATAATGATTTAGGGCTGTATTAAAAAAAAAAGAATCCCTTTCTAAACATTTAGATTTTTCTTCTATTCCAAAATGAAAAGAGATCTTTCCTATTGCCCTGGAAATTTTGTTGATGATACAGTTAGTACTTTTTAACTATTACCACTTATTTTATTTCTTGTTTATTCTTAATATTCATACTTTCAAAATTTTTATTTCCACATTTTTTACTCCTTCTAGCCCCCTTCAACTTATTGAGAAGGCAAGGACATCAATTATACATATTATATATTTATGAAGTTGTACAAAGCATGTTTCCTTATTAGCCTTGTTGAAAATTTAAAAAAAAGCAAATAAAATTAAAGTTAAAAAGTACATTTCAATATGCCCTGATTTTCTCAGCTTTACATGGTACCTTCAAAAGAACAACTTAACAGATAAATGTAGAAAAACAGAAATATCAATTGTACCCTTTAAGGATTTAATTCAATAAAAGATACATTCAATAAAAGGTCACGCACAGAAACATAGACTAAGAATGAACTGGAAACTAAATAATCCTAAAGAATAAGTGGGTTAAAGAAGAAATCATAGAAACAATAATTTCATTTTTAAAAAGTATAACAGTGAGACAACATAACAAAATGTTTATGATGCAGCCAAAGCAGTACTTTGGAAAAAATTTCTATCTCTAAACACACACTTTAATAAAAATAAGATCAGATCAGTGAATAAATCATTCAACTAAAAAAAAAAGAAAAGAAAAAGAAATCCCCCAAAACAAACAAATGAAACACCAAAACGGAAGTTGTGAAAATAAAAGGAGAGATGAATAAAATTGAAAGTAAAAAAAAAACTTAACTAGGAACTGATTTTATTTTTTTTAAACAACAAAATAGATAAATCATTTACTGATTTATTTTAAAAAGAAGAAAAGAAAATAATTAGTATCAGAAATAAAAAGAGTAGCTGTACCACCAATGAAAAAGAAATCAAAGCAACTACTGGGAGTTATTTTGCCTAATTATTTGCAAGTAAAATTGACAACCTAAGTAAAATGGCAGAATATTTTACAAATACATAAAGAGCCCATATTAACAGAAGAGGAAATAGAAGACTTAAATAATAATATCTAAAAAACAAATAAATTGAACAAGATAACAGTGAGCTACTTAAGAAAAAAATCCCTAGGATCAGAGTTATTTACAAGCTGATTTTATCATTTATGAAACAATCCCAATACAATATAAACTATTTGAGGGAAGGTAGGTAAAGAAAAAGTCCTACTAAATTCTTTTCATGACTCAAATATAGTTTTGATACTAAATCAGGGGAAAAAAAAAAGAAAAAAAAAAGAAAAAATTATAATCAGTTTTCCTAATGAATATTGTTGCAAAATTTTAAATAAACAACAAGGAGATTAAAGCAAAACATGACAAAGTTCATACAATATAATGAGACAAAATTTATATATGCAATTTTGGTTCAATATTAGAAGAAAGAATGTATAATCATAACTTAAAATATCAATAACAAAAACAATTAAAAAGTTAATATTGTAGAAACAACAAATGTAGAAAAAACTTGTGATAAAATAAAATACCCACTCCTATAAAATCTAGTAGAAAGCATAGGAATAGAAGCTTTCTTAAAATAATTAAGTAGGGGCAACTACATGGTGCAATGTATAGAACACTGGACCTGAAGTCAGGAGAGTCTGAGTCCAAATCCTGCCTTAGACACTTAACATTTACTAGTTTTGTAATCCCAGGCAAATCACTTAATCCCAATCCCTTTGCAAATCCTTCCCCCCCTCCTCCCCTGCTTCCCCCAAAAAGTACAGAATGGTAACTGGCATCTACTTAAAACCAAGTAAATATTTTATATAATGGGGATAAGCTAGAAGTCTTTCCAATATGACCTGGGAAGAAGGATGTCCATTAGCACCACAATTATTCAATACTGTTTTAGAAATTCTAGCTAAAGCGTTGAAAAGAAAAATGAATTGGAGAAATAAAAATAGACATTAAGGAAACAACATATCAGAGGAGATGTAGAAAAACTGGGATGAAGAGTGGAGTTATCAACTGGTCTAACATTTCTGGAGAACAATTTGAACTTTCGAGCCAATAATACCATTACTAGGCCTATATCCAAAAGAGATCAAAGAAGCAAGGAAAAGAATTTCCACATAGAAAAAAAAAAAATATTTGTAGTAGCTCTTCTGTTGGCAAAGAATTGAAGATTAATAGAAAGCCCATCAACTGCAGAATAGCTGAGCAAGTTGTGGTATACGAATGGGTTATAAGAAATAATGAGAAGGATGGTTCTAGAAAAAATCTGTGAAAACTTAAATGAACTTATGCAATGTGCTCAGAAGTGAACAGAACAGAACAGAAGAACATTGTATACAACAACAGCCCTAAGGTAATAACGATCAAGCATGAAAGACTATTCTACTATGATGAATACAATAATGTAAGAAAATTCCAAAGGGTCTATGAAGAATGCTATCCACCTCAAGAGATATCTGATGTACTCTGAATGCAGATTGAAACATACTTTTTAACATTATTTTTGTTTGTTTTTTAGTGTTTTTTTTTAAATTTGCAACAATGCTAACAAAGAAACATATTTTGTGTAACTTCATAAATAAAACTGATATTATATTCCTTGTCTTCTCAAGGGGATGAAGATCTAGAAGGGGAGAAAATAAATATGAATATTAAGGATAAACAAATTAAATAATAAGTGCTAATAGTTAATAAGTATAAACTGTAACATCAATAAAATTTCCAGTGAAGTAGGAGATCTCTTTTCATTTTGGAATAGAAGAGAAATCCAAATGTTTAGAAAGGGATTCTTTCTTTCTTTCTTCTTTCTTTCTTCTTTCTTTCTTTCTTTCTTTCTTTCTTTCTTTCTTTCTTTCTTTCTTTCTTTCTTTCTTTCTTTCTTTCTTTCTTTCTTTCTTTCTTTTCTTTCTTTCTTTCTTTCTTTCTTTCTTTCTTTCTTTCTTTCTTTCTTTCTTTCTTTCTTTCTTTCCTTCCTTCCTTCCTTCCTTCCTTCCTTCCTTCCTTCCTTCCTTCCTTCCTTCCTTCCTTCCTTCCTTCCTTCCTTCCTTCCTTCCTTCCTTCCTTCTTTCTTCTTTCTTTCTTTCTTTCTTTCTTTCTTTCTTTCTTTCTTTCTTTCTTTCTTTCTTTCTTTCTTTCTTTCTTTCTTTCTTTCTTTCTTTCATACAGCCCTAAATCATTACTGATTAGTGAAATGTAAATTAAAACAACTCTAAGGTACCACATCACATCTCTTAGACTGCTTAAGATGACAGGAAAAGATAGTGATTAATGTTGGAGTGGATGTAGGAAAACTGGAACACTAATGTGTTGTTTGTGGAATGTGAAATAATCCAAGCGATCTGGAGAGCAATTTGCAACTATGCCCAAAGGGTTATAAAATCTGCATGCCCTGGGACTGAACCAACAGTCCCATTACTGAGTCTGTATCCAAAGGATATCATAAACAAAGGGAAAGGACATACATGTGCAAAAATGTTTGTAGCAGCACTTTTTGTGGGAACAAAGAATTGGAAAATGCATAAATGCCCATCCATTGAGGAATGGCCGAAGAAATTGTGGTATATGAAAATAATGAAATATTATTGTTCTATAAAAAATAATGAATGCGCTGATTTTAGAAAGGCCTGGAAAAATTTACACGAACTGATGCTGAGCAAGCTGAGCAAAATAAGCAAAACCAGGAATATACTGTATACAATAATAGCAAGAATGTGCAAAGATCAACTACGAAAGGCTTGGTTCTTCTCAGTAGTTCAGTGATCCAAAGCAATCCCAATAGATTTTGGATAGAAAATCGATCTGCATCAAGAAAAAGAACTGTGATGATTGAATGTAAATCAACACAAACATACTATGTTCACTTCTTTTTTTTTTTTTAAATCTCTCCCATAGTTTTTCCCTTTTTATAATTCTTATAATTGTTGATAAGTATTAATTTAATAGTTTTTATTTTAAAACTCATTTATGAGAGACAGTTAGGTGGCATTATGGATAGAGAACCCGCCCTGAAGTCAGGAGGATCTAAATTCAAATATGACCTGGGACAGTTAACATTTTCAGCTGTGTGACCTTGGGCAAGTCATTTAGCCCCAATTACCTCAGCAAAAACAAACAAAAAACCCCAACTCATTTATGTCACATTGTATCATTATCCACAAGCATTGTGCATATGCATGTAGATTAAATTCATCTTTTAAAAAACCCTTGATTTCAAGAAATATACATAAAATTGTGGGAATATATGGAGCATAACTATCAAATGTAAAACAACTTAACAAAGTTGTTTCACTTTCTCAGGTTTGCATGAAACCATTAAATGATTTAGGTAGGGTATGCTGTTATAGGTATATACTTTGAAGTCATAGAACAGTAACACTGGAAGGAACAATAGGGCCCACTTAGTACATCTCGTTTCTTTTACAATAAATAAAATGAATCCCAAAGAGATTAAATTATTTGTCCAGAGTCACATTACAAACAAATGTGAAAAAAAAATAATGACCACAAAGAGAACATTGTGAATATTGTTACCTCCACAGAGGTGAAGATATCATGCTTATAACAGAACCTGCTAAGATAAAATTTTGTATTTTTTTTTTTGAGGTAATAATCTCTCTGGAGAGATTGCTACTTTTCTTCTGGCAGGAAGAGTTGGAATTAAATTGTGATCCTTCAGAAATATAATTTCAATGGGTCAAAAAATTTAATACATTTTCCCAGGAAGAACAGCCAATTTTTTTGGAATGTGAACAAAAATTGTATAGCCTATGGGACTGATGGTTAAAACATAAAATAGCATTCATTTTGAAAGATAATCTGGAGTTATCAAACTATGATGAATTAAAGGGATTTTTTTTTAAAGTTGTAGATGAGATCTGAAGGCCTAGATGAAACATGCAACGAATATAAGACACTTTGAAGTGCCTTAGAATTAATCCAAAAAGAATTTTCTTAAGAGTGAAACTTGCCAGGTCTACACAACATTTTTTAATACTGTATAGCTAGGAATTCTTTTTAGCTAACTGAAAGATTAAATTGATAATACTTCTTTGCAATTTTATCAGGCACCATAATGATCAGTGTGGTGCATTTTTTTTGTTGTTGTTGTTCTGAAAACAGCATGAAATATTGAGGAGATTAAAATAGGTAACTGCATCAGAAACAGAAGAAATAGAAGAAATATATGAAGTGGGATCTCCCCCAGAAGGTGATCAATTCCAATTTCACTTTGTATAAAGATAAAGTCACATGTTCAGCAGTAATATTACATTATGCAGTTACATTTAGGCTTAACATATGAAAAGAAAGATCTTAAGGAAATGTAATTTCTAAAGTAAGGTATAGATCAAAAGCTGGTACTGGGTAAAAAATGAAGAAAAAGTATGGCTTAACAGGGTGCAACTGTTTAGGAAACACAATCAGTGTGGTTATGAAATGGAGAGACTTGTATCCATTTCTTAAGTGAACAAATGAGAAGAACTAGTTAATTTGGAAGATCCAAGGTAGCCTGTAATGTAATTATGTAATGTAATGTAATTATGAATTAGTGAATGAAACCAAATAATTTTAGATCATAAGGAAGTAGATATAAGTAAGTCCTCTCTTCAAGTATCATAGTTTTATTCATTCATAACAAATAATCAAAGTTGTTTATGGGTTCTTTCCAGAAGAACCCAAATCCTTAGGTGTCCTGCTCTGCTCTTATTGATAAAATGAGATAGGATTACATAATAAATTAATATGAGAGTGAAATAATTAAACATTTAAGTGTTTACTATGTGTCAGGCACTATATAAAGTGTAAGGCAAACAAATTTTTAAATATGTCTCTGTTTTGGGGCATTATACTCTAAACTGTAAGTAAACAATACAGACTCAGAAAACTAAAACAAGATGATTTGGGCAAAAATATACCTATGATGGTGAATGGATTCATAAAGTAGTCACATGATATGTTCTTTCTAGAAGTAATATTATTATTGATTTGATTACTATGTACTTTAAGTGCATTCTAAAATCATAAATCTATCTTTCTCTGTTCCTTATGAGTGAAAAATGATCAACAGTAGAATCATTTAGCCTGGGAACTATTGAGTTTCAGAGACTTGAAACCTTTGCATTTTATCAATTTACCTACTTACTCTAAGGAACAAATAATAACTTTTTAAAAGTTTATTTTGTAAAGAAACCATACCTGGAAATTTGAAACATTAAAGTCTAATGGAAAAGTCCATCACAGTTTATGTTGTAGGAAGAGTAATAACATTTGCTGGATGTAAAAGACTTGGATTTGAATATCTGGCTGTTTGCTCTCTGCTCCATTAAATTTAAGCAGAGACTATTTTTTTTTGGGGGGGGCCTATTTATATATGCCCAAGATTTTGCACTTGCATTTGTCAAGTCATTTCAGTCATGTTTGACTCTTTGTAATCTCTTTTGGGATTTTCTGGGCAAAGATTTTGGAGTTTGCTGTTTCCTTCTCTACCTTATTTTACAGATGAGGAAACTAAAACAGAGTTAAGTGGGTTTGCCAGGGCACAGAGCTAATCATTTTGAGGGGGGAATTTTAATTTGGAAAGGTAAATCTTCTGAATCCAGCCCTGGTGCTTTATCCAGTACCTACCAAGTAGGTACACTTGGGCTTTTCACTTAGGCTTTCAATAAATATTGATTGCTTCCTTTGAGTCTTCTCATCTAGATTAAACAAGAACAGATGCTTTTAATGGTCTAAATCTTATCCAGCCAAGAGCTGAACTGCTACTTACTATACATATGATTTTGGATAATGTAAAGCAAGAATATCATCTTTTGTATAAAACACATTGATTTCCATGTAAGCAAAGATTCCCTTGTTGACTTCAGCTGCTCAAATTGATATCTGAAGTAAGTAGATGAAAAGAAATCAAGAGCAATACCTTAAATTAGACTATGTTTGAATGCCAAGATAATTCAAGACACCAGAACAAAACAAAGTTGTAAAGTATGTTAGACAATCCAAAATCCAAAGCAGTTAGTTATAGCTATCTACTGTATATCCTCTCTCAATTAAAAATTTCAAATAATTTCATCAATATAATTGGAATAAGCTGAAATCTTCCACATTATAATTTATAAGTAGACAGATAACTCCAAAGTCTGTGTCACGTAAAACATGCTGCAAACTCTCATATAAAAAGGTGGCATAAAGAAGACCATGACTATCTGAAGAGGCATAAGCTGAAGTGACTAGACAGCTCCCAGAAGTAACTGTCAATCTAAGAAGCTCTAGTTAAGATCATAGGGCATTTTTTGAATTCATGAATTTTTGAATTTGAATTTACTTTACAGTCATGTAAAGTGATGTGAATCATAGGCATAATTCCTATGTTGAATATCTGACTCAACATTTCATCTACAGCAGAATCATAGAGGACCTAGGAAAGTTGTAATCATACCTGAAAATGAACACAATACAATTTAATAAAAATCTATAGAAATTTAGTGGTCACTTTTGGTTTAGTGGAAAAAAAGTAATTTCCCCCATATGCTTCAATTGAAAGAATAAATGATTTGGATCCCAATGCTATCTTACAGCCTTGCTATCCTGATTTGTTAGTCAAACAAATGTGCTTGACCCACTATCTAAAAAGTCCCACATTCCAGACAATGCTTTACAGGTTCAGAGACACAACTCTTTATTATCTTAATAAAGATTAATTATCTTTAATAATTATTAAATTATTAATAGACCTATTAGGCAAGAACCACCCAGAGCTCTAGGATAAGGAGCAAAACAATACAATCATTACTTTGGGATGGTATGTCAAATAAATTAATTAAAAATTTAATAAATGTTTAATATATTTTAGGCACTGTGCTATTCTTTGTCCTGTTCTATTGTTATACTCTGTTGAGTATAAAAAGGACAAAATATAATTCCTTGAAGTTTACAATAGAACAGAGGAGGCAAGTTATATTCAGGAAATAATTAACAGAAAGAAGGTATTAGAATTGACATTAGACAACATATTTCCCAAAGACCATACTCAGCATTCCTGTGACTTCTCACCTCTTCCTTTACTTAAATTATCTCACCAGGTTTCAATGTCAATTGCTGGAATTATCTTGCTTTTGTGTTTATATTCTGATTTTTTTTTTTTAAACATGATTCACAAACAACAAAAAAAAAGCTTTTCATCAGTTCATTAGTTAATTATATTCAGTTTGGCTAGCTAGAGATGTATAAATTAGAACTAAGCTGGTAGTTGAAGGACCTTTTTCTCATGAAAGTAATCCATACTGTAAAATATTCTATCATTTGCTCATATTTCAGTAATTTTTATCTTTTTTATTAAGTAGATATTTACAAATTTATTCTCATTGATTACTAATCTACTATTGGTTGGTCTGCATTTAAAAGAAAGTTTATGATACTGAACTTGGCAAGTCTTAAGATACTAAAAATAGGAAGTATTATGAACTTTCAGTTGTTATTCCTCTCTCTTTAAAGCTGCCAATAACAAGCTGTTTTTAAAAGGACTTTAAATTATTATCTATATTACTGTGTGTACCTCAGAAATGATTAAATATTTAAAAAAATTAATTTTAGTCCACAAAGAAGCATGAGTATATGACTATATAAAATTAGATTTTACTACAAGTTTGAAAATGATCACTAACCATGTACATTTAGACAGTACAAATAAATCTTGTGTTGAGGAGGAAAAGGTTAAGAGATTGGGAGAGGAAAGACAAAAAATATTCCCTGAAATTAACCAGACTCATTTTTTTAATCATTGGGTTGAAGTGAGAGAAAATGTTTCTGAATGGTAAGGTAAAAATAGGGTATATTGGTACATGGGGCAAACAAAATAAAATTTAATAGCTCCAACACAATTTCCAATAACAGGTACTTCAGGAAAAAAAAAAAGGTCAGATAGTTTGTATTCAATGCTATTATTCTTCTTCTATTTCCTCGGGTTCCAATTTTTCTATCATACATATGAAATTTGCTACATTATAGTTGATTTATTGCATTGGAAAAGAGTTATTTTCCAATCTTCTTTCTGACAAATATCTTCAAACGTCATATTCCACAGATACCAAAAGAGAGGGGAAAAAATAATATGGTACTAAGAGAAAAAAAAATCAAATATCTAAATCAAATAAAAAAGAGGGGGTTAAGAATACCAAAGAATCCCCTTATAATTTACATCTAACATATATCTATATGTAGGCTTTGTACAGGCAAAGAAAAAACTGACAATAATGCCAAATGAATATCACTTAGAAATGAATTATGTTATTAACTTTTAGTCAATTAAAGCATAAACTGTTCTGTTGGCTGCTTCTTCTATTAGCCTTCCTCTTACCTGATGGGTGCACCTTTAGCTTGCGCAGGTCTCAATAAAACTGTTATAGTGGTGGCAGTTTCATTAAGGGATGCATCAATTCCTTCATAGTCAGGTAAGGTGGGAGCTGATTAAAAGGAAAGAGAGAGAAAGAGGGTTTGATCAAGCAGCACAGTTTTGTCAGACTCTAAATTATGCTGAATTCCAAAGGAAATGAAAATCAATGCAACATTTAATTGTCAAATATGTTCATTGGGGGAAAAAAGCACATAACATTAATTGCTACAAAACTTTAGGTATTTGTATTGAACGTTTTGGCAATAAAGATTTTGTTGATTTTTATATGAAAGAAATTAAAGAGAAACCATGAAATGGTTTCTGGAGCAAAAGTATGGAGAAGAATTGAGGAAAGTTAGCTTATAAAAATGAGACTCAATAGAGGCATTTAATATACAATCATGAAATATTATCATGGAAGGTCACTGAGTTATTGACTTGAAAGGAACCCTTAGAGATTATAAAATGGGACTTCTCATTTTGTAGCTCTAAAGCCTAAGACTCCAGAATGATCAAATGTTTTGCTCAAGGTGACACCAGTAATTAATTACAGAACCAGGAGCAGCATTTAACTACTAGGTTTCCAGTGCTATCTTCTTCCATCATATTACAATTGTGTGTAAAAAGAACTTTCTTATCTCAGGTATTTATATTATTGACTACTTCTAGGCACATGAACAATTATGATTAGGTTGGTTAAAAACAAACAAACAAACAAAAAGAATATAATACAATAATATATGTGCATATATTATTGTATTATAATATAATACATAATCAGAAATGCCCATCACTTTTATGAGGAAATTTTTCATTATCTAAAGTCAATGAAATTGGTTGGAAGAGGATAAGAAATTCAGTTAGTGAATAAAAGAGGAATAGGAAGGAAAAACCATGGTCCAACGTGCTCCTCTATGCAATAGGGAATTCACTGAGGCAGAAGGGAGTGCTGGGTAGTATGTTATGTGCTGCTGCAGTAATAACTGTCTTAGATATGGTTAGTCAATGGTGATTAATAATGGAGATCAAAGATCTCAAACAATGGCTTGCAACATTATTCAGGGTAGAACTAAACTAAAATATAACTGGAAAATATTTAACAAAATAAATGGAGATATAAAACAACATAATGTTAATACATGGGTTTCTCAGTTACCATGCAGTTCATGGTCTCTTAAGTGAGAAATTAAATGGAAAAAAAAAACAAATTTTAACTAACAGTATATGGTTCTTTTTTGATGTGAAGTTAGGTAAATATAACTATGTAATGCTTTTTTATTATATCTTTTTATTTACAAAACACACGGATGGGTAATTTTTCAAAATTGATCCTTGCAAAACCTTCTGTTCCAACTTTTCCCCTCCCCTAGATGGCAGGTAGTCCAATACATGTTAAATATGTTAAAATATACTATGTAATAATTTGAATTGAATTTATTCTAAGTGATTTTAAAAACCATACTAAATTTATTAAGATATATTCTCAAAGGCTATCTTTTAAAAAATGTATCACTTTCTCCAGAACTCAATAGTACAAAACAAAACACCTTTCCATATCATTTATTTGAATACCTGAAATATTGGTTGTAATGTTGATTGCTGTAGCTGGCCCAAAGCCTTTGACAGTGCTGGCTCTTATAAAGAACTGGTAGGTTGTTCCAGGGTGCAGATGCAAAAATACATGATGTGTACTGTTCCATAAATTTGTCACAGTCTGGGGAGGCCCGGCCACAGGAACAGCAGGATCAAATGACCTGATGCTGTTATAGCTTACCTATTTGTTTAAAAAAAAAAAAAGTCTTATTAGGCACTTCCCTACATAATGGTTAACTGCTCCTAACTTGTTTCCCAATATCCATTGTATCCCTTCTCTTTCTTCTCCAATCTATCCTTAATCCAACTGCCTAAATGATACTCTAAACATTAAGGTCTGACCATATCAATCCATTACTCAACAAACTTCAGTGGCTTTCCATTGTTTCCAGGATAAAATGTAAGCTCCATTGTCATTTAAGGGCCATAATCACCTGGCACAAGTTTGTCTTTCTGGCTAGTAACACATTTTCTGGTCACACTCTCAATATTTCAATTTCTCAATACTCAATATTCACAGGAATCACTTTTCACCATATATAAGATTACTTATCCCATATCTGTATCTTTTGCATAGGCTGTGGTCCTCACCTTTCGACTTTGGAACTGAAGTTCCTTCAATCCTCAGTTCATGCATCATTTTTTTTGAAGAGATCTTTTCCCATTCCCTGAGTCATTAGGATGCCCTCTGTATACTTCTCAGATGTACATACAAAAACATGCGCGTATATATGTATATCTGTGTGCGTGTACACATAAATACTCTTATTATATTTATCTGTGCATATGTTATATCTCTCTAGAATGCAAACTCCTTGATGGTAAGCAAGGAATTTTCATTTCTGTTTTTGTATCCTCATAAGCTAATATAATGCTTAGCATATGACAGCCATTTAAGAAATGCTTGCCTGGCTTTAATTGAATGAATGAATGCTAAATAACCCATTTCTAAATAAAACCATCTACTTGCTAGGATTATTTTTTTATCCATTTACTTCATTTAACTTCCTTTCCTTCTCTTTTCTGGTATGCACATAGATTCATATTTAGAATTTTGTGGCTATAGATATAAAAGTTTCCTTTGTTATCTCATTTTTTTCTAAATCAACACATTTTTATGTAAATAATATTCAAGATATGATAATATAATCACAACTTGCTGGAAGTTCATGATTCCCCCTTCAATGATTCACTTGTCTCATTTTGTAACCATCGGAAATTTAAGTATTTGTAAGCTTTAACGAAATCTAAGTAGGCACAGATATCCTTATATATACATGAATACTTTTTGACTTGATACTTTTGTAACTACTTTTTTAGGAAAAGGAAGGAACAGACAAAAATTCTAAAATGTATGTATTTTAATAGCCTGTTTATACCATTCTTGGATTCATAAGGAGAGAGTCTCAAAGAAATAGCCAAAGTCAACTTAAAACTCCAAGAGTCAGATTTATATGGACCTTTCCCTATTTTTGTATTATTTGGCAAGTGAAATTCCTGGGTCTCTATTAAATCAAAAATTTTGACAGTTCTCTATTAATATTATAAGACTATATATTTGTGAATGTCATGATTTATTACACATAATCGTGAAGAAGTCTGACTGACATTGCCAATACCCATCTCTAGCAAGTAAAAAGAAAAGTTGTACATTTAAAGATAGAAATTTACAGATCCTGTTTCATGGTACTATCACTACTCAATATCAGAGAAACATCACTTAGGATCAAATATATTAAAAATGCAAAGGATCTGTAGTTCATCTATTCCAATATCTTCATATCTTGATGAGTAACATCAACATATGAGGATTACAGAATAAAAATGACATGCCTACAAGGTAGCTAAGAGGCATGAACAATAGAGCACTGACCCTAGAGTCAGATTCACCTGAATTCAAAACCAGTCTCCAATATTTACTAGCTGTGTGATCTTGAGCAAGTGACTTAACTTCTACTTGCTTTTATTTCCTCAACTGTAAAATGGGATAAAAAGAGAAGATTCAAATGAGATAATATGTGTAAGAATACGTGGCACAGTGCAGGGCATATAGAAGACATCATATGCTTATGGAGTTTCCTCCTTGCTCTTCTACTCTCTCTCCTTCATGATCACATAGATAGCAAGTAGCAGAACAAGGATTAACATTCAGGAAATCTGATTCAAAATCTAGCACCCTTTCCAGTATTCACACAATTAGAAAATATTTAGAAACCACACTGAAGTGAATTAATAATGACCTGAATATTATTGTTTCCTAAATATTATTTCTCTTTTCTCCAATTCTGTTTTATCTCCCATCCAATATGTTTATGCACATTAAAATGAACTTTTTCATCAATACCTCATATTGAGTGATGATTCCATTTGGATCCAAAGGTTCTTTCCAATTCAGGAAGATCTTGTTTTCAAATGAGGTTCCTTTAAGAGACTTGACAGGAACTGGACCAGGCACTACAAAGAAGAGGGGTTTGGTTAGAAATATGTCTATATATGGGGGGAAGGGAGGGAGAAAGGAAGAGAGAGACACAAAGAGGGAGAGGGAGGGGTGAGTAAGGAAGAGAGAAAGAGAGAAAAGCAGGGAAAAAAAGGGGGGGAGAGAGAATATGAAAGAGGGACAAAGGGAGAGAGAAGAAATCAGATGTGCTAGATCAATTAATTATAGGTATAAATGTATATGGCATATGCATATATATATATACATAATGTACATCTACATAATTTCTATCTATATTTAATATATGTATACTAAAGACTGGGTCTCTCTACCAAGCCTGACCTGAACATATATAGCAACAGCCTCTCATAGACAGGATTCTATTGTTGATTGGCAGAAAAATTTTAACATGAGTTGGTTTGCCTCACCTTAGGTAGCCTGGCGGCCTACTGATCCAGGGATTCACCCAATTGGTGCTGAACTATGGCAGACATATAATAGGCTTTAGCCTATTGGAGATTAGAACTTTTCTGCTAAAATAATTCAACAGCTTCAACCTTTCCACTAGCAAAAATTACATGGAAATACTATCATGCCCAGTTTGGACACTTATTAAAATGTTATATATGAATATAATGACACTGGATTCAAGCTGACAAATAGGGAACCATAATACATTTGTTTCAAGTACATACTTGTAAAACAAAAGGAATGATATTCCTTTGAGGTAAGAATAGATTAAATACATTTTTGAGCAGAGAACATTATACACCATAGGTACTCAATAAATGTGTACTGAATGACATGAAATGCTTGAAGATGACAGCATATAATCTGATTTGACTTCATTAAGCCTCTTAGTTAATATATTTGTTTCAAGAACATGACTGTAATTTCTGTATAGAATTTTTAAAGACAATGACAGATCAATAAATCTTAGCAAACACAGTTCAAAAATAATTACTATTAACAGAAAAAATGAAAACCAAACCAAATGGAATGAGACTATGCCATCCATTAGTACTCAGTTTGATACCATCTCAAATACTTTTGTATGAACAAAAAACAATACCCATAAGCATAAATTCATAAAAGTGATTGGTTAATGGTGAAGAAATTTTCTTCACCATTAGTGCTTCACCAATAGTGCTGAATTTTCAAATGAAAAAAATTTTTCAAAGCAAATATAGCCAAGGGAAGTTAAAATAGCAGGAGATGGAGGCTTTTTTTGTTGTTGTTGTTATTTTTTTTTTAATCGGAATAATCAATTATGAAGTATTCCTAAGTGTAAGAGGGTTTGAAGCTTCACCTGAACCTTGCTTATGCTGAAAATAGTTCACAGTAACTGATAACTACAACAGCAGCAATTTGGAAAGCTTAAGAATCCTCTAGTTAAAGTATATTCCACCATCAGTCCCTTTTTTTGTTCACTTGTACTTTTTACTTTAAAACATAAATTCACCTAGAGTGTTGAGTGTGGCTTTTGAAAAGTTAAGAAACAAGTAGAAGGAATAAGATACTTCTAAAAATATGCATAATACTTCAGTTTTCATTAAAGTATTTTTCTTATTCCTCTTAAAGTCAGCCTAAATATCTGCTTGCATATTTTAATTAATATTTTTTCCTTAATCTAATGTTCTAATGAACTTCACACATGACATTTTCAGGGAATGCATTTTTAAAGTATAATGCAATTTTTTGAGGAGTGAAATAAATTAAAAATCACTAGATCAAAGAAAATGCTTTACATCATGGCTAGCAGCATCAAGGCAAAGCAAATGGTCTGTCACAACAGTGAGATTCAATTCAATCTACAAGGAGACCATGAATGATGACATGACCTCTGGGACAGGCAACATAATTTGGCACATTAATAATAAATTCATGAAGGCAAAGAAGCCTATAGTAAACAGCTGAGATGCCAACACTAAACTTCACAAGAACTGTTCATCCATCTGTCAGTGGAAGAGTTGGGGAGAAGTTAACTAAGGCATCCAGGGATGTTTTGCTTCACTGTATTGACACAGATTATATAACATACAGAGGCTGATAGGCCATGACAACTCCTCTGTGTGTTTTGTGGCATTTGTTGATACTCTTGTAGGCAGGGCATTGTTTTCCAAAGGAGTATCTGTTCTTCCTCCTCTTGTCAAGTTAAGCATATTTACTAGTTTAATTAAAGGAGAAAAAAGATTCCTCCATTTAAACTATTTTGCAGAGAGTTACTACAGGGAGGACAGAAACCCCAATCAAGGAGGAAACAGCTATTCAAAGAACTGCAGTTATTAAGTTTAGTCAACAAAAATTTTTCTAGCAATTTTAAAATGGCAATGGGCACATTAGGAATATGTAGGGGTATTTTAAAGTCAGTATGCAGCATTTTGCATTTAAGAATAGGCAGGCAGCAGTAGTTAAAATGGGATGTGTCTTTTCCATCCGCTCTCTTAAGTTTTCATTTACAGAAAATAAAGATACATTGCAAAAAGTCCCATGTGTTGTTCTAGTTCTCACTGGTCACCCTGCATTTATCTCAGTTTTATTAATGAGATGGACATATAGAGGAGAAAACAAGATGCTTCTAGAAGATGACCTAATTCTCTTGAGGAATTTGGAATGAAGATAATGGTTTACACAACTTGCAACTAGACCATGGAAGTGAATAAGCTGGAGGGTAACCTACATAAAAGGAGTTTGGCAGCTCTAAGAGAGATACTATTTGGCAGTTTTCTATCTTTGGCGGGGGGGATCATCTTAAGAAGGCTGCCAATTTCTGTATATACCTGTGGCTTGGCTAAATGTAGCATGAAGTTGGTAAATGGCCATCACCATGGCAACAAATAGGTTGCCATGGACATCACTGTGAATCTTGACATCATCTCTTTCTTTTAATAGAGAGCCAGAAGTTTGACTTATTACTTTGTGGGCATGTGTTAATATGACTTTAATAATTCTCTTTAATATTCTTTCAATTAATTTAGATAAATAGAGAAATCTCCTGAAAATGAATACACTACAGAGTTGGAGGCAAACTGAAGATACGTGAAGACCAATGAGACAGAGGGCAGCAGAAATAAGAGGGCATAATAGAATCTTTAATATATAATCATTATAAATAGTTTTCATAACATATGTATAACCACCCTCTGCCCAACTCCCCCATAACAGGTTTTTTTTTTCCTCAGCCAACTCATATTATTGATTTTTATGACTTCTAGAATAAAAAATGATACCAAAACCTCTTCGTACAAAAAAGTTCTAGCCTTGTACTAGGGGGAAAAAAGTATCCAATAAATTAAATATAAATTTTACCTTAGGGTTCTGGTGGGAAATCATTCTAGTATGGCTTGTCTGATTTATAAATGTCTCCAGAATTCTTTTTTGTGAAATTATATCTTTTTTATTATATGGCTGATAATTTATTCTTCCTCTATGTACATAAGGTGGCAATAATTTAATATAGTGGGTTAATCAGATTGACAACATCCACTGATCTTTAAACAAATTATGATTTAAGTTTTCTTTTACCACCTACTCCCACTCCCCCCCAAAAAATACTAAAAAAGATCTTGCACTATATATTAAAAACGCAGCTACATGGGAGCAACTGAATATAGTCTTATATAATAAAATTGAATTAGAAATGTGCATTTTGGTTAAATCCTATAATACAAGAAGGGAGCAGTATGTTTTAAGTTGTTGCTACAACAAATTCATGTAGCAATAATTGTATAACAGCAAAAGCAAACTCTAAAGGATTACGATTGAATATAGTAACATAGTTAATTTCAATTTATAAATGAATTTCCTGAAGTGGGAGGGGAAATAGCAAAGTCATAGCTTTGCCTAATTTAGAACCTACTTTAAAGATCCACAAGAATTCATTTTAATTATTAACCCATCTATCTATAGGTACCAGAAAATTTAGTGTAGTGTGCATAAATGAATATGAATATTATTCATATGTTTTGGGGATGTGTGAAAAAGGTTTATTAGTAGGAAAGGTGTTAAAAGAAAACAATTTGAACAATGAAAATTGGTCATATAATGGTAATTGACTATAAAATTAGAGATTCTAAGTAATCTTTTTTCTTTCTGACAAAGATTACATGAAACACTTGTAAAACAATAATGCAAGAACTTGTGTAAAAAATAGCTATTGGGCCTTAGAGTAATTCATTGTCTACTTTGGGTATTGATAGAATTCAAACAGATTCAGGTAAAAGACCAATTAAGAGCAGATTAGTGCTAACTCTTAATAGTTGCATTCCTGTATTTGAATTCACTATTCAAAGTTCTAATTCTGTAAATGAGATCATTAGTTCTAGGCAGTGAGAATTCAAATATTACAACTAGGAGGGGGCAGCAGGGAGAAGATGCATTCTCTTCCATCTCAAGACTTTGTTGTATTTAATAGTCTCACAAGGTTATCCTCTAGCTCCCAAGCCTCATCTTTCCTCAATTCTTTCTTTTTCATTACACAGGAGAATTTTCAAAGCAACTGGTTCTAAATATATCATAAATGTGGTAGACAACAAAAATATTTTCATTGCTTTCAAGAATTACCTCAATTAAAAAAAAAAAAAAAAGATGAATCAGTTCATTTGAATGTCTCTAACTGCATTTACCTTTAACATCTTCCTGTATCTTAACTGTTCAATTTCAGTAATAGCTTGACAAATTTTCATTTGGACATCAAAAGATATGGGGAACTTTGATCGGTATTTACACTCTCACATTACAGGCTGATCAACCTGTGCAACCAGAAGAAGACCTATACATTTTTTTTTTAAACTTTGGCTTTTCTGTAGAAACCTAGGTCAAATTGACAAGGTCAGTACTACAAAGGCTATAGAAACATTTGGGCATGAAATTGGCACTCATTTCTGACACCTATCAAAGAGAATCCTACGATTTGAACAAAGTTTTTGATTGTTTGCTAGGCTACTACCGACTTTTTTTCTCTTGAAAGCTCACCCTATTTCAGAAATTAAATTTGGAAATGTCCTTGACCTTATGGCCTTTTCTCTCTGATTGGATGGATCGAATTCATCCACCTATACTATAATCTATTCTAATTTTATCTATATCTAATTTGTTACCTGTAAAAAAAAAAAAAAAAACAATTCTCTCAGCAATTTTTGGTCAAATTATTTTTTCCAGTCTAAAAATTACTTTGATGGAAAACAAATGTAGAAAAACAGATTCTGGGTGATTTTATTTTCTGTCATCTGTTTTTTGGTTTCATTTATTAATACTATACTAGCCAACCCAGAAGGTGTGGAAACCTACTAAGGAAAAAATGATGAAAATTCAACCATGAAATGAAAAGAGATGGAAAACAGCATGCAAAAACACCAATCTGGCAGAATAGGAAACTTATGAGTAAGGGTCAAATTTTCCTAAGACATATATGTAATTGGTTCTTCAGGCTCTTGTACCTTTAGACCACAGTCTCATGCCAAGTTTTGCTTGACTATCTGCAATTCACTCTCTAAGAAGTTTCCCAGTACCTTTACTTTACCCAGAAATTCCTAGAGATAGATCAGAATTGGGTCCAGAATAAGAATTCATATACTTGCTTGGAGGTGAAATTGTCCATCAGGCAAGTCAAGAATTTCTCAACTATTCTGCTAACTGTGCAAGAAAATCCCAAGTAGATTTCAGAATATGTTCAAGTCTCTATTCACACTCTGCCTCCTAGAACTTTGAAAGCACTGCTGTCTTTCATAGATAGAGCATTTAAAAGTCAATACAGACCTGAAAAGATATCTAGCTCAGAATGGGTAAACTAAGGCTAGAGAGATTAAGTGAATTACTTAAAATCACAAAGACACAAGTCCAAGAGAAGCACTCAGGCCTTCTGATTCCCAATTCAGTTTACATAATGGGATTCAAAGAGAATACACATTTTTTCCCTATTCTTTACATGCTTCCAACCTATATCTGCTTTGATTTTGTTTTGCATAACAAAACAAAACTAAATAACAACAACAAAAGGTAAATTTCTCATAGTTCCAATGTTATCATGTTTGTGTAGTATTATGAGATTTTTATTTTCAAATAAAACTGACAATTATTAAGTTTCATGACTATGTCAGAATACTTCACATGTTTTCCTCTGCACATGAAAATTCTCTTCCATTATTAGCTCTGCCTCATTAGCTGACTTTATTCTCCCTCTAAATTAAAAGAAGGGACAACCCAGTCCCATTGGATCGCATTGTGTTCCCAAAGATTTTAAGTTTAAGGTTGTGTATATGCTATGTAAGGCAAGAAAGAGAAGGTGTCTGGTATTTCCTTCCTCTCTATTATTAGGATTCATATGGACTCCAAGACAGGTCTTCAAGGACAGCTTAAAAATAAAAATATGGTCATTTCCACCTCTAGTAATATACTTTTCATTAGATCAAATGATGAACAATAGCCAAAAAGAAAATAAAAAAAAATAGCAAACAGTAGGATGAATACTAGATTTTGAATTTGAAGATGTGTGTTTGAGCTCCAAATCCAGTGTGTAATCTGAGACAAGTCATTCAACACCTCGGGGCTTAGTGTCTTTTGCTTAAGTAAAGAAGAATGATTTACAATAGCATTTTTCAAACACAAAATCCAATGCAGGTGGCAAAACTTCTGAATGTAGTCTGAACCCGATTAAAATGTAATTGGGAAATATTTTACAAAATAAATAAAAATATGACAATATGTTAATGTGTGGTTTTTCTAAGTAAAAATGTGGCCTTCCAGTATGATAATACATGCATTGTTTAGTGGCTCCCATTTCTATATGAATTTGATACCACTGTACTAGAGCTAAATTTAGGATACTTTGCTCTGTGCATACACAGACATATCACCATTTTGTGGATAGAAGACACATGAAAAGTAGTGTGATGTAATAGAGTACTGGAACTGAAGTCAAAAGATTTAGGTTTGTATCGTATTCTTGACATTTACTGATATATAATCCTGGCTTATTCACTTAGCCTATTTGAGCTTATTTCTTAAATTCTAAAAAAGATAATTACATGTATACTAATGGAATTTATAAACTTTAAAATGTTTCAATGTTTGGAGTTAGTTTAAGTTACTATTTTTTGCTGTTGTATCTGCATACTATATTTGCTAGATATAGCTCTGTCTCCTAAAGCTAATGTTGAATGGACCCCAAACTAGTATCAAGATCAGTTTAAAGCAGTAAAATACTTTTAGCACACCGAGATATTATTTTTTAAAAAATATATGTCTGTAGACTTCAATGTCACATATGAAGATGCTTTATCTTTGGCAAACACAATAATGTGTTATAAAAATTTATTATTATTTGCTAGCTAATAATAACACATAACAGTGCTATTACAGTCATTTTTATTTTAATTGCCAGGCACTGTGCAAGTGTTTTACAATTGTTATCTTACTTGAACATCATAGAAACTTTGTAAGTTAGATGTTATGTTTATTCTCATTTTACAGATGAGGAAACTGAGGCAAACAAAGGTTAAATGATTTGCACAGGGTAACAAAGATAGTAAATGTCTGAGGCCAGATTTGAATTTAGATCTTCGAGACTCCAGATCTAGCAAATATACAAACTAGCTAATGGGAAGTATAGCTCAATTATTTAGAAGTCTTCAATTAATTCTTTTTAGTAAGATTTCTATTAAGATTATTAAAATATTTTAAGATGTAGTTCTATTAACATCTAATGCTTTCCCCCCTTCCCACTTTTATCAAGTGATGAAGTTTTTACCTTACTGAATTTAAATGTCAGAGACACTTTAAACTGAAATTTGAGAATGTCATGATGTTTCTCTCCTTTGCTAGAAAAACCTGAAACCACTAATATTGGATTTATTAGTTATAAAAATGTAATGAACAATTAAATAATTTAACAAGTACTTTGACATATGACCATAATAGTTAAAACTTTTTAGCTTTTTAAAAACTGCCTGTTAAAATCTTTAATCCAATCTTTATTTTTAGCATGGTTCAAACACCTAACTATATTTGAAATGGCATTTGGTGACTTATTTGGAGAGAAATAGTCATTCTAATTCAAGATAACAGCATTAATTTTAATTTCATAAATAGAATTCATCAAGTTTTCAGTCAATTTTAGTTTAAATTAACAAGAATAATAGGAAATTCTTAAATATTCTCCTTTTTTGGTAACATAGTATAAACCTACCATCTTCATCAGTTTGAATAATTGTCTCCTCGCTTTCCTTCCTCCCTTCAGGATTGGTTAGGATCATCTTGAGGCTGACATTTGTGTAAGGTGGCAGATGGCTCACAACATGCTGGGGTGCTTTGGGGTCCATGTCCAAGCAGTCAGCCTTGCTCTCATTGTGACCACGGAAGTAATGGTAGCAGATAGTGACATTGAAAGTGTGGCAACGTGTAATATTGTAGCCTAAAGACTCCCAGTCCACTGCGATATGTCTTGCTTGGATTTCAGCAATTTTTAGTGTTTTTGGTGTTCTCATTGGTTCTGGAAAACAAAACAAAAATGCAGATAGTTTCATGAGCACTATCACCATAAATGCAAGGTTGGAAATGACTTAGAAACCTTTCACTTAGTCTCCCACCTTAGTTTACAGATATCTCAATCCATTTTTCTTTATGGGAAAGTTTCAAGTCACTGATTATGATTTACCCATTGTATAAACGGAATGGTAATTAAAAGCATCAGCAATCCACAATATTTAGAACCATAATAAAAAATGCTACAAAAGTAAATACAATACTACTACAGCTGTCACTGCTAACTTTCCCCCTCTCTTTTATTCTGTTGTTAATAAGTGAGTAAATTAGCTAATATATCATAACTGAAAAGAGTCAACATGTTCTGCACTATGATTTATCATGCCACTAAACTACGTTGTATACTAATTACACTAATTGTGATACTAAACTACCACTTATGAAAGTGATGCAGATATTAATTAACATTTATTATTTCAGTAATGATGTTGTTCATCAAGGCAGCAAAGCTGAGAAAAATGACAAGAATATATTTGGGTATTCACACTGTCATCCTTTTCCTTTGGTCCCCTTCCAACTCAGTCCTAGGAGAAGCTCAAAGTTGGACATTAGAGCACTGTCACCCAAGTCAAACTACCATTTGCATTTCCATTCATTTGGAAAGCAGCAGAACAGTGGGAAGATCCTGGAATGCTAGCAATTCATCATTGCTTCCTCAAGGTATTCGGCCCTAATAGCAAAAAAAGTCTGATAGTTTAACTTAAAATATTGATACATTGAAAGCCATGACCATGACTATGCATATACCTCGAAGAAAGTAACATTAACAGCATAACCTCAATGTATTACTTCTTCAAAGGAGAGCAGAATAAAATCTGTAGAGGGCTGAAACTCTAGAGTTGATGCACTGAGGTCAGGACAGCCAAGCACTTGAGGCTAACTACTGATTGGACAATACTCTATGGGCATATGCTTGAAAAAGTGGAAGCCTTCCCACTATCCTGTCCTGGCTCAATGATTGGTGTATATAGAGGACTGTAGGAGGGACTAGGGGGTGGGGTAAGACTAGCCAAGGTCCTGCTACCATCCCCTTCATTTCTATCCCTAAAGACCAAGAATAAAGACTAAAGACTTTTATTTATCTTGACTCCAGCTGATTCTAAGGTATCCAGGGTGCTAACACAGTCATCACAAAAATCCTACATGGAGCCTTAACTTATCACTCTCAATTCAATGTTGGTAGACTCTTGGAGTTAAATTAAAATGAAGAAACCCTCTTTTCCTTCTGAAAAAGCCATTCTGGGCTCATGTTTAGAGAATTACATTTTTAAAATTTAAATCTCAATTCTGCAAAGATAATAAGCAGGGTGCACATATGGCAAGTCCAATTTGGAATTTCAGTTCAATGTATTTATTATGCAACTTGAAAGATGCTGGTAGCCCTTTAATTTAAATAACAAAGTATTTTTAAAAATACACACAAATGCAAGTCTTACACTATCTATGCTTTGGTTTCAATGCTGTTATTCTATATTTTGAAAAGTAACAGGACACAGTCTCTCCCTTTAAATTTTATATTTTCATTGGGCGATGAGGCACAGAAAGATAGTACAAAAGATTCCCTACCCACTCCCAGGTTCAATTCAGCTAGAGTTTTGAGTTCATATAGAAGAAGGGAGGCTTGCAACTACGTAACATTTAAATCACTGTTGATTCCATTGGCTTAATCAAAGTGTACAGAATGAGGAAAAATCAACAACTTCACTATATATACAATAAGACGAATGAACTAGAATGTTGCATAATCAAAAGTTGTTACCTCATTGTACAAAAACAACATATCAAAACCTGTGCATTCAATGAAAATGACAATAATTCAATTCTGAAAATAGAAATGCCATACATAGTACTCTGCAAAGAACCATATATTGATGAAATTTCATAACAATATTATCATTATGAATAAAAACAACAACTATAGTATTTGTATTGTATTTATTATGTGCCAGGCAGCATGCTAAGCACTTTACAAATGTTATTGTATTTGACCATTACAACAACTCTGGGAGACCAGCTCTATTATTACCCCATTTAACAATTGAGGAAACTGAAAAAAACAGGGGTTAAGTAATTTGTCCAAGGTTATCCAGCTCATGTCTGAGGCTGAATTTACTCTCAAATCATCCTTATTTTAGGCCTGCTTCTCTATCCACTGGACTATCTCAGTGTCTATATATTAGACAAGTAAGGTATACAAAAAAATCCTCATTACTGGCTAATTTGATTTTGATTTTGCTAAAAGATGTCTATTTGAGGGATAATTATACAGTTAATTATGTTACTTGAAAATCATGTATAAAGAAACTAGTTTTACTTCCTTTTTTGTAAAAAAAAAAAAAAGGAAAAGTTTTATTAGTTCCTTTTATTTTTACAATTACTCTCATATAGGTGGCATATAGAAAGTGTGTGTATAGAGATATAAAATTATATTTGTAAACATTATATATGTATTATATATACTATGCTACACATGCACACACACACACACACACACACACACACACACAAATATCTTCCCTTTCAAAGAAAAATAGTTAAATTGAAATAACCCATAAATATTGTGGTTGCATCTAACAATATATATAACAATTTTTTTTTTTTTTTTATTTAATAGCCTTTTATTTACAGGATATATACATGGGTAACTTTACAGCATTAACAATTGCCAAACCTCTTGTTCCAATTTTTCACCTCTTACCTCCCCCCACCCCCCCCCTAGATGGCAGGATGACCATTAGATGTAGAGGTACACAATAAGTATACCTGACCAAAACGTTATTTTGCTGTAGAAAAAGAATCAGACTCTGAAATATTGTACAATTAGCTTGTGAAGGAAATCAAAAATGCAGGTGTGCATAAATAAGGGATTGGAATTCAATGTAATGGTTTTAGTCATCTCCCAGAGTTCTTTTCTGGCATGCTATTCAGTTCATTACTGCTCCATAGAAATGATTTGGTTGATCTGTTGTTGAGGATGGCCTGATCCATCAGAACTGGTCATCATCTAGTATTGTTGTTGAAGTATATAATGATCTCCTGGTCCTGCTCATTTCACTCAGCATCAGTTCATGTAAGTCTCTCCAGGCCTTTCTGAAATTATCCTGTTGCTGCCACAAACATTCGTGCACATACAGGTCCCTTTCCCTTCTTTATAATCTCTTTGGGATATAATCCCAGTAGTAACACTGCTGGATCAAAGGATGCAATTTGATAACTTTTTGAGATAGTTCCAAACTACTCTCCAAAATGGTTGGATTGTTCCAACTCCACCAAAATGCATCAATGTCCCAGTTTTCCGCATCCTCCAACAATCATCATTATTTTTCCTGTCATCTTAGCCAATCTGACAGGAGTTGTCTTAATTTGCATTTCTCCTGATTAATAATGACTTGACATCTTTTCATATGACTAGAAATAGTTCAATTTCTTCATCTGAGAATTGTCTGTTCATATCCTTTGACCATTTTTCAATTGGAGAATGGCTTGATTTTTATAAATTAGAGTTAATTCTCTATATATTTTGGAAATGAGGGCCTTTATTCAGAACCTTTGACTGTAAAAATATTTTCCAGTTTATTGCTTCCTTCTAATCTTGTCTGCATTAGTTTTGTTTGTACAAAACTTTTCAGTTTTTATAATTCAAATTTTCTATTTTGTGATCAGTAATGATCTCTAGTTCTGCTTTGGTCATAAAGACCTTCCCTTCCACAGGTCTGAGGGTAAATATTCTATGTTCCTCTAATTTATTAATAATTTCATTTTTATGCCTAGGTCATGAACCCATTTGACCTTATCTTGGTGTATGGCGTAAGTATGGATCAATGCCTAGTTTCTGCCATATTAGTTTCCAATTTTCCCAGCAATTTTTATCAAACAGTAAGTTCTTATCCCAAAAGCTGGGATCTTTGGGTTTATCAAAGACTAGGTTGCTATATTTGTTGACTGTTTCTATATTCAGTCCTCTCCTTGTCTAAAAGAATATGATTCCTTATTCTTTCACTTGAGCTATTGATCTTTTTTTTTATTTCCTAATTACCTATGAGTTTAACTTTTATTTTGAGGTCTTTTGTTAAATTTGGAATAGATATTGCTTATGTTGTTCTAGTTCTACTTCACTGTATCAGTTCATACAAAATATACCTCATTTCTTTTAATTCCTTATAGACATCATTTTTAAGAGAATAATGATATTCCATTATATTCATTTACTATAATTTGTTTAGCCATCCCCCAAAGAACAGATATATTATCACATATTTCTGAATTTTATTTCTATCTAATTTTCTGAATTATATACCCAATAGGAAAATCACTAGATCAAATAGGACCAAGATAATCATTTTTCTCCATAATACCAATTGTGATCCAGAATGATAAAACTAAATCACAAATCTATAAACATTTTATTAATGTATATAATACATACATATATACACACGTGTATATAGTTTACAAAGCATTTATCTGACAATACAGAAAGTAAGAATATAAGAATTATGTCCAGTTTATATTTGAAGAAAATTAAGACTCAAAACCCCTAACTTGTCCAGGTCATAAAAATATCAAGACTTAAGAGTTCTACTAAAATATTAAGTTCTTTCCAATATATCATTTTGGGGCATGAGATGGCTTGCCTTTTTAGTAATGCTATACAAGAGATTCTATTTACAAGTAGATTGGATTAGATGACAGCTGAAGACCTTTACAATTCTCAAAATTCTGGGATTCTGTTTAGCAATAAAACAAGTCATTGTTATTTGTGATAATGTAGAAATGATTAGAGAAAGCCACACCATGCTTATCATGCTTAGAATAAAGCTGTAGAAATTCTTAATATTATTCATATTAAGAGGACAAAGTAGGGAATAAGGAATACTAGTTCATAAAAAGGAGATAGACAAAATTTATCATTAAAATTTTTTTTAAGTACTTTGAAGTACAGAGCTTTTATACCTGTTTTAGTACAAACTCTTAAAATAACTGCCACTTTCCTTTTGAAAAGTGAATAGCCAATTCATTTCTCTTTTCTCTTCTCCCTGGTACAAGTGATGTATTCATTTTCCTAGTCATGTTTTCATCACTCCAGTTATAATGTTCTCTAGGAATACTTTGCATCAGACCTTTCTGCACAGTCAAAATATGTATTCTTAAGTATCAACAAGAGATTATCTAGTTACATATAAAATGAAGACAGAGAAACCATTGAATATAGATTTTAATTTAAAATGTGAAAATCTATAATCTTAATTTGTCACAATGAATTCTATACAAGTATATCAATGAAGGTCCTTTATATATATGTAAAAATTTCTTTATAAATCTTACGTCAGTGACCTTTAAAGGACTTACTATGTGCTAACCATTGGGGATACAAAAAGAAAAATAAAGTGCATGCCCTGAGGAAGCTCATATTTTGATTCAAGAGACAATATGGAAATAGCTATATACATAAAAGATTTATACACACACACACACACACATATATATATATATATATATGTACACATATATAAAGATATATGTATAAATGTACTTGGTGCATATATATGTGTGAATATATAATAAATGGAAAGTAATCTAAGCAACCACTAACAGGCAGTGAGGTCCCAGGGAAGAACAAAAAATGATTCCTGCATATGGTAGGATTTAAATTGAAACTTGAAGGAAAGGAGTTAAGTTAGGAATTGGGAATGAGAAGAGAGAACATTATATGTGTATAAGATATGTAAAAAGATATAGAAAAGGGAGTAGGGATGACATGTATAAAAAAAATAAGATGTAATACAGCAAAGGTGTATCTATTTGCTTTTGTTGACCTAACTTGTCTGTCTGGAGGATTTATAAGGAGGTAGTCCAAAGGACAGAGTTCAGAACCTGCATTTAGGAAGACTCATCTTCCTGATTTCAAATCTGGCTTCAGACACTTAAACCTGTATGACCCTAGACTTAACCCTTTTAACCTTAGTTTCTCATCTTTAAAATGAGCTGAAAAGAAAATGGCAAGGCCTTCCAGTATCTTTTTCAAAAAAAAAAAAAAACAAAAAAAAACAAACAAACAAAAAAAAAACACCAAATAAGGTCACAAAGAATTGAAGACTAAAAAAAAAAAAAAAAAAAAATAGGACAGGATTTTAAATATCAGAGGACTTCATATTTAATACTAAAAAGGAATACACTGTCTCTTTAAGTGATAAGATGCAGATGGCATGCTTAGACCTGTATTTTAGAAGATCATTTTGGCAATTATGTGAAGGAGGAAGTGGAGGGTGATAGATTTGAAGAAACCCAATTAAAAGGCTATTGCAATGATTAAGCCCTATATCAGAGGGACAGATGTGTGAGTGGAGGTAAAGGAACATGTATAAAGGTTAGCCTATGAAGTTAGAGATAACAAAATTTTATACAATACTGTATATATAAGTGCAAAGGGGAACTTGAGAATAATATCACCACAGTTTGTAAACTACATTGATGGGGAAGATTGTGTTGTTCAGAACAATAATATGTATTTTTTTTAAAACACCTGTCAAAGGAGTTATAAAAGTCCTTTATTTGTTAGTTTAAAAAATTACTTGAAAGAGAGAATTAGAGCAGAAAAATAATAAAAGTTGGGACTTGGGAGGACACTGAGATATGACTTTCCAAGGCCGTAGTCTAGCCTGAATGAAGTGAAGATACTGCTGGGTCAGATAACATCTAATGAATAAAATGAATGCTCTGGGCACAGCTGTGTCTGGCCATATTAATTTCTAGAACTTTAGTTCTAAATAAATATAGTGTGAGGATCAGGCAGTTGATTAGCATAAGACTATGAGGGCCAACTGCTGGTTATGGTCCCAAAGGTCGGGTTCATTAACCAGATAGGGTCTCAAGTTCTGACTACAGGTAAGGAATAGAAAGGAGTGAGTGTGGTCTCAGAGGGCCAGGAGCACTGCTGGATATGGTCATTTTTAGGAAACCTGAGTCCCTGATTTCAAAGAGAAGAGGGGTAAGCAGACACTGAGGAGCATTTGCAGTGGCTTTGGTCCTGGCAAAGGGGCAGGGGGGAATATCTAAGGTAACTCATAGACCAAGGAATGAGCACTGGGAACACTAACCACACCTGGACTTGTATTGTTGAACACTGAGATGGACCAAGAAATCAAACTCATGAGATAAAGCTCAGAAAACAAGGCCATGAAACAGAAGCCTGAAATATTATTCTCTATTCTAAAGGATCAGAGCCTAATTCTATAACAAATTTAAACACCAAGAAGTAGTTCATTAAAAAATGAGTAAAAACAGAGGGAAAAAAATTAACTCTAGATGGCTACCAAGGTGATAGAAAAGATGAGAGTTCAAATTCAAGAAACCATAAAGGTTCTTGCAAACACTCAAAGAAAAATGTAAAAAAGTCAGTCAATGAAAACGATTTTAAAAGTCAAATGAGAATGGTTGAAGAAAACTTGAGAAAAGAAATAAGAATAATGTAAGAAAAAAAAAAAAAAACCCTAAGAAAAGAAAGTTATCTTTTGGGCAAATATCCAAAAACTTACTGGAAAAAAAATAACTCCTTAAAAATGAGAATTAGGCAATAGGAAGTTAGTGATTTCATGAAACATCAAGAAATAATAAAATCAAAGGAATGAAAAAAAAAACACATGATAACATGAAATATTTCATTGGAAAACAAATAACTCAATAAACATATTGAAAATCAAATTTACAAATTGAAAGACTACCTGGAAGTTATGATTTGTTTTAAAAAAATAAGGAAGATTTCCCTGAAATTGTAGAATTAGAGGGTAAAATAGAAATGGAAATCAATCCAGTGATCACCAAAGGAAAGACATTTCAAAATGAAAATTCACAAAAATATTATAGCCAAGTATCAAAGCACTCAGGTAACTGAAAAAAAAAATGTTACAAGCAACTAGAAACAGTTTAAGTACTGTTGAGCTATACTCAGAATAATACAACATTTAAAACATTCTGTGTTGTTCAGAAACATTAAGTATAACCTATTCAGATCATAATTGCCACAAAATTACATTTAGTAAAAAATAGAAAAACAGATTAAAAATTTAATTGGAGATTAAATAGCCTAATCTTAAAGAATTAGTGGGTTAAAGAACAAATCAGAAAAAAATATTTTTGTTAAATAAAATGATAATAAAGATATAATACATCAAAACATATCATACAGAAAAAATAGTACTCAAGAGGAAAACTAGTATCATTAAAAGCTTACATCAATAAAACAAAGAAAGTGATAGTCAATGAATTGTGTATGAAATTTTTAAAAAATCCTCAATTAAAGACCAAATTAGAAATCCTAAAAATTATTAAGTGAGATTAATAAAACTGAACATAAGAAAACTATTAACTTATAAATAAAAGAAACTCATTTTATGAAACAAACTAATGAAACAGATAAACCATTGGTTAATGATTAAAAAAACAAAACAAATCACTAGTATAAAAATTTAAAAATTAGTATAGAACTAATAAAGATGAAATTAAAGCAATAATTAGGAATTATTTTGCCCAATTTTGTGCTGATAAATTTAACAATTTCAGTAAATGGAAGAACACTTACAAAGACATAAATTGCCCAGATCAATAGAAGAGAAAAATTATTTTTTGAAAAGTACCTAAGGGGGGGGGGGAACCATCAGGAATAGATGGATTTACAAATAAATTCTACCCAAACATTCAAATATTAACTAATTCAAATATCAGTTAAATCATTTGGAATAACAGACAAAGAAGGAATCCTACAAAACTCACTTTGTGAAACAAACATGATGATAAGACCTAAGCCAAGAAAAACAAAAAGAGAAAAAATTATAAACCAATTTCACTAATGAATATTGATGCAAACAAGCGTACAGCAATAAATAGCAGAAATTATACATTATAATGAAGTAAGAATTATACAGGAATGAAGAGTGTTCAATATAAGATAATTTGTTAACATAATTGATTATATTTAAAACAAAATTAACAAAAATCATGTGATTGTATCATTAGATGCAGAAAGGTTGGTTTTTGTTGTTTTTCTTACAAAATAAAATATTTATTCTTGTTAAAAACCAACTGAAAATGTACAAGAAATGCATTTTTCCTTGAAATACTAGAAGCTTCTATCTAAAACCATCTGCAAGTATTATCTATAATGGGAATAAACTAAAATTCTTATGAATAAGATGAGGTATTGGAAAAAATGCCCATTATCACAAGTATTAATCAGAATTGTGTTAGAAACCCAAAAACTCCACATTCTGAAATAAGAACTCACACTATTTCAACAAAACCTTTGAGAGAAAAAGTGGAAAATAATGTGGCAGAAACTAGGAAGCATCTCACAGGTTATACAAAGATAAGGTTGAAATGCATTCATGATTTATATATAAAGGGGGATACTATAAGCAAATTAGAACAAGGGATAGTTTACCTGTTCAATCTTTGGAATAGAAGAAATTTATGGTCAAAGAAGAATGAGAGAACATTATGAAATGCAAAATGGATAATGTTTATTACATTAAATTTAAAAGGTTTTGCAGAAACAAAACCAACAGAAACAAGATTAAAAGGGAAGTATAAAGCTGGGGGGGTGGGGTGCGATTTATAGCCAAAGTTTCTGATAAAGTTCTCATTTCTAAAATATATAAATAAGTGTCAAATTTATAAGAATAAAAGTCATTCCCCAACTGATAAATGGTCAAACAATATGAACACACAATTTTCAGATAAAGAAATTAAAGCCATTTTGAGTCACATGAAAAAATGTTCTAAAACACCATTAATTACAGAAATACAAATTAAGATAACTCTGAGGTACCATTTCACACTTCTAAAATTGACTACAATGACAGGAAAAAATGATAATTGCTAGAGAAGATGTGGGAAAACTGGGGCACTAATGCATCATTGGTGGAGTTGTAAAATGATTCAACCATGCTGGAGAACAATTTCCTAGGTCTGTATTTCAGGAGGGCGGAGCCAAGATGGCAGAGAAGGCACAAGCAACTTTCTAAGCTCCTCTCATTCCCCTCAGGACCAGCTATTTTATCCAGCCTCAGAAATAGCTCTTCACTGCTTAAATTCATGAAGATCAGAAGCATACAACTTACCAGCTGAAGTCAATCTGGAAGATCTCCAGGAAAGGTTTGTCCTGAGGGGCCAGGAATAGACTAGTCCAGGCAGTGAGAGACTAGCATCCTGAGCAGACCAGGAGCTGGGGTGATCTCTGTGGCTAGAGAAATTATAGAGGCCACTCTGCCATAGGCTAACTGTTCTGCCTTGATTACAAAGCAGTAAACTGGCAGAGAAATTAAAGCCTAAAACAGAGGGTACTCTAAAAAACGCCAGAACCTAACAAGATCTGGCTGTAGCTACTCAAACCCGGAAGTGACTCAGGCAGACCGAAACACAGACCAGCAGCCACATCCTGCAGTTCAGAGCTTTAGCAGGGGCAGTTCCAAACCCCCACAGCAGTAGGACACAGCCTGGGCAGCCTCTAATCAGCACAGTGGGGGACTTGGGCTGGGGCAATAGAACTTCCCCAACAGGACTGTGCTTCTCTGGGCAGAGACACTTCTTGTCCCTGCAAATCCATTCACAGCTCAAGTGCTAATACCCACAGCCCCAGGGCGGGATTTGGCTTGGGATAGTGAAACTCTCACTGCTCAGCATCTAGCCCCAGGGCAGTCATTATCTCACACAGCAGGGGTTCTTTGCAGGGCACTTTCCCAGCTCTGCCCTCAGGCCTGAGTTACTTCTGGGAGGGTAACTCTTTTCCAGAGCACTCAAGTACTTCGGTGCTTTTTGCAGCTGGCTAACAGGACAGCTAACCGCCCATACACCATTCACTGCTCTGCAGAGGAAGCTGGTAACCTCCTGGCCCTGAAAGCAGACCCTACAGGCTTTAACAAAATGAGTAAGAAAATCAAAAGGACAATTGATAGTTTCTACTCAGAAAGAGAACACCTTTTCAACCCTGAAGAGACCAATAGCAGACAGTCTCCAGAGAATTGTTGGTCCCCAATAAAAAAGGCTCTCCTAGAAGAGACTATTAAAAACCTTAAAAGAGAACTAGAAGAAAAATGGGGAAAGGAAAGAGAAGCTATGCAAGAGAGTACAGAAAAGACATATCACTCACTAAAAGAAAAATTTGATAAAGTGGAAAAAGGAAACAACCTCCTGAAATGCGAATTGGAAAAGGTAAAAAACTCCCAAGAAGTGCCGGGAAACAGAATTTGTGAACTGGAGAAAATAACTCACTTAAAAAAAAAAAAAAAATTAGTGAAATGGAAAAAAATTCCATAGAGCAAAACCACTCATTTAAAAATTCAATTGGACATATACAAAAAGAAGTAAAAAGAAGGTAATGAAGAAAATAACTCTCGAAAAATCAGAACTGAACAAATAGAAATGACTGACTCATTGAGACAGGAAGAATTAGTCAATTAAAACCAAAAAAATGAAAGATTGGAAAAAATATCAAATATTTACTTGGAAAAACAACAGACCTGGAAAATAGATCTAGGAGAGATAACCTAAGGATCATTGGACTACCCGAAAATTATGATGAAAAAAAGAGCCTAGATACTATTTAACAAGAAATCATTAAAGAGAACTGCTCAGAAGTAATACAACCGGAAGGTAAAATAGGCATTGAAAGAATACATCCAACACCTTCTGAAAAAGACCCTAAAATAAAGACTCCGAGGAATATTGTGGCCAAACTTCAGAATTTTCAGACTAAAGAAAAAATTCTACAAGCAGCCAGGAAAAAACAGTTCATATACCAAGGTGCCACAATAAGGGTCACACAACATCTGGCTGCCTCAACATTAAAGGATCGAAGGGCGTGGAATTTGATATTCTGAAGGGCAAAATAACTCGGAATGCAGCCAAGAATAAACTACCCAGCTAAGCTGAGCATTTTTTTTCCCATGGAAGAAGATGGACATTTAATGAAACAGGAATTCCATCTGTTTCTAAAGAAAAAACCAGACTTAAACAAAAAATTTGGTCTCCATCAACAGAACTCAAGACAAGTAGAAAAAGGTAAAAGGAACTCTTGAGTACTGTATTTCTGTTGTGGGTATACATAAAAACCACATGTATAATTTGATTTTACTGATATAGCATAAAAAAAGGGAAGTAGAAATGGAAAGGGGATAGTGTCAGAAAAAAGGAAAAGGGGAGATAAAAAGAGGGAAACTACATGTGACATTGAGGCAAAGGAAACCTATCATATCTGAGGGAACTTAGAGAGGGGGAGGAGCATTGTGTGAATCTTACTCTCATCAGAGTTGGCTCAAAGAGGAAATAATTGACACATTTGTTTTACAGAGAATCTTCTCTCACCTCATTAAAAAGTGGGAGAGGAAAAGGGAAAAGGAAAAAGAGTAATACGGGAAGGGTACAAGAAAGGGGAGGGGATTCAAAGGGAAGAGGGAGGGATACTAAAGAGGGAGAGCTGGGTGACGCAAGTGGGACTAATAAGTTTAATACTAAGGAAGGGGGGAAGTAGGGCAAGAAAAAGGAAAGCATAATCTGGGGATATTAGGATGGCAGGAAATACAGATTTAGTAATTTTAACCGTAAATGTGAATGAGATGAACTCCCCCATAAAGAGGATGCACATTGCAGACTGGATCAAAAGTCAGAACCCTACAATATGTTGATTACAAGAAACACATTTAAAACAGGGAGATACATACAGAGTAAAGATAAAAGGCTGGAGCAGAATCTATTATGCTTCAGGTGAAGTCAAAAAAGCAGGGGTAGCCATTCTTAACTCAGATCAAGTAAAAGCAAGAACTGATCTAATTAAAAGATATAAGGAAGGAAACTATATCTTGCTAAAAGGTACTATAGGCAATGAAGCAATATCAGTATTAAACATATATGCACCAAGTGGTATAGTATCTAACTTCCTAAAGGAGAAGTTAAGAGAGTTGCGAGAAGAAATAGACAGCAAAAGTATAATAGTGGGAGATCTTTATCTTGCACTCTCAGATTTAGATAAATTAAATCACAAAACAAATAAGAAAGAAATTAAAGAGGTAAATAGAATATTATAAAAATTAGGTATGATAGATCTCTGGAGAAAACTGAATGGTGACAGAAAGGAGTATACTTTCTTCTCAGCAGTTCATGGAACCTGCACAAAAACTGACCATATATTAGGACATAAAGACCTCAAAATTAAATGCAGGAAGGCAGAAATAGTAAATGCTTTCTTTTTAGATCACAATGCAATAAAAACTACATTCAACAAAAAGTTAGGTGTAAATAGATCAAAAAGTAATTGGAAACTAAACAATCTCATCTTAAAGAATGACTGGGTGAAACAGCAAATTATAGACACAATTAATAATTTCACTCAAGATAATGACAATGGTGAGACATCATACCAAAATTTGTGGGATGCAGCCAAAGCAGTAATAAGGGGAAATTTTATATCCTTATAGGCTTACTTGAACAAAATAGAGAAAGAGAAGGTCAATGAATTGGACTTGTAACTTAAAAAGTTAGAAAAAGACCAAATTAAAACCCCCAATCAATTACTAAACTTGAAATTCTAAAATTAAAAGGAGAAATTAATAATATTGAAAGTAAAATAACTATTGAACTAATAAATAAAACTAAGAGTTGGTTTTATGAAAAAAACCAGTAAAATTGATAAACTTTTGGTAAATCTGATTAGATTAGAGAGAGGAAAATCAAATTAGTAGTCTCCACCAAGTGGTGGAGAACTTTCCACCAATGAAGAAGAAATTAAAGAAAAAATAAGGGGTTGCTTTGCCCAACTTTATGGAAATAAATTTGATAACTTAAGTGAAATGGATGACTACCTCCAAAAATATAGGCTTCCCAGATTATCAGAGAAGGAAGTAAATTGCTTAAATAGTCCCATTTCATAAAAAGAAATAGAACAAGCTATTAATTAACTCCCTAAAAAAAAATCCCCAGGACCAGATGGATTTACATGTGAATTCTACCAAACAGTCAAAGAATAATTAGTCCCAATACTTTGTAAACTATTTGAAAAAATAGGGAATGAAGGATTCCTACCAAATTCCTTTTATGACACAGACATGGTACTGATACCTAAACCAGGTAGGTTGAAAACAGAGAAAGAAAATTATAGACAAATCTCCCTAATGAATATTGATGCTAAAATCTTAAATAAGATATTAGCAAAAAGACTACAGAAAATCATCCCCAAGATAATACACCACGATCAAGTAGGATTTATACCAGGAATGCAGGGCTGGTTCAATATTAGGAAAACTATCAGTATAATTGGCCATATTAATAACCAAATTAACAAAAACCATATGATCATCTCAATAGATGCAGAAAAATCATTTGATAAAATCCAACATCCATTCCTATTAAAAACACTTGAGAGTATAGGAATAAATGGACTTTTCCTTAAAATAATCAGTAGTATCTATTTAAAACCAGCAGTAAGCATCATATGTAATGGGGCCAAACTGCAACCATTCCCAGTAAGATCAGGAGTGAAACAAGGTCCACTATCACTGTTACTATTTAATATTGTATTAGAAATGCTAGCTTTGGCAATAAGAGTTGAGAAAGAGATCAAAGGAATAGGTCTATAATTCAAAGAGATCATAAAAATGAGAAAAGCATCCATATATGTAACAATGTTTGCAGCAGCTCTTTTTATCATAGCAAGGAACTGAAAATTGAGTGGATGCCCATCAGTTGGGGAATGGCTGAATAAGTTATAGTGTATGAATATAATAGAACATTGTTATTCTATAGGAAATGATGAGCAGGCTGATTTCATAAAAGCCTGAAAGAATTACATGAACTGATGCTGAATGAAATGAGCAGAACCTGGAGAACATTGTATATGATAACAGAATGACTATGTAATGATCAACTCTGATAGACTTGTCTCTTCTCAACAATACAGGGAATCGAGACAATTCCAATTAAACTTGGGATGAAAAATGTCATCTGGATCCAGAGAATAAAATATGGAGACTAAATGTGACTGAAGCATGGTATTTTCACTTTCTTTGTTTGCTTTTTCTTTTTTTATGTTTTTTTTTTTTCCTCCTTTGGCCTGGTTTATCTGGCATAACATAACAAATGTGGAAATGTGTTTAAAAGAATTCCACTTATATCATACTGCTTGCTGTCTTGGGAAGAGGGGGAGGGAAAGGATGGAAAGAGAAACATTTGGAGCACAAAATACTACAAAAATGAAGACTGAAAACTATATTTACATTTGTCTGAAAAAATACTATTTATGAAAAAATTCAATAAATCACCAAATTTTAATCATTCCACTACCAGATTTCTCAAATAGCTCTCACTACTATGTATTTCAAGTGTTAATTCCCTCTTGAATGGAAAACTTCAAATTGATCACTCTGCCAAAAGCCTCTCTTTATTCCAATCCATTCTTATAACAAATTGGTGTTCATAAAGTACAAAAGTCACTGTGTCACTCCTCTGTTCCCTGTTACCTACAGGATAAAATGAAAAATCTACCATTTAAAACTATTTCAGATTTATTTTGCATTACTACAATTTACAACCTGTGGAGTTCAGAGAAAGTAGTTTCCTGTTGTCATTCCTTCTAAATGACTCTCACTCCCATCATGATATATTGACATTAGTGTCTCTAACCCTGGTATGTCCTCTCTGATGACTTTTGTCTCTTTGAGTCAGATGACCTTATATATCTGTCAGAAAATCCTCTAGTAGGACTCTTCATAAGTAAGAACCAAAAGCTCCTTTTTGTTTTCAGTAGGACAGATTGACTCACACAAAATGAACAGATATAAATGGACTATGATCTATATCATAAATGCCATTGTATTATCTTTTTCCAAAAAAATTACTCCTCCCCTTAACTTCTATTTCTACCAAGATCCTTCCAACATAAAGATTCACAAATAGATGTTATCCTCAACTCCTCGATCTCACTCACCTTACAAACCCAAGCTGATATGTCAGTTCTACTTCCTCATCATCTTTGGTATCTTTCTCCTTCTTAACAAATGTAATAATCATTGTGATTCAAGACATCATCATCCTTCACCTGGATTATTACAACAGCCTCCTTAACTGATCTCTCTGACTCAAATTACTTGCTACTCCAAATCATGCTCAAAAGAGTTGTCAAATAATTAACAAAATTTATTATCTATAGCTCATATCTGACTATAGTATTTCCTATTCAGTAAAGTTTAGGTGGGTATTTTTTTCATTTTTATTTAATTCTCTAAAAACTTATATTAAGGTAAGTATTGAAAAAAAATCGTGTAAAAGCAGCTTCTGAGTTAGGAAGGAGCTAGAATGATATTTTACTTTTTGCAATTATTAGTAATACAAATATGAAGCACTCGGACAATCAATCAGTTTTCTACTTCATAAAATGGGGATAAAATTACTTGCAGTTACCTAAATAATAGTGTTTTCAATAAGAATTAAATAGAATTGTACATGTAAAATTTAATATAAACATTAAAGTACTGTATAAATTGTCTGATCACCTAAAATCTCATCATCATGCTGTTTATCTCAGCTTTGGATTCAAAATATCTTCCCAACTCCCACAGCCTCCGCTCTGTTCACAATGGAAGACTAAACTCCTCCCAAAGTTTTCCTTGAGAGAGCTGGGTTGCACCCAGCTGGGAAATAGGAAAATCTGAGTTCAAATCTGGATGAAGACACTTAATAGCTTTATGACCCTGGACAAGTCACTTAACCCTATTTGCCTCAGTTTCCTCATCTGTAATATGACCTGGAGAAAAAAATGGCAACCCCTTCCAGTAACTGTCAAGAAAACCCCAAATGGAAGAACAAAAAGTCACACTCATCTGAGCATCAACAATATTTTTCATTTTCCTTTAAAAAGGCTTGGACATGAGATTGTCCCAGCTAACTTTTCATTTTCTACCTATAGTTCTGCCTGCTCTGAACTCCAAGAAACAAGATATCCATCCTAAGATAGTTGATCACTTAAAATCTCATAATCATGCTTTTTAACTTATCTTTGGACACTCAAAACTCCCAAATTTCCTGTCTCCTCTCTCCTCTGATTGAAAGGCTTGAGTGTCTAGCACCAAACTCTTGCCAAGACTTTCCTTTTGGGTGACTAGATCTGAGCTATCCAGCTGACTGTTCATTTTCTATCTGTAACTCTATGTGGTTTGAATCCTAAGGAACACAAAGCCCTTTTATCTCTACCCTATCCCTCTATTCCTACTTTTCAGCTTCCTTTTGTGCATTGTCTCCCTCCATTACATTATAAATTCCTTGAAGGCAGGGACAATATTTGTTTTTCTTATTTGTATCCTTATTCCTTATCACAATGCTTAGTGCATAGAAAGTATTACTGTTTCCTTAAACATATCATATTTTATTCTTCTCCCCATTTTACAATGAAAACAGAGATTCAAAGTATTATGCCACAGCCTTTCTTTTATTATCCTAACTCAGTTTCCCTGATTATCCTGACCCAGTCCTGGCTCAGTTTCTCTAACTGTTCTGCTTCAGTTTATAATTGTCAGCTCAAAGCTCAGTCCTGCAAACCCCCCCCCCCCATTAGAATATTTGATAAGTATAAAAGATCTTATGTTTTAGAATATCAGAATGCCTCTCTCCATCCCAAGCTATCAGAATATCAGATACCTTTTTATCAAGATGCCTCTCCCCATATCTGGGGTGCTTCCCCCCATCTCCAGTGGCTCACCCCACCCAGCTAGAGTCCTCTTCCTGCTCTCAGCACTTGAACTCTGCCCCTGTCTCAATTTACGCACTAAGTCTGAGCCATGTGTATATAGGTCATTGAGAACTCACATTGTTTGCTGGATTCTTGGAGATGATATTCTAATTCTGTCCTGGGACCAAACCACGGATCCATTTGGTCCCAGTAAATCTCTCCCATTGAATAAATTATTAAATACTCTCTAATCTCTATCTTGCCTCAGTTTCCTCCAGCATTACAAAAGGAGCACTCACTCTGATGTCATAGGACCTGGCAAGATTTTAGTTTATCCAGGGAACTTATATCATCTTCTGAAATTTTAGTCTCCTAATCTTTAAAATGAGGGGATTAGACTTGATGCCCTATCTTGTAAAACCATATTTATGTTTTATAATATGATAGGAAAAGTAGAAGTCAAAAATACTGGATTTTATCACCATTTTAGAAAGCAAATTTTATCCCCAAATGACTAACAATAAAAGAACATGAAATTTGTTAAATATTTGGTTAATTTGTCATTTTGAAATTGTTGGACCATAAGGAATGAGATCAAATTTAAGTGATTTATGCAGAGGTAACAGAGTACCCAATGTGTAAACTGAGATTAAAAACCCAGGTTACCTACATATTTAAGTCAATTAAATTTTTCCTACTACCTAATGAATTGGTACTTTCTAATTTAGATTTGAAACTTTCCTTTAAAACCAGCACATTCTACTCTGCATTATATTAAGCTGTGTATATCTATATCTATTTAATGGTCTATATATCCTTATTAGTAAATGAAAGTTCCTTGAACAGATATATCACATTTTGGTTTTGTATTCACAGATATTATGATAATGCCTTGTATATTTTCACATTTTCATCTTGTTCTATGATGTCAACCTGGGGGAGAATCTATCCATATAAGAACTTTCAACCCAAATCAGCAATGTATGAGTAATTTGTCTGAAAATCTAGGAGGTTAAATAGATTTTCCTGACTTGAACCCTACACTCCTCAGAAACCAATCAGCTATTCACATGCATAATGATTCTAATAATAGGTGATACAATGTTTTAGATGCTTAATTAGATTTGGGGGGGGGTTTATTATTTTTAGTCATTTTCCAATCACATTTGATGATTTGTGACTATTCAAAGTTATTGGAGTCATTTGTCATTTTGTTCTCCAGCTCATTTTACAAATGAGGAAACAGGATGAAGTGAATTGCCCAGGATCACACAACTAGTAAGAGTCTGAAGCCAGTTCTGAATATAGGAAGATAAGACATTTTAACTCTAGTGGCACTTGACCCTCTGTGCCACATAGCTGCCTGTTTGGCTGTATGTGTGTGTGTGTGTGTGTGTGTGTGTATACACACCTAAACTAAACTAGCAGTGTCTACATTTAATTCTTCCTCCAACCTCAATAAAACACCCATGTGACATAGAAAAACACAACTCCCCACAAAACACGCATAAACCCAAACATACAAATATATAGACATATATTTATTTGTTTATAGCCAAAATGAATGTAAATTCAACTCGGGCTCCACTTCCAACGTGAAACAATGTGAAGAAAAATGATTTCATTCTTAAAATGTTCACTTGAAGTACAAGAATCGGAAGATTTCACCCAACTTTGTAAAATAAAATGAAGAGCCACTTTTGTAATTCTGTCAAGGTTAATGGAGGGATGGATGAGGTGAAGAGACAGAATCTGTTGACCCCTAGCATTTCTCAACAGCAGGAAGATTCAATAAGCAGCACTAGAGAACAGATAAAGTAGGATTCAATTTCTCTGACACTTGTTAAGCAACACGTGACAGGATAGGTCAATATCAGCACCTCTTTTGGAGAGATAATCTCTAGTTATTCTGAAAGAGTTGTGAAAACAAAAGCTTTGCTATCCACAGGGGAACTGAAGGGAAAGCTTGTATTTCTCTAGAACTGTTTTTTAATGATAAAACTTATTATCCAACTGTCAATCAGAGAAAAAATAGAAAATGTCCCAAAGCTTGTGACAAAAAAAAAAAAAAAAAAAAAAAAAAAAAGAGCAAAGATTTTGTCCAAGATGTACACAAACTCAGAACACTGGAGCATGACAAGAGCTTTGTGCAGGGGCTTCTGCTTCCTTAGAAATGGAGAGCCAGACTCCAAGGCACAATTTCCCTTCTGTTTACTAAATAAATAGAAGGTGAAGCTTCAGAAAGTCAGACAAAGCATTTAAAACAATGGGAAAATATTCAGTACCAAACATAACCTGGGTGGGGGAGAAGAGACAAATACAGCAATACACATAAGGAGAAAGTAAAAACATGTTATTTCTTTTATTAAAGGCATAGATTTATTTCTTTTTTTCTTTCAGATGCTCCTTTTTTTTCAATTAAAAATATTTTTTCTCCTCCTACCACCAACCTTGCAATGAAAAATAGTAAGCATAGTTAGGCAATCCCTATCCTGGCAATAATGACATATTATAGATATTGATGTAGATAGCAATCTCTCCATAAATATCATTCATCTGCCACCATCTATCTGTAATATATTTACATATCTTTCATTTATCTATGTATCTTTCTAATCTATCTATCTATATAGAACTTCAATCTATCATCTTTATCAAGAAATAGTTACATCCTTTGTGATCCCTTAAGAATGATTTGATGTGGGTTTTTCATCAACCAACCTTTCTTTTATAATCACAAGACATTACAATTCTTGCCAGATATGATTTCATCTTTGATTTCATAGGTCAAACTGAGTTTACTGTAACTTTCTGAGATTTCTTTAATAGGACTGGAAAGTGAAGGTGCTTTAAGCTTTAAAAGTAATCATAAGACATACATTTGCTTCTTTGGTAGATGACAAACTACATTATTAATGTGATATGCTTGGATCCCAGGGTCATGAAAAGGACCACACAGGTCAAAGTTCTGCTGACTTTCTTGAAGAAAAATTCAATCTCATTAAAAAAAAAATAGAACAATATCCTTATATTCTAGTATCTTGTTATCTAAAATGTAAGATAATACTAAAATAATAGATTCAGACCATGCGTAATGATGAGAAAACTGCTAATTTGGTTACACTTGGGTAAAAGGATTTCTTGAAAAATCATAATCAAATGATGGCAGAGAACAAACTATTGATGGATAACTTGGCACAATGTCATAGTACCAGAAATTAAGTTCCAAAAAAGGCATTTGGGATGTTTTTAAAGTGATCTATTTTAAACCCAATTTTTAAGCCAATAATAAATAAGCAACAACTCACATTGAATGAGTGTGAAAATGAATGTGCTAAGGAACTATAAAATCTGAATGGTCCTAAGACTCATCCTTGATAGTTGTGTAGATTGTTTGTTTGTAACAAGGATTCCTGACAAATAATCAAAAGTAAAATTGTGTGAGAGGAAGAACAGATAACAGAGGAATTAGATGGGGAAGGAGATATACATAACCATACACCCCCCACTCTCCCATACCCACACCCAGAAAAGTCTTCTAAATTTATAATGAAATAAGTGGAGAGAATAGGAAAAAGGGGGAGGGTATAGAAGGGTATATAGATTAATGGGAATGAGACAAGAAGGGAAGGGAAAGGTGGAGAAAGAGGATAAGGGGGGATTCTGAGTAGGGTAAATTAAATAATAGTAAGGGGCAAGGCAATGTGCAGACTTAAAGCAAAAAAGAGAGCAAGAATAGAAAATAAGAGACACTAACATAATAATGATCAGAAGTAGAATTTATTAGGGAAAAATTCAGGGGTAGTAATCATTGATCTCAGACAAAATTAAAGGTAAAAACATTTAATCAAAAGAGAAAAATAGGCAAACTATACTATGTAGCAATCTGTGTGTCTCTGTGTGTCTTCCCTCCTCCAAGATTTTTATATTTAAGGTTAAAAATTACAACATTTGGTTAAGTTGTAGAGCAACAAAAGAATTTTTTTAAAAAAAGAATCATCTGGACAGGAAAAGATAATGATCAATATTGGAGTGGATGTAGGAAAACTGGGACACTAATACACTGTTAGTAAAATTGTGAACTGATGCAGCTATTGTGGAAAACAGTTCAGAACTATGCCCCAAGGATTTAAAAACAGTATACACTCTTTAATCCAGCAATGTCACTATTAGATCTAGAAATCATAAAAAAGGAAAAGGGAGACACGTGCACATATGTTAATAGTAACAATTTTGTAGTAGAAAGGAACTGGAAAGTGAATGGATGACTATCAGTTGGGGAATGGCTGAATAAGTTATGATATATGAATACAATGGAAATATTATTGTTTTATAAGAAATTATGAGCAGGCTGATTCACAAAAGTCTGGAAAGACTTACAAGAACTGATTGAGAAGGGGAAGGTAAGGGAGGGAGGGAGAAAAAACTGGGAACTCAAAATTTTACAATAATTTATGTTAAGGGTAAGCTAGATGGTACAGCAGATAAAGAACTGGTCCTGGAGTTAGGAAGACCTGAATTCAAAGGCAGTCTCAGACATTTAATGTTTACTAGCTGTGTGACTCTAAGCAAGCACCTTAACTTCAATTGCTTCACCAAGAAATAAAATAATTTTTAAAACTTTACATGTAATTGGAAAAACAAAATCCTAGTAAGGGAAGAAAAGAATCACCTAATTATAAAACTAAATAACATAACTAAAACTCAGCCTTATATTCCTCTATTTTCCTACATTAACTCTATATTAAGCCAAATGAGATGATAGTCTCTTGATCATATCTCTCTTGCATTTTTCAATCTTTAGAAATTTCTTCTGAACTTCAAAGATTTAGGCAAAAAGCAATACTCTAATATGTATCTCCTTTTATATTCCAGTACTTTAGTATATCTGAGATCTGATTGCTGTGTGTTTAAGCTCCAACAATACAAATCATAATCAAGTCCATGTTTGCCTTACCTAATTAAATCTTACAAATATCTTTCTTAAAAATTCACCACTTTTCTTATATTATTTTATTCTTAAATTTACACGTTTTTATGTTCTCTCTTCAACTAGAGTATAAACTCTATTAAGACAGAGTTCATTTTTATAAATCTTTATAATCCACAGGTAAGTTAGCATTATACTTCTTCAGTACCAGATGTTAAATTAATATGTCTTGATTGATTAGTGAAATGATCTTGAAAGATCATTAGTTATGATCTTTCCCAGACATGAACTGATTGGAACACTAGTTTTGAAAACTACAGCAAAGAACAAAAGAAAAAAAATAACATCTCATTATAGGAGTTTAATTTTATACATGCTACTCTTGAGAATTATATTATTAGATGATTTTGGGTGATCTGTTTTGAAATGTTGAAGGAATTCCTTATAGTGATAGTTATTTCCTCTATCAATGGAGGTTCTGTATTAATATCTTAGACAATTGGATTGAGCTCTGAGAGGGTAAGTAATTTGCCCAATGACATAGCCAATATATGTCAAAGATAGGACTTGGACCTAGTTCTTCATGGCTTTGGAGCTAACTTTCTACATCATATGCCATGTCACCACTCCCCACTTCAAAATATTGAAAGATGTGCAAAATCCTCATCATAATAAAAGTCTTTTTTTTTTTTTAACCAGAGGTACAATTTCCTTCCTTCCTTCCCTCCTTTTTTCTTTGTATATATACAACATATTTTTAATCTCATTTATATATTACTTTAAGGTTTCCAAAGAATTTCATAACAATAATGTCCCCATTTTATAGATGAATTTAACTGATTTATACAGGATCACATAACTAGAAATTGGCTAAGTGTCACAGATTTACTCAAGGGTTTTATTAAACAACTCCAGTGGAGTTATCAAAGATATATTTTTTATCTTGCATGCCACCAGGATGGAGATATTAGTTAGTATTGAAAAAATATCAATCCATCAGTCAAAAATCAGTAATAACTAATGTGAATCTTTTCTCAAACACTATCTTATGTAATTTAGCATCCAGACCAGTTAAACATTGGCCCCAATGACCATAAGCCATAGTGAGGTTCTACCTCTAAAACCATGATTCATCTTTTATACCTTCTGATAACCTATTAATTTCTCAATATACTAATTACCAATTTACCCATTTCTAATTGATTCCATGTTTTAGAAAGTTAACAAAGACCATAAAAATATTTATAAAACAAAAAAACAAAAAACACCCAAAGTCAACTACACTTAAACTTTACTATGGTAACTTGGGCAAAGAATTCTCAATTTAAAACTTTTGTTTTAATATGCAAACTATAACTGTCAAATGTACTGAAGTAGATGCTTGGGGAGAATGGGAAAGAGACAAATAATAACTACAGGACTGACAATTATTTGTCCATTCCCTTCTGACACACTGTTTATTCTACTGCCTTCATGCATGATTAACAGCTTGTGTATCCTTCACATGTAATCAATAGCTGTGAATTCTTGTATAAGCTTTAGAGATTAGACATCCCTTGATTATAAATTTCATTGATTTGTACAGCTAAGCTGCAAAAATCCCAGTACATTTTTCAGAGTTAAAATTAAAAGGAAATATATGGCTTACATGCAGTAAAAACTGCAGCGTGATTGTGAGGTATGACCTCTTTATATTCATTTCTCTAAATGAATAAAACCTATTTTGGCACAATCAAGCATGAATCAGCATGCCTATCAGCATCAAGCTGTGGCAGTCAGCACAGTACAAATGTGACAAAAAGAATTACCAAATGACAAAGAACCTTGCCTAAGACTGTAATTAATACAGGCATGTTGTAAGGATTAATTAACTGAGCTCATTTATAATTTTTAAATGACACATATAGGAAAAAAAATGGGTTACTTTTACCTGATAAGTATGTGGTTATATTAAAATGGTTTTGAAGAATTATCTCCTTTCTAAAGCAACAATAACATAACAAACCTCAATGAAACATTTTTAATCACTGGAAAGATAAGAATTATTATTTTAAGATAGTGGGATAATCAGTAAGTCCACAGATAAATCTGCTTAATGAAAATAACTTGGAAAAACTTCATTTCCTATCATATATTTTCCTTGCAGTCATTTCCAAACTTTATAGCTTACTCAAAATACATAATAATTATAACATTATTTAAATTCTGAAAGGGAAAATTATTTAAGGCAGTGTATCCTTTTCCATTCAATTTCTATTCCCATCCTTTGTTCTCTTATGCTAAGTAAGAAGCTTTAGTCCATTTGCTATGAAGCACAACTTGAGAAGTAGGCTTCTAAGTGTTTGAGCAGGTGAGTACGTAACAATTTCTTTCCTTAAAACTCGCATAATACTTTCTTTAATAATTTCCAATGTGCTATCAAATAATATTGTGTATTATTATTATTATTATTATTATTATTAGTGTTGGTGTCCTCTTCCCCTACCTCAATGTGAGCTTCTTGACAGTAGAGACTGTCTAATCTGAATTTAGTATGCTTTCCAGTGGCCAGAACTCTATTCTAAACAATTAAGCTCTTAAATATTTTTAATAAATAATGAAATATTAAATATTAATCATTCTGTAAAATCATATCAATGGTGAAACTCAAATCTTCTAATTACTCCCTGGTCTTAGGGGCTCTGTCTTCTTCTGATGGGAGAAGGTGGAAAGTTGACCTAAGAGAACTTCTCCCAGATTTTCTATTCAAGAAGGAGTTTCAGGGCAGCCATGTCATCATTTCCCCATCAGTTGTAGAACTTCATCATGCCTCTCAATCTGAACATTCTTTCTCTACCCCCTGACATTGCTTTTTAACTTCTATTCATGTGTTATCTTTACTGTAGAATTGTGAATTCCTTGAGAGCAGTGATTGTCTTAGAACATAACATGACATGTAGCAAGAGTTTAATAAACATTGATTGACTGACTTAATTGTTTTTCCTTGATTCCAATGTCTCTTTTCTCTTCAACTTATTGTCCATACATTTGACAAACAAATCTTCCTAAGCAATAATTTGACTGTATCATTCCCCCCATTCAAAACTCTTAAGTGTCTTGATGTTAGGATAAAGTTCAAGCTGTTCAGTCTGATATTAAAGGTCCTAGATCCAGGTTGCTTTTTCAGACTTATTTCCAAAAACTACTTTACATTCTATGTAATGTTATTCTTATAAGTGGAACTTATATACTATTCTCAACTTTCAGAATTATTATTTTGGAGACTGAACTTGGGTCTCACACCAACTTCTCTAGGAAATTACTCTTGATAACTATGGTGTAAGTGTTCTTTTCCTGCACAAATAACCTTAAAATTACTTATCTATATATATGCCATATCTCTCAGTAGAATGTAACTAATTCTAACCAGTGACCCAAATTAATATTATTAATCTTAGTTTATAAACATCTAGGTTGACATTGTATAAGGGCTTACTTTCTTAAACTTATTAATCAATACAAACCAACCAAAATAAAGCAAATCTTACAATGAGAATAACAAAAATATCTAAGTACTTGGTGAAATTAAATAGAAGCAGCAAATAAAAATTTACATAGTTTCATTTAGCAGATTTTTTCCAGAAAGAACTATACTTGTAGGCATGAAATTAATGACATATTAATTTAATTTTTTCTGTTTTAAATGCTTCTATCATTCTAGTAATTTTTCATATTTTTTCTTCTCAAACTTTCTAGATTCTAAGTCCTTGGACATCAGGAAATGTATCTGCTTTTTTAGTCTCAAGCACATAAAAGGAATGTGACAAATATCTGTGAATTGGGAAGAATTTCAACATATAGCTAAATGAGATATCTAACAGATTTTTAAAAGGCTGAGATATACCTAAAATAACAAAGGAAAAATAATCAATGAAAATGATGGGGAATACATTCTTTTCAAAGAAAAAGGGGAAAAAAAACTTTGGCATTTTAAGTTATTTAGGAGGCTAACTTAAAATGAGATAGTATATATAAATTGAATTTAATTCATAAACAACTGATCTTGTTTTAGGCTACAATATATAATAGATGGTGTCATTAAATGAAAAAGAAAGTATCATTTTTATTCACAGAGATCTGAAGAATTAGTTCTTTAATTACAACTAGGATTATTACTGTTTATTAGACATTATTTATCCAATTTCCTACCAATCATGCTCTTTGATTCTCAGTGTCTACAGAATTTTGTGTGTTGCTTCCTAATCATAATAATAGCAGAGAGCACTGAATTCTAGAAATGACAAGAGCTTTACTATTTCAAAAAAAAAAAAGGATCCTAAAGATTCTTGTGTAATTGAAGTCATTTAAATCCATGTTGTGTATGTTAAACAATTCATTTCTTTCTATTGCTTTCTCAAGAGTTAGGTGGGAGGAGACAAAATTTAATCCTAAAAATACATGCATTCTTGAGGTATAATTCTTGAGAAGAAGCTTGAATTAATAGCTGCACAGCAGCATTATGTCATTTATGGTAGGTACTCACAAGAATAATAGCCTTTACATGCTTAAGAAGAGCTGTTGTGTTTTTACACATTTAAAACTTAAAAGCTCCGCTGTATTTCTGTGCTTACCCCTGTCTTCCTATTGACTAGGTTTTATTCTATAAATGAAAGTAGAACTCATTTCCTTAAACTGTAAGTTTTCAAAATGTTATCCAGACAAATAGTTGGAGAAAACAGAGTTTCTAGTTGGTTCTGCATCTCTTTTCACCTTGGCAAAAAACAGGAATGTATGGCACCTACCAAATGTCTGATTGTTCTAAAAAATCAGGTATCCACAACTATGGGTGAAATATAAATACAAAGGAACAAATCCTAGGCAAGATGTTTTAAGTGTGTTTTTGATACAGATTATAAAGACTTTATCCCCCCTCCCAATTCATCACCCCCTAAAAAAAGAATTTCCATTCATTTTCATAAATGCACAAATTAGCTTTTCCTCCACACTATTGGAGCTTATAAAAATCATTAAATTTCATTTTTATGTTAGTAGAAATATTATTCTATGGTAACATTCCCAGGGGAAAGTATTTTTAAGGGTTTGTTGATTTTTCTTATACATGAACAGTTGCTCAAAAATAGTGCTGGTGTCCAAATATCTTGATCAAACTGTACTTAATTATATAATTTCAAGGGACTACAAAATATGTAATGCTTTAATGGATTATTTTAATGGCTTTTTAGTATATATGCAAGTTAGTTAATTACAAATTATCTGAGTAAACTCCCAAAAGACAGTTTACCAAGAATCCTAGAAAACTGGACTTTAATTAAAGAAATTAAATCATTTTGAAAATGAATTGGACTTGTATAAAAATTCTGGTGCTTACCCTGTTAACACATCTGTTTTGGATCCACATAATAAAATATCCTGGCATACAATATACCTTATCAATGTTTGCATAAGCTAAAAATCAAGCCATGATTATTATGACATTTATATTGACTAAGAATATCGTCTAATTAATTGATTTTATCAATTAATGGCTATTAAAAACAATGGCTATTAAAAAAAAAGATAACCTCTTATTTAAGATAAACAGTAATACTGTACTCCAAATTAATTTCCAAGATAGCTGAAATGTTCCTCTTTAAGTGACATTTTTAGATATTTTGCATGAAAATCATTTAAAATTAAATACAATTTTTCTTATTTCTTAAGTAGTAAGTATAATCACTTGATCATTTAGAGTATTCAACTATCTGACTGCATAACTATCAATTAATATGTTAGTGATAAATAGATAAATGTTTACTCACACACTAAATATCTTTATAAGATTTAACTTTTTTTAAAAAAAATAGGTTTTTCCATTTTCTTGCTCCCATCAGTTAGCAAGTTATCAGAATTTATAGGTATTTACTCTGTTTATGCTCTCCTCTCCTAATTTGCAGTGAGTTTAAAATAGGTAAAATGTGTGTGAACACATTCTACCCATTTCTGTCAATTTTTCTTATGAATGAAAGGCATGAACTGAATGTTATCTAGATTCAATACTTAAAAGTTTTTTTGTTCTTCCAGATTGATTCTTTGCTGATTGAGATTTTGGAAAAAAATATATCACTCTATTTTATATATTTTAGTGTGTGATGAAAAGTTAAGTCAAGACAACACACATCTCTTGGCAAAATTAACACGCGAAAAACACATACTTTGTATGTGTAATACTTTGATTTTTACAATCAAAAGTGTTGATATACATCTCATTCAAGATTGATAGATGCTTTCTATTTTATACTAGCTTAAGAGGTTATGTAATTGATTAAAAAAAGATTACTGTAGCACAAATTAAATGTTTTTAACAATTAAGATGGAAAAATGAAGCTATAAGGGAGGAAAAAAATATTATTTTTTCATTGTTGTTATAATTTGAAATTCTTAAAGAACACAGACACACATATAAATTCTATATGCAGTGCCAAATAAACACAATGAGGGTAAGGGGAAGAGTTTTATTCATGTTTTTCCAAAAGAATGTAAATGTGTAAATACATGACATGACTGATTTTAGTTAAAAGAATGACATTGTTCCTCATAAAGCAGAACTATTAGCAAGAGAGTTAAGTCTTCTTAACTAACACATAACCTAACATGTGTGCACATTTCCTTTGGTTGTCATTATAGAACTTTCTGTTTAATTATAAAATTTTGACAATTAAAAAAAAAAAAAAACTAGACATTTGCAAAGCTTTCCAAATGAGAAAGATAATTTCTTCATTGTTGATCTGCTTCACTGAGTAAGCCCTCCTGTAGAGAAGTATAATTGAGAGAGCAATTCTTGCTGTTTAAGACAGCAGTCCTTTTCATCAACATACTGTTATAACTACATTTCTACACTAATTTGATAATTTCCTTTAAGAAAAATATTTCTTTTCTGCATTCAGTCATTAGAATAATTTTTAAATCATATGGGTTTGAGTACTCTCTAGTCCAGTTTTGTCATGAATCCACAAAAAAAGATATTTAAATATCGAATAGTAGACATTTTACTCAAGTTGAAATTAGTTATTCCCAAAGTAAAGTCTAAATTTGGTTAGGTATTATTATCTCAATTACTTTATGACTATTGAGATTAAATACCAGACTGATTCAATTTGATAGTGGAAAGTAACTATATTATTCACTTTTCAGCATGTTTGATTAATTCAACAAATTTGCTGACTACAATGCACAACTTAGATAAAGTCAAACAAAGAACCAACAAACAAAATCCAGTGTCTGCCTTCAATGGTTTTTTCTTTCACTTTTTTCCTTCTAAGAGACAACTCACATGAACAGGTGACAAAATATAAGACAATTTAAATAAGGGAACATTGATAACTAGAGGGATCAGAAAGGTTTTCTGTAGGTGGTGTAACTTGTATCATGAGAATCCTAAGAGATGGAGGAAGGAGAATTTAATTGAGGCATGGAAGACAGAGAGGTGGCTGAGAGAAAGAAACAATGTAAGAAAGAATGCCAGTTAAACAAACAGAAAAGTGGCCAATTTGGCTGGAATATACAGTAGCATGCCAAGGACAGAATAAAGTGAAATAATTCAGAAGAGATTCAAATTTGTTAGAGCATGCCTATAAGTGCTGAGTTGAATGTAAAGTACTTTCAAAGAAAAGGCAATTGAATATCCCATTCAGGGAAATAATTATGTATTCATTTTCATTCAAAATGGGCCAATAATTTGATATCTTTAAAATAAGTAGATATTTGATCACCACATGTTAAGAACAATTAGAAAAACTGAGTTATATTCTTGATTCAACCTACTTCTGTGTGATTTGGTAAACTCCTGTCAAATAAGATTTAGGATACCCAGCATATCTGGGATGTAATGAGATAGATGTAGGTCTTCAAAAAGTAGATTGGAGATAAAAATTATTTACATATTTTTATTGTTAACAGGAGTTCATTATTGTCATTAAGGATGATAATAACTTCTCTGCTCTGAACTGATAAATTCATAGAATTTTAAGGCAGAGAACAAAAGAAATTGCTTTTCATTTCACTGAGAGTTCTCATTGATTTCTTGTTGGATTCTATGAATAGTATGTGATCTGGACAGTTTGCTATTCCACTAACTTTTGTTTATTTATTTTTATCACTACATGAGTCTTTGCTTATAACCTTTGAATCTCTTTTTATAAGCATCATGGACATTCTTGTCCATGGACATCATGGACATAATTGTCATTACCTTTCATAGTTCAAAGATATTTAAGAGAAATGTGATACTTTCATTTCTTTTTCTACAATTGGCTCTGGGGAAATGAATTATATGATCTAACAAGTCTTCTGTATCTGTAATATCTGTAAATTAAGTGAGACTGTGATGAAGTTAACAGGCTGACAGATCAATAAAACTTCAAATTCAGCCTCTGCCAAACAGTCCCAGATCCAAAACTGTTCAAAGTCTTTAAACTTATCTGTTGATCTAGTTTCTTTCTTCTTCTAAATCACCTAATGGAGATATCTATACATACATATATTCCTCACTCACAAAGAAACATATTAGTTATTAGTGTGTATATACATACATATGCTGAGCATAATATATGTGTATATAGTGTGTGTAACTACATAAATATATGAACTAAATATCTAAATTATGATCCTTAACTAAAAAACCTGTCATTTGGTTTACCTATAAAGAAAAAACAGTGCACATACATTAACAAAGTAATAAATTGTGCAACTGAAAAGAAGTTGGATTCCTCATTCACAGTATTCACCAAAAGCAAGTATTTTGTTGCCTACTCTAAAAAGAAGCAACAAAAGGAATTGAAAGGGGAATACTTTAATTATCTTTTCTAATTCTCCAAAAGAAATTAAATAATGTATGCTTGTAGTCTATTCCTAGTATCTATGTTAAAAAGGTACTTGCAATTGCAATTGGAAAAAAAGTGTCAGCGCACATACTTTATTGCAACGGAGACTCAGGAAAGTCCATTATTACCTAAGACATGGTCAACACAGAGAGATAAATCAAACATTATTTCCAGTAAGGTCATAAGAAAGTGTTTAAGTCAAACAATCTGTTATTTTTTTTTAATGCATTCAGGAGTCTCTTCTTATTTTATTTAATATTCCTGATTACTGCAACAGGGGTAAGGAGTCAAACAGTTTATCAAAGGTGACAATGTATAACGTGCTATTTTAATAGTCTTCTTGTCTTCTGTACTTTAACTTCTCAAGTTAGCTATTTTAAAATGTTTTATATCATTTTATAATATGTATTATAAACAACTTACTAAATTCTCTCCTGCACCCTTCCCTCTACTTCACTTCTCTAATACTTTTAAGGACAACTCCATTCTTCTAACATGTCAGGGTCCCAGAATATATATTATCTTTAACTCCTCACTAGCTCTTACTCTCCATATCTCTTCTCTGATGCTAGGACTACAGATACAGGTTCTCTTTACCTTATGTCTTTATTAATGCAATAGCTTGTAGTTGGTCTGCCTGCCTCAAATCTCTACCTTCAATTCATCCTCCATTCAGCTACCAAAATTAAGATGGGACAATGTCACTCCAATAGAACTCTTATTACTTCAAAGATCAAACCAAAAATTCTGCTTGGCCTTCAAAGTCAAACCTAGGCATTCATCCTATCCTATCTTTTTTAGTGTTCATATACCTTACTCCCTGTAAGATAACTCTTCAATCCAATGGGGCTAACCTCTTTGTTTTTCTTGAATGTCAGACTTTTTTTGTGGCTGTAACATTCTCACTCCTCTGCCCTGATTACTGACCTCACTGATTTCCTTTAAGTTAAAAAGAAAATTTCATCATGTACAGGAAGCCTTCCCAACCTCCTCTTAATTCCAGTGGCTTCTGTCTGTTAATTACTTCCTATTTATCCAGCATATGGTTTGTTGGCTTCCCCATTAGATAATAAACCCCTTGATGCCAGGGATTATCTTCTGCCTCCTTCTGTATTACTAACCTTTAGCAAAGTGCCTAGGAAAGAGTAGGTGCTTAATAAATGATTGACTTAATATAAGTTTCAGAATTACACAGATGTTTTTTCTATTTAATACATCTTTCTAGATTTGTCACTCAATCTAAGGATGAGGCCACTACTCACAACAAAATAAGCTGTTAAGCTATATTTAGGCCAATCGTAACTCAAAGAGGCAGGTAGAAGATATATCAAACTCGGCAAAGAGGAGATATGGTAGCAGGCAGTGTGTGATGAATCTACATTTTAGATATTTCCTTCTTTTGTCACAAGCATATTCTAACTAAATACCAATGTCAATGACATCAATAGGAATAAAAGTAGCTTTAGTCCATCAGATTTATTAACTTCAGTAGCCCCATATTTTCCCTCTCTATCAGGTAGATATGCAAATTTAGATCCTAAAAGAAATGCTGCTTAGCAGAATTAAGTATCAGCAATATTTCTGATTCCATTCTGAGGGACTTTTACTTTCCAATCTATGTCAGAATCCAGAGGGACATACTAGAACCTATAAGTAACAGAGAATTCCACTCCTAATCCCTCTAAAAAGTAGAACTATTAGAAAAACAGAGGTCACTGTGAAGTAAATAAAGAAGTCAGGAAAAACTAAACCAAGAAATAGGAGTTCTCTCACATAAGACAGAGATGGAATCTGGTATTTTCCCAGATATTAACAGGTTCTATTAACAAGGATAAATGAAGCAAATCAAACATAATCATTAACCACTTGCTGAGAGGACTATTTAGATTAAGAAAATCTATTTGCATTTGTTTCTTTCAGAATCCTACTTAGGAATTTACTAAGCTAAATAATTTGGTGACATCAGCAAAACCCCAAATCACTATTCACCTCACTTTCTAAATCATTAATGGACAACATCAGTAGTACTAGGATTGATCTTTGGGATACCCTACCAATTAACTTCTTTCCATTTGAGGAATCAGTCATTTATTTCTTGCTTTCTATCTTCTCAATGGTTTTAAAAGAGTGTTGAAAATTTTCCTTTTAAGGTCATGGTCATCAAGTTCCTTAATAGCTTCTAATAAGGAATTTTAGCTAAAATTAGGGATACCTGGTTACATACAAAAAAAGAAAATTTTCTAAAAAGATCAGATTTATTGTAAAGCATATAAAATAAACGTGTTATGCTATAAAGCCATAGCTATGTTTCAGAATTAAATAAATTGGTTTTATTTCATCATATGTATGGTTTCAATTATAGACAACATGAAACTTGAAACATAATAATCAATACTAAAATTTTGAGTTAGTTTTTTATTTGAATACTAAAAGTAAACAATAAGTATAATAGCTATGAAAATATTTTCTTATTTCAAAATTCTTGCTATATTGAAAGGTAAAATAGCATGTCCTTACTAATGTCATACTGAGATTTAAAAAATAATAATAATAATAAATAAATGTTGTATTGATTAACCTGCTTCAACCACTCTTTATTGACTCAACTAGGCAATAAAAATTTATTATGTGTGCATTATAAGTTACTCCCACTGATGCAGTGGCCCTAGTTCAAATCTGGCCTCAGACATTTACAAGCTGTTTGAGCCTAGAAAAGGCATCTAATGCTGCTTGCCTACATTTCCTCATTTGTAAAATGAGCTAGAGAAGGAAACACAAATAACTCAAGTAATCTTTGCTATGAAAGCCCCAAATGGAGTCATGAAGACTCAGATTTAACTAAAACAGCTAAACAACCCTCACAACTCAAAATTTTTTCTATGCAATATCTCAGCTCAAAATGAGAGCTCTAATCCACTTTCGTTCATGTTCAAAAGTTGATGCCCAGACTTCCTAGAAATAAACCAACCACCTACCTGCTTTACTAAGATTAAAACCTTTTTATGATCCAATAAACTACTATCTTCTACTCCTCAACATCATTACTTCCTTTCCTCTTTCCAAGCTGCCTTAGAAAAAGAGGCACTCCAATCCCTTCCTAATCCTGTTAGCTACCCTTTTGATCCTATTCCCTATTGCTTCTCTAGGAACTTATTCCACATAGTTATTTGTATATTGTCTCTCCTTTTAGACTGTCTATTTCTTCAGAATAAGCACTATGTTTTTCCAATTCTATTCTTTGCTTCCTAAGGACTTATCATAATGCCTGGCAATATAGTAGGGACTTAAAATTTATTTTAGTATTTTTTAATTAATACTTTACAATATGCATATAATCTCATTGAAAGCTTTTCAAAGCCAAATACTACTCCAGTAATAATGGCCTTCCTGTATTTTCACACACACACCAGGCCTTTCTACTGACTGTCCCTCATAACTGTAATACTATTCATTTTATAGTCTAGCTCTTAAAATATGAGGTTTCTTTCAAAACTAATGTTGTGCACTACTTTTTACTAATGTCTTTTCCTATTATTTTGTAACCCTCTCCCCTTCCTCAACAGCTTTTGGTACAATTCTCTGTTCATGAAACTGCTCTCTTTTAGTAGCTATCTGACTGTAGGAATTGACAAACTCTATTTGCAACATTTTTCTCACCTAAAAAACTAGGAAAATAATTGTGCTACTTCTGAGACTAAAATGAAGTAATATTTGAAAAGGATTTAGCGAAGTACTTGGCATATAGTAGGTGCTATATAAATGCTATTCATCATTATTATTATTAACTTGTATTAGTTGTTCATTGGCTATGGCTTTAGTAATATATTTTTGTGAGGAATTAAATTCACATTATCTTCTTTATATTGGATGAAAATCAGGACATTGGATTTTCTGTGAGCCTTCCAAGTCATTCATTCATCATAATCTTGCCATATTCACTTCCATTTGCTCAATAATTCACTTCTTTCAGTAGCTGAGTATATAGTACATTTAATGAGAGGTGATTTGGGTTCATTAAGGAAAGGTGCATACTTGAATCTCTCTTTACCTATTATGAGTAACAATTTCCTATTAGTCATATTTTTCTTTTTTTTCCAGTATACAGATCCATTCTTTCCAACTAGAGAATATGGAAACAAAAATGAGAATTTAAACTTCCACTATTGAGAAAGTTTAAAAACTCAAACAACAACAACAAACCCTTTGTATCTTCATTTCCTTTAGGGCCATTCATTTTTCTTAGTTTTGCACATTGGAGCTGTAATATTAGACAACTAATCTAGTGGCTTGGCTACTCTTTTGGAGTGAAAAAAAGTTATAATAGGCCAAGTTATGTTACTATTATTTATTCAGTCAGTAATGATTTATAAAGTACTTATATGCCAGGTACTCTACTAAGCTCTGGGGACACAAAAGATGTTCCTGTCTTAAGATGTTCATAATTTAATATGGGGTAGAGAAGGGTGGGGAAGACAACAAGCAATAAATGCAAGATAAATACAAACAAAATAAATAAAAAATTATTATCAGAGATAAGGTATACTAGAATTTGGAGGAGTTGAAAAAGGCTTTCTATATATAGTATAATTTTAATAGACTTGAAGGAAGCCAAGGGAAGCAAAAAGGAAGAGATGAGGATGGAGAATATTACAGGTATGAAGGTACATTCAGAAAAACTGTCTAGACCCAAGAGATGAAGTGTATTGTTTTTGGGTCATTATGGAAGCCAATATCACTAGATCAAAAAGAATGTGGAATGAATTAAGGTATAAAAAGATGTGGAGAGTTGGAGCAAGAAAATAGTTTATGAAAAGGTTTGAACATCCAAAGAGTAGCATTTGCATTTGAACCTGATGCATTAGAGAGTCAATGGATTTAGTGCCAACTTCACTGACTTATCTAGGTAAAATTATTGTTGTTGCTTATTCTTGGTCTATAGGCTGTGGGCATTTATTTGCATTGGTCAAATTCCTTAGGGAATAGTGATAGTCTATAATGATATCTGTTCTTTATCCATTTCCTGTTTTTAGTTACCACCAGCTTATTTAAAGATCAAATTGAAAATGAACCAGATTGTATCTTTTTCTTTCTTTTTTTCATCTCCTAATATAATATTGTTTTTGTGTTATGGTCTACCATGTTATTTCTGATTGTTCACAAATGATTTGTCTTACTTCAGAATTATGCCTTTAAAAAAGTGATAACAGGTTTTTATTTTTTTCTTATTCTAGGGTAGTTAATATTCAATATATAAAATGACAAAGTTATTTCTTAAAATTAAAAGCAAAAAAGAAACCCCTAAAATTTTGGATCTATTTCTTTTTTTAATTCCTTATTTTCTCTGTCTAGCTGTGGATCTTACCAACACAAAAATGTAAAACTGTTCCCTTGACTATTTTACACATGAAACTCAGGTAATTTTGAAAAAGTCAGAGGAATACTTCATACCAGCTGCTGCCTTCTCCCTAAATGACTGCTTATTTGGACTTGGTACCTTTCAAACATGTAGTGAATTTTAAACACTTTTTAATGTTTAGGCTCCCCCCACCCTCCCCCAGTAATCAGTGTGGATATTATGCAACACCTGCTCTCCTGGTTAGTTTCACTTTTTCTGAACTTGGTATCAGACCTCATGAGCTGAATTTAGCTTTCCAGCCTTATTTTTTTTTTTTTAAAAGAGCCAATGATATCCTAACCAATTTGCAGCCCATCAGTCATTTAGCTATGAACCTCCAATGCTCAGAGATGTCTCATTTCATGATAGAAGGGCAGTTAACACCTGTAAAGTAATTATATCTACCAAATGTTGTTGGCCAGAAATATGAATATATAATCATTCCTGCCATCTGTTAATTATGCTATTTGAATCACTTATTTAATCATATACATTTACTTGACATCTACAAACTTTTTAATAGCTTCCACAAATGCTACACTTGAATTCAGGCAAAAAATAATTTGCAGCTTATAAGTCATCTAGGGAAATAACATAGTTATGAAGAAGCTCAACTAGAGAAATAAATGGGATTAAAGAGACAAAAAGAATAGGATTGAGCATTCTTTTTAACTCTGAGATTTAAGCAAAAATAGCAAATTATTTCTAAGGTGAAATAAATTATTATTAACATTATTTAATGAGGGAATAGAAATATTTTTCTGGTTTCTGTTCCCTCTCCTTTTAAAAAAGTGACAGTCCAAGTTATCTTATTTATTAAGTGTACAAATAATGAATTTCTGTGCTAGCAGAAGCTGGATTCTGCTCCCAAGACAAGCTGATTGACTTTAACAGAGTTGTCAAGGTTCTGAAGCTATAGCTTAATCTATAAAATTAAGAGACTGACTGGAAAGGACTTGTGAAACCAATTTCCACTGCCAAAGTCTTTGATTAGAGCTGAAAATCCAGCTAACACTAATAGAATGTTTCTTCAATTTAAGATTGTCAAAGATTAAAAAAAAAAAAAGAAATTAACCTCGGGGATTTTTTTCTATAAAAAGATGGCTGTTATTTGTTAATATGCCCTAAAAGACCTGTTGAATCACTTAGGACTCATAACTTAGTTATGCTAGTTAGTTAGGACTTAACTTAGATCTGAAATCATTATTTGAAAGTCCAGAAGTTTTTTTAAAATAGCAGGTAGTTTGCATAAAAAGGAATTCACTATTGTTACTCAGATGACATCTTTTTATTTGATTCTGGAACTTTGGTGTGATTTAATTGTTTATAAAATCAATTATTCACTCTAAATCAAATTATTTTACTTCTAAATGATAACATTATCCTTTTTCTGCTATCTATGTAAGTCCTTTTGGTCTAGTTGTCAGCCACCTTCCCTTTCTTCTGAGTTCAAATAACATACTTATAAAGAGTGATAAATATATAGCATAGATACTGTTCAAGCCAATTCAGTTAATATTTACCAAGTCTCTTTGTTATTACAGGTAATGAATTATAGTATCTGTCTTAAAAAGTTTTCAGAACTTGTTTAATTTTATACAAAATATTGTACAAGGATAATGAAGTAAGAATATAGAAATACTAATTAGAGAAAGAAATAAGAAAACAATTCAGTATTTTTGCCAAGAAAACTCCAAATGGGGCCACAAGGGGTCATTCATCTGAAAAATTCAGATAACACAAATATATTAATTAAACATAAGGAAAAAATATAATTAATCATGAAGTCATTTTATAAAGATATTAATCAGATATGGTCCTCTTGAAGATATTCCATGATGAAGGCCCATTATGCCTTTAGACAATTCTTAAATGTTAGGAAGATTTCCCTCAAAATCTACTTCCTTATATAAGTTACTCATTAGTAGTGATTCTGTTATCCTGTGGTAAGGAAAAATAAGTCTAAACACCCTTTTACCAAATTAGCATATAAATATTCCAAATAAGCAATAACACTCCTTTAAGTTCTCCTTTGTACATAATGATTATTCTCAATTCTTTCCCTTGAACTTATTTATGAAATGTTTAGTCATCCAGAAATGTAATTTTAATGGTGAAAGCACTGACATTTGGTATGGGGGGACACAGCAGTCAGGAAAGGTTTCCTATAAATGTTCCTTCAGCTTTTGAAGGAATCTAAGGATAGGAGAGCTCAACTGCTGGTATATAGATAATCTATGTAAAAACACATGAGTGAGGGAGCTAGGTGATGCAGTGGATAGAGCAATACCCCTGAAGTCGGGAGGACTTGAGTTCAAATCTGGCCTGGCCTCGGACACTTAACACTCCCTAGTTGTGTGACACTTAAAATTTCCTAGTTGTGTGACCCTGGGCAAGTCACTTAACCCAAAATTGGGTTAGGAAAAAAAAGCACATGGGAAGGCAAAAATAAGTATCAAGCATGAGGATCAATAGGAAGGCCAATTAAGCTGGTATTATGGAGCCACTTATATTACTTATTAGGAAAGGAGCATGGATAGGTGTGCACTTTTGAAAAATCACTTTGGTTTTCATGTGAATGAAGACAGGAGACAGCTAGGGCAGGAGAATCAACTGAAAACCTATTACAGCAGTCCAGGTAAAAGATGATAAGGACTTAAAACATAGGTGGGACTGTGTGAGTTGGAGAAAAAGCAAAAGATGTGAAGATTGAAACACGAAGATCTGTAAATTACAAGATATGTAGGGTAAGAGAAAATTGAGCACTTAAAATGGAATAGATTCTAAATTTGTTGCCCACTCCATTAAACTATAAGTAAACTGAGAGTACATATTGTTTCCTTGTATTTACATTCCTAGCACTTACATGTCTTGCACATAAAAGACAATAAGTCATTGCTGGTTAACTGATTTGAGGTATCTATGTTCACCCAATCTGAAATGTTCATCAGAAAGTTGATGAGATAGAACTGGAGTTCAGGCAAGGTACTTAGGCTTTATAAAGAGATCTAAAGGCCATTTATGTAGAAATAGAAATTAAATCATAGTAGCTGATTAAGACAACAATTTATAAAAAAAAGAAAGGGGGGGAAAGTTGAGCCTTAGGGTAAACTCATTGTTGAGACATGGGATGAAAGCAATGATGAACCAGCAAAAGAATCTGAGAAGGATTACTCAGGGAAATAATAAGATAACAGTGCTATGTAAGCACATGAAGACAGGTCAGAGGGATCAACAGTGTCAAATGCTTCATTGTGATCAAGAAAGAGCAGTTTGAGGGGAAGGGAAAATGACATTAGGTTTAGCAATTAAGAGGTCAGTGATAGCATTAGAAATGGTAGCTCAAGTTGAGAAACAGAATGAAATTGCAAAGACTTGAGAGATGCTAAGAAATAGAAGACAATAAGTACAGAGAACTTCTAGGAGTTTGTGCATGAAAGACAGGAAACAACCTAAAGGACAGTTTAACAAATGTAGGGAATCTTTTTTAAGGGTGGAGAGGGAAAGATATGTTTGGAAGCAACAGAGAAAGAAACTACAAAAGTTAAGACTGAAAATTATGGAGAGATAGAGCAAAATTTCTGGTGACATTTTGAAATTTTGTTCAACCATAATTCTGGTCATTTCTACTTTCTGAGTCCTTATTCTATAATCTATAGAAGCAGTTATGTCAGTGAAAGACAAAAGACAACACATCTCCCAAGTGGAAAACTATACTCAGCTTCTAGAATTTTCGTTTTTACTAGTCTGTCCAATTGTAGCCAGTTCCCTAAAATTTTTATTTTATGCTTTTTCCTCAATACAAGTTCTTTAGTTATTTCTTGTTGCATTTTCATTTTGAAAGAAGGCAATTTACCTATTAGAAGATGAGATACCTATGTTCTTATGATCTGTGCATTTGAATCAATGGTGTGATAATCTATCAAAAGCTGCCACTTCTTACTATTAGTAGAGGCAACTTATGCACATAAATGCAAAATAATGATAGTGTTATGCATTCCAAAGGTAAATGTCATTGGCTTTAGTAGAATTTAGAAAAAGTTAAGGCAATGATTTTTATTAGGCATTTTCCTACCCCCAATCAATATTTTTTACTGTCATTTTGCTACCTGATGTATGTATAAATCATTTGAGTACATTAATCTTGCTAAGGTTCAAAAAGAAATGCCATCTATAAAAGCAATGAAGCATTTCTCCACATTTTTTATGTTTAAAGGGCTTTCTGTATGATAAGATAATGTCACATTCCAACAATCATTTAGTTAGTCCTGAATATACAGCTTGGAAACAAGTGCACTGAAAAGAAGTATAATAATATACAGCCACAGCATTGATATGGTGCAGTTTCTTCCATCCAGAATAGATATTTAAATGACAACAAAACAGAAATGAAGTATCTGCTGCCTCAAAAGATTTAGATATTTTAATGAGAAACATAATATGCACCACTAATTACACTGATTGTGGATTTTCCATCTCTTTTCATATTTAATTTCATCATACAGTCAGTTATAAAACTTTGTTTTTTGGTAGATATGAAATTTTTTAAAAATGATTTTCTCCTAATAATAAAAATGTACAAAGCACAGTTTAGCTTGATTTTCCATACAAGAAAGGATACAGTCCTAATTCATTGCTTAGTTTATGAATTCTCTTAATTTTGGGGGGGAAGGGAACAGAAGGGGAAACTGGGTATTTATGTGGGGAGTCATATTTATGATTTCATCAACACAGAAAACGTAGAGAAATTTTTATATGACAAAGTCTTTCAGAGCTATCAGAGGGGATGGGGAATGGAGAAGAAAGAAAGCACTGAAGGATTAAGCTGCTTACCTATGGTCATGCAGTAATTTTTGTCAAGTGTAAGACTTAAACCAAGAATTTTGGTTTACTCCAAAGCTCACGGTACCACTCCTGAATTTCTTTCCTTCCCTCCTGTCCTCCCTCTCTCCCTTTTCCTGTCCTTCTCTTTCTCTCTCTCTCTCTCTCTCTCTCTCTCTCTCTCTCTCTCTCTCTCTCTCTCTCTCTCTGTCTCTCTCTCTCTCTCTCCCATTCTTTCTTCCTTCCTTCATCTCTCTCTCTCTGTGCTTCTGTATGTCTGTCTGTCTGTCTCTCTCTCTCTCTCTCACACACACAAACACAAACACAAACACAAACACAAACACAAACACAAACACACCTCTTTGCTTTACAGATTTGGTATGAATTAAGAACTGATGATGGAAGAAGATACTATATTGATAAAGTTGTATGAATAGATTATATTCTATTCATTAATTCTATTCATACAATGATTTACTAAAAAGAGAAAGTAAATGGATTTAAGACACGATACAAAGAGATACCTCTTTATCTCAGATAATGAAATGTGATGATATTGTTCTTTGAAAATATTTGAGACAAATGCCAATTAATACTAACACTACATTTAAACTTTAAACAAGTTTCCTTGTTTCCTTGCACATCAACTGATTTTATGAACCATAGTAAAGGAGTTTATATGTATCCTGAGTATTTGAGGATCTTATCTTCATAATTTCTATATAAGTATTTCTGAAAATATTCAAGGGAACCTTTCAAACTGTGGGAGAGGTCAGAATTACTTTAAAAAATAATGCTAACATATTTTATTTTCTAACTTGGAAAATATCAGTGCATATAACTCATATAAACAAAAGTCCTTGGGAGGGGTCTTAATATTTAAGAATATAATATACAGAGACAAAAAAAGTTTAAGACGATACACACATATAAATGAAATACTCCTAAAATTAATTATACTAATATCTCACAATTTATTTTTTCATAGGTAATAAACATGATACTATTACTGAAATTGAAATGGTAATACAATGAAAATGTTTGAAAGTGTGCTGAGGATTATAAACAACTATGCACTCAAATATTTTCAAATGAATAATTACATTATGCACAAAGTGAATTTAACCTTTCTTATCTTGTCACCAATCTGTATTCCATCTACTATTGCTACTGTATGATTTATTCTAAATTCATATCATACAGTTGGTTCAGTGCAGTAGATAGAGAATTTGACCTGAAGTAATAAAACCCTGAGTTCAAATACAGCCTCAGACACTTACTATGTGATCCTGGACAAGTCACTTGATTTGTGTTTGCTTCAGTTTCTTCAAATACAAATAGAATAATAATAATAATAGTACTTACTTCTTAGTATTGTAATGAAGATTAAATGAGATATTTATAAAGTGCTTTGTAAACTATATAAATTCTAGTTATTATTATTGTTATTATTATCTAACTATAGTTACTTAAATACTCAAATGGATCTAGAATATGAATCTGGACGTTCTCTACAATGACACAAATAGCTACCATTCCTCATATGTTCATATGCCCATGAGAATGCCACCAGAGATCCATCCAGTTTTGTAAGAGCCACCCTTAACATCTGGCAATGGGAAGATATGTGTTCCATACATCCATTTTTATTATAATCATTGTCAAATAACAAATATATCTTCTTATTTGTACATACATTCCCTAGTGAAATCTATTTCTGCAAATATATGTTTATATGTGTTATATGTTTCAGTCTGCTAATGCCCCAATTAGCCTCTATGTTCCATGAGATACTAATACGTCTATAACAAAATTATTTAATTTACTAACAAACTGGTAAAGACAAACTAGCCTTTAAATTGTAATGCTGACACTTATATTTATATATCACTTCAGAGGTTATCTAAAAAGCCACAGAACAGACTCAGACATTGTTTTTCCCCATTTTATCATTGTCTACATTTTATAAGAGAAAAACTGAAGCTCGGGGACTTTGAATTTTTTAAAATTCATAACCTAATGAAGATGATAGCGTCATTTCTTTCTGTCACTAGAAAAATAGCTTTCTATTCCATTATTAACTTTATGCCACTGGAGGAAAAAAAAGTTTTTATGGTACCTTTATTTCCAAATGTCCCTCCCTCTCCTTTCCTCTGTCCATGACTCCTTTTAACAAAGATGTTTAAAAACGTTGAAAAGATAAATCAATCTCTGTCCCCCATGGTTATTTCAACCAGAAAACAGGGATTATACTAGGACCTACATCCCAAAGTTATTGTAATAAGAGAATATTTATAAAATGGTTAGGGCAATAACTGACACAAAGTAGGAGCTTAATAAATTCTTATTTTCTTCCTTTCCCTGAGAATACACAAAGACAACTATCAGCTTATTCTCTGAAGGAAGGTATTACTAGGACTTTCTATTGGACCTAGAAATCCTCTATAATCACCAGCACCGATGGAACCCTGCCTTCTCTGAGAAGAAGCACATTCCTGTAGTTCCTTAACTGCCCTCCCCCCAAAAAAACTGCAGTTTAAAAGCAGGGTAGAGAAGAAATAATTCCTATTTTGAGTAATCAACAATCATTCCATAAATTGTATTGTTATGTGGCTCTAATTACCTTTTATATATTCTGAGATGCTCTTCTCAGTTTAACTCATTCATTATTCAAAGAGCATTTATTTAAGACCTACTATATTCTAGGCACTGTGTTCGTTGCTGATAATATAAAGACAAAAAAAAAAAAACTTCTCTATGCTTAAGGAGAATACACTTTATAAGGGAAGGGAAGATTTATACTATATAAATGTTATGTCTGTACAAATTAAATGTGTAAAATACATACAAAATAAAGACAAAATGAAATAGGGAGAGAAGGAAGAAGGGAACTAGTATTACAAAAAAGCATCAAAGTCTTTGTGTTTACCTTAAATCCCAAAAAGTCATGTCTGAATATTTGCTTCAGAGTTTTTTTTTCCCCCTTCCCATTTTACATCTCAATAAAAAGAATCCTAATCTGCAATCTTGGTGAATAGATGATATGCCATGAAGAAAATTCTATCTGTATCTTCATTCTCAGTTAAAATTCATATTCCCTACCTGTACCCTGCCTATGTTCCCCAGTTGGACCTGTTGTCTTAGAGTAAGATTTACACTCAACACTTAAAACTACCATATTTTAATGACATATCTTGTATAGCAGCTGTCTTAAGCTCTACCAAATTTAACTATTTCACCTGCTGAGCTGAAAGAGCTGAATTCCCAAATTCCCAAATTCCATGCCTTCATTGTCTGTGACTCTGCAGGATGGCTAGACAGATCTATTGGTGGGACAGTATGACTTTTTTTTCTAAATGAAAAGTAAATGAAGAAAGCTGTAAAAATTGGACTGGAGATTTAGAATAAACATTAAAGAAAAATTCTCCTTTAATATGCACTAAGCTAAAATATAAATTTATTATATGTATATTCTACTGATGTGGTTTTTTTTTTTTTTTTTGGATATGGTTATAACTAGGACTAGATTGTCTTAGTTGAAAACAACAGGATGAAACTCAAATTCTGACACATACTAGTTTGAAGCAATCATGCTCTTACAATGAAGCATTATAATATTCTTTTAATGTATTTGACTCAAATACTAAACATAAGAAAAGGAATATGATTTTCATATTTAAACAAAAGTATAAAGAGAAGATGAGCTGTACCTTCACAGATTCTTATAAATCCAAGATCTTATTAGGATAAATCAGTAAGGAACCAACAAATTTTTCTATTAAATGCTAAGCTTAAGGAGCAATACTCATATCTCCAATTTTAAGAAATTGTAGCATTTAAAAAAAATTACATTAACTATTATACTATTAAAAGCAAAAGTTTACGTACCTTTTAGGAAATAACAGACCAAATAATTTTTTCTACTATTGACAGCATCTAGAGAATTATTTGTAAAACATTAGATTGTAAATTTCAGTGGGATATAAAAAAACTGAAAATATTTAATGCACAGGTTTTGGAGTTCCTGTTGTTGCTGTTATTGTTTGTCCTTCATTCTTGAAGAGGACCATGATATCAGGGAGATGATACCATGACATGCAAGTAAGAAAAAGCTATGTAGCTGGCACAGTGGCAAGATGGACTATGGACATGTCCTGGATGAAGTGGAAGATCTTGGCCTCTTCAAGCTAAAGTTTTTTAACAAGTCTCAGTTTGACTGAGTCAATGCCTATTCAGTGATTAGGCTAGGTGAGAAGTGAGGCAAAGAATGGCCTCTTTTACCTAGTCAAAAAAAAAAATCAATCTGGGAAGTGAAGACACTTAGGATTTCTGGTCAAGACAAAAACAAGTGCTATTTATAGTCATTCTAAGTCAATCAGGGCTTCTAAAAGGGTCTACTGGCCAGTCAGTGAGAGCCAGAGTGATTTGGGTTTAAGGTATGGTCTTAAGAAAGAAATGTAGTCTGTAAATAACAAGGTATTACCTTATATGGATGAAAGGGAGAGGGAGAGGGAGAAAGAAACAAAAGGAAGGAGGGAAGGGAGGGAGGGAAAAACTGACAGTGACAGAAAGAGGAAAGGAAGCAAGGGAGGACGTGAGAAAGGGAGAGAAGGAGGAAAGAGAGCAAGCAAGAGAAGGGAAGGAAGGAGAGAGGGAAGGAAAAGGAAGAGAAAGGAAAGGAAGGGAAGGGAAAGGAAAGGAAGGGAAGGGAAAGGAAAGGAAAGGAAGGGAAGAAAAGAAAAGGAGAAGGATAGGGGAGGAAATGGGAAGGAAGGAGAGCAGAGGGGAGAGGAGGAAAGAATGGAAATGGGAGGGGAATCGAAGGGAAGGATAGGGGAGTGGAGAAGAAAGGAGAATGGGAAGGAGAGGGGGAAGGAGAGGAAGGGAGGCAGGGGAAGGAAAGAAGAGCAGAAGAACTCAATTGACTAGATATGGTTAGTCCCCAGAGAAGCAGCTCTACTCCCAGAGGTTGTTGTTTATCCTTAGTTCTCAAAGAGTACCATGGCTTCAGGGAGGTGATACCAAGTCATTCAAGTGAACTGGATTTAAGTAAGGGAAGGTTGTGTAAAATCACTAGCCTTACTTTCTCCTCCAGAGCCCACTGGATTCAGTGTCAAGATACAGATCAGGATGAGTGAAGATGGCATTCTTTAGCGCTCTTAATAATCTATTCAAAGAAGAGTAGTTACACAAAATATAAACAAAAAGAAAATAAATAAGATAATCTCTTTGATTTGTATCTCTTTTGTGCTGTTATTTATTTTGACCATCAAAAGAAAAAGAAATCATAAAGGAATGAGGACTCATTTTCAGGATAAAGAGCATTTCTATCCAGAACTATTTTGCTAAAATATAACATCATTTGGAACTAGACTAAATGATGCTTCTTAAAGATAGCTACCATACACTCAGTCTTCATAATCAGGATATAAATCATGAAGACTCCTCGGGCTTGTTTCCTTTAGATAATAAGAAAGACAAGGATAAATTGGGCTTATATTGTCAAGATATAGATTGTATTGGTTGATCAGAATAATGTGCATCTTTTAATACTGATATTACTTAAATAAGGAGTCACTGAACCCTCAATTACTTCAACTCAACAATTTAATGTACATGCCTTTGAAATGAGGCTCCCTGATACCTAGAATGCATTTATTTTTACCTTTAACTCTTAGAATTCCTGCCTTCATTCAAAGTCTGGCTCAAGTGCCCCTCATAAGTTATTTTAGTATCACTATACTACTCAAACTTCAAGGTGTACTCTTCTTTCTAGAATCATGTGCTTTCTTGTCTCTATATCTTTGAGGATTCTGCAGTAGAACATTAAGCTCCTTAAGGATGAGAACATTTTTTTGGTTCTATATCTAACCCATTGTAGGCAATTAATAAATATTCATTAAATAAAATGAATTCTTCATTATATGAGAGAAGGTAAACTTAATGGTTTACTGGGGCATTATTAGAGAATACTAGTATGCCTAATTTTTCTTAATGCTAAATTGAGATTTGTAAATATTAAATATGGACATGGATACTGCTGTCTTTACTCCACATCTCACAAACTCACTATAAATAACATCTATTCACTGCTCTAAAGTTTGCAAAGGGCTTTACTTATATAATCTCATTTGATTTTCAAAAAAATGCAAAGAAGATAGGTGCTATTATTGTCACCATTTTATAGATAAGGAAAATGAACATGAGATGCTACATAGCCAAGAATCAAATAGCTAGAAGATGACACCAGCAAGATTTGAAACTCAATTATCCCTGTTTTCCAGGTTCAGTGTTCTATGTAGAGAGGTTGACAATGGTGCTTTCCCCTTGAACATTTCGATGTTTCACAATATATTGTAGTTCACATATTCATAGTAAAGTGGCTTTTCAGATAATATTACCTGGTTTTCAGCAAATTAGTCTTGAAAAAAAATGTATAAATTTCTTTAAAAGATTCTTGCAAAGGAATCATGGTTTGAAAATGTTACTAGTCCACTATAAATCATTCTTCTAGTTCTGCTCATTTCACTGTGCATCAATTCATACAAATATTCTCACCTTTAATTGAAAAGATAACAACATATCTGATCAATATTATAGCCAACTTCAAAATATTTGTGCTAAATGACATCCACCTATTACAATAAACGTACAAGGCACTTTACTTGACATGGCCAATATGTAAATTCTTTGCATATTTGTTACAAAGATTTTGTTTTTGTTTTTCTTTTTTTTCCCAATGTGAGAGAATTTTTAGGAAGCAATAAAAAGAAAACCTTAATCGAAAAAGAATACAAAAAAATTCAGAATAGCAAAACAAAAAAGAAAAACTACATATATTACATATATAGTTACATAAATAGTAAAGATGTAAAAATAATGACTTATTCAATTCCATTTCTTTCATTGAAATATTAATGACAATTATAAATTAATCTTTTAGTGAAATTTGTAAAAATAATGCATTTTTAATATTTAATTTATAAAAAAAATTATATTCATCTCATGTTTTAGTTTCTATTTTTATTATATTTATACATGTTGCTGATACTTTAGCATAACATTAAATATTGTATTTACATAATACTGAAAAAAGGCAGAAATAAAATCAACAAAAATGTGTAACCTGGGCAGATTGAGAAAAAAATTTTTGTTATATAATTTTAACATGGCTTCATAGCAATTAAGCATTTCTTTTACATCTTTCAAGCTGATTTGTGAGTCTACTCATGCCAAGGGGTATTCTAAAACTTTTTAGCCTTTTTTCAAATCTCCCATAATATCTTCCTTTCCTATTCTTGGAACTAAAAGCTTGCCTCCAACTTCACCAAAAACTGAAGGTATTTTCTGAGTCCTTTCTCTTATCCTCTGCTCTTTATGTCACATGACTCAGACACACATTCCCTTCTTTACCACCTCCTTCATTCTGGTCTCAAAGGAAGAAATATCTTGTCTAAGGAAAATCTTCTCTACATGCACATTTGATGTCACTTGATTCTGTTTTCTCCAGAAGAGCAGTATGAAATCCATTACCTCTTATATTCAACCTCTCACTCTTCTGGCTGCCTCATTTCTCTCCATCATTAAAAAGGAAGGAAGGAAGGAAGGAAGGAAGGAAGGAAGGAAGGAAGGAAGGAAGGAAGGAAGGAAGGAAGGAAGAAAGAGGGAGAAAAGGAGGGAAGGAAGGAGGGAGGGAAGGAGGAAAGGAGGGAGGGAAGGAGGGAAGGAGGGAGGAAAGGAGGGAAGGAGGGAGGGAAGGAAGGAAGGAGGGAAGGAGGGAGGGAAGGAGGAAGGAGGGAGGAAGGAGGGAAGGAGGAGGGAAGGAGGGAAGGAGGGAGGGAAGGAGGGAAGGAGGGAAGGAGGGAGGGAAGGAGGGAAGAAAGGAGGGAGGGAGGGAGGGAAGGAAGGAAGGAGGGAGGGAAGGAGGGAAGGAAGGAGGGAGGGAGGGAGGGAAGGAAGGAGGGAGAGAAGGAAGGAGGGAAGGAGGGAAGAAGGGAGGGAAGGAGGCAGGGAGGGAAGGAGGGAAGAAAGGAGGGAGGGAGGGAAGGAGGTAGGGAGGGAGGGAGGAGGGAAGGAAAGAAGGGAGGGAGGAAGGAAGACTTCCAGTCATGACCACAACTTATTGTCCTAATGTTTTCTTCACTTTGCTAAATTCTTTCAGAAAACATATACAATTATTCCATTCTCTCTACTATCACTTGATTCTAATTCCTATGAAATTTAATTTCCACTGAAAATTATTCTTTCTAAAGTCGTCATTTAATTTTTTTCAATTAATCAAAGATTTCTTCATATATAGCCAACTCCCCCCAAACACACACACACACATCTGTCCACAGAACAGAAAGTGGAGAAAAAGAAAATTCAAAACAGATATGCATTGTTAAGAAAACATGCTTCATAGGTCATGTCTAAAAAATATATATGTTGCACTATATTGAGTCAATTTTTTTTCTTTTTCAGGATAAGGGTATCATGATTCATTACTATTTTCCTGAATTAGTTGGTCATTGCATTAATTAGCTTTCTTAAATCTTTAATCCATTTCACTTAATGTTTTTTGTTTTCAAAGCCATCTCAATAAATTTTGAATAGAAAATGCCATCTGCATCTGGAAAAAGAACCAAGGAGATTGAATGTAAATCAACACACACTATATTCACTTCTTTTTTTTTTAATCTCTCCCATGGTTTTTCCCTTTTGCTCTGATTTTTCTCTCCCAACATGATTCATAAAGCAATGTGTGTTAAAAATAAATTTTAAAAAATGTTTTTGTTATTGTATAAATTGCTCTTGTAATAATCCTTATTTCACTCTGCATTTTATAAGGCTTCCCAGATTTACCTAAAAACTCTTTTCATCATTTTGGAACTTTTCCCCTAAGACTTCACCTCTTCTGAACTTATTACCCAGGATTACACCAAGGTGCCAGTCACTGAAGTTGCAACTTCATTTTTATTTTGACTTTTCATTTAAATTGACCCAATATAGCCAATATATTTCCAAGTCTTTTAATTACTTTCACAATATCAATTGTTCATCTCCTTATCACCATTTACAGAATTGCCAAGCTGGTACAAGTCCTCATTACCTCATACTTTACTACAGCAACAGCCGGTTGGTCACCCTGCCTCAAAAATCTCTCCCATTCAATCCATCCTCTACTTGTTTGTCAATTTTTCTAAAGAATAATTAAGACAATATTACCTTACCTCAATTTAAATGCCAGTGTTTCCTATTACCAAGTCAATAAACTAGAAAATTTTGATTCACATTAAAGCTGTTTACAATCTGGTTCCAGTATTCTATACTTATACTTTATCTTTACTTTTCATTGCATGTACCCTACAATCTAACAATACTGGCTTCTTGCTCTTCCTTAAATATGACATTACACCTCCTAATTCTCCTTTTTCAATGGTTGTTCTTCATGCTTAAACTTTTGTGCCCATTCACTATCTACTTTTGAATTCCATCAAGGCAGCTTAATTCCACATTCTGCAGATGTTTTTCCCAGCGTCTCATTATTATTGCCTTTCCTCTTTAAGATTATTTTTCTCCTACCCTATATGTACATAGTAGTTTGTATGATGTCTCCCTTACTAGAATTTGAGCTCCTTGAAATTAGAGTTCATGTGTTTGTGTTTCTTTGTATCCTGTATATTTAGTATAGTAATTAACGCATTGTAAGTGCTTAACAAAAGACTGTTGCCTGATATGTCAGCTGGGGAGAAAGACTAAATGCTTTTAATAAAAAGGCAAGTGTGACCTGTTAAACTGAAAAATCTGGCCTTATACCATAAATATTAATGAGTACTCCATGTACTCCAGGCAGGTGGCAGAGGGACAGGGGTTTCCAACTGAATATAAACTCATTGTACCTAGGGACTCTCTCACTTCTATATTTCTAACTCCACTACTATGCAGTCCCAATTATATGGTAAGTATTTAATAAATGCCTATTGATTGACTGAAACAGAATGTGTTTTCCCTATATTTTGTGGTCATTTGGTGTCAGATTTTGGCAGTAAGTATTTAATTCCGTACTGCAATCAATTATAATTTTGTTTCTATCCCACCAGAAAGAAAATTCCATCCAAAAAATTTGGTATCCATTAATTTTTAAAAATACAATAATTAAGGGGATGTCAGGAAATGGCAATTTGGACTGTTCACAAATAATCACCCATTCCTCCTCTCTCCAATTTAAAAGGAATTTTCTAATTCAATGTCAAAAATTAATTATACATTAGACTTGCTTCCAGATGCACATATTCTAATATTGCTTGCCCTTTTCTTAACACAGAAACCATATTTGAGAAAAATTATCTATTAAGAAAGTGATGAAAATTTAGGGGAACATGGTAATTAAACAAATTATTTGATTCTCCCCTGAAGATGTCCCAAGAACATGACATCATTAAAATGAAATATTTAAACTGCAAAATATATTTAGATGCTATGGGGTTAGGAATTTGAGAATGGCCCATAGCTCTCTCAAAATAGACAAATGCATTCAAATAAATTTTTTCTCTTTCTCCTTTACCACACTCATCTTAAAAAAAAAAAAAAAAAAACTTTAAAATTTTTCTAAACACTAATTAAAATACTCCCAAAAGAATGACAAAAACTTGCCTAATTGATGACTGTTTTAGCTCACCCAAACAATGTGCCATGTCCCTATCACTTCATGACAAGTCCCAGCCTGAGCACATTAACATTGTTATCACAAACAAAAAAGTACAAAAGGAAAAAAAAATCCTTTATGGGGAAAAATAATATTACCTCATTTAATTATGTTGGTAATTTCACTCAAGACCAAACTTTCAACTAGAGCAAGTCTAAAATGTGGTTTGTCCCTTCTGCATTTTGCACAGAAAGCATATAATGAACAAGGAATAGACTGTGTATGCTCAGGACAAATTTTTGCACTTTAAAAGATTACACATAGAAGAGAATTGTTATAAACAGCTTCTCTAGTCTATAAGTTTCATTATTCCTCTGAGAAAAACATACATTCCATATGCATTGTGATATGTGTAGATTCATACTAAACAATAGGAATCATAGAAAGTCTCTTTTCCTGACACTAGAATTTTAATGAGACCCTACTCCAGCCTGCAGTGTTTTGACAAAGTTTATTGTCAAGTCATTATAAGCACTGATGTGGGAGAATTACAAATTAATAATATCTGTTTTACTTTCTTCCCCACAAACATGTCATCATTGGTTTAAAATTTAAAATATGTTTAATTCTATAGAAGCCTGGGTTTCTAATCTAAGTAAGATTATCTGATCTTGTCAGGAAATACCTATTCTGCCTGAAGGGGTTTGGCTATCAAATAGTTTAATGAGAGCATTTCTGCTTCCCTGAGTTAGTGGGATGTCCTAATATCTCTAAAAGCTGGTAAATTACTAAGACTCCAGATTGTTTTCAAGTGCTTGCAGGAGCCATTAGATTAGAAACACCCAGGTACAAAGAAATTCAGTGGCTTGTTCATATTCCTAAAGTGGAAGTCAATTTTCAGTCAGAATAGAGAAAAAAAATACAATTTAAACAAACATTATTAAGCACCTAATAAGTACATAATACTTTGGCACAAGAACCGTGGGGAGATAAAAGGACTTTTAAATAAGACAATGTCCCATTCATGTCGGATCCCATAATTTAGTGGGGGAATACATAGACAAATAATAATAAAGAATAGCACAGGAATAAGTAATTTACCATTGGTACAAATAGTGAAAGAGATCACTGAAGATCTTTAACTGAAAAAGACAGGTAGACTTTCCACAGACAGAGATTAGAAGATGCCAAAGACTTGTGATTGTTTTAGTGATGGAAGCTTTCAAAACACTTCTTTGTAACTGAGGGAACAGGATTCCTGCATCTAAAATGCACTGTGTCTCAAGTATTCCCTTACTACTTAAATGTCTTTTAACCACTCAAATCATAGTTTACTGATTCGTCTCAAAACATATAGTATCTTTCCTTCTACTCATAGTCTCTCCACAACTAACCCCAACCCAAAGAGATAAAACATCTTTTAGGGACTGTTTTGAGTATCTGTTGTGATTAAGACAATAATATATATAATAATAGGTACCTAATTCCTATTGAATGGAAATGTAATGTTTTCTCCTACAATATCTCTCAAATATTCCTGTATTTAGATATATCTTACATGATTATAAACTATTAGACAATAAAAATGTAGGTAACTCATTTGCAATGGGATGGTAGGGACACATGGAAAAGGCATTTTATAAATGTCAACTGAAGTCTCCTAAAACCTAAATACTGTAACACAAGAAGTTTCATTTAGAGGAGAACTTGGAAGATTTTGTCTTTAGGCAACTTTGTAAACTGCTTTACTAAATCCTAAAGCAATTGTTTTCAACAGCTTATAATGCACTAATTCAATTTTACTTGGCAAAAGCATTTTATCTTTATTTGTTCTGACTCTGAAACTGTTGCATCTCCTCAAGGCTTCAGACCTCCCAAAGCCTTGTCTTTATTTATGCAAATATTTGTACCAAAAGAAGAAATCTCAGTGGTATTTAACAACCTATTTAACATCTCCATGCAATGAAGTCCTCATACTAATAATTTAACTTAGGCTTAGGAATCTAGATGCTGGAGTTATTTATTAATATCTATGTGATGTGTATAAAATAACATGAACAGTCTAATATTCATAGTACTTCCTAATACTGATCCTTTAAATCTTTCTGTCCTCCCATTAATCAATTCATTCCCTTTATCCCTAAAAAAAAGTCAGAATAATAATAGTAATAACAATAAGTATGAGTAGACCACATGAAAATTCTTTTTATCCTTTGTGAATGACAATTCACAAACTTGCTCTCCAGTCTCCAGTTATCAAACTAGTACCAGGAGGCAAAAGCAGTTCAGAACATGAACTCAACAAGCAACACAAATTCATTCATTTTCACTTTTAAAATTCAAATTGAACAGCCTGCAGAGAAGCTGATAAGCTCTCTAGTAGAGTATAAAGTCTACACAGGCCTTCAGATCTAGTACAGGTGGATTATGTATAATGAAGTAAAAGGAATAAATATCATCTAGGGTGAATAAATCCATCAAGACGTTCACCCATGCAAGCCATATAAAGCACAAAACACAGTGAGAGTCATGCATATAAATATATCTCAGAATATATAAATATTACCTTCTCAGGAATATGTCTTCCAAGTCCAAATACAATGCATTATTTCTTTAAACTGATATTAGATTAGTGATGTTTGCATACAGTGTAATTTTTAGAAGAGAAGATAAATCTTGAGAAAATTCAAATGCATTTATTTAAAGAAAAAAGAATGTCCAACAGTCTAAAATTTCAATAAAAATAAAAGCAATAGAAATGCGTATGCTATTCTACTTCCAGAAATGGTATTTTCTCTAACTATTCCAGTATGAAGCATTTGAATAGCTTTTTTTTTTTTTTTTTTAAACTATAAGGCTACTGAAACATAAGATACAAGATTTAGAGATACAAAAATAAGTTCTTCATTATATTCAAGACAAGATAATTTGGAAATTTTTTACATTGTCTTTCTATATTTCAAGGGACATGTTAAAGCTTTTCAATTTAGCAGTTAAAAAGAGGAACTATAAACTGAATCACAGGACAAAAGAGCAAAAAGTTTAAGATTAGAGAAAGTTCATGAAAATTTTTCAATTAATAATGAAGATTCAATACTAGCCTGTCATGAGATTTTTGTATATTCTTTCACTTCTCAATGAATTCTCAGAAGTAAACTAAAATGTTTCACATAATATTACAATATTAAAATCCTTTGAAGGAGCATTATTAGTTGCCTAGTTTCCCTCAAAAACTACATGAAACCAAGCCTCTGAACAGAGTCTAATGAAATGAAATCATTCTCTAGTTCAAAATAAACTGGAAAAATTTCAGGGAAGGTCAGTCTCACTGGGATAAAAAGGGTGTTTAGCCCAGCTCAGACAGACTCTGGGAAAGCTGGTGAGACAGTCTTAATCACACAAATCAGCAAATGAGACCTTCAATCCTAGCTCAGTAGAGGAACAGATTTGTCATATACCCTCCAATCCTAGCTCAGAAGACAAACTCTGGAAAACCAGACTCTTATCTTAAAAGAGCAGGCAAAGATATCCACTTGGACCACAAGGGACCCCTTTTGCTTTGAACCAAGATTCAGAATTGCACTGTAAGGTCTGGACAGCACTCTCTTTACCTCAAAAGAAGAGGTCAACCAAAAAAGTTAAAGAAAGAAAGAAAGGAAAGGAAGGAATGAAAGGAGAAAGAGAGAGAGAGAGAGAGAGAGAGAGAGAGAGAGAGAGAGAGAGAGAGAGAGAGAGACAGAGACAAAGATTTACCTATTCTCTAATTTCAGCTGACCTCCGATTTACATCTCCAATGCCCTTTCAGAAATCTGGAACTAGATTTCTGGTAGATAACTTAAATAAAACCTGTCATTATCTTTTCTCCCAAATTCTCCTTACTTTCTATTATTTCAGTCCCTAAATGTTGAAAACTAGGAGTCATCCTCAACTTCTTCCTATCTCTCACTCTACCCCCATAGAAACTGCTGCCAAAGCTTGTTGGTTTCACCTTTGTAACATCTCTCAGATATGTCCTATTCTCTTTTTTGACACTGCTACCACTCTGGTCCAGGACCTCCTCATCTCATACTTGAATTATAACAATAGCCTCCTGGTAGGTCTGTCTGATTCAAGTCTCTCTCCACTCTGATCTATTTTCCATTCAACCACCAAAGTGACGTTCCTAAAATTCAGGTCTGACCATGTCATTTACTATTAATTTAACTCCAGGAACACTCTATCAATCAAATATAAATAAATAACATATAATGTATCATACAAATCATAAATATAATAGAAATAAAATAAAATATAAAATTCTCTTCTTCGCATTCAAAGTTCATCATAACCTATCCCCCCCTTCTATCTTTCCAGCCTTTTTAGACCTTGCTCCACACCAACTATACAGATCCAGGGATAAAAATTTAACTGCTATACAACAATTAATATACTTCATCTTTCAGTTCCAAGTTTTGGATCTGATTCTCCTCTATGCCTGGAATATACTCTTTCTTTATTTTCACCTAACAACTTTCTTAACTTTTTTCATGCACCAACTAAAATCTCATTTTCTTCAGAAAACATTTTACAAAACTTCTTAATTCTAGTACTTTTAGTCTTTTGATTATTTCAGATTTTTCCCATTTATAACTTGCTTGTATATATTAACTTAGTTCTTGTCTTCTAAATTAGCTTGTGACCTACTTGAGGGAAGGGGCTGTTTTTTGCTTCTTTTTGTTTTCTGGTGCTTACCACAGTGCTTGCCACAGAGTAAATAGCTAATAGATGTTTACTGACTGATTTGATGGGATTAGAAATGATAATATATACATATATATATATATATATACACATATACACACACACACATACACATATTTAATTATCAATCTTAAAAAGTACCTATATAAATGTCTAATAAATCTATGACTACCCTTTCTTCAAAGTTCTATTTCCCTTTTTCTAAATAACCATTTACCTAAATTTGAATATTCAGCACTTTCAAAATTCAAAATTCACTTGCTTATAATTGCCTAATGTTGATGACATATATGTGTGTGTGTGTGTACACACACACACACACACACACACACACGCATATATATATGGGGTTTATATATATATATGTATATATAAATAATTTTTAAATGATTTTCAAGGTTCTCCCCTCCCTTGTTGCTTGGATAGCGTCAGTTCTCAGTTTCTACAGAATTTATCTATGCCACTCTCTTTGTATTTGTGCACTCTTTTCATTCCCGTTGTCAAAACATTGACCCAACTTATCATTTCTTTTTGCCTAAACTATAATAACAAATAATAGTCCAGATCATCATTTCCCCCAAATCAACCATTACACTACTACACAAAAAACATTCCTAATACATAGTTCTCAATAGATCATAGCCCTTACCCCAAAACTTTCAGACTCCTTACTTTATAGAAAATAAATTATTTCAGACTAGATTTATTTTATTTTATTTTTGTTGAGTTAATTGGGGTTTAGTGACTTGTCCAGGGTCACACAGCTAAGAAGTATTAAGTGTCTCAGACCAGTTTTGAACTCAAGTCCTCCTGACTTCAGGGCCAGCGCTCTATCCACTGTGCCATCTAGCTACCCCCAGGCTACATTCCAAAGTACTCTACAACTTAAATTCAGGCTAATAAGGCTGAGTTTAGGCTACCATTCTAGTTAATCTGGATTTCTCAGTAAATCTCCAATTTTATTGTGTCCACTATTAGCTGTATGTTTTTGTTCATGTCATTCTCTGACTCCAACTTCCTACAGCTTCTCGTTTGAAATTACTTCACCTATGATTCTCATTCAGTCCAGACCTTCATTTGTGTTATAATCTATTAGATTTCTGAAGGAATTCAATATCTGTTACACAGTTTTCTCTCTGCTCCATGCCCCTGCTCTCAAATGTAAAGCAGTCAATATAGACATTCGAATTCCCTCAGACTTTTGGCTTTCTAATTCATCTTGCATGAACTCATCCAGATTAAGGAATGATAGACTACCTTTAAGTCTTTTCCTCAATAAATTACTCAGCTGGGAGATGAATAGAATGCCAGAATCGTATAAAAACTGGTAAACTTCACATAGCATCATTTCTTTCCCTCAGTAGCTGCTTAATAATTGCTTATTGACTGACTGCCTGAGAAAATCTTGTCTTTTCTAAAGAATAGCAATAGAACCCTGACCCTTATGAAAGTCTATTTATAATTCCCAGCAATAACTGACAAAAGAGTGTGTGTGTGTGTGCATATGAGTGTGTATTTGTTACAAATGTGGGCTATCACATGCAATTTCAGATGAGGTAACTATATTATTTGCTTTATTTAACTGTTGTACTTTATTATAAAAGAACTCTCAAGAAGAAGGGAAGTTTTTAAATATTGTAATGTAAAAGCAAAATTTATCAACAAAACATAAAAAAAATTAAAAAGTCACAAAGGAAGAACTCCCTCAAACCCAATCTTCTTCCAAACTTTTTTATTTCTCTCAAAGTTACTATCATTCATCTAGTCAACCAAATTTATAACTCAAAGTAATCCTTGTTACCTGATGATCTAAAACCTCTCTTACTAAATTTTTTTTTTCTACCTTAGCAATGTCTTTGGCATCTCTTCCAATTCTCTCCACTAGCAGCCCCCCTAATTCAGGACATACCCTTATAACTTTTATTTTCTTATAACTCACAGTCACCAAGGAAATTAAAATTTACATGAAAACTCACTGGGACTTATGAAACAACTTCTTAATTTCTCTCTCTATCTTAGGTGTCTCCCCTCTCCTGGACATCCTCCACAAAGATGTTAGAGTGATATTACCAAAGTTCATTTCTGACTATGTGACTCCATTATACAATAAATTCCACTTTTCTTTTATACATTATAATATACTTAACAAAAAATTCCAGTGGCAATCATATTTATTGTCAATACATGAATACTTCAGTATGGTTTATGAAAAGGGATATGGTCATCCTGTACAGTACAATCATTTGGTTATGATAATCAGGCATATTTTCCCACTGTATTTGGTTTCCAGATGTATAAAATCATTTTTTAAAAATATACACAGGGGTGATGGTGCATACATATATTAAAATTCAGAATGTTCTTACTCATGTCAAATCCTTCCATTATAAACACATTACATACTGTATGGCAGAATTCAGCAAACTAGAATAATGGGTGAAATGTTGTAAGATTCAACTTTATAGGGATCAATGCAAAAGTCTAGACTCAGATTTTTAGGTCTTTAAAAAAAAAAAAAAAAAACTAAGGAGCAGAGGCAAGAAAAAGAACAGATAGGGGGAGGAAGGGAAAGGAGATAAATACCACAGCCTTAAAATACAAAAAGATGGCATGATGAAAGAAAATTAGATTTGTTTTATTTGCCAAACTCCAGAGGAGAGATTGGGAGTAGAGAGACAACTATTAATATGATGTTAAATAAAAAATTCCTAACAAATATTACTGTGCAGATATAGAATAAATTTCTTCAAAGGTAGTAATTTTCTCATTAAGGTAGATTTTCACATACAGCTGAGGTACTCAACTCTAAGAGAAGTTACCATCAATATTCCTCTTCAATTGCTATGTAGCACTGGCCTACCATTGCATCTCGTTCTATAGTAAACCTATAGGATTACACAATAATTCCCAACAAAACATTCAAAGCTATTATTAAAATTTTATGATTACAGTCTAATGTAGAGGGTTTCTATGTATCAGTTTCTAATTTCTAAATTGAAACATTATGATCTTGTTATAAACAAGTTAACAACCAGATATTTAGAATTTCACATATGAAATATACTATCAAAAGAAACAGATGAATACTGAGGAAGTGGCAAATACAAAGGAAGAAAGGAATTAGTATTCAACTAAAACCTACACCATGCAGATGATAAGTATTAAAAGGCATCGATATACATGTATTTTAAATAGGTAATATTAAATTTGTGCAGTTATTTTATATGATTCTTTAAAAAAAATTGTCCAATTGGTTAAAGTATTCTTTCCCTTAAAAAGGCACATAGTGGAATTTATAGAAAAGTTAGAAGATTGGAACAGGAAAGGCAAGAAAAGTAGTAAACATGAAAGTATAGATAGGAAGGAAAAGAAAGGAATGAAAAGCAATAGAGTTTAAAGATAAAGTGTTCACAGGGAAAAAATAGTAATAAATATCAAGAAAACACTAAGTCTTAGAAAGATTTTATTTCCTAACATTTAAAACTATGCTTAGTAAAACCAAGATTAACAAAGAAAATTATTAAGATTTTCCAGGGTTTTTCTATCAAAAAATCATGAACCTAAAATAACTAGCAAAGGAAAAAAAAATGTGGAGCAAAAGGAAGAAAGAATGGAAGGGAGTATAAGGAAAAGGAGTAGCAAATAAAGAGAGAGGGAGAGAGAAAAGGTAAGAGAGGGGGAAAGAAAGAGAGGAGGGGCAAAGAAAGATAGAAAAAAAAGAAATAATGAAACAAAGAGAAGACAAACTTTTCTAAACAGGACATTTCTGATTTAGAGACTTTGACCCAAGAAGTCTGTTCTGCATATTAAGATCTATGCTTTTTATTATACTCTTCAGCCACAGCAGAGGCCACAATCCATATTGCATATACACTGGGCAAATGAAATAGAATCACAGAATGTTAAGGAGATCAAAGTCACTAAGAGCAAAAGTCTCACTTGATAGAAGAATCTGAGGTTGAAACTCAGAGAGACTAAGTGATCATACTATCCCAAGTAAGTTGGAAGTAGTATCAATGTTTTCTGACTCAATTTAGGCTACTGCTCTGTTATGTCTAGTGAGACATTAATACATAATACATACTTACACACACAAACACACACACATGTGTGTGTACATATTTTATTAACAAAATTTTAACAAGATAATCTCCAGAAATAGAACGAGCAAATTTTCAAAACTTATATCTATAATGAATGATTATATTAATCATATCTTACAGGAACAATATATGCAACAAAAATTTAAAGTGCTATTTTATGTAATTGATATTTTTTTAGTTCTAAATTCTATGATCTCATAGCTTAATATATACTTACATATGGTAAAAGCAGTTATAATATTTGTAAATTCTGAAAAACTAGAAGCTAATAACATTAACTGCTGAGAAGCAATGACAAGTAAAATTAATATTTTAATATTGTACTGTGTAGAAGGGTCTGTTTGTTATTTGCCAATTTCATGTGTTGTCTTCAAAATCCTTACGAATCATATAATTGTCCCAAAAGACGCATTTTTCAATACAAATGAATAGCCTGGAAAACATCCTCTTGAGAAATGAAAGCAGGACATTTTTTCTTGTGCTATCCTAATTAGCATTTATTTCTATCTCAGCTTCCTCCTTTGTTATCTCTTGAGATATAGTTTGTTTTTTCCTACCATAAAGAGATTACTGCATCCATTTTTAACTGGGTAGTTGCGTAATTAGTAAATCTGCTGTGCATAACTAGATATATAACTTTAGAGAACATACAACAATGCAAAATTTAAACATACTGTTTTTAGGTACTGATGAATGATACTTTTGAATAAGTGTTATGATGTTTAGAACTGCCAGTGGATTTAGTAGTGTTGGAAAACCTTTCAAAAAGAATATTTAGTTGAGGAGTAAATACCGTTATAATATTTCTACATTCCTTTAAAAAGACAAACCTTCATTTTCACATATGAATACATTTTTAAGAATGACTTAACTGGAATGAATATAAAAAAAATACCCCCCTCAAAACACATTGCACAGATTCTGGTTAAGATGACTTATTAAAGATTTTAAAAATGAAACTAGAAACATTTCTCAAGACTTACTCTCTCTGTATATATATGTAGGTAACAAGGTTAGACTTTCATCTAACTAGACATGAAATCACCAAATGAGCTATTAAGGTGATAATGTGAAGAAAAGCAAAGGGCTTAAATAAAAAGAAAAGAAAGGGGCTTATTTAATGTGGTATTTGTCACATCCTGAAGAATTTTATTGGTGTTACTCTTTAGAAAGGTTACAGATATATTACAACTATTTGTTCAATATGCCAGGAAATCAGAATAGCAACAATTAGCTAGTTGTACAAGAGAAGACATCACATTAAGAAAATCCATTTTTTTTCCTACCCTCTCATTTGCATTTTGTTTTTTAATAAAAGTTTTTGTTTCCAAAACATATGCACAATTTTCAACATTCACCCTTACAAAACCTTGTGTTCCATTTTTTTTTTCTCCCTCCCTTTATCCCATCCCTTCCCCTAGATAGCAAGTAACTCAATACATATTAAACATGTGCATTCTTCTAAACATAAGGTAGTCCTTTTTCAAAAATTCTCACCTGCTTTAACATTTTCCCTAAACGTGCTGTTTGGAATTAAGGTATTTAGTTATGCTGATTTACCTAATAAAGAATCATAAGAGTAATAAAATAGTATATAACCTTTGATGTGAAAATACCAGTAATAGATCTGCTTCCCAAGATGATCAGGAGAAAAAGAAAAGAACCCAAATGTTTTAAAATATGTATAGTAATATGTACTAAATAAATATATATATGTAATATGATAAAGTAAAATTATAATAATGTATAACAAAATATTTATAATGTTCTAAAATATTATTATATACTTTTTTGGGGATAGCAAAAAGATTGGAAATTGATGGGAAGCTTAACAATTGGGAAATGGCTAAACAAATTGTGGTATGTTATTATGATGTAATATTACTACATTATGAGCTGATTGGTTTTAGAAAAAAAAAAACATGAAAAGACTTGTATGAAATAATAAAAAGTTCAGTGAGCAAGACCAAGAGAACACTATATACATTAATAGCAATATTGTTAAAGATTAATTGTGAACAAACTACTTATTCTGAGTACTATAAATATTTTTTTCAACTATAAAGGAGTTATAAAGGAAGATGATATCCATTTCAAGAGAAAGAAATAATAAAAATAAGTACACACAGTATGATTTCACATTTTTTTAAATAAATCTTTGTCAAATTGTGACTTTCTCCAGTGCCAAGGAGGGAGGGAATTATGAAGAGAGAATTTAGAATGTAAAATGTCACCCAAAAAAAGAAAAGGAAAAGGACCATAAGTCAGTTGTCTGAAACAAATGTTTTCATGCTCATTCACATAGGGCAAGAATATGTGAAAAGAGCAGATTAATCTGAATAAAAGATTGTGTAACTGCTTAAAGAAAATACCCAAAGCAATATATTAAATGATTGTAAAAATCTAATTACTTGTTTTTATGATTTCAAGGAAAATTCACTAATATTACCCAGAATTTTAAAAGATTCAAAAAAAGACAAAATCTGGTGCATTTCAAATAAAAGAAAGGCTGAAATGAATCAACTCTAATGATACTTAAATATAAATTGTCATTAAAAATCAATTAGTACCATTGGAGTTTAATAAACTAGATATACTACAACTCATCAAATCTGAAGCTCAGTATCTCAGCTTGCTTTATTGATGTAGTATTATGATCATATTTCAATAACTACAGTTGGTATATAAATTTTATGCTGAAAATTTTCATATATAGATCTAACAATATTTTGTTAATAAAAATAACAACAATAATAACAGGAAGATTGTTTTGCTCTGTAATTAAGTAGTTGTTACTTCAGACAAGTTAATTACCCTTTCTGGGACATCTTTATGTATAAAATTATTTGGGCCAGATGAACATAGAAACCTAAGATGGCAAACAGATATAAATCTAAAAAAGACTTTATACTTTGCATATGTTTGTTTTAGTGCTTTCTCCCTTATTAGATTATGAGACTGTTGAAGACAGGGATTATCTTTTGACTACATTTGTATCCCTAGAGGTAAACAACCTAGCATGATGCCTAGAACATAACAGGAGTTTAATAAATGTTTTGTGATTGAACTCAAAAGATCATAAATGGTTTCATGGAGAAGATGACACTTGAATCAAACCCTGAATTAAGAAAGAGAATCTAAGAAGTATATATTTTGCAATAAGATACACTATCACTGAATGTCCTCTTAGCAGAAGGACTTTATAATAAATAATAAAAGTAATAATTATGATTTTTACATTTAAAGAAGAGCTTACAGTTAAAAAGAGGTCCTGACACATTCATGTGTGTGTGTTTGTGTGTGTGTGTGTGTGTGTGTGTGTGTGTGTGTACCCATTCTTGGGTACACCCATTAAAATGAAACTTGAAATTAGGAATATTTCTTTCTTTGTACTGTAAGTCCAAAGCTTCTAGTGGCACTTGATACAGACTACTTGTTTAATAAATTTGTTGATAGGATGATCATCCTAATAAAAATTCCATTAAGTAATCAGGGTAGGTCATATGGAATTACCATTTTGTAGATTTCCATTTTATAAAAAGATATTTAGAAATTCTAAGTAACTCAACATCATGCAAAAATTGGATGAAGCAAGACTTGAACCTTTGTATTCTAATTTGTACTCTTGTATACTTTATATGTAAAGGAGGAGTTTGGAAAGAAAAAAAAATCTATTTGTTTAAGCTAACCACTAATTACTCTCCAAATTCTCCATTATCAGTGACAGATGTGGCAGAATGTAGTATTTGAGGGATTTCCTTACTCCAAGAATGCTTAAAACATGGCTCACCAAATCCTACTACAACACAGATTTTTTTTTTAAGGGAAGGGGAAGCAAATGATAAAAAAGGAAGCAGTGAGAGACAATTTTGTAGAATGAGATATTTTAAGCTTGGGACAGTGACAAAGTCAACATAAGGACATAATGATATTCGTTTTCCAGACTACGAGGACAGACTTTAAAGAAGCATTAAGGTTAGATACTAGTAAAGTTAAATTCAGATTCAGAGATATGCCTAGAGCTTTCCAGTTCTCAAAATGAACCAACTAAAAATAATTTAATTGCTGAAGCTTATACTTTAACTCAGTCTGAAATTCAGTGAGAAATTTAATAAGCTAGTAAAAGCAAAGATTTAGAAAAAATAAGGGTTATGGCTAAGTGGTGCAGTAGATATAAATTTCAGAACAGAAGACAAGAAACCCGAGTTCAAATTTAGGTTCAGATATTACCTGTATGATCCTGCTTTAGTTTCCCCATCTATAAAATGAGCTGGAAAAGGAAATAGGAAACTACTCCAGTATTTTTGCCAAGAAAACCCAAAAAGAGATCACAAAGAATATCATGTGACTGAAAAACAACTGAACAACAAGAAGAATAAGAGGGTAAAAAATAAAAGGTAGAAATCTGTCATTCATGCCTGATCACAAATATTTTCAAACAAAATGTTGTAATTTACTAGTGAAATAGATATTTTAATTAAGGAAAGAGATTGTCTTCTCTTTATCCTTGAATATAACAAAAGACCTGAAAATTAGAGAAAAAACACCCATTATTAATCATGGGAATTGCAGAGAAACTCTAAAGGAACAAAAGCAAAAGAAAACAATTCATAATTGGCAGATATTCCATTTTTTCATCTGCCCAATCAGATGGGCAGAAAAACCTGGAAAAGGATGATTTTCTGAAAAAAAGTAGTAATTTTAAACTTATTATTAATGTGCTTATTATTATCAGTGACATTATTCTAAATTTTATTTTGTGTGTACATGTATATTTGCATTTATATATGTGAATATATATACTCTAAAAATATACAAGTACATAAATGGATACATGTGATCCTATAATCACTTAGAAAGCAATTCATGAATGTATCTAATGTTTTAAAGACTTTTTTGTTTAATAGTTTAAAACTGAACTAAGATATTTGAAATAGCTTGTACACAAGCATCTAAATTACAGAAACCTCTTTAAATTTTGACAGTAAAAATTCAGATGAAGAAGTTAGATGAGACATCTAGAGGGATGGATCAAAATATTAGTAAGGTCAAGAACACTGTCATGAAATACAGAACCAAATTTTGACAGGAAAAGAAAAATGAAAAATAAAACATGCTGAATGCAGAAGAAATGAGTGTGTAATATTTAGCTCCTCTAGTATAATATGTATAAGAAATCAGAATGTCAATCAAGCTGAACTGAAGAAGCAAATGGCATTTATAGCATGAGTTACATAGCGAGTTTCAAGAAAGAAAACAGCATTATTTTGTGAGTAATATGAAAAAAAGTTAATAAATTTATAGTGAAGATTAAAAATAAAAACAAAGAGATGAGAAAAATAACTAAGAGAATCACTGAACAGAGACTCCTCCAACAGAATCCAATAGCTATGTGAAAAGTGGGAAGAACACTGTCAAGTAAAAAGAATGCAAAGCCAAGGAGACTGCCAACATTTTAGCCATTCAGAATCATTAAACAAAATGACATGTAATTAGAAAAAGCAAAAGAAATGTCTTAGGTTGCAAGAAACAGATGTGCTCATTGAAAAGTAAATAGAAAATTAATCTGTATCTTATGTATGAAATGCCTTTCTTTGTTCCTAGTACTAATAGCTGTGCTAGGTCTTGTGATTTTATATAGGACTAAAAGTTTTGCTTTTAATGAACATGCAATCTCCATGGTAAAATAAGATCCATATACATTAAATTAGGTGACAGTTCAAGCCAATAACTGTTTAACAATGTTAGGATCTGAAAAAAGATTGAAAACATAAAAAGGAATTTCAATAATATTTTTTAAATATAATGGAAAACATAAATCTCTGGCTGAAGGAGACCAGGCAATTTGTTCAATAAAGAGGGAAAAAATGGTGGGGAAAGTACTTAAACATAGATTAAAAAAATGTTTCAGGGTAACTATTAATATAAAATTTTGGAAAAAAGTAATTAAACTCATCTAATCAATTTGTTCTCTCTTTACCATAAGTATTTTAATATTTGTAAGAGTCTATTAAGAGATTTGCAACTTGAAAAAGAAATTATTTCCAAAATTTAATTGAAATTATTTGGGTATAGAACTAAATGAATGGTGAGGAAGGGAGGACCATACAGAAAAAATTTATGACCATTTTTTCATTGTTATTATACATGTTGAAATTCATCTTTCAAGCTACATGAATATCAATAGATTTACAATCATCCCTTTCAAGAAGCAGTTAGTAATTTACAAACAGCTGAAGATAAAAGTGCAACAATGCAGATGTGGCAGACAATGCCTGTTTTTTAGACACCTGTCTGCTGAATGAAACATACTGTGAAATTCAGCAACACCATGTTAATCATTCAACCAGAACGTTTCAATCTATGAACAATTATTCATTCAGTAAACTAAATGCAACCTTTTCCTCTGAAATGTTAAAATAGCCATGAGGGGATTGTGTCAGAAAAGTGACAAATGGAGAAGGGTTAGCACTGATTAAAAGGGGATCCACTTTGCAGCACAAAGCTTTGCTCAACATCACCTTCACTAATGTCGTAGTGGAAATGAGAATAGCAGTGATGAAAAACTCTAAAATCAGTAAATATTTATTCTATTCTGGGAGCTTATATGATTATAATTACATTAGGACAACTGTATTCAATATTAAGTAAAGACAAAATTGATTCATGATGGCTAGCAAAGATTAAGCACTTCATTTATTTTGAATGAATAAGGGACCTTATATGAAGGTCATGTATTATCTCTGGCAATTTAAGATTTTGTCATATTATAGTACTATACCCAACATCCAAATTTAAGTCAAAGAATAAAGATATAAAGTTCATAATTTATGAACCTTAATTTTCTAAAGAAGGCTAAATCAGTATATCTTTCTATACTATTGCAAATATACATATGTGTGTATATTCACATACACACACATATGTGCAAAAAAATCCAATCATTAGAAAATAAGAATAAAATGTTAGTTATATGGATGTTAGTACTGTCTTTTATGTTTATTCAGACTTCTAGATATTGCTTTTGGCTGTCTTCTAAGCTCTGTGACAATATCTAAAAAAAGGTCCTCATTATTATCTAATTGAATTACTACAATAGTTTTCTAATATATAATTCTACCACTAAATCAGTTATGCTACTGGTTCTAAAATGGGGAAATCCACTATAAAATGAGTTTTCAGGGGCAGTTCCTTTGATGATGGAAGTATGTATGACCCAAAAACTCCAGTTTTGGGAATAAGAACTCACTATTTGACAAAATTTGCTGGGAAAATTGAAAAATAGTGGGACACAAATACATTGTTGGTGAAGTTGTGACCTGATCCAATCATTTTGGAAAGGAATTTTAAACTATGTCTATAGAGCAATCAAAATGTGACCTTTGATCTCTCAGTGAATCTATTGGGCCAGTATCCCAAAAAAATCATAAAGGAGGGAAAGGGACCCATATGTGAAAAAATGTTTGTAGCAGCCCTTTTTGTAGTAGTAAGAAACTGGAAACTGAAAAGATGTCCATCAGTTGGAGAATGGCTAAATAATTTCTAGTATATGAATGTTATGGAATATTGTTCTGTAAGAAATAATCAGCAGAATGATTTCAGAGAGGCCTGGAGAGATTTACATGACATGACACTAAGTAAAGTGAATAGAATCAGGAGAACACTGAAGACAACAACAACCAGATTATACGACGATCAATTCTGAAGCATATGGCTCTTTTCAACAGCGAGGTGATTCAGACCAGTTCCAATGATCTTGTGATGAAGAGAGCCATCTACACCCAGAGAGAGGACTATGAAAACTGAATGTGGATACTATTTTCATTATTTTTGTTATTGTTTGCTTGCATTTTGTTTTCTTTAACATTTTTTTCCTTCTTGATCTGATGTGCAGCATAATAATTGTGGAAATATGTATGGAAGAATTGCACATTTAACATGTATTGGGGATTACTTGCCATCTAGGGAATTGGGGAAGAAGAAAAAAAATTGGAACACAACATTTTGCAAGGGTAAATGGTGAAAACTATCCATGCATATGTTTTGAAAATAAAAAGTTTTCTTAAAAAAAATAATTAAAAAAAGATGATGAGCAGGGTGATTCAGGATGATGGAATGATAACAACCAAAAGAACATTATACACAGCAATAAGAATTATATGATGATCAACTCTGACAAATATGGCTCTTTTCAGCATTGAGGTGATTCAGGACAATTGCAATAGACTTGTGATAGTGAAAACCATCTGCAACCAGATAAAAGGACAATAGGAACTGAATGTGGATCACAACATAGCATTTTTTTACTTTTTTGTTGTTGTTTGGTTGGTTTTTTCCTGTTTTTTTTCCCCTTTTTATCTGATTTTTCTTGTACATCATGATAAATGTGGAAATATGTATAGAGGAATCAAACATCTTTAACATATATTGGATTATTTGCTGTCTAGGGGAGGAGGTAGGGGACATGAGGGAGAAAATTTGGAATACAAGGTTTTGCAATGGTGAATGGTGAATATTTTTACATGTATTTCAAAAATAAAAAGCTACAAAAAGAAAAAATACAGCAAAAAGGAAGGTTTTGGAAGAGTAGAAACTAGAAGATGCCACATTTGAGACATTCATACTAGTATTTCCACTCTTTTTGCATCTTGTACTCCTTCAAGTGGTTCTTTGTGAATCGATGTCTCTTTCTGGGTTGGTTCTTTTTGATCTGGCACAAAGTAATTAATGTTCACTAACAATAATCAGTGAATTCATTTTGCTAAGATTCTGTTCATAGCCACCTATGGTGGCTAGGTTGCTGTTTTCTTAACTAAAAATGTGATGCTTGGAGTTTTACCTATCTCTATAGTCAAGGGGAGAAATCCAAGAATGAAATAATGGTACAATTACGAATAAATGCATGATATAATTAACAGAATATTGTATTGAAAAATAAAATAGTCTAGATTGTAGTTTCCTGTTTATGAAAGATTTAAAAAATATTAAAACTCTATTACTACCAAAAAAAAAAGTACGTGTGATCATATAATGGAGGGAAGTAAAAGATGGTTCACATTCCCTCCTCTATCACAGCCCATAATAGGCTTTTGTACATCACAAATATTTGTTCTATCCTCAAAATTCACCCAATTTACTCTCTCCTACCAAACTGGTGATGTAACTAAAATGTAGGTATCTATAGCAACTTCACATGTAAAATTTCATGCTGCTCTTCACTTTCAAGACTTCTACAGAACCTCTTGTGTCCTCTCAAAAAAATAGATACTGTAATCTGGGTGAGTGGTAGATAAAGCCCACAACACAAATTCACATTTATTTTTTTTGGGGGGGAAGGGTAAACACCAAAAGATGAACAGTTAGGAATACCTTGTGATTGCATTAACAATTTCACCAAATTCATCCCATTTTGGAATTTTACTATCTCCCACAGAGAGTGACACAGGGATGTCACCATTCCTGGAGACTCCGAGGTTTCTAGTGCATCATTATGCTGGGAATGCTCATTAAACTGGGACAGATAACATACCAACAACCACAAAAATGAGAAACAGAATAAATGGAGATAATCCACAGAAGGAAGGGATAGCACTAAGGTTTCTCATGGAAAATGGTATTTTGACTTAAACTTAAGAAAGCAGGGAAGTTAAGAAGCAAAGCTCAGGAGGGTGAGAATTCTAGTCATACTGGAAAAACAAGGAAAATGCAGAGTTAGAAGATTGCTTGTTGGAAGAACAGCAAAGCTGATGTGAGTGAATTACAGAAATAGAGCCCCCATGAGTAGCAGGACATTGGAGCTCTTAAAAATAATAGAGAAATTCAGAAGAACAGGGTTTTTGTTGTTGTTGTTGTTGTTGTTGTTGTTGTTGTTGTTGTTGTTTTTGGGAAGGGGAAGATAAAGATTTCAGTAGTGAACATGTTGAGTTTAACATGTCAACAGAAGAAACAGATTGAGAGGTCTTATGCATAGTTGGAGAGAAGATTATAAAAGTTAGTAAAGAGTTTAGGGTAGTAGATCTGAGAATCAATAGCATAGATATAATAAAGAAGAGATGATATAGTTGACCCAAAGTGTTGGAAATACATATTAGACTGCCAATAACCACAAAAGAATAAGTAACTCTGAGGTTCTCAGTAGGCAGAACATAAAAGCAAAATAGTGAAATTTTAAACTGAAATTTGAATCACATTGATAGTTTTGTCCCATCTCCAGCTGGATGATGCAGTAAGTAGAATGCTGGGCCTGAAATCAGGAAGATTCCTAAACAGAAATCTGGCCTCAGATTTGTAATCCCACTATGTGATCCTGAGCAAGTCATTTGACCCATTTTCTTTAGTTATTCATCTATAAAATGAGCTTGAGAATGAAATGGCAAATCACTATCTTTGACAAGAACACCCAAAATAGTCATGAAGAGTCCAAAAAAAAACACTGCAACAAGGACAACACTGACACAAACTACCATCACCAACAACAAAACAGTAATTTCTCTTTCCTCTTAAGACTATATATTATTTGACTTTATATTGCTGCTGCCAAGCTAGTCTAAAACCTTATCTAGCATGTAAAAGGAACTTAGAGATTACTTACTGAATTTGATAAAAATACAAATTAAGAATGAAGAAATATGTGAAGTTGGAAGGAATCAGATTACTACTTAGTGGTATTGTGCATATCCTTTGATCCAGCAGTGTTATTACTGGGCTTTATATCCCAAAGAGATCTTAAAGAAGGGAAAGGGACCCACATGTGCAAAAATGTTTGTGGCAGCCCTTTTTGTAGTAGCTAGAAACTGGAAATTGAACAGATGCCCATCAATTGGAGAATGGCTGAATAAATTGTGATATATGAATATTATGGATTATTATTGTTCTGTAAGAAATGACCAGCAGAATGATTGCAGAGAGTCTTGGAGAGACTTACATGAATTGATGCAAAGTTAAATAAAGGTTATAGGATGATCAACTCTGATGGCTGTGGCTCTCTTCAACAATGAGATGATTCAAACCAGTTCCAATTGTTCATTAACGAAGAGAATCAGCTACACCCAGAGAGAGAACTATGGGAAATGAGTATGGACTACAACATAGCATTTCCACTCAGTCTGTTATTGTTTGCTTGCATTTTTGTTTTCCTTCTCAGATATTTTTTCTTCTTTTTTTTTAGATCCAATTTTTCTTCTGCAGCAAGATAACTATTTAAGTATGTATACATATATTGGATTTAACATATACTTTAATATACTTAACATATATTGGACTACCTGCCATCTAGGAGAGAGGGTGGGAGGATGGAGGGGAAAAACTAGAACACACGCTTTTGCAAGGGTCAGTGTTGAAAAATTACCCATGTAATGTTTTGTAAATAAAAAGCTATAATAAAAAAAGACTAGTTATTGGTGTCCTTTAAATTTGATAAACATTTAAGAAAATACTTAGAATACAGAAAAGTCAGAGTTGAAATAGTATCCTACACTTCACTGTAATAAAGAAATAAGAAACTAAGGGAATGTATGGCTAAACAGAATACTATTGCCCTGAATAGCTGATAGTTCCAATCCTTTATCACAATGTTAAAAAAAAAAAAAGTTTAACAATTGGCAGCCGTGATTATTTTATATTGTAACCTAACCTTATAATTTTTACTTTGCTGTGGATTTTTTCAGTAATCCTTTGATTTGTGTCATATAGCTTATATGCAAGAAAAATAAATTATTTGGTTGATTTAGTTTGATATAAGCATAAAAGAATGGATTAGAATTTAACAGAGTCACTTTAGGTTAGTCACAAGATAAAGTGTAACGGCTTTTTTCCAAATTTAGACATATATAGGATAAGAGAAGAAATACTAGAAACAACTAGATGAATAAAACTGAGAATATTTAACAAATTTTTGCCTTATTTGGGGAGCAATGTATTAAATTTGGAAGCAGAAAACCTGGATTCAAATACTAGTCTTCCCACTGACTACCTGAATGATGTTCAGCAAATTTCTTGACCATCCAGCCTAAATTTCGACATTTCTTAAATTAGAAAGATAGACTAAGTGATCTTTAATATTTCTATCTTAGAAATATTAAAGCACTGATTATAAAGTTCTTTAAGCTTTATAGGGAGCAAGTTAAAGAAATGCACTGATATCAGAAAAAAGGAAGATTTGTGAAGAGCAGCTAATTGTCTAATTTGAATGAAATGTGTTAAAGAGGCTAAGAAAATGCCTAGAAATATATGCTAACGCTGTTTTCTGGAGAACACTGAATGTGATGTTTTGTAATTCATATTTCAGTCTGAAGGCAATCAGGAGATACCAAAGCAGTGATAAAGGAAGGATAAGTTTTAGGAGGAAATGATTTGGTGTTTTTTTGTATTTAGTTTGAAATATGGCATAGAAATCAGGGGAGAAATTTCAATAAGCCTTTGAAATCATGGGAAGGGCAGAAGAACAAAAAAAAGTTAGTACAGGAAATATATATAAATATGATTTATCAATCTCTATCTATATATTAGGAATTAGTTTTCAAATTTGCATTAGACATCCTATGAAATCTAAAAACAATGGATGACTTTTACTTCCCTCTTCTCCCAATCATATTTTATTTGAACACAGAAACATACTACTTTCAATATTGACTCTAGTTTTTAGTTAATAAGAATAAGAGACCAGGTGAATTTTAAACTCTACCCTTACTAATTTTAACATTTTTAAACCAAAAAAAAAAAAAATCAAAAAAACACACTAAAATTCTCTAATGAATTTCATTTATGAAAAAGTCCATGGGAAGGAACACTCATGCATCCACAGAAACAGTAATATAAATGTCATTTTGTTGTTTGTTTTCATAATTTCTGCCTGTGGTTTGTTTTAGAGGTTGTATGTATAAAAGGGCAACAACTTATTTGGTTATTGTGCACATTTGCATATCTATTTTTTCCTAATTCTAAAAGCAGTAACAAACATATTGAGGAAGAAATTTTAGATCATTCATGACAAAATGTCAATTTTTCCTGTTTCTAGTGGCTAGAAACTGGAAAATGAATGGATGCCTATCAATTGGAGAATGGCTGGGTAAATTGTGGTATATGAATGTTATGGAATATTATTGTTCTGTAAGAAATGACCAGCAGGATGAATACAGAGAGATTTGGAGAGACTTACATGAACTGATGCTAAGTGAAATGAGCAGAACCAAGAAATCATTATATACATCAACAACGATACTGTATGAAGATGTAATCAGATGGAAGTGGATTTCTTTGACAAAGAGACCTAATTCAGATTCAATTGATCAATGATGGACAGAAGCAGCTACACCCAAAGAAAAAACACTGGGAAATGAATGTAAACTGTTTGCATTTTTGTTTTTCTTCCCGGGTTATTTTTACCTTCTGAATCCAATTCTCTCTGTGCAACAAGAAAACTGTTTGGATCTGCACACATACATTGTATCTAGGATATACTACGACATATTCAACATATAAAGGACTTCTTGCCATCTAGGGGAGGGGGTAGAGGGTAGGAGGAAAAAATCGAAACAGAAATGAGTACAAGAGATAATGTTGTAAAAAAAAAAAAAAAAAAAAAAAAACATTACCCTGGCATGGGTTCTATCAATAAAAAGTTATTATAATAAAAAAAAAAAGAAAAGAAAAAAATGTCAATTTTTAAACTTAATTGGTGCTTTGCCTAATTCATGCAGAATTGCACTTACTCTTAAAAGAGAATAATGCACACATATTAGAGATGCTGGGTAAAGAAATGTATAAACAAATATTGTTAGAAATTTTCATTCAAAACAATCAAATATGAAATCAGTTCCTAGGGATTTTTTTAAAAAGGTGCCTGCAATCTCTTTAATTTCTTTCAACTCTTTCTTGCTTTCCCCCCCAGATACCACATTGAAAACATTGATGCCTGAAACATTTTATTTGTCTTGGTAAAATTTATCAGTTTTCTTTCTGATTCTTCAGTAACACTTCCATCTTCACAAATTGTTTTCTAAACTCCCTTCTCCTGAAAATATCATTTAGTGTGGGGGGGAGGGGGCAACCTGTATTATTCTAATTTGTTCTACATTCTCCCCCCCCCCCCCCCGCAACATACTTAACTTTATTTGATTACTATTTGCACTCTAATCATTAAGATCTTGTAAAAAGACACAAGAAGCTGATCCAATATCCTATAATTCTCCTTAACTTTGAATAGCTATTCACAACAATTTACTTCTTTGCTCTCCCAAAATATTGGGGAGACTATGGGAGAGTTGGTGAGTGGGGAGAAAGAAGATGTTTCTGACAAGACAAATAGATAACCAAAAACTTCCCTTATGTTTCTAGGGCAGCTAAATTGTTCATATCAGTGTTTACTTCTTTTCTTTTTCTCTCTCCCTTCCTTTCCTTTCTTCCTTCTCCACAATTTTCATCAAAAAAGACTATAAAGGATAAAGGAAGCATAACAATGGGAAAAGAATCTTCAAACTAAGTAAATATTACAGAACTTGAACATTTGGGTTTAAAATAATAAATATTTCAGAAAGGATATAATTCTTTCCAAGATTTCAGTCATAAGATATTTATCAAAAATAAATTATATGAACCAGCTATAGAATTTTATCTTAATGCTGGGCATTGTTGGGTCAAGGCAGGAGGGAGAGGTAGCATATCTTGAAATCTTAAGTAAAGAAGTGCAGTTTTGGAAGGTATTCCCAATCTCACTTCCAAAAGTTCTCATCTGATGAATGTTTTCAGCCATGAAAACTCAGCAAACTGTCTAACAATAAATAGATAAGGAAGTGATATGAACCATTGCTCACAGCAATGAAAGCACATATTCTAGAAATGTTGAGTAATTATTGAACATGGGAAAACAGGATAAAAAATTTAGAGCCAGAAGCCTGGAAATGGGACAGCAAAGTTTCCCAACATACAATTTTTCAAATATATTGATGCAATGTATTTTTAACTAAAATAGCTAATCTTTACTACTATCTTTTTTTGACAATAGAGAAAATACTGACTTGTTTTTTTCTTTTCTAACTCGACATAGTTTGCCTTCTCTACAGATGTTCTACTACAACGAATAGCTACACGTTGATGGTTTATTTACTTGGGCTACATAAAAAAGAAAAAGTAAAGTAACCCTCATCATCCTATATTTCTTTTTTGAAAAGAATTATAGACCAAAGCCCTTGAAAAATTAGAATAGAAAACAACTTTTTGAATTTTCAGAAGTGCCAATTAATGCCTATTGTATTTAAAAAAGAAATACAATTTAACATAAGAAGGAGCATGTTGTCTTTAGAATTTCAGTGGTGATTACCAATTTTTCTCCCTGGCAATCTTATGACCCTGATTCTGAAGATATAAAGATAAATGCAGGGTATTAAGTATTTCCATGGTAACAGATGTTGATGTCAAAATATAAAGTTATGAATTCAAGGTAGAAATAGAATATCCATGTTCAAAGGTTAATGTTGTCATTAGGTCCAAGCAAAGGATGAGACCAGGTGATAGAATTTATTTAAACAAAATAAATGTTATTTCTAAGAATACATTTTTTCATGTATTATTTATTACTAAATTTGTGATATGAATCAGCAAAGCACAATTTATAGAGAGCTGCCCTTGATATTGAAGAAAATCTGAAATGAAATTCCACTGACACATGGCTGGTTGGGTGGCCATGTGAAAGTTATGTAATCTCTCAGTGTTTGACCAATTAGCTAAAATTAAGAGTTATTAGAAAGGGCTAATTTGCATTGATAGAGTTTCTCACTTAAAGGACCAATAAAATCATAGATTACATAAAACAAAAAAAAAATTATAGCAACAAACATTTGCATAACTGTTATTTGCAATGTATTTACATATGTTATTTCACTAAATCCTTAAAAAAATTTTTACAGATTAAAAAAAATACAATTTGAGTATTCTGTTAACTACACAACAAAATATACATGCAATTTAGTTGATGAAATGCATGGCGTTTTACAAAATTATATTAGAGCATCTTTAAAAATTAATTTTAAGCAAAACTTTTTAAAATTATTAAGCTATTCAGGCTTAGGTTATAAAAAAATGCACATTTATTGGTAACTTGAAGTAAACACTTTTTTTTCTGCTACAAAATTTACACTGACCAGCATGCCATGTCATCTTGCTTTAGACAAAACGGACTATGCCAAATTGGCAGAATAAGATTATTGGATTAACATTTGTTAAAAACCTAAGCATTAGATTGTGGATAAAGGATAATCACTATTTTGTTTTTGGGAATAATAGCATAAAAAAAAACAAATGAGAATTAAATATTGAGATTAAAGATATAGTCAGACATTAATGATTTTCTTTTAAGTTTTAGAAAAGCCCCAGAGGCCTGATGACAGAGGAGAGATCTTTAAGGAGAAAAGTCATGAAATATGAAATGTTCAATTAAATAATTTTAAATGTAGCATAGTGCCATTGAATAAATTATACACACAGTGAAGTAGAAGAAACTTATGCAAATCTGAAATTGGAGTGAAAATCCTAGTCCTCTTTAGGGGCAATGGTATTTTAATTATCTTTTCTTTTAAAAAAAATTATTTAACTTATTCGGAATTTAAGAAATAGAAGTTCTGGGGGGTCGAGCCAAGATGGCAGCGTAAAAGAGTAAAATCAGGAAGCTGCTCAAGCTCTTCCAATTTCCCTCGAAAACAAACATGAACCCAAGCCTCAGATAAGAGTGTGATGGAACAAAATTGCTCTCCAGTGCAAGATAAACTAGAAAAATATCAAGAAAAGTCAGTCTTGTTGGGGTGAAAAGGATGTTCAGCCCTCCTCAGACAGACTCTGGATGAGACAGCATTATCTTTCAGGGAAGGAGATGGAGCTTCAATGAAATAAGATACTTTCAATCCTTTCTATTGAAAAAAAAAACAAAATTAAAGAGAAAATTTAATAAACAAACACAGAGTTCAAGAACACCATAGAAAGATAAACAGGGGAAAATACATATTTAAAGGTTAATCTGATTACATCCCTATATAGGAAAAATATCTAAGTCTTGGGAACTGTATCTGTCACTGGGGCAGACAGCGGGGTACACCAAATGGACTGAGGGTGTACTTGTGAATGGTTCCAGATGTGATGACATCAAAGAAAAAGACATTAAGGGATGGGAAATGGTCTATACAGAAGAAAAATAAGAAAGGGGAGGTATAACGGGACAACTAGTTCACATGAAGAGGTGCAAAAAGACCTATTACAAGGGAAAGAAGGGAGGGGAATGAGCATTGTCTGAAGGTTTATTCATTTAATGAGGGAAGAATTTAATCATTCAGTAGGATAGAAATTTATCTAACCCTATAAAGAAGTAGGAGGAAAGAGAAGAAAAAAAAAAAAAAAAGGAGGGACAGGATAGAAAAGAAGGCAGGAACTAGGGAAAATGGTAAGAGAAGTGGGGGGGGGGGGGCTGTGAGAGGTTGATAGAAGATAAGGTGTGGAGGGGTAAGTAAAAAAGAATTTTGAAAAGTGGGACTCAAAAATAAGACGAAATGAGAGAAGGGCGAATTATTTTTGAAAATTCAAAGTTCTTTTAATAATCTCAGAAACAAAACTATTCAATAAAAATATTGTGGAGGTTGTATAAAAGTATGCCACAGAATATTAGTATTTCCCAACAACAAAAAAAACAGTAGCAGTAGCTATGAGAATTCTCAGCCCAAAGATGGTAAAGAGATCTGACAACTAGTCAGAAAGATATTACAAGGTATCCTTTGTTGGCACTGCATGCAGCTAGCACTGGCTGATAATTATATTGCCCATACAAAGTACTGGGTAGTAGCTACAGAATTGGCCAAATGGAAAAAGGAGCTACAAATGCTAATAGAAGAAAATAATTTCTTAAAACTAGAATTAGGCAAGCGGAAGGTTAATGACTCCATGAGACATCAAGAAATAATGCTGTTTGTCCTTCATTCTCAAAGAAGACCTAGTGAGTGCTGCCATGACATCCAAGTAAATTGGACTTAAGTCATTAGCTATAATGCTCTTGTTTGGTTTTCTAGAGTTCTTGGGAGCAGCCTTCTTTTCAGCCAAGTAATCACCACAATAATAGCCAGGTATTAAAGTCCAAATGCTTTATTATCTTCTTCACCGGGTGCTCAGCTAGCTTTCTTGTGGCCTTCATAGAGGACTTGATTTCAGTGGAGAAAATGAAGGAGGACAGGTCAACCAACACAAAGCTGATGAAGATGGAATGAATCTTTCTCCTTGGCTCCGAGAGCTTGAGCTCCTGCCACCAGTCCTCTGTCTTCTCTAGCTCTGACTCTGGCTGAGTTTGTCCAAGCTTATATGCTCTCTTATAAGTATATTATCATAGCTGTGAATCTTGTGGAACTATATTAAGTACTAAGTATATGTAGTGAACTAGAGAACTATTAAGTACCATACTAAACTAGATAACCATTGGATTATCAATTCCACTGACTTAACACCTTGTAAGAATCCTTGTTTCAGGTTCAGAGTTCTGGCCCCTAACAATTAGCCTCTGAGGCCATTTGGATGTAATGGCAAGATACAGATCAGGGTGACTAGAGATGGCCATGGATGCAGTGGGAGACCTTGGCCTAAGCTAGTCTTTAACAGATCACAGTTTGATCAAGACAATTGCTTTTTAAAGCAAAGTAAAAAGTGAGGCAACGAGTCAGTTTAGCAACAAAGCTTTTTTCTTTACTTTTCGTTCTTCTTCCTTTCCTTTTCTTCTATTCATATTAGCTATCACACATACATATACTTATAAGTGCTCTGCCCAAAAAGAATGTACATTTTGATCTCAGAAATCTTGGAAGAAAATTGGTATTAAGACCAAACCTTAAATACAAATCACTCTAGCTTTCATAGATTGATTAACAATAGAACACAGGACAAAAACCATTATTTATTCTCTGATTGACTCAAAATAAATAGAAATTGGTTCTGTTTTGGCCAGAGACCAGGAAGGTTTTCTCCATTCTCTGTCTCATTTCTTACCAGGACTTAATCACTGGTTAGGCACTGCCTAAAGTCAAATTGAGACCAGCTGAAGACCTTGGCTTAAAAAGACCAAGATTTCCCACAGCATCCAGGACCATCTCTAGTCAGCCTGATTTATATCTTGCAATTGGACCCATATGGCTTCGAAAGAGGAACTGAGACTGGTGACTTTACAGACCCCTCCCTCAACTAAATGCAATTCACATGTATCTGCTTAATTTCATGGTCATATAGCCTTTTCAAAAAATACGAAAACAAAGTCAACAGAAGGGGGAAAATAGAAGAAAATAGAAAATATCTTAAGAAAAATAAATGACCTAGAAAACAGATCAAGAAGAGACAATGGATTACTGTACTACCTGAAAATCATGATTAAAGAAAAGGCTTAGATAATACATTTCAAAAAATTATAAAAGAAAACTATCACAATATCTTAGATCCAGAGGGCAGGCCAGAACTTGAAGGGAATCCACTGATTACCTCTTGAAATTTCTTGCTGAAATTTAATCTCCCAGAAATATTATAGCCAAATTCTGGAGTTCCCACGTGAAAGAGGAAATATTGCAAGCAACTAAAAAGAAGTGATGAAAAATATCATGGAGCCATAGTCAGGATCACATGAGATTTAGCCACTTGGATATTAAAGAAGTAGAAGGTTAAAATAAGCTATTTTAGAAGGCAAAAGGGATAGGATTATAATCAAGAATCACCTATCCAGCAAAGCTGAATGCAATTCTTCAAGGAGAAAATTTATATTTTATGAAATCAATGAGTTTTCAAGAATTCCTGATAAAAAAGACTAGAACTGAATAAAAAAATCTGACATTCTAATATAAGTCTCAAAAGAAGCATAAAAAGCTAAACATAAAAAAGCTATCATGATTTATAATAGAGGGGAAACAGAGAATGTGAGTGGAATAGACTCACTCATAATATGAAAGCTGAAAGAAAAATAGATTAGAAACCCAAATCTAACAATATATTGCTTACAAGAGACACTTGAAACAGAAAATCACATACTAAGATTAACTAAAGAACTGGAGAATGTTTCATTTGAAGTAAAAGAGACAGGGGTAGCCATCATGATCTCAGATAAAATTTCAAAAAGTGAAATTAAACTTAATTAAAAGAAATAATCAGTTTTCTTTTTTTTTTATTTTATTTTATTTTATTTTTTTTAATAATCAGTTTTCTTGTGGAGCACAATAATTGTGGAAATATGTAGAAGAATTGCACCTGTTTAACCTATATTACATTACTTGCCATGTAGGGGAGGGGGGGAGAAGGAAGGGAGGGAGAAAAAAAAATTGGAACATAAGATTTTGCAAGGGTGAATGCTGAAAACTATTTATGCATATGTTTTGAAAATAAAAAGCTTAAAAAAGGAAAGAATCATATAAATTATATTTTGCTCAAAGGTACCTCAGAAAATCAAGTAATATCAAAAAAATATATAGCAAGTTTCTCTAATAACAGCTTTGTATCTCAAATATATATTGGCTGTAGAATTGAGTAAAATTTGTAAAAAAAAAACAAAACAAAAGAGCAATTCCTCAATTGATAAATGGTCAAAATAATTTAAAGACAGTTTTCAGAAACAGAAATTAAAAGTATTCATATTCATATACAATACTTTTAAGACAAATGCAAATTAAAACAACTGACATAACATTTTATATCTGTAAGAAGTAATAAATGTCCAAGGGGATGAGGTGGAAAATAGGCATAATTAATAAATTTCTAGTGGAGTAGAGAATTGATTCAATAATTCTGTAAAATGATTTGGAACTGTAAAACGATTAGCCAAAGAACTAACCAACTGCCTAGTCCCATAGTAAAACTAGTACTATGTCTAAAAGACATAGAGATTTTTTTAAAAAAGAAAAAGACCTAGTGTACAAAATTGTTTATAGCAGCTCTCTTTGAGGTAGCAAAGAATTGAAGATCAAAGGAATACTCAACAATTGGGGACCAGCTGAACAAGCTATAGAGTATGATTGTGATAGAAACTATTCTATAAGAAATTACAAAGGGGTGGTTTCAGGAAAAAAAAATGGCAAGACTTACATGAACTGATGCAAAGTAAAATGAGAATTGAATGATCATTGTGCACAGTAAGAACAAAGTTATAATGGTGATTAATTATAAAAGACTTGGTTCCTAATATAAATATAATGATCCAAACTAATTCCAAAAGATTTGTGATTTAAAAAAAAAAAGCTATGTACATCCACAGAAAGAACTGATGAGCTTTAAGAGCAAAGTATGATGTTCTCACTTTATTAAAAAAATATATAGTCACATGGTTAATATGGAAATGTTTTAATTACTTCATATGTATATGTATAACTGATTCTATATTACTTGGCTTCTCAGTGGCAGGGAATCAATGGAGACAATTTAGAACTCTCAATTTATAAAGGTAAGAATGAAATAAGTAAATAAATAAATGTCTGTTTTGAAAATCTTAAATAAGAACACCAATTTGTCTTATGTACCACAGTTATATATATATATATATATATATATATATATATATATATATATATATATATATAAAAATACACACACACACACACACACACATGCATGTAGATGTATACTGTGCTTTTTTAGGTAGAAGGTAAGGAAATAGTGTTCAGGGAACTTATCAGGTTGTCAGTAGGTTGCTAGAATATATACAAAGCTATATAATACATAGACAATGAAACAACTTTAAATCTCTACTTTTAACTTGTCAGAGTTATATATATATAGTTTTGCTATAAAGGCCATAGAATATTCAAAAGTACAGAGAAAAAAATAGATGATACTATAAAAATTAAAAAGGATGACCAGATATGGAAATTGCTTCTATGAAGCAGTTCTGTGTAGAAAGTATTAAATTACAGTATCTTATAGTTAATAATCCCTATTTATCAATTTATTCAACTGATATTGATAAATCCAGAAAAGAATCTATTTCTACATAAATATGGAGATACAGAATTATACACTCTATGTCCAAAGGAAACAAAACAAGGAAAAAATGACTTGAATAAAGGGAAAGATCTAGGTTACATAAGAAGAGTTTATTAATTTAATAAATGACAGAATTCTGAAATGTTTGTTAGAAATTTTGCTACTCTCATGTCTAAAGATTTAGAAGAAAGGAGCAACTGTCCAAGACAGCAAAAATTATCATAAATTTAAAGGGTGATCTAAATTATGCTGAAGTCTCTTCTGCTATTTCATTGATATGTTACAAAGAAATTATTTTATAAGAATCATTTGTAAAGGATATTTAAAAAATATTATTTGAGTACAAAGAATAACCCACATAATAGGAAGTACAAACTTTTGAGTCATGGTCAAAAAATTAAAGCTGTTTCAAATTCTGAAGCAATTTGATAAGCACCTGAAACCTATTGAAAAATAAGAACCTATTATTACCTTCATAATTTGCAGTGTCACAATTTCTCACAAATATGAATCTCAGAAAGAAACAAAATTTGAATAATGCATTAGTGTTCTAGTAGCCTTATGCCTTATGTGGACTGTCAGTGTGTATTCCAATAGCTCATTATGATTTATCTTCATCAGCCATAGGCCAAAATTACTAGACTCCAATTACTTTGCTTCCTGTGTTCAAGGAAAAAAGAAATTATGTCAGGCCTACCACAGGAGATGGCTTATAATGCCTGAGGTAAAGAAAGTAATCTACTGTTCTCTGACATTCACTGCCTGAAAGTCATTCACATTAACAACCATTCAAACTTGTTTAGTGCAAGCCAATTGCTTCTATTTCCCTCTTGTCAGTAACATTAGCTTCAATTCAAATTTAACTCTTATAAAATTAAAAAATAAAATAAAATCCAGTGAGGCTTGACAAGGGCATATATGACTTCTGACAGAACATAATGCTCCTGAATTTATCAGTGTTAATATACTAAACTTGAAATTTCAGTTTTCAAAAGGAAAATTCTGACCTTTTCCAGTCAATAGTTATACAAATTTTCTTACTCATTCTTTGCCCCAGTGTGTGTTTCAGAATGGGGTAAGAAGAAAGAGACATATATTTAAATTTATCCAATTTAAAAATAAAATCTTACACTTTTAAGAATGGCAAGAACATCAAGAGAAAAAAAAAACAATACTCTTAATTTCAAAAAAGATTGTGTCATTATTTATAATTATGAGCTAGATATCATATAGCAAACAGCATAAAATATCCGATGTTCATTCAATGAAGAACTATTAGACTTGTACAACAGGCCATTAATTTTCAGACAGTTGAGAGATTACTAGGTTAACATCAATAATAATAAAAGGAAGTGGAGTTGGTATTTAATAGCAGTATCAATATTTCATCATATACAATAATGAAAATTTGAATTTTGACTGTGAATAATTACCAGTTTTTGAAATTTATCCTTTGCTGCTTTTAAGTTCTTTCCAATAACAGATATTTCTCAAGCATCTGGTACTAGTAATACCATAACTAGTATAATAATACTACAATATTACAATACTACAATATTTTATTACTAGTACAATAACTATATAATAACATGTAATAAGCTTGTGGCAACTACCTCTCAAAAAAAAAAAAAAACTTACAAGTTTTCATTATTTTAAAAAATTTCCCCCAATGGCCATTCCTTATTCTACCAGATGTTGCATGATAAAGACAGTCAGTATCATTACCAATGCCTCTATGTGAGAGAAACTAGAACACAACACAGCTGATCCATTTATTAAGGTTCTCTTCAAGACACATTTCATGGATATAGATACAATCTAAGGTGATGAAATTGATGGATCCAATTACATTTACTTACAAAGTAATTGTCAAATTCTAGGTGATAGCTGCAGTTCACACACAAGGAAGAGACAAATCACCTCTTCATGGGCTCCATTAATGAAAGTAATACAAGTTGGATATAACATAATTAATTCTACTTGGCCAACACACATTTATTGTTTACAATTCAGCAACAAAACAAACTGCCAGAAGCGATTAATGTTAATGAGCTCTGAACAGAAGCTAGTTCAAAGGTTAAAATTCATTTTAGGGTAGTAGTGGTGATCAAACAATGTAAAAAAATTCAAATAAGACAGACTTTGACATTTTTTTCTTTTTTTAATTCCTCTATATCACTCTACAAAAAAAAAAAATCTCCAATTTCATTTTCATGTCTTTAAATTTCTCCTAATTTCCATATCTTAATCACTGCACCAGAATCACAATTTTAACTAATATCTGAGAACACTATGGAAAATTATATAAAACAATAGCAACTACCATAGTTCAATCTTAATTATTTCTTTAAAGTTTTATAAATAACTTTTCTAAAAATAAGTCTACAATTTGTAATATAATTATTGTTAATCAAATTGTAGAAAGGAGGAAAATGCAGGAGGGACACACCACATACATAGAGAGAAAGAGCAGCAAAGCCTGAACTGGAAACCAAGTATTATTCTTCATAAATACATCCCTGGTTTTTAATCCATTGGAAGATCCAGTAAAAGGAGTCATTTGTTTATGGTTGTTAGGTGCATCATTTATCAGCACTCTATGAGTAAAAATGATTAACATGTATATTAGTTTTGCATATATTATATTGTAGTCATATCCATCAGCACCACAAATATACAAAGATGTATATATGAACATCTTTAATATGTACATATATGTATATCTGTGATAATAAATATATTAAAAATTATTCATAGATAGGTATGTTGTAAGTGGTTTTCTTTCCTCAATTATAACTTTCATTTCTTCACAGAATATTTGAGCAAGAAGAAACTTAAATAATTCACCAAGATCTCCCTCATACCTTCAAACAGTTCTATATTAAATCACATTTCTTAAGGAAAAGATTTCACAATCATATCTTCTTGTCCATTCTCAATGCCAGAGAAAAAGAAGAAAATATGTATTTGTTAAATTTTTTAAATATAGAAAATTGAAAGAAAAAGTAGTAGTAAAAAACTAAAGTATTTATACTACAGTCATAAATGACATGAAGAAAACATCAAGTAAATATCAAGTAAACTGAATGCTGGAAACTGATCAAACACAATCTGAAAGAAAAGCTTCTTAAATTATGAATTGCAACGCACTAAAGTGTCATGAAACTGAATGTGGGGATTGCAAAATTATGATTAGCAATCAATGTTTGATTTGTATACCTATTTTACATACCTATACCCACCATCATGTAAACTTTCTCAGGTGAAAAGAGGTCATGAGTGAGAAAAGTTTTAAAAGTCCTACTTTAAAGTATAATTGACTGTCTTTTCTAACATCAACATGTAAAATTTTAAATCACACAGAATTATATCAATCACAGGTATAATTACATAGTGCAGCTAGGGGGTGTAAAAACTAGAGCACTAGAGGAAGACCTGAGGTCAAATGGAACCTTAAATACTTACTAGCTGTGTAACCCTGACCAAAGCATTTAATTCTATTTGCCTCAGTTTCCTCATTAATAAAATGAATTGGTGAAGAAAATGATAAATCACTCCTGTATCTTTACCAAGAAAACCACAAATGTCACAAAAAAACAGGCCTCAACTGAAACAACTCAACAACATAATTACTTATGAAACATTACTTTTTTTGAGGGGGTTTTAGGGGAATAATTATGAAACATTATTCCCCTAAAACCAAAAAAAAGTGCCCCTTTATAAATATATTTCCTCACAGAACATTTATCTAATGCATACATTATAAAAATACTAAAAATGGACAGAGAGTAAAAGTAATGAACTATCATAGCGCTTCTAATTCTACTCTAGGCATTCATTGGCTTTCCCCCAAACAAGGAATGTCCTTTCTCATTCTGCCTCTTTGCTTCTGTGAGGTTCTCCAAGTCATAGGTGAAATTGTACTTTACACAGAAAGCCCTTCTCCATTGCTCTTAATTCCAATATCTTCTTTCTTTTGATTAATATTAATTTATCCCGTATATACCTTGCTTGTACATGATTGTTGGCATGTTGTCTTCCTCCAACAGATTTTGAGCACCCCATTTTATGGTTATTCCTATTTAAACATTTAGGAAACTGAGGCAGACAAAAGTTAAGTGACAACCAACATAAAAGAGCTAGTAAGAGACTAGGATTGAATTGGATCTCAAGTTTTTCAATTTATTGCTTTATCAATGCACCTACTACCTGACCCAAAGTAGAGAACTCTTGGTCCTTGAAGTAAATCTGATTAAGAACCTTTACACTGCAGAATAGTTGAATGTTTAGTGCTCTAGCAGTTTTTACTTTATAAGACAAGATTTATCCCTATTTACTATATGGAGGTGTGGGGGTGGAGAACCACCTCATGGTATTTTTAAATGTATCATGATAATAAAAAAACATAAGTAGAGAGACACTCAGAATTGTTTTTGATCTAGAAAATAAGTAAAATGTAGTATAATTTTTTTAAAGAAATATGGCATATGGTCTTTTAAAATGAGAATGACCTTTAGTAAATGAAATTAAACAAGCTTCAACATCTTTAAAGTAAACATTCTGATAGATATAGGAATTATTATTTGTATATTCCACTTAAAACAGATACATTTATTTTTCTAAGAAAATATGAAAATCAACTTTCAGAGAGTAAGATAATGTTTCCAAGAAATCACTGGTATTGATTTATTGACTATGTTATCTAAAGAATTTTCCTAAATATTCTTTGATGACTATCTCACACATTGAATGCTTGAACCTATCAGGTTTCCAAATTTCTACTTATATACCTTTCAAAAAAATCTTCTTGGGGCAGTTAGTTGGTATAGTGGAAAGAACACCAGGCCTGAAGTCAGGAGGACCTGAGTTCAAATTTGACCCCGGACACTTAACACTTCCTGGTTGTGTATCCCTTGCCCCAATTGCCTTAGGAAAAAACAAACAAACAAAAATCTTCTTTATCCATTAGAAAAATAATAAATGATTTGTAGATTCTTTATGTTTGTGAAAATACTTAATTCTACATCTTTTTAAGTAAGTGAAATGAAAGGTTAATTTAGTCTTAAAGAGAAATTAAGTTTCAATGAGAGTGACAATACTTAGAAAATGTGGGGCCTTTAAGAATTAGTTTTTATTAAATGAAAGACAGTATAATAGAATTTGTGATTATGCAACAACTGCTGAACATATAATAACACATGAAATGATAGCACATTATCCTTTCTGAGAATATGTGTGTATAAAGAGCATTTTTAAAGCAAGTTTAAAATTCCTGATGCAACACTTGAAATCCTACGTACAACATTTGTACTGCGAAAGGAAAAGAATACCCTGCATAAATAATTCAGTAGTGAAGATGAACTGATTGCTGTTTAATTCTAAACAACAGTAATAAATTATACTAAAGAAGACAAAAGATTTCCAGACTCCATGCAAGGAGTTAATTTTAAATCCTTTGAAAACCATTAAACTGACATTCTTGTTAGTATGTCCTTGGTGATAAACACTGCGTATTAGGTGTTTAGTAAGTGATGAATTCAAGATGAGGGTTAACAACCACTTGTCAGGTATACTATAAAAAGCATCTTTGGACAAGAAACAGTCCATTAATTACTAGTTTCTCTGAAATTCATGGTTCTGACTACTAATGATTACACTCAAGATATGGATTTACTCCAATAAAACAATGAATGCAAAATTTCTTCAAGATAGTGAATGCACTAGAGAGCAAAAGGGGGAAGGGGTAGAGAAGTCCTGGTTTTGGAATCTGGCTACTCTATAAACTGGGACTCAGGATCTCCAACTGATTTGCTGAGAAGCTTCCTGCTGATTTGCTGGGACACTTCCTGTCCTGGACTGCATTTGCCTTTTAACTGAGACAATCCTTTCTTACTAATCTTCCAAGTTTCTTGGGTTAAAAGATTGTTTTAACCCCATCTTTTAGAAAGCTCTGTTGTTGCAAGATTTGTTTGGGACTCTATTTTATAGTTGTTTGGAGGTGAATATGAGGGAGTTACGATGATTTATTTCTTACTTCATCATTTTGACTCCAGGAGGTTTGGACTCATACTTTTACACTGGTGTGTTCAGCAAAAATACAGAACTCTTGTACATGGCCCATGATATATACAATGGGCATTAAGAAAGGAGATATATCTATAATATTAACCATCTCTGTTTTTCCTTCTTTTTCTACTTTGAACAAGGTCAGTCAACTTCCTCAACGATGTCTCATATAATTGTTTTATATCCCAGGAAGCCCCTGAGGCATATGGGCTTAGTGGGGAAACCTATAGTGAAGCTCTTCTTCTTATTCCAGTATCCACTGTTTTGCTTTTGAGGCAGGAAGCCTAAAAATACACTTCTGGGTATATGGTGGGAACCTGTGGTAGGACATCCTACTGCTGTGGCTTCTGCTAACACAAGATGGTAATATCAATAACTCTTAATATTAAATATTTACTAAAATAATCAAAGCAATAATAGTCATGACGTCACATGCACTCAATAGAAGGCCAAAGAATAATTAAATAAATAATTCCACTCACAAACCTGTTTTGAATTCACTCAATTTAAACATTTTTGTAAATGTTTATGTATATGTAAATGAGCCATGAGTCACATAAGGGAAATATGCCTGGGGTGACTCACAATTATATTACAGGCCTGGGTATTGGTGATCTTTTTGAGAAAATCCTATACAGCCCACCAACTGTTCCTCTTCTGATTCAATCTGCCCTCATGCTGAGCAAAAATCTCTGATGTTCTTGAGACATAAAAGCAGCATGAAATTCTTTTAGTAACTTTGCAATATTATGTCGGCAGCAAAACAGCAGTTCCCTTAAATCTACAACTTACAAAGTTAATCAGAACTGTTTTCCACCTTCAGAAATATTACAGGCCAGTAAAGGTAACTCATGGAAGCTGCAGTTCCCTCATTCTCAATCTGTAACTACCAGGTGGGCAAGGCAACTATTCCCTAAATTGTTCAAAATTAGGAAAATTCCACTTTCTATTTTCAACTCTGAAACATTACTTTACTATTAGAAAAGCTAACAGCAAAGCAAATTCAGAGCCTATCTTTCCCTTTCTGTTTCTCTTGTGCAAAGTTCATAAGAAAGTAAAGGACAATATATCTCAGCTTAATGCAGATAGCATCATTTCTGCCATCTTTAGTCAAAGAGGTGCCTAAGGTGCAGACAGTTAAATTGACTTAAAGGTTCAAATGGTCAGGATAAGTGCAAGTGCCCAGAATTTGATATGAGGGGTCCCTGGATCAAAGGTAAATTCTGTATTACTAAGCCATGCTGCTAGAACATAGTATGCATATTAGCCTGAAGAAGATATGGAAAGGGGCTTCATAGAACTAAGGGTAAATTTTATAATTTTGTTTCAGGATTTTCCATCATCAGTGGCCAATACACCAATGCTTAGTCTCTCCAAACTAACAAAAACTGTCTATAGCCAGCACCATACTTGATATCTTTTCCAGCTTGAGTCAAATTAATAGATCTTGAGTTCAAAAGCCTTTGAGAATGCACAGACCACTCACTGTCATGAACTAGGATAACAGAGGTAAAAGAGACTACAGAAAAAATCCAGTCTAACATCTTAAAGAAGAGGAAATTGAGGTCTTGGGATATTAGGTAATTGGTTCAATGTTATGGAGGTGAAGGTGGTATAGTCAAATTAAACCCAGATACTGACTGACTCTAAAATCAGAATTCATTCCAATGTATGATATCATATCCAATCTAAATACTTAATGAAAATTGTTTTCTCTTATTTGAAACAAATAAATTTTAAAATTGCTATATAATTTGTTAGTGTTTCATGAAATCTAGGAAGAAAAAAATATAATTATCAGGAAATGAAGGGAGCTTTTTTCATTGGAGTAAAAGACTTAGGAGTGCCATATAAACACATAAACAATTCACTATCTAACACAAATGGCAACTGGAATAAGGTCAGGAAGAAAATAAAAATATACAGAAATATTTGCAGAACCCCCCAAAATGTCTAATTAAAAAAGTAAAGTAAAAAATTAGTAATTCTTTTCTGATAAATATTATAACAAGTGATATAAATCCTACATGCAGAATTTTAAAATTAATATCATACAAGTATAAAAATGAGCTCATTACATTCATTTATGCCATAAAATTACATATCTTAATTAGGATAAAATTATTTCACTTTTTATTTTACATTCTGTGTTTATTATTGTAAATTATTTTGGCACTAGTTTTTTAATCTATGAATTATGTTAAATTGTTTTTGTTTTTGTTTTTTTATTATACCTTTTTACTTACAAGATATATGCATGGGTAATTTTTCAGCATTGACAATTTCAAATCCCTTTGTTCGAATTTTTCACTTCCTTCCCCCCTCCTCCCCCAGATGGCAGTTTGACCAAGGCATATTAAACATGTTAAAACACAAGTTAAATACAATATATGTATACATGTCCATACAATTATTTTGCTGTTAAAAAAAAAATTGGACTTTGAAATAGTGTACAATTATTGTGTTAAAATTTTTACAAAAATCTTACTAATGAAAATTTCAAATACAAATCAAATGTCATAAAAATAGTTTCAACGATAAGGAAGAACATATAGTAGTAAATAATCCTTCCAAAGGAATACTTCTATGTATGTATTTGGAAAAGTAAAATACTACTGAAGGGAAAAAAAAGAGAATGTAACTAGCAATTAAAAAAAAAAAAGACTATTGATTCCATGTCAGTAACTTAGAATTTTTGTTAAAATTTGTGTTTGAATTGTCATCACCAAATTACATAAAATGTTTGATTATACTTCCCTTAAAACCCATCTTGATCACATACAGAGATAGACATAGACACATAGACAGATACATCCACATACATACACACACTCACACACAAACAAACAGAATGTGCCCTTCTTTGTGATTCTGTTTCTATTAATGGTACATATATTTTCCCAGTCACCTAGGCTTTTAAACTTTGGAATATTCTTTGACTCCTTCCTCCTTTTCATCTCTCAATTAATCAGTACATATTAATGATTTTATTCCCAATAAATCTCTTCTATCTCTTCTCTTTCTATTTTCATAGCTACATCCCTAGGTTAGGTCATCATTACCTATTATCTCAGAAGATTTCTAATAGTTTGCTTCCAGCATCACTATGTGCTCCTCTATTACATCTTTATAAATTCTTTGCAGGATTAACTTTCTTACTGCACATTTCAATTCACATCACTGTTCTGGTCAAGCATGTTCAACAGCTACCAATGTTGAACAAATAAAGCTAATATTATCTTACTAGTTGACCTCAAAGCATTAATGTCCATCATTTGGATTTGATCACACTTTTAAAACCATCAAACTCTACTGCCATCTAATAAAGATTCCATTACCTTGTCCACAAAAATAACTCATAAGAGTGTGACATGATACACGAAAATCTTGACAAACCATGCTACTGCTCCTCTGATCAACCAGACTAATAATCATTCTTAAAAAGAAAATTAAGTTCACTTGGTATGTAAACCAGTATTAAATCATTTAGTTCACACTTTAGAAGATCTGTAATATTCTCCTTAAAAATGGGACATATACTAGCCAGCTCTTCAGCAATTTGATAGTAGGCATATAACAATGTTCTTTTAGTACTATAGGATGTACTTTGAGCCTGATGACACAAATTCATCAAGAGAATCTTGCCATCCACTCATTTGTCTTCATTTACAACTCCCTATAAGCCATTTTTGTTTTGTCTCCCTACTTTCAATGTTATCCGAAAAAAGAATAGGAATTTTATTAATCTAACAATGCATTCCTAATATCAATTCATTCTTAGGACTTTTGAATTCATCATTTGTACTATATAATGCAGCTATACCAATTTACATAGGCTTCCTTTCCATGAAAGATGACTTTGGGAATCATTCATTCAGCAGGAATTTGAGCACCAATGATTTATTGAAACCAAGGGCTAAGGAATTATCAAAGTTTAACAGATAACATAACTTTAAAAAAAATCAAATATTAAATTGGAATATTTATTAGTGAAGGCTAATATACTTTTATATTAAAAGCAACAAATAGTTAACTGTCTCTGAAATAGATTTGAAGGAAGAATTTAAACCCAGATATGGTTTAATTGAAAACTTTTAAAGTTTTTTTTTTTTTTTTAATTTTAGGGAAATAGCACTTTGTATTGTTTTGTTTTACTGTTTTCCCCCAAAATAAACAAAAAAAGTTATCTTTGATGGGGTGAGGAGGCAGTGCTCTCAAGTTCAATGAACTTTCAGAACACTAAATAATACATGCATATTATTTTTAAGTGAGTGATTGAACCTTCTTTACATGCTAGATTAATTTAAGATAGATCAAGCAGTAATTTGGGAGGGAAGTTGATTAAAGGCATGGATTCTCAAAAGAAGATCCTTTAAATAAAAGACACATTTTCTCAGCATAAGTATACTATTATATAACCAGTGAGAGAAACTTTCATTTTTCATCAGTAAAAAAATATTATGAATAATGTGAGTGTAAACAGACCCACTTTTTCATAGGCAGTTACAGAAATATTCTTCCAGTGAAGCAAATAAAAATTTTATAAAATCTTGAGATATAAAATACATACTCACAAATATGTACAGTCTATTGGAAAAACTAAAAAAACAAAGAGCAAATAGTAAAGAGCCCCTCCAGTGAGGTATATATGTGTTAATTAGGCTTTCTCTATGATATTCCATCATGACAATAATGGTTATGCATCCATGTGAGGAACTTTGGATGGGGGAGACTCTATAAGACTCTCTAGCATTTTAGGACTAAAATGAAGATAGGGGGTAGAAGAGACACACTTCATACCTAATATGTTTTAGCCAAGAAAAATTTGTTTTCCACATGGTGATATTGCTAACACATTTCAGCCAGGATACTACAGCCTACTCATATATTAACGAAGTTTCAACAAAGAAAAGTTACCAAGCCAGAAGCTAAAGCAATATGTGTCAAAGAGATTGAATTCCACTTTCACATTAGAACAGAAGAATGGGAGCAAACAGTTGTTTAGGGGATAATGCCTGCCCCTTAACATTTGGCAGTAATGGAAAATGTTTAGCTCATTCTCATGTCTTTCAAGATAGTCACTTGTAATATGTCTTGTTATCCTATCAGGCCATTTTTCACTTCAAACTTCTTAAAAGCCACGTGTCCAATGTAGAATATAATTTAAAAATAATAGCATTATGGTATGTTCTTTGCTAAATACCTCAATATAGTATGGATTTCCCAAATCACAGGGGAGAAAAGAAGGGGAATAGGAAAGGAAAAAAAAATAACCTAGGGTGAAATAAGATGACAGGAAATACAGAATTACTTATTTTAACTGTGATTTTGAATGGGATGAACTATCCCATAAAATGGAAGCAGATAGCAGACTGGATTAAAAAACAGAATCCTACAATATGTTATTTACAAGAAAAACATTTAAAGCATAGTGACATATACAGAGTGAAGGTAAAGGGCCAGAACAGAATATATTATGCTTCAGATGAAGGGAAAAAAAAGCAGGGGTAGCAATCCTGATCTCAGATCAAGTAAAAAACAAAGATGGATCTAATTAAAATAGATAAGGAAAGAAACTATATCATATTAAAGGGTACCATAGGAATAAATGGACTTTTCCTTAAAATAATCAATAGCATCTATTAAAAACCATCAGTAAGCATCATATGTAATGGGGATAAACTGCAACCATTGCCATTAAGGTCAGGAGTGAAACAAGGTTACCCACTATCACCATTACTATTTAATATTGTATTAAATATACTAGCTTTGTCAATAATATCAAATTGAAAAGCTTTTGTACAAACAAAACTAATTCAGACAAGATTGGAAGGGAAGAAATAAACTGGGAAAACATTTTCATAGTGAAAGGTCCTGATAAAGGCTTCATTTCTAAAATATATAGAAAAATGACTCTAATTTATAAGAAATCCAGCCATTCTCCAATCGATAAATGGTCAAAGCATATGAACAGACAATAAATACTCAGATGAAGAAATTGAAACTATTTTTAGCCATATAAAAAGATGCTCCAAGTCATTATTAATTAGAGAAATGCAAATGAAGATAACTCTGAGATACCACTACACAAGTTTCAGATGAAGAAATTGAAACTATTTTTAGCCATATAAAAAGATGCTCCAAGTCATTATGTGCAAGAATGTTTGTGACATCCCTCTTTGTAGTAGCCAGAAACTGGAAACTGAATGGATGCCCATCAATTGGAGAATGGCTGAATAAATTGTGGTATGTGCATATTATGGAATATTATTGCTCTGTAAGACATGACCAGCAGTATGATTTCAGAAAGGCCTGGAGTGACTTACATGAACTAATGCTGAGGGAAATGAACAGGACCAGGAGATCATTATATACTTCAACAACAATACCATATGATGATCAATTCTGATGTATGCGGCCCTCTTCAACAATGAGATGAACCAAATCAGTTTCAATAGAGTAGTAATGAATTGAACTAGCTACACCCAGAGAAAGAACTCTGGGAGATGACTATGAATCACTACATAGAATTCTCAATCAGTCTATTTTTTTCCACCTGCATTTTTTATTTCCTTCACAGGATAATTGTATGCTATTTCAAAGTCTGATTCTTTTTGTACAGCAAAATAACTGTATGAACATGTATACATGTATTTTATTTGACTAATACTTTAACATATTTAACATGTATTGGTCAACCTGCCATCTGGGACGAGGGGGTTGCGGGAAAGAAGGGGAAAAGTTGCAACAAAATATTTTGCAATTGTCAATGCTGAAAAATTACCCATGCATATATCTTGTAAATTAAAAGCTATATTTAAAAAAAGAAAAAGACCAAATTAAAAACCCTAAATCAAATACCAAACTTGAAATTCTAAAAATAAAAGGAGAGATTAATAAAATTAAAAGTAAGAAAATATTGAATTAATAAATAAAACTAAATGTTGGTTTTATGAAAAAAAAAAACAAAATAGATAAATCTTTAGTTAATTTGATTAGAAAAAGGAAAGGGGAAAATCAAATTGTTAGTCTTAAAAATGAAAAGGGAGATCTTTCCATCAATTAAGCAGAAATTAGAGCAATAATTAGGAGTTACTTTGCCCAACTTTATGCCAATGAATTTGATAATCTAATTGAAATAGAGGAATACCTACAAAATATAGTTTGCCCAGATTAACAAAAGAGGGAATAAATTACATAAACAATCCCAATTTTAAAAAAGAAATAGAACAAGCTACTAATCAACTCCCTAAAAAAAAAAAATCAGCAGGATCAGATGGATTTACATGTGAATTCTACCAAACATTTAAAAACAATTAACTCTAATACTATATAAACTATTTGAAAAAATAAGGAATGAAGGACTCCTACTAAATTCTTTTTATACCACTGACAAAGTACTGATACCTAAACTAGGTAGGATGAAAACAGAGAAAGAAAATTATAGACCAATTCTCCCTAATGAATACTAATGCAAAAATCTTAAATAAAATATGAGCAAAGAGATTACAGAAAATCATCCCCAGGATAATACACCATGACCAAGTAGGATTTGTACCAGGAATGCAGGGCTGGTTCAATATTAGTAAAACTATTAGCATAATTGACTATAGCAATAATCAAATTAACAAAAACCATATGATTATCCCAATAAATGCAAAAAAAAAAATTTGACAAAAATGCAACATCCATTCCTATTGAAAATGCTAGAGAGGATAGATATAAATGAACTTTTACTTAAAATAGTCAGTAGCATCTATTTAAAACCATCAGCAAGCATCATATGTAATGGGGATGAACTGGAACCATTCCCAAAAAGATCAGGAGTGAAACAAGGTTGCCCATTATCATCATTACTATTCAATATTGTATTAGAAATGCTAGCTTTGGCAATAAAAGAAGAAAAAGAGATTAAAGGAATTAGAGTAGGTAATGAGAAAACTAAATTATCATTCTTTGCAGATGTTATGATTGTATACTTAGAGAACCCAAGACTATCAACTAAAAACGATTAGAAATAATCCACAACTTTAGCAAAGTGGCAGGATACAAAAGAAATCCACATAAATCATCAACATTTTTATATATCACTAACAAAATCCAACAGCAAGAGATACAGAGAGAAATTCCATTTAAAATAACTGTCAATAGTATAAACCATTTGGGAATCTATCTACCAAGGGAAAATCAGGAACTATATAAGCAAAACTACAAAACACTTTCCACCCAAATAAAGTCAGATTTAAACAATTGGAAAAACATCGAATGCTCTTGGATAGGTAGAGCAAATATAATAAAAGTTCACAATACTACCTAATCTATTTATTTAGTGTTATACCAATCAAACTCCCAAAAAACTATTTTACTGACCTAGAAAAAATAACAATAAAATTCATCAGGAATAACAAAAGATCAAGAATTTGAAGGGAATTAATGGGGAAAAAAGCAAATGAACGTTGCCTAGCTATACCAGATCTAAAATTATATTATAAAGCAGTGGTCATCAAAACCATTTGGTATTGACTGTGATCAACACAGTAGTTGATCGGTGGAATAGGTTATGTTGACAGAACAAAATACTCAATGACTATAGTAATCTAGTGTTTGACAAACCCAAACACCCCAGCTTTTGGAATAAGAATTCACTATTTGACAAAAACTGCTGGGAAAATTGGATGGAACCCATGATGGCAGAAATTAGACATTGACCCACATCTAACACCACACAACAAAATAAAGTCAAAATGGCTTCATGATCTAGACATAAAAATGGCATTATCTACAAATTTGAAGAACATAGTATAGTTTACCTCTCAGATCTGTGGAGTAGGAAGGAATTTGTGACCAAAGAAGAACTAGCGATCATTATTGATCACAAAATAGATAATTTTGATTATATTAAGTTAAAAAGGTTTTGTACAAACAAAACAAATGCATACAAGATTAGAAGGGAATCAATAAAATGGGAAAAAATTTTTACAAAAAGGTTCTGATAAAGACCTCATTCCTAAAATATAGAGAGAATCAACTCAAATTTATAATAATTCAAGTCATTCTCCAATGATAAATGATCAAAGGATATGAATAGACAATTTTTAGATGAAGAAATTGAAATTATTTCTAGTCATATGAAAAGATGTTCCAAATCACTACTGATCAGAGAAATGCAAATTAAGACAACTCTGAGATATCTCTATAAACCTGTCAGATTGGCTAAGATTACAGGAAAATATAATGACAAATGTTGGAGGGGATGTGGGAGAACTGGGAAACTGATACATTGTTGGATCTGTGAATGGATCCAAACATTCAGGAGAGTAACTTGGGATTATGCTCAAGAAGTTACCAAACTGTGAATACTCTTTGATCCAACAGTATTTCTACTGGGCTTAAATACCAAAGAGATTTAAAGGAGGGAAAGAGACTCACATGTGCAAAAAATGTTTGTGGCAGCTCTTTTTGTAGTGGCTAGAAACTGGAAACTGAATGGATGGCCATCAGTTGGAGAATAGCTGAATAAATTATGAGATATAAATGTTATGGGATATTATTGTTCTGTAAGAAATGACCAACAGCGTGATTTCAGAGAGGCCTGGAAATACTTTGATGCTAAGTGAAATGAGCAGAACCAGGACATCATTTTACACAGCAACAAGAAGACTATATGTTGGTCAATTCTGATGGATATGGCTCTCTTCAACAATGAGATGATTCAAACCAGTTCCAATTGTTCAATGATGAAAAAAGCCATATACACACAGAGAGAAAGGTCTGTGGGAACTGAGTGTGAGCCACAACATAACATTTTCATGCTTTCTATTGATGTTTGCTTGCATTTTGTTTTCCTTCTCAGGTTTTTTTTTTTTTTTTTTCTCTTTAGATCCGAGTTTTCTTATGCAGCAAGTTAACTGTATAAATAACTATAAAGATATTGGATTTAACATATATTTTAACATATTTAACAAGTATTGGACTACCTGCCATCTAGGGGAGGGAGTAGGGGGAAGGAGGGAAAAATGTGGAACAGAATGTTTTTCAAGGTTCAATGTTGAAAAATTGCCTATGCATATGTTTTGTAAATAAAAAGTTTTAATTAAAAAAAATCTGTTGGATATGGCAACTAAAAAACTATTGCTAACTATAGAGAGAACCATTTTGGTTTAATGACAAGATCAGAAGCCAAATTGGATACAGTTAGGAATGACAAGAGAAAAAGAAAGAAACCTATTATATAGATGACCTATTAGAAAAATTTTGTGACATAAGGACAAGAGATATGGATCAATAAATGGAAGATCCAAGTGAGGGTTTTTTCCAGAATAAAAGAGACATGAATTTAATTTTACTATAATAAGATGATCCAGGAGAGGGAAAGATTGAAAATAAGCAAAAGTGAAGAGACAGTTCAGTGGGCAATCTATTGGAGATGGGATGAAATGGTGGAAGTCACCTAAGGCTTTCCTAGAAATAATCAGTAATATAACAAGGATTCTAGGATCATTATTCAAAAATTCTTTATTCAGGATAGTTGATCAATTCAAGGGAGGAGAACAGTACAAATATGAATTGGTTTACCATGAAATTATGTCGTAACATGAGAGAATTTTTAGTTCAGAGGAAATAAGAGATCAAGAGATTAGAAGTTATAGTGTGGGTGAAAAGCAGGGTTATTTAGGAGAAAATTGGGAGGGGGGGACAGGAAGGGAGAAGGAAGGGGGAGAGAGAGAGAGAGAGAGAGAGAGAGAGAGAGAGAGATGGAGATGAAAACCAGTAAATTAAAGATATAAATACTATTGTAGTAATGACAAGATCAAGAGTATGATCATCTTTGTGTATAACTCAAATAAATTAGAAGAATAGCACATGGAGAGAGGTGAATAGGTTGAGGAACAGAGTGGTTAGGGTGTTTGAAGGAGAATCAATATGTATGCTGAAGTTCTCCAGTGGGTGAGCAGGAGTTAGGGAGCAGAGAAAAATGTTAAGCCAACTGTTGAAGTCACTGAGGAAAGAAGAGGAATAACCTAGGGATTTGTAGCAATGGACACCAAAATTGGAATAAGATAATAGATAATATTAGGATGAAAATCAAAAGAAAAAAAGGTTAGTGACTGAGTAATGGAGAAAATCCCTTAATTTTTAGCCTCACTTTTGTGGATTAGATTTGTAATTGCCTAGCTCATGGGGTTATTTGCAATAACTCTACTAAAAATTGTGAAATGTTGTTGCTGTTATTTTCTTATTATTAAAGAAGCATAATTGTGTACTGAAGGCAATAATAGGTATAGAAAGGCTAAGTTCAAAAATCCTGTATGATATTATTAGCTGATTCATTTAAATTATGATTCTTCTATGTCAGCTCAAATATACTCAAAAATTTCTAAACATTCAAACTCAAACAGAGAAAAGGAAGGTAGTGTATATTACTTACATGAAACTGATTTAATTTAAACAAATAATCAATTGAATTCAACCTTCTATTATTCTTAACCCTTCCCCCAGTCCCTCCCTCAAAAAAAAAAAAAAAAAGAAAAAGAAAAAGGAAACCTGGTTCTTTGATTGAATTTAACTTTATGGGATGGGGTAGAAGATAAGAATAAAATTGTTTTACGTGTATAGGCAAGGTTTATATATATAAGCAAGAAAAAGGTGCCTACAACTAGGAATTAAATGGATACATTTTAAGCACAAGAAATCCTGCAAAAGGACACCTTCTCCCACATACCCACACTTCTAAAAGAACATGATAATGCATTCTCTTCAACTAGAAAGAGCATATTTGTACAGAGGAGGAAATATTAAATAAACTAATAGAAACTTTAAAAAAGAATATAATAATCTTATGTCAGAGTTACCATGGGAACACAAATTTTAGAATTACATGGCACATGTTTTTGTTCCTTAAATGTTCAACGTGAATGGATTCATCAACATAACTTTTACATCTAAATTCTTTGTTTATTTTTATCTCAGGGCAAAAAAAAAGTAAAAAGTACTTTAGTTGAGATTCAACATGGTAGCTGTCAGGCTTATCAATGTGGTCTAAAAGTAGAGTAAGTAATCAAAACAGAAAATAAGAGGTAATGCAATTTAATGCTTTCATATTTTACACAGATTAGTCTTAATGGCTTTCATTATTAAATATCTACTGAGGATCAAAGCTATGATCTGCCTTCTCCAATCAGAATAAGCATTTCTTTGAGAAATAAATACTGAGAATGAAAAGTAATATAGAGTAAGAGCTCCAGAGGCCAACCAAAGGAAAGAATACCCTGGATGAACAAAGATGAAAAAGACGTATTGGATTTGTCACATAGAAATCTATATGTACTTTAAAATTTTGTCAGTCATCATTTTGTGGCAGATAATAAATAGATATATAGATATAGATATAAATATATGCAAAAATTAAGATCAAATTTTTCTCATTAAATGACATCACATAATTTGAAGATAAGTCTAAAACTAAAATAGAGATAGAATCCTCTTTTAAAGAATAATATCTCATTTTACACAATAAAGCTATTTCTATATTTCTAGAGGAAGGCCAAATAAAATTGTTCCGTGCATCAGTTAACAATAAAGTTTGTTAAGTTAAAAAAAAGTTATACAAAGAGTTTTACTATAGGTGATAGTGGTGAGATCTGATTTCAGATGTGGGGTCTGAAATGAAAAACAGATGGGATGACTATTATTAAAATTAGAAAGGAGAAGATAAAGTAAGAGTCAAATCAAAGCAATCATCACCAACATCATCATCAATAAACATTTATTAAATGCCTACTCCATGCCAGGCACATTTTAAATATTGGATAAAAAATACAAGAAGATAAAGCCTGCCTCAAGGAACTTACAATCTAACAGAAAGATAACATACCAAAAAAAAAAAAAAAAAGGTGAAAAGTAGGAGAGGGAGAAAGGTACCCACATAAGCATATGAAGAAATCAAAGAAGTACAAAATGAGTGTTGCTATAGAAGTAAAAAGTGGTGCCAAATTAGTGCAGTGAAGAGAGAAATAAGATGTTTGAGATAAACATGTTCTGCTCCTTTATGGATACATCCTTGTAATCAGAGGAACAGAGGATATTTGAAGTGAGAAGATACACAGTAACTTCACAAATTAACCAAAGATTTTTTGAAGGTTTCATAATGAATTAATAGTAGAACTAAGGCATATTTTACTAATCTGTGATTTCCTTCATTTAATTTTTTTTAAATTTTCACTTGAATAAATATCATCAGAGTATAATAAGAACAAAAAAGGTGATGAAATATGATATTATAAGGACTTATTTTTTTTCTCTCTTCTCTTACCACAAAAATCTAGTCTTTTGCTTTTTATATCACTCATATTTAACATTGTAGTTCCAAATCTATTCTACTTTGTCTTCCTCTTCTTTAACTTGATATTGTTAATTTTTTTTACTTGATTTGATTTCATTTAGCATTTATTTCATTTATTGATTTTTTTCATTTTCTTCAACCTAAAATATTACTAATATTACTGCTTCATTCCTCCCTAAGACAACTATGCCCCACAAAGAAAAAAATCCAAATTAGTAAAACTAAGTAAACTTGAGCTATATTTGAAGACAGTATGTCTTCTTTTGAATCTACTCCATCAACTTTGTTCAAGAATGTGAGAAGAAAGGTTTAATATAAGTCTTAAGAAAACATGATTGAACTTTACATTGATCACAGAACTTAAGCCTTTCAAAGATTTGTTTTAATTCTTACAATTGTTGTAAGACATTACATAAATTGTTCTCCCAGTTCTTCTCACTTTAATCAATGTTTAGCATTTAATTCACAATTTTGTGAACAACTTTGTGAATTAAATGATAAATCGAACTCATGATTCTATAAAATAATCCCTTTCATCTATTACATTTATAAAATATAATTTGATCAGCAATGCCAAAATTAAGGGGAACCCACATTAAATCCATGTTGCTAAGAATACTTTTGTAATTTATGAGTCCTTTCCTGCTTTCTTTGTTCTCTTTTGGGTGTAATCCTAGCAGGTTCAAATGGTATCTTTGTAACTTTGTGTATAACTCCAAATTATTCAGTTGATAAATGGTCAAGGGATATGAAAAGACAATTTTCAGATGATGAAATTGAAACTATTACCACTCATATGAAAGAGTGTTCCAAATCACTATTAATAAGAGAAATGCAAATTAAGACAATTCTGAGATACCACTACACACCTGTCAGATTGGCTAAGATGACAGGAAAAAATAATGATGAATATTGAAGGGGATGCGGGAAAACTGGGACACTGATGCATTGTTGGTAGAGTTGTGAACGAATCCAGCCATTCTGGAGAGCAATCTGGAATTATGCCCAAAAAGTTATCAAACTGCGCCTACCCTTTCATCCAACAGTGCTACTACTGGGCTTATACCCCAAAGAGATACTAAAGAAGGGAAAGGGACCTGTATGTGCACAAATGTTTGTGGCAGTCCTTTTTGTAGTTGCTAGAAACTGGAAACTGAATGGATGCCCATCAGTTGGAGAATGGATGAATAAATTGTGGTATATGAATATTATGGAATATTATTGCCCTGTAAGAAATGACCAACAGGATGATTTCAGTAAGGCCTGGAGAGACTTACACGAACTGATGCTGAATGAAATGAGCAGGACCAGGAGATCATTATATACTTCAACAACAATACTATATGATGACCAGTTCTGATGGACCTGGCCATCCTCAGCAACAAGATCAACCAAATCATTTCCAATGGACCAGTAATGAACTGAACCAGCTACGCCCAGAGAAAGAACTCTGGGTGATGACTAAAAACCATTACATTGAATTCCCAATCCCTATATTTATGCACACCTGCATTTTTGATTTCCTTCACAAGCTAATTGTACAATATTTCAGAGTCTGATTCTTTTTGTACAGCAAAATAACGTTTTGGTCATGTATACTTATTGTGTATCTAATTTATATTTTAATATATTTAACATCTACTGGTCATCCTGCCATCTGGGGGAGGGGGTGGGGGGTAAGAGGTAAAAAATTGGAACAAGAGGTTTGGCAATTGTTAATGCTGTAAAGTTACCCATGCATATAACCTGTAAATAAAAGGCTATTAAATAAAAAAAAAAAAGGAAGAAGAAGAAAGAAGAAGAAAGAAGAAAGAAGAAGAAAGAAGAAAGAAGAAGAAAGAAGAAGAAGAAAGAAGAAGAAGAAAGAAGAAGAAGAAAGAAGAAGAAAGAAGAAGAAGAAGAAGAAGAAAGAAGAAGAAGAAAGAAGAAGAAGAAAGAAGAAGAAGAAAGAAGAAGAAGAAGAAGAAGAAGAAGAAGAAGAAGAAGAAGAAGAAAGGAAATGTTTGTAGCAGCCCTGTTTGTAGTGGCTAAAATCTGGAAAATGAATGGATGCCCATCAATTGGAGAATGGTTGGGTAAATTGTGGTATATGAATGTTATGGAATATTATTGTTCTGTAAGAAATGACCAGCAGGATGAATACAGAGAGGATTGGAGAGACTTACATGAATTAATGCTAAGTGAAATGAGCAGAACTAGATCATTTTATACTTCAACAACAATACTATATGAAGATGTATTCTGATAGAAGTGGATTTTTTTGACAAAGAGACCTAACTCAGTTTCAATTGATCAAGGATGGACAGAAGCAGCTACACCCAAAGAAAGAACACTGGGAAATGAATGTAAACTGCTTACATTTTTGTTTTTCTTCCCAGGTTATTTTTACCTTCTGAATCCAATTCTCCCTGTGCAACAAGAGAACTGTTCAGTTCTGCACACATATATTGTATCTAGGATATACTGTGACATATTCAATATATATATATAGGACTGCTTGCCATCTAGGGGAGGGGGTGGAGGTAGAGAGGGGAAAAATCGGAACAGAAGTGAGTGCAAAGAATAATGTTATAAAAAATTACCCTGGCATGGGTTCTGTCAATAAAATGTTATTACAATAAAAATAAGATAAAATAAAAAATAACTCCAAATTATTTTCTAAACTATTTGACTCACTTTACAATTTTATCAATAACACACATTTAATCTAATATAATCAACATTTATTAAGCACCTACGAAGTGAAAGGCATTGTGTTAAGTGCCCATGGCATGAATAGAGTAATAGAGAAACTAGAAATTACATGGCATAGGGGCATCTTCTTCCTTAGAGTTGAAATAAGGCAGGGCAGCAGATATAGACATAATTGTATTTCTCCTTCCCACAGATCCTCAACCATTTCCTTTTTTTTTTTTTTTTTATTTTGTTTAACTGATTCTTGAAGTCTTATTGAGTCATTCACTTCCATTTGTTCAATTCTAAATTTTAGTGCATTATTTTCTTCAGTTACCTTTTTAAGCTCCTTTTGTATTTGGCCAATTGAATTGTTTTGTTCATTGCATTTTTTTCCATTTCACAAATTTTGTTTTTCAACGAATTGGTATCTTTTTCATATCTATTTTGTAAGGCATTATGTGATTTTTTCCTTCCCTTCTTGCAAAGATCTCATTTCCTTTCCCCACTTTTCTTCTAACTCTCTTTTAAGATCCTTTATGCAGTCTTAAAAGAAATATCTCCCTTTGGGGCTTCACCTGGAGTTGATTTGCCTTTAGGAACCTCAGGATTTAAGGTCTGTTTCTCTCTCTCTCTCTCTCTCTCTCTCTCTCTCTCTCTCTCTCTCTGGATATATATATATATAACATACATATATAAGCTGTCAATGGTGAGACTTCTTTTTGTTTTTTTGCTCATTTTTTTTAAGGCTTGGGTCTGCTTAATGCAAAGGAGTGACAGCTGCTTTAGTTTGCCCTGAGGTAGGTCCTAGGTTCTTCTTAGGCTCAGGGTTTTACAATTTGCCTTTTGTAGCAAATCTGCCAAACCACTTGCCTGCAACCAAGATAGAGTAGCTTAAAAGGCTCATAGAACATACCCAGGTGCATGGAAACTGCACTGTTCTGACTCTCTGCTTCAGCTCCTTGCCCTGGTCTCCCTGTGCTGCAGTCTGGGCTCAGCAGACTGCCCCCCTGCCCATTTGAAACAGATCTGTTGAAGTTTTTTCAAGGTATCCTTTTCTAGAAATGTGTTGTACTCCATGTAATTGTGGGTTCTTTGACTCCAAAATAAGTTTAGAAATAATCTATTTTTTATCTGACAGTAGGTCAGAGGAGGTCACAGAAAGTTGATATCTACTCTCAGCCATCTTGGCTCCATTCCCCGCCTTCCCCCCCCCCCCACACACACACACCAATTTCCTTTTTAAAAATTCTTTCTAATTTGTTAGCTAGGAAACAGTATCTCAGTATTATGCTTACAGAAAATCAAGTTTGAACCCCAACACTAAAATTATCTAACTGTGTCAAGATGAGCATATGGTAATATTTCTGATTCTTAGCTTTCTCATTTGTAAAACAGGGACAGAATATCTATTATATATTATTGGGAGGTACTGGGGCCCAAATATCTTAAGTCGTGTTAAGTGCTTAGGAAAACTTAAGATGAATTTATAAATGTTAGTTCTTATTATGACAGGCCCATGGAAGAGAGAAGGGATGCTCTAAGAGTTCGTCTCAGAAAAGCAGAGAATTCAAACTAGTTACAAGAATAAGTAAGTGTAAGATTTCTAGGCAAACATTTCATAAATCTTCTAGGTAACCTAATTAAAAGGTAAAAGTGTAGTATTGCTCAATGTGGATCTCATCATTGGATTAGGGACAAGGAGGTGAATAAAAAAAGGGGGGGGGAAGGCTGTCATTTCTTACTGAAACACTTGAGGTGAAAATCTTTTTGAAAACTTCAAAAATATCTATGGAAGATGTCAATGATATCAGCTCAAAAGACTAATTTAAAGTAATCTGTGAAGAAAGAATATAAAAAAATATTGAGGATCATCATATAATATAATGGATGGATGGATAATGAATTACATTGTATGTAAAATCTAGAAGAAATCACAGGCTAATTTTTTTTCACTCAGAGAAAAGAACACGGGAATATATTTTTGAAGTATAAGAATATTAGCATAACATCTCTTAATTAAATGGTAAGAGAGGAAGCAAAAAGTCAGGGAAAGTCCTTCAAAGTAAAACTTGTCTTTAACTTTATACTTTGAAAAAAATAACTTGACACTCTGAATCTGATTCCTGGTATTTCCATTTCAAAAATGGAAGTCTACTCCTTTAAGGTACATCTTAGAGATAAGAAATTTGTGGAACAGCAGTATATTATTTTAAAGAAGCAGGAGTTTGCTTTCAAATAGTTGAACTGGAGTTTTGCCTTGAATCTTGGGTAAACCATCTGCAGGTGGCTATTTACTTTAAAAAATACAAATAGAATTCTTCACTCAAAAATTTTACGTTCAAAACTTTACTTTACTTTATTTCACTTCGTCTTCCTTTCCCAATTAATGTCAAGAAAAAGCTCACATTTGGAGAAAAAAATTCTAATATGAGATTAGAGAATTATGGAATTACACTTGGCATTAATGCCAAAAATGATATTTGAATTATTGGTTTATGTAACAGAATAAATGGGCAATAAAGCATTATTAGATTTTTAAGTTCTCTGATAGGATATATACTTCAAACTTTCTTCACTCCTAACCCATATTTCACCATTATAATTCATATTGGGTATTTTTTGCAAGAAGGGAGGGTCAGTGTGTTATCCCTGAGGGACCAGGATGAGAAAATAGGCTGGGAAAGAAGAACAAAAAAAAAAAAAAAAAAAAAAAAAAAAAAGGGAGAGGAGAGGGAGGGGAAAAAAGAGATACAAAGACAAAAAGACAGAGCAGGACAGAAATAGACAAAGAAAGACCACTAGGGGAAAAAATGAACATGAAGGGAGAGAGAGGAGGAAGTGGAAAGAGAAAAGTTAAGAGAAGAGAAAAAAAGGAAAGTAGGGAAAGGAAGGATATTTAGAATAAAGATATAGGGATCTTAGAGCTCAAATTTTATGCAAATGTTCAGAAAAGATGAAAATCTAAATGGACATCACTCAATGACATTTCTAAGACGTATCATTTGGAGTGACAGCTGAAGTTGCACAGACTTTGCCTTTGGGAATATGGAGGGCATGAATATATCCCCATTGAAATTTCTTTCTCATTTAATGCATTAACTATGGTTCAATTTGGAACACTTCAGAACAGAATTGCGTCATTATGTTTTTATTAGACTATTCCATCTGTCTGTTTAGGTTTAAGAGGAGGAAAGAAGAAGCAGAGAGGATTACTCATTGGTCACTAAAGATTATAAACACAAAGAAAACAACATGCATCATATATTGTATATATACCAGCTACAACTAAGTCACATCTAATAAGACTGCAATTTGGCTAGTAAAGATGGAGATTTAAATGAGAATCAAAAAGAATCACTCCTTTGAATAAATTTCCTTGTTATTAAAAGATCACTTGAGTTTCTCCAATTGGTTCCTAATTATAACTGTTTTTTATCCTTCACATATAGCTAAAATACATAGTTTTCAATTTTTAAATCTTTAAAACAAAACAAAAAAATAGTAAAAAGTCATTACGTTTTCTTATGATCTAAATGGCCTTTTATGCAAATTGCTCCCATTCCTATCCCCTATTCCACATACACAGTTATACATACAAATCATATACATGAGGTATGAGATAGAAATGTTATGCAATTTCCCCAATATAGGTCATTTTTTCCTATTAGCAAAGCCTACTAGAGGATAAAAGACAGGATAATTGTGTTCATGTCATGTTAGAATAGGACAGGGACAGCTGGATAGATGAAAGGGAAGCAGAATACCAAGGTAATGAGGAGAAAAATCAGTGAAGAAGTAAAGCTGTCTCTACTAGTAAGAATTGATTATTCTTATTCTGGGGGCTATAAAATCATTTTTCACAAATTTTTGATAACTGCATTTCAATCTAAATGTTTTTCTTCGTAATAACAATAATCTTTCATATATCTTATTTTATACATTTAAAAACATTATTGTCAGAATTTCTTCAGAGGTTTTAATATACTAAGGAGTATATAATACAAAAATGAATTTAGAACCTTTGTTTTTAGCTTCTTTTAAGCCACTAAGAAGTCACGGGTCATGGTCTGAGAATCAAAAGCTTGTAACCTAAAACCTAGCACCTGGAGAAAGATTCAGGACCTTTATGGTACACTCGTCCTGGGATTTATCTTGTCACACAGCATTTTCCAAAATTCAATGTAACCTAATGGAGCAAATTAAAAATTGCTTTATATTACTATCAGATTCAAAAAGGTTTCAAGTCTTAAGGATAATTAAACATGGTATCAGTTTCAATTGTAATAAACTAAATGAATAGGATTAAAGATGTAAAAACAATACCTGAATTGAATAAAACACAGAGATTAAGAATATAAAAATATTAATCAAGTTCATTAACAATTTTGAATTGTCAGAATCCCAGTTACAGAAATTATTAATAGATTATTGTTAACTGTTAAAAGATTGTGACAATTCGGTCTACTCCTAAGACCTTCTCTGTTTTCTTATAATCACAGGCTAAGTTTGCCACAGATCATAAGTCCAGCAAGGAGAATTTAAAGAGGGATATCATTTGTAACTACTTAAACTTGAACCTGACATCTACATTGGAAATAACATCTTGATTTGACTTCAAACATTATCCAAAGAAAACCAATTCAAAATGAGCTTTATGACAACAGAACTCCTTTTTCCAAGGAACAAAGCACAGACTTTTAAATATGTTTTATTAATATTTTCCTTGGTATTGTCCCATCTAACTATGGACAATAATTACTTGGTGATATTATTAATTTCCATTTTATGATACCACAGTTCCCTCCAAATTTCATTTCCTTTTCTTCAAGAATAGTTCTTGAAAACAATAACATAAATAACTATGTTTGTGAGAGTGCTTTTTAAAAGCATTCACATACAAAGAAATGGAAACATAGTTTGTGATACTTGCCAAAAAGTGCTAGAAAGCAGTGAGTCATGCATATAAAGACATTTTCTTGTTTCCTGAAGTGATTGGACAAATCTTTCAATGAATTCATTTTCTCCAACCTAGAATTCAAAGTAGCAATGCAAGATGATGCTCAAGATATTTTCATTCATTGAAAGCACAGTGTATGTTCATCTGACAATTTGAAACTGTATACTTTTTACATTATGTGAGGGCTGCCATGGGAGAATTCAAGAAGCTTCTAAAATTAATGAAAAACTCTTGGGAATTTGGGAAATTATTCCAAAGGACATAGGAAGAATTATAAAAGAAAAAGAGAAAAATAAGATTGGGAGTATTTGATTTTTTTCTTTATATTCCAAATCTGATCATTTTTACTCCTGTGTGTCATTTTCTTCTTGGTATTTCAATCATTATTATTCTCTGAAACTGAAGTTATTTTTCCAATATAAATAAGAAAGAAATCACATTGAGGAAACATTATAATAATAATAGTAATAATTCACACACTTTACTGAGAGACAGAGACAGAGAAAGAGACAGAGAATATAATAAAACAACCTTGAGGAAAACCTTTAAGTAAAATCGAATCATAAGTCAACTCATAGTGCTGAACAAATGTTTGCCACAGCTTTTTGGCCTCAAGGCTGATTGTCATTGATAACTAGTCTTTGTGATTGATAACTATCTTGGACACCAGTAAAAAAAAAAAAATCAATATATATGGTTCCGTTTTCACTGATAAAGTTGTAGCCAGAACGCTAAAACTAATTCCTTACCTTTTAAGGTAGAGACAGGGTGGGAGTAGAGTTCCCCCCCCAAAAAAATATTTTTTCTTTAAAATAAAATGTTGAAAGTGGGGGAAAAAAACATAACCTTCCCCTCTTTGCTTCAGAGATCTACATGTTTCATTGAAAAGTGCCAACACAACTGATAAATAACAGAAAGGAACTCTCTCATCTGTGTATATTACCTTCTGGATGCACTGAACTACTGACCTTATCAAGCAGGGAGACACTGACAAAATATCAACTAATCATAACACCAGGCTACAACTGGTGAGGTCCAAATAAAAATCAACGTAAGAGAGCAATTGTAACTTAGAATTGTTCTAGCTCTCCTATTCAGATGGTCTTTGATTAGGATACAGTTTATTTCTACTTAATAAGAAAAAGTGTTTTCTCCCTGCCTCTATACCAGATGGCATACCCAAAGAAAACAGACACATAGAAATGCTTATCTTCCTCAATTGTTTATAGAATTTTTTAATGATTTCCCATTAAGATAGTGTCACACTTTTGCCTCTTTTAAAATACGTTTTTAAAAAACAACAACAACAAAAAAGCTGTAAAAATCTTTATGAACAACAATATAGACCAGATTGTGTGTTTTAAGGAAAATAAATTATTCTTGCATAAAAGATCTTAAAAGAGACTTAGAAGAAAAATGGGAAAATGAAATGAGATCATTGCAAGAAGAAATGAAAAACGTATATAATATACTACAAAAGAGATATGAAAAAGGATTATTATTTGGAAACATAATTTTCATATAATAAAATATCTTCTATAAGAGACCTGGCCATCTACAGGCAAATTAAAACACAGCCAACACTTTAGTCAAGAGTTTAGTTGCTCCACCCTTCACACATCATTGGTCTTTTACTGTAAAAAGTATGTGCTGAAGACATCTTAAAGACAGATCACACAAGCTATGACAATCTAACAATATCTAGTAACTGGCAAGATAATTGCTGTTTTCAGTCAATTCAGTTATGCCTGACCTTCTGTGATCACATTTGAGGTTTTCTTGGCAAAAATAACTTGAGTGCTTTGCAAATTCATTCTCCAGATCATTTTACAGAGTTAAGTGACACAACTAGAATCATACAAGTAACAAGTATCTGAGACTAGACTTGAAGTCAAGAAGGTGAGTCTTTCTGGTTCCCAGCCCAATGTATTATCCACTGATCAATCTAGTGGCCTGGATTGACAAAGTTTATTGCTGTTAAATAAGCTTGTCACTAACTAGCCTAATAACCTTGAAGATTTTTTTTTTTTTTTTTTTTAAGTTCTACCAAGTCTTAGTTTTTTAGATAGGGGTAGTAGAAATATAATACTAGTGATATAGGTGACTTCTAAATAGCTAAATCTGAATTTTATTTAACTTAAGTCTAAATGGAGCTTATTTAAATCTGTTGTAGGCTTTATGACTATGTGAATTATATTGCTATTTCTTAAAATATATTTTAAGTTCTAGCAAAATATTTCATGTTCTCTTTTAGGCCAATAGTAAAATTAGTTGTTACTCACAAAACTGTTAACATGCATGCCAAATTTTAACCAATTTATATTATATTATTATTATTATTATTATTATTATATATATGTGAAGACATATATATGTGTCCTGGTTATTCCTTAGGGAGGGAATATAAAGCCTGGGCTAGACTTTGGCTTTTAGACCTCTAGTGGCTTGCTCTCCTGATCTTTTGAAGTTCATGAGGTCTCTTATCTTCACATAAATGGAAAATAATATATAATATATTATGTTATTGTAATATATATATTAACCAATCTATAATTTTTAACCAGTGCAATTCATGTTCAACAAGATGATGTCCACTGCTGCCTGAAATATCCTTTGATTTAAACTTTTTTTTTAATCTTACATCAAGACAATAATCAGCAAATTGGGATAATGGTATCCTTTAAATCCTCACTTTCTCACTCACCTAGGGAGAGTAATAGTTTATATCTAGTAAGCAAAAAAGAATTTGATTACCTGAGTAATCATCAGGAAACGGCAAATGCTTCCAAAAAAAAAAAGAAGCAAATTTGCTGATAAATCTTGGTATTTATTTGCAAAGCTTTCCTTATGAATGAACTTATATGAAGCAATAAATTTTGTTGCTTGCAAAATCTATCAAAATACCTATTTCCCAATAAAAAACATTTGCTAAGTACAGTCAGATTTATACTTGTCCAATAAAATACTACATTTACAAATCGGGCCTGTAGAATCATGATAGGTCAGTAATCAGTGCCTGCACATTTCAATAAATTTAAACATGACATGTTCCCTGAATATTAAAATTTAAAACACCTTAACAAATGATGTCCCTCTCACTTCTAGCACAAAACTCATTTCTTAGCTGTGAAGAGCTCCCTACTAAAATAAAAAGAATAATGACAGATGGTAGTCACACAGTGCTTTAAGGTCTGCAAAGCATTTAACATGTAATATCTCCAACAACTTTGGAAAGTAGATGCTACTATTCTCCTTATATTTACATATAAGGAAACTGATGGTGAAAGAGGTTAAATACCTTGTACAGTGTCACACAGCTAGTAAATGTCTGAGGCCAGATTTACTTTCATGTCTTAGTACTGGCTCAGCTTCTAAACATTGAGCCACATAGCTACTTCCTACTTAGCTATGAAAAGTGGAATACAATTCACTCAGAGTAAGCCACTTGGCAATGTGACAAAATAAGAGATTGACTTTCAGGGGAGAACCTTAGGATTGAGTACAATTCCAAGATTGCTGAGAGAGGCCACTGGTAGCCCTCAATTTTTTTTATTTTTATTTTTTTTTATTTTACTAAGACAGGGGTTTAGACTAATAAATTTATGATTGTAGACAAGCTAATTAGAAATTTGGGTGTCCTCTTTTTGTTTCTTTTTCTTAATTTGTAAAATAAGCAGGTTAGACAAAAAGAAAAAAAAAAACTATTAAATTCCCTTCCTGTTCTAACACAATTAGATGTTATAACCTTTTAACAAGATGGTCCTATACTTGCTGCTATTATACTGATGCTAGCTGATATCATACTGGGTAGAGTACCAGGCCTCAAGTCAGGCCTCAACAATCATGAAGAATTAGACATGAATGAATCAATTAAACAAAAGCCTTACTTTTTTTCTAAAAAAAAAAAAAAAAAAAAAAAAATCAAAGTAGAAAAATCATTATTTTTTTCTTCCCTTTATCCATCAGCGTTTCATATCCTTTTAGCACCTGAATAGCATATTCTTATTGAGAGTGATTCCTTCCTTAGTTATCATTTCTTTCCCATTCTCATTACTCCATATATGAGATCATTCACCAAATTTAATTATTTATTCTCCTCAACACCTTGCTCAAGAATCTTTCTCTATTCAGATAACTTGTATAATTCAGACTCCTATCATATCTTTCATATTCTACTACAATAACCTCCTATGAGTTTTCCAAACTCCAATACATTGTTTATATAGTCACCAAAGTGATTTTTCTAAAGCATAAATCTCACAATATTACTTGCTCCTTCCATTACTAATAAGCTCCAGAGGCTCCCCTGATTACTTCTAGGACCAAATATAAACTTTTCTGTTTGGAATGTGAAGCTCTCTACAATTTTATACTTTACTACCTTTCTGATCTTCACACACCTTAATCCTTTCTGGGTACTCTCTGTCCCAGCTATATAGGCCTACTTGCAATCCCATTTCTCTGTCTTGGTTCCCTTCAAAACTCCAATCAAGAGCCTCTCCTACATAAAGTCTTTGTTGGGTCTACCAGCTTTCTGTGTGACCTTCCTTCCAAAACTGCCTTATATTCATTTTGTATCATTTCAATATATACATATATAAGTAATTATTATTTTAACCACTTTTGAAGACAGTGACCTATTCATTTTTGTCACTGTATTCCCAATACATATAACTGAACTTTACTCAGAATAGAAAAAATTTAAAATTTATTCTATTTGAAAAAAAAAAAAAACAGTGTAAGAAAAAAAAAGAAAATAGAAAATGAATATAAAACAAAGCAAAACAAAAGACAACACTGTTATACACCTAACAGAATATCAAGGAGGATTCAAAATATATAACAACAAATACCAGTTCAAGTATACATATATATATTAGCAGAAAAAAATATATTCGTGAATGATCATTTTTTCCTTACTTCCTTGAAAATAGTTATTTGGTTCTCTGCTGAACTCCTTATTTACTTTATTCTTTCCCTTCATTTGCTCACCCTTAACCTCCAAGCAAGCTCTAGTTAAGAAAAGATATATATATATATATATATATATATATATATATATATATACACATATACACACATACATACATAGACATTCACAGTCCCCATATACATACTTTCCTATCCCTGCTTACACTTTAATCTAATTCTGCTCCATAAAACATAACCTTCTCCCATTCAAGGATCCCTCCCATGTTTCTTCCCTCACCCTTTGGTTCTCTATTTTCCCATCCTTCCCCTGTTATTTCTTTATAGATTTGGGAATGTGCTTTACCCTTTATGATATATATGGTATGGTATGATATACACACACACACATCGTATGCATACACCCACATACATCCTATATGCATACACATACATCATATATGCACACACACACACACATATGCACTCACACATACAGTACTGCCTACTGAACCCATTCGCAATGTGAGTAGATTTTCAGAACTATAAGCCCTCCTCCCCCCACCAATGTCTGTCTATTCTTCCTCTGCACCTCATTTGTACAACATGTTTACTAAATTTTTACTTTAACTCTACACTATTTTGATGCGAATCATAAACATATGATATACATTTCCCATAAAAACAAAACCTATTTGTCAGTGATTAAATAGTTTGTTCATGTTGAGTTCCTTAAAAGTGATCTTTGATATTGGATCTCATATCTTAAATTTTCTGTTTTGTTCAGTTTGGGTTGATAGAAAGTCCTGAAAATCTTCAAATTTGTCAAATGTTTATTTTTCCTTGTTCAATATTATTGGGAATTAATTTTCCTGGATATGCTATTTTTGGTCATAGACCTAGTTCTTTTGATTGTTGGGGAGATATGATTCCAGGATTGGCAGTCCTTTATTGTAGCTGGTAATGTCTTGTACAATTCTAATTGTAGTTCTAATGTATTTCAATTTTTTTTCTTGTTTCTTGTAAAATTTTCTCTCTTATCTGGGGGTTTTGAAATTTGGGAACAATATTCCTGCGTGTTTCCACAAAGGATCTCATTCAGATGGTGATTGGTGGATTTTTTTCTATTTCTACTTTCTCCTCATGTTCTATCACTCCACCGCAATTTTCTTGGATTTTTTGCTGCATTATTGTGTCAAGGTCACAGGTTTCTGGCAGTCCAATTATTCTTATATTTTTTCTTCTTGATCTGTTCTTCAGATCTGTCATTTTTCTTATGTTTCACATTATGTTCTATTTTCACATTTTTTATAATATGTTCTTATTTCTTGGTCTCTCAAAGCTTGATTGGCTTCCCTTTGCCTAATTCTAATTTTCAAAATATTATTTTCACCTTAGATACACTGTATTTTCTTTTCTGGCTGGTTAACTTTTTTTCCCCATAATCTTCTTGTTTTTCTTAGATGATTTTTTTTTTTTAAGTTTTTCCTCAATGTCTCATTTGATTTTTTTTTTTTAATTCTATAAATTCTCTCTGGGAGGGGAGCCATTTATGTTGGGGTAGAAGGTTGTTTTTTTTTTGTTTGTTTGTTTTGTTTTGTTTTGTTTTTAAACTAAAGTGTCCTCCTCTAAAGATGAATCCCAGTCCTCCCTGTTCTCATTATATGTTTCAATGGTGGAGTTCTACTTTACTGGTTCGGTTTTTTTGTTTGTTTGTTTGTTTGTTTGTTTGTTTGTTTTAATAGTAGGCATTAGTGTAAGCTTCCCTTCACCTCTCCACTTTGACCAGGAGCCATAAATCAAGAAACCAACTCTCTTGCAAGTACCCATAGCCAGCAGCGTTCTTGACCCACTACATCTGCACTCACAGAATGCTGGTCCCTTCTCAATCAAGGCCACACTATTGGGCATGGCATTCCCAGTCAGCCAAGGTTCACTCAGTCTTCCTGGACTCAAATCCTGAATTGACAAACAGTAGGGTGACTCTTGCTGAGGCTCCAGTCACATCTAGATAACCCAGGGGATTTCAGTGGACTTCAGTGGAGCTAGCCTGGAGGTGTTTTGCACTTCAAATGGGAATCTTTCTTCAGACCTTCTCAGGTTGTACCAGGACGACCCCTGTTCTGTCCTAAGTCTTCTTGATTTTTTCACCAGTCTATGTTCACCCTGAAATAAAATTTGTCTTATTGTGTTTCTGTTTCTCTGGAGGGCTTGAAATTTACCAACTTACTCTCCCATCTTCCCAGAATGCTCCCTCAAAATAGAAATTTAATATATGCTTATAAATTGATTAATCAAAAAGCAGAAATTAGCAGCTATGTGGCCACAGGATAGTGTTAGACTTGTATTCTGAAAGCCCTAAGTTTGAATCTTGCCCAGGCACTTTTTACTTGGATAATCCTGGACAAATAATTCAACTTGTCTGTCTCAGTTTCCTCATAGGTCAACTAGTAATAAAAATAGAATCTGACTCCCAGTTTGTTAGAAAGGAAAAAAAAAATTATGTATTTGCAATATTTTGAAAAGTCTTAAAATGTTCAAGAAATGTTAACTATTATTCTTACCTAGATAATTTAGATTTAGGTAACTTAAAATACTGTATAAATGATCTGTTATTATTGAAGAAATAAAATATCTTCTAAGTGATTCATGGATCTAAATATTTGTATCAGACTCTCCATTTTAAATTAAAAATCAACAAATGTCTGTACTTAAGCAAAAATAATACAGAAATATTCAAAGTAGAAAAGATCATTAAAAACAATGACAACATAAACTTCTCCAACGCTAGAAGTAAAGCCCTTTTTCAAAGGGTTATTTTCATTTTCATGCCTCAAAACAACATACTAGTATGATTCAAATGAAAAGCACTATAAAAAGATCAATACAATATTATTCTGAAATGTCAAGACATTTGTAAATTTGAAAGTAACTATGAATATAAATTATTTTTGCTTTCTTTGCAAAAATAAATGTTTATTTCTAGGGTAAAATATCTCATAGAATTATATAATCATTCTTACCAAAGATAACACAAAACATACTTTGAATATAAAAATTCAAAGAGGATTTTCATCTTCATAATAAAATATAACTAACAGTATGGTATAATTTCATTTACTTCAAATGCTGTCACTATCAGACATTACACAACTGGCCAACTACAACTGATTTAAAACCAAAAAGCTCATTTATACAAATAAAAATGTGGCAAATGTCCATTAAGCATGCATTACCAGAAAGAAAAAAATAAGTAACCATCTGTAAATAAATTGCCATTTAAAATAAAATATATATATATATATATTCTGCTCACTTTTGATGAAAACAAAGATAATAAAAAGCAAAAGGAGCTAGTACAAATAATAGGAAGAATTTGGAGTGGAAAAGGAATTCAGGTACTGTAGTGTCTGAGCATCATAGAGTAAAACAATGTTTTGTGTTGCATAACTGTACTTTTATTAGTCCCAAATATAAAAAATAAAAGAATATATTTAAACTTAATCTAAACTTCCTTTCTCACAAAGACAACAAACCTTCCACCTGCCCTGCCTGGGTTCCCTCAGACCTTTCTTCTTTAGCATACATGAATAATTGAATTTTAATAGAGTTCATTTTTTATTTAGGAAGCATTTATTAAATTCTTACTGTATGCAGAATATCATACTATGTATGACATTCAACAAATTTCAGAGAATGTGAACATTATGAGTGAGACAGCATGGAAGAATAGAAAAATGCCGAATAGTCATGTCGAGTTTGAATGAAGATCCTGCTTCGATCTTGGACAAATGACAAATTCTTTGATTCTCAGTTTCTCTTTTGTAAAATGAAATGGTAGACTAGTAACCACTCTAGAGTTAATTTCATCATTAAATTTATGATTTTATAAGTTCTTGCCTTTTCTATATATCAAATGCACCCATCTTCTTCCATGTATTACCTATAAAGGGGGCGTTTTTTTACCTTGTATCCATTGACTTCTTTTTTTTCTATGATTTCTCTATAATTAATCCCAACCAATTCCAAAGCTTCAACTCTCATTTCTAGTCTTGTCCTTTCTCTTCTGCTCTAGACTCATATTCCCACTGACCTAATGGATTTCCATAAAAATCAAAGCTCCACTTTTTAAAAACGGACTCAACATTTCCCTCTCAAAAAATCTGTTCATCCTCATGACTCTTCTCTTTCTCTCATTGGAACTACTATTCTCCCAATCATTCAAACTCAAATTCAGAATAATTTTTGATGACTTTTTTCCTCAGTCGCAAACTTCCAGACAATCAACCAAATCCTATGGATCATCCTTCTGTATCCTTGTTCATGTTTATCCTTCCTCAATAATTTTCACCACCTGAGGTCAGGCCTTTATTTCCACTTGCCTACATTATTACTATGGTTTCTTAAGTGGCTTTTAGGCTACTAAATAGTTCCTCTGGAATCTACCCTAACCACCAGTTATAACATTAATCTTCCTACTGCACTGCCATGGCCATATGTCTATAATACTCAAAATTTACAACAGCAGCCTGAGCTTACCAGATAAGATTAAAAGAAAGAAAGAAAGAAAAACATCCTTCAACTAGTATTTATGACATACACAATTCCATTCCAACTTATCTTCAAGCTTAATTCATAATATCCTCCACCCTGAATTTAACTCAGATCTTCCCAATACTATATCTCTCTTGTGATGATAAACTTCAACATAGATTACTTACTCCTTAATGTCATTTTAATTATGTGTACCTTATTCATCTTTCACATACTTCCATGAAGTATTCCCTATTCCCTATTTTATCCTTCCAGCTGGACAGAAAATCTCATTCATCTGAACTCAGAGCACTTTATACTTGTTTTTACTTATTACATTCCAATTTCACCAGTATTCTACTTCAAGTGTATCTTATTATCCCTACTGATAAGTAAAGATGGAAAACAAGGGACATATATCAGCTTTGCATTTTCTCTTCCATTTAGCACAAAGAACCACATAGTTATCACTTATATGGTTTTTTATTGGATGCTTGGGTATCGAGTTTATAAAATGTCTTACAGAATGCCTTATCAGTATTCTCAACATAGTACATTGTTTTTATAATACCAAAAATTTTTGATTTTGGAGGAAAGAATGGAGGACACAGAAATGCCTCACAGTTTTAGATGCTATAGCAATATCAAAACTTCAACATGAGGAAGGAACATTCATTCGACTCTTTGAGGCATCTTTCTCCCTTCTATTACAAGTACAGTTTGTTACAGTATCCTATAAAGGATATTAACAGTAGCAAAATCCTAAAATGAAAAGTCTAAAATGCTCAATTTTTCTAATAGAAATTCGTTCCAATACATATGATGGTAAGTAACTGCCTAGCAACTATTAGCCTGGGAAATTATCAGCCATTTAATAAGACTGAATTGTCATCCCTGATCTATTGGTAATTTAACTGATGACTGGTGAACTCCATAAGTTCTACCAAAAAAATAAAAAATAGTATTGTTGAGTAAATGATAGTCATTGATTACTATATAACATCAGCTGGCACTAAAATTAAGCTTCTGTAACACACATGCATCATTCTTATTTAACCTAGAATATGAAATCCTAATTATCTAATATAGTCTGGTATTAAAAGTATTTTTTTTTAAAAACAAAAAGAGTTACCCAGACATCATGAAATTTGCAAGATATGATAATAGGAATAGCTATTAAAATATTCAATACAAATAAAATTTGGAGCACTTTTCAAAATGATAAATAAAACAACCTCAATTTCCTAATTTATCTCCTTTCAAAACTTAAATGATTAAATGATTTTAAAAAAAGATTTGCAACTAAATTGTGTGATTAAGCAATATTTTGACCTGATGATGGATGTCAAAGGAATTCTGCTTTGACAATCTAGGAATCAGAGTACCTACTTAAAATTTTATAATAAAAAGTTTCAAAATAACACTAAAGAAATAATTTGCTGAGAAAATTAAACCTGTGACTTTTCTCTCTATATCAAATAGATGTCAAGGGATTAAATATCACCCTTCCTTTAACACTAAGAATACTATTCTATCAGGCAAAAGAAATTCCATCCCCAATACTTTCATCCCTCTTAAGAATTCCCAATTTTTTCTGTCTTCCCTTCTTTCTTTCTCCATTGTCTCACTGTATTTCTCCACTGTCTATTATCAAGGTTATTTAAGTATAAAGATGCTACAGTGATTTTTGGAATTATAACCATGAATGTCAAATAGTCTCATTTGGACTGAAGATTAATGATATCCTGTGCCAATCAGGAATGATAAACAACAGTTTTCTAATGAGGATTATCCACAGAATTTTGGCTCCATTGTAACTCCTTCATTCTACAATAGGAAATGTGGATTTTGCACCAGAGCAACCTATTTTGAGGCAAGAGATCTTCCAGAAAGATATAAAGATTCAGTATTTTGTTGAACATCCCACAAGGTCTTCTCTCTTGATGGCACATATATAATATGCACAGTTCCACAGAAAAAGACCAGCTAATGCTGTGATTTAACAATGTACAATATAGAAAAGGTCATAAAGAGATAGTCATTGCAATAAAAATGGATGCATCATAACAAAAGCAAGATGAGTTTCTGGTGTATTCTATTTAGTTTTGAGGAGATGGATATAATTCCTTAAATTATGTTATATGAACTAAAGGAGTTCTACCTTATAAAATAGTTCAAAGACGAACCCTTTTGCAAAAGAAAACAATTTTGGAAAAGCTAACATAACCAAGTTCCTTAAATCTGCTAAGTTTCTAAGCTCATACTTTACTTCAAGTAAAAAACATCTGTCAAAAACTTTAAGTTTGCACCTATTGTACCTGTTTAGATATTGTTAAAATAAGAATGAGGAATGGAATAAATAAATTAAAATTCATTTCACATAAAAAATTCATCACATTTGCTAAAATGGCTGCTTTATCATTCAAATAGCAAACAACAGGTATTCAATCTTACCAGCACATTTAGTTCTGGTGATAAGTGGTGGTCCTGGCAATCCTGTCCCTCCTTCTCCAGGTCTTGTGAGTAAAACACGAATCTCATATTCAGTATCTGGGTCCAAGTGCCATAGTTTATAGGTAGGTGCATTGACAGCATGAGTTTCTGTCCAGGATCCCGATGTCATTCGATACTCCACTTCTTTCAAGATAATGGGCCCATCACCAATAATGGAATTGGCATTTAATTGAATCAACAAATATGTAGGCCCAACACCAAGAAGCTGTGGAGGAGCTATGGGTCGTGGTGGTTCTAAAGGAAAAGAATATGCAAAGCAATTAGATGAAAACCAAATACACATAAGACAAGTTTGAAATATTCAAAAGCTTTTTATTATTCTATATGTCTAAATTATACATGTAAAAGAAAAGCAAAAAATAAATAAAATGATAATGATTTATAAAATGATCTTACAATTATAAATGGCATATTTTATTAGATCAAAACCATTTTTCTTTAGAAATGAACATTCAAAAGTTTTGACCACAAAAAGAAAAGATTCTAAAAAGAATACCTCTGATGAATAACAGTTATAATAGTAAAACTCATCATTTGGAAATGTGAACTCAGAAATAATGAACTGGTATGCCAGTTCTTTTATATAAGTAAACTAACAATTCATTGTAAAATTTTAAATATTGCTCAAATAATGCTATCTAGAAACAATTAGCATGCTTTGGTGAGATAAGTTTTCACTGAAGTTCTGATCTGTTTCCTTTCCTTTTTATGTCAGGTCTGTTCTTTAAAAAGAATATTATATCTCGCATTCTCTCTCTCTCTCTCTCTCTCTCTCTCTCTCTCTCTCTCTCTCTCTCTCTCTCTCTCTCTCCATACTACCAAGACAAAAATGATATAGTGCAACTAGATGAGTGTTTTCTGAAATTCTAATCTATATCTTGATTCTTGGAACTGTTCTTGAACAGTCTTAAAGATCCACAACTATGAATTTATTCAAGTTCATATTTTCAAATAAGAATATTTATTTAAATTTCAAGTTTAAATTTAATGGAGATATAGGAATATAGTTATACTAACATGGTAGTAAGTACAAGTGCATAAATAAATAGATGTGGAGTGATATTTATTACATGTTATCTTGTATAATTCCTTTTATCCTTTAAGAGTCTTCAGTTTAGGAGGAGAGGAGGTGATAGAGATAATGGGAATAGATATAAAGGACAATCAGTATGTTTTTAATACATATATCTATCTCAAAGTAGGATGGCTAGGGAAAATGAATGTAAAAGGAAAAACAATGCAAATTCCTTCCAAGACTAACTAAATATTACACATATTTCAAGAAGCAATCAGTATTTTACTAATAAAATGAGTCCCCTCATACATGCAAAGTTTATTTTCATACCAGATGGTTCATATATTAACTAATTTAACTAGGAAACAATTCTAAATTCATAGTACATTAGATTTCCATCAGCTATCAGAAAAGCTATAATTATAGATCAACAACAACCTGAAAATATCGGCCATAATCATGATCAATGAATAATGAATTTTACAAGTAAAGCCTTATTAAGTACTAAACCCTTATTGACTTAAAACTCTATAGTTATCAAGGGCTTTGAGCAAATACTAATGTAAGGGATCTGAAATTTTATCCATCAAACTTATATTTATTGTCATCCCAAATATAAAAGCCAAACAAATGACATGCAATGAAACTGTAAAGCCACTTTCTTCTTAACAATTTTAAATTGTTAGAATATTCAAGTCATAAAGTCAGACAATCATAATTTTAGTTGAAAGGGACCTAAGCGAAACAACATTTATTTAGTACTTATATTGTGCCACATAAAGTAAAAGTCTATTTCCTTCACTTGACAAATAAAAACCTAAAGCCAATGAGGTTAATGTCCATGATGTTTTATTATGATAACTACCTCTAAAAATGTACTTGTGAAATTTATGGAGATCCTATGTTGCAGCCATTCTTTCCAAAGATAGTTGGTTTGCAAAACTCAGCATGTGAATTCACATATTAAATGGTTAGTCAAACTTTAAGGGAACACCAAAAATCAGAGAAGCAGCTCCAAATCTGAACTATGAGAATTTTGAGTGCCACTAAGAATCATATACTTTGATTAAGCACATTATTAAAATGAGTGAAATTTAGTATTAATGATACTAATATACCACTACATATTTAATTTTTTATGTTGGAGGTAAAGAATAGTCATAGATTAGCATATATATTTTGTTTTTAGGCCCTGGAGGGCAAGGCATCTTATTTATAAAATCTCTATTCATTTCAATGAATTATGCATGCATTTTAATCAGCTAGCAAATGAACCAAGTAATTGTTCTGCAGCATTATTAATATTCTTCAAAACATAATACACTAGCAAACCCAGAGGTAGAGTGTAGCCAAAATCCCTGTAGTACACCCAGTGTCAAGTGAAGTATACAATCCCACTGTATCAGACAAACTACTCTGATACTGCTCAATTAACTTTCAATAAATGATTGAAAGTTATTCTATAACCATCTATATAATTTCTAATAACAATAATCTTAAATTGTATTTGTTTTGAAATTTCAAACTACTAAGAACATACTTTAAATGTCAAAAATATATATACTATAACTAATTATGTACATTTAAATGTTTTTCCCACTTCAAATTTCATTTCAACTCAGAAAATATAAATGAATAAAACAAGGGAAAAATCAGAGATAGCAGTCTGAAGTCCAAAAAAGAAGTCCTAGACAGAACCAGAAATATATTTTATGGTATCTGTAATAACCAAGGTCTCCCCACCCTCCGATAAGCTAATGATTTATCCAACAAACTCTTCTTTCCTACTTTATCTGCCACCAAATCATATCATTCATTTTAAAGTGTATATATGAAAGTTGTCAATTGAACCCCAAGAACAAAGCATTCCCAAAATAATCCTTACACTATAGAAGGAACAATACATGCTATGAATTCAGCAGGTAGTTAGGTAGTCCATTGGATAGAAAACTGGGCTTTACTCCTATTGATTTTGTCCCTTAAAGGTATTGCAAAAAAATAGCCCTGAGCAAGTCAATGAATCAGTTTCCCTTCAGTTTCCTCTAATCTTTGATGATAAAAATAGTTAATAATATTTCACAAGATTGTGAGGATTAAATAAACTAACATTTTAAAAGTGCTACACATGGTAGGCACTTAAGTCTTTCCATCCTTCTTTCACCCTAGATCCTATATACAAAGTCACTTACTTCTATCTATTCCCAGTTTCTAAGAATTGAATTCCTTATAATTCAATTCAATTAAAGTTATTAAGAATCTACTACATTCAAAGCACTATGCTAGGATTTGCAAAAACATAAATATAAGTAAGATGAAGCCCCAGCCCTTATGAAACTTATATGAAGTCTGGAGTTAGGAAGGATTCTATAAGGGTTCTAAGAAAACCTCTATACAGTTTCTAAGAGAACATCTATAAGAGGTTCTATAAGAAAGTAAGTATAATAGGAAATATCACCTAATACACCTACAAGACAAGAAGGACTTTACAAGATTTGAGAAAGACAAATTATTTTTCAAAGTATTTAGGATGGCTCTTTGGAAGAAGTTTACATCTGAGCTATAACTTCAAGGACAGTCACAGAGGGAAAATAGTCTGGTTTCATTGGAACTAAAAATATGTGGAAGATAGCAATATAGATAAAGTTGCAAAGATAGGAAGGTCTGAAGTTAGGAGAGTTACGAATGCCAAGTTGTATTTAAATATTGTTTTCTAGCTACTAGGATGTTATTGAAAGGTCTTCAGAAAAGGGATGATGTATAAATAAAGAAAACTGATGTGACAATGTGAAGCATGAACAGAACAGGTCAAAGATGGAAGAGAGAAAGTTCTGAAATTGCAATTATACAGTCAGGTAGTAATGAACTGTATTACAGTAGTAGAAGTAGGATCTGGAAGAAGAAAACAGATATTAGGAATACTGTCAAAGTATAATTAACAGGACTTGGGAACTGAAAATGATTATTGAAAGGATGCTTATAATAAATCATTAAATAAGCTTGGAGAAGAATATATTATGTTAATTATTTTATAATTATTTTTTATTTGATCAAATAATACAATGAACAAAAAGTAAACCGAAAAATGTAGTTTTAGAATAATCTTATTATCATTCTTGATGGCTATTGCAGTTTAGGTCACCAGTTCATAAGTGTAGTAAAAAGAAATTAAATAGGGAAAATAATAAAAATATTATTCAAATGAGCTATAGATCTTTATCCTATACAAATTTTATGTGGGGCCATTTTTCATACTTATACAATTCTAATATATTATAAACAAGGCTTTCATTTGGTATTTTAAACTTAAGTTTATTACAAAGGTCAGCTAATCAGGTTTAAGGTAGAATTTAATGATAAAGTTAATGTCAACTCATTAAAAAGCATTCAGGTTTGTTTTTGGTTTTTTGCTCATTATTGTGATTTCCTGCTTTTCCCATCAATGTTATAGTCATTCTTATGTTGTTTTACCAGGGTCTCAGTTCATTCTGAGTCAATTCACTGAAATTTTCTAAGAGCTTACTTCATTCTTAATATTTTTATTTCTAATTATACAAAATATTATAGCACATTCATGTAAGTACCTTACTGTATTTAGACATTCACAAATTGAAAGGAGTTCACTTTTGCTACTAAAAAAGTGCTGCTGCTGTAAATAAATGTTTCATTGTATAGAAGAACAGATTTCTATATTTGATCATTTGGGGGGTATACCTGGCAGCATGATTTTGGAATACAAGGTTATAGTCATTTTAGTGATTCTCCAAATGATCTAATGACCAGACTAATTCTTAATTGATTAAAAAAAAGTTCTTGAGAAAATAAATATATTGTCCTTTAGAGCAAAACAAAATTTGTATTATCCCTTGTTCTGTTACAGAAATAAATGCTTATGAAAGGCCATCATCCCACTTCTCACTCCTATCCCATCCCCACAAATAAATAAATAAATAGGTAGGTAGATAGGTAGATAGATAAAACAAACAGGTAGGTAGGTAGATAGATTAAAAAAAAACCTCCTGTTCAGATTAGATCTAGTTTGGCAAAGTTCTTCTTCAAACATGGCTCTTAGAACTAAACACTATCTCAGATATGGGTAGATAAATTAAAAAAATACCATGAAAATAACATGTCCTTTGAGAAGTCACGACAATTGTATTAACACAGCTTTGAATGTTAGCTTAGGCAATCAACATGCTTTTGTCTCACTGTATTCTTATATTGAAGAAATATCCCTTGGTATGAGCCTATGATATCTCCTTATGAACTATTTTTCAGCAGATCTCGCTAAAATTATTTCATATTAATGATTTTTTTTTTCATTTTAAGCCTGAATATTGCAATCATGTTTTGGAAAAGTTTATTTTGACCTAATAATCCTATATTTTAAAAAGCCTTTTTAGTTATTTTTTTCACACCTGTAAGTCATTCACTAATGAATTAACAAAGAACAATTCTGTTAATGTATGGGATATGGAAACACTTATAATAAATGGAAAACACAACAACACTGACATTCTAAAGGAGACACTGAAGCACAGAAGACTAGAGGAGTGTGTGTCTGTGTGGATGTGGGTGTGGGTGTGGGTGTGGGTGTGTGGGTGTATTTTTGCTGAGGCAATTGAGATTAAGTGACTAGCCCAGGCCAGGGTCATTTAGTAAGTGTTAAGTGACTGAGACCAAATTTGAACTCAGGTCTTCCTGACTTCAGGGATGGTGTACCACCTAACTGCCCCTAGAGGATAAGAGTAATAATGAAAACAAGAACTATATATGAATCTCAAATAATATAATTATTGCATAATTGAATATTTTACATGTATGTGTGTATATAGGTGAGATATACATATAAATACTTTTTGTTAATTCTTTGAACTTAACACATCTATGCAAAATATATATTTAAAAAATCATTGTTACTTATATAATTTATATTAAGAGAATATGGAGGCACACAAACATTGGAGATTCATAGACGCAGATATTTTGAACAACGTGTATAAAACACATTTCCAGGCAAAGTTAAATAAAGGATTCAAAATTTAAAGATTTCATTCTTTGGTCCGGGGAAGTATATTTTGGGTAACATAATAAAATGTCAAGTATCAGGGATCAATTTTCAAGCACAAGGCAGAAATTCTATCCTGTAATTATGAGCAGTGGGTATTCTTCTTTCAAGAAGTTTTCTTAGACATGATGGTTATAGATTACAGCATAATATTAAAAGATTTAATACTATGATATCTCTTGGCACTTATATTTAACTTCAATAGCAAAACACTAAATGAATCCATTAAGCAGAGAAACAGGAAAAATCTGAAGATAGAAGAAATTATTACATGTTGTTATCAATTATATATGACATGTATATAACACATTGAAGGTATGAATTCTCTACAGAAGAGTATTAGTGAGTCTCAAAAAAGCTGTGACTTAAATTTGACAAATCTGAGAAGCATGAAATACAGATTCAAATCTATATCATGGATTTGATGAAATGAAATAATGACAAATGAAATGAAAACAAAAAATATATATATATCTACATTTGATAGTGAACCTAGGTAAGTAAAAAATATATTTATATACAACAATCTCTATTTCTATGAGTTCAAACTTGATTTTGTTATATTTTCACTGAAGTATAGAGTTCCTTCTTCACTGTTCTATATTTTCTTTCCACTTAGCCAAAATCAAATTATTTACCTTTCCATTTGTCAAAAAATTTAGAATTGGTACTAGAAATATAACTTCATTTCAGTAGTTGTTTCTATAAAGATATTATTATAGCCATAACAATGAACATTATATTTGATCTGTCACCAAGGAGCAGTTTAAACTATTTTTGCAACATCAGAACTCCAAAGAGAAGATACTATTTAGAATAGAATGATGTAATATTTGGCCTTTAAAAATTGTGACTGAAATAGTCTTCAAAAATAAGATATATCCCCTTGCATTCTGAACCTTGTAATTAATAGCTTCTTCTGACATTGATACACAGCACCTAAAAAATGTTACTATTTAATTAAAGAAGTTAGTTGACTGGAAAAAAAGAACACTTTCTAAGCAATTGCTTAGTGACCAAGTGGCATCAAATGAGTTATCCAGCTCGTATAAAAAGACATATCAGCAAACACAGCAATAATTATACTGGTCTTTTATTACAATCAGAGAACATTTCTGATCAATGAGCATGCATATTTGTACCTATATATTCAGTATTCTTTTCTATGAAAAGTACATCTGTGTTATTTTTTAAATTTTCACTTATTTTACTCATGTCCAGCTCTTTGTTATTTTTACCAAGTTTTCTTGATAAAGATATGATTGTGGTTTGCCATCCCTCTCCAGCTCATTTTGCAGTCAACTGAGGCAAACAAGATTAAGAGACTTGCCCATAGTCACATAATTAGTAAGGCATCTGAGTATAAAACTGAATTCAAAGAGATGAGTCTTTTTGACTCTAAGCACAACAGTGTACCATCTATTTGCCCTATATTTTAAATGTATCTAGCAATATATTGAAATGGTCAAGAATATGAGTGAAAAAATACTATTCCAAAATGGTAAAATGTACTAAGCACAGAATATAAAAAAGATATCTCTTTGATCTAACTCAAATTTATTTTAGGGCACATAAACCTAGTGACATTAAATATGCCACTGTTTATTATACATAGCAATTTTATCTTTCAAGCAGTATGATACATACTTTCTATATTTGTGTGTATATGCATAGAGAACATTTTTAAAATGATATGAAGCAAATTATGTAAAACTTTGAGTGTTTCATCTTTGTGACACAGACTTTACCAGTCAAAGTGATGAAACAGGAAAAAACTTATTTCAGTAAAAATATTGGCAATTTCTGCATTTGGAACTGCATATCCTATGCATTATCACATCAGTTTATTAATCTTAATTTGGAATCTCCTCACAATGGCCTCATCACCTTTTGTAAAATAGGCACTAAAACACATGGTTTCTTTTTTTGTCAAAAGTGACGAAGATTAGTCCAAAATGTGGAGAATATTTGAAAAAGAAAAAAATTCTCTGAAATCCAAGTGGTGTTACACTTTAAGTTCCTACATATTGAATGCAGGATACTTATGCACACTATCACAGGAAGCAATTAAACATAGATGTTGCCCCTTTGATCAAAAAATAGACAGTCTATCACCAGGCTTCTATAATGAACTGATTCAGGGAACAATAAATTACTCCAAATAATTCATGACTTTATATAAGACTTCAATGGCATCACAATGCACAAAGTAGAGAGATCAACAGACAGGATAATTAATGAGTTATGTATCTTTGTGAATGAAACAGGAGCTAATGGAAAGAAACAACATGAAACATGGAAATCCTCATATAAACTCTATAAAAGGTTGAAATATATACACATGTAACAAAATGACATCTACTTGACTAATTTATAACTAATCATAAAAGAAGTGAGAAAAAAATGGATACAAAAAGGAGTATACATCTATTATTTGTGTGGGTTTCCCCCTCCCATTTTCCTAGGAGTCTGATATTGATCAGTTATCTTTAATGGATAATAAAATAAGGTTGCAGAAAAGGTACTAAAATATTAATTAACAATATCTGTCATGACCCTTTCTTTGATTGAAATGTGTTAATGTGTGCCTTTTTCACTAAACCAGCTAGTTACACAATTACATATATAAGTAGATAATTAGTTCTGCTTTAGCATATTTCAAAAATGTGAATTTGTTCCAATGAAATATATTAGGGAACATTCTGAGCCTAACTTGAATTTTAAATTTGCTTCTGTATAATTTCTTCTGTGAGACACAGTAATAGAACTCAGAAAACTGCCTCACATCACAATAACTCACATTTTGCAAACCTTCTAATACCCACTTCCACCCACTTCAAGCAAACTTCAGGTCTTTATCAAGGTAAAATGCCATATTTATTGTATAACTTCTGATTATAAATGTAAAAGCAAGAGGGCTGTTCTCTAGCCTGATTTACCACCTTCCATCATGACCCTGAGTTGTAACCTGTCCAATGTCACTTAAGATACAAATTCATAGATAGTGCTATTAATTGTGGCAATATTTTTAAATTTTTAATATGTATAAAAATGTGGGGAAAAATAAAAAAAATGTGCTCCCATTTTTTATTGGATACTTATCTTTTTTTTTTTAAATGTGGTACTAATAGCATTTTGAGAATTGTTTGAGCTCCTAGCCTCAATTTCCTCATAAATTTCATAGTTTTATTGAAAGATTTTCTGGATAGATCCTTTTTGTGATTACATATATCAAATTATAGCAGAATTTCCAGTACTTCATCTTCAAAACAAAATAAGTAATTTATGGTAATATTCCTGATACTCTAAATGAAACTAAAGTAGATAAAAAATAGATTAGATGGAAAAGTAAATCCAATAAAAGAGTAGTTATAGTTTTACAAATCAGTCTAAGAATGCCAGAAGTGATAAAACCACATGACTAAGAATAACAATAGCAACAAGAATTAGCATTTATACGGCACTTTCAAAAACATTTGCAATTATGTCATTCTATCTTCATAACTCTGGGAGGTAAATACTGCTTTTATTACACTTTTACAAACTTGCAAAAAGAGATAGAGGTTAAATGACATATTCCAGGGTTGCAAAGCTAGTTAATATCAGAGAAGCAAGATTTGAATTTTGGTGTTCCTGACTTCAGATTCAGCACTCTATTCACAGTACTTTCTACTTTTCTCTTTTAGTTTTTATATTAAGAATTCTTAAGACTATGGCAAAAAAAAAAAAAAATGCTAGCAAATGTTTTATATCCAAATGGAATATAAATCTGAACTTCAAATTTCAACCAAACAAATCACTGCCACAGTTATCTTTTAGTTCCTATTTTTGTCAACAGGTGATCAGAACTTCACAGCACTTACATGAAAACTAGGTTTATTAAAAGAGAAATGGACATACATGTGCAACCCAAAAAGTTTACAATCTATATAGAGGTTTGCATTTTTATAACTGTTGTTTATTCTTTGCTCTTGTTTGTTTGTTTGCTTGCTTTAAGAAAGGGAGTTGGGATAAGTGACTTTCCCAGGTTCACACATTTAATAAGTATTAAGTGTCTGAGGCTGTATTTGAACTCATGTTCTATTCACTGTACTATCTAGTTGCCCTTGTCTTTTGTTCTTGAAAAGGACAATGACATCAGGAAGGTGAGACCAGAACATGCAAGTGAATTTGGATTTAAATGAGGGTGGGCTGTGCAAAATCACCAATCTCACTTTCTCCTCCAGAGGTATCTGAGCCCAGAGGTAAAATATAGATCAAGATGACTGGAGATAGCCCTGAAATATTTATAATGACAGGCCAAAGGAAGGAAGAGGTGTGGCATGAGAAGGGAAAAGATGCTATAAAAGATAGAAAAGGACAAAAGTCCTTCTTAAGGAGAAGAGCAAGGCAATGGCAAAAAGTACATTCTTTTCCCTTAGGAAAATCTAGACTATAAAGATAAGAACTTCTGATAATCTACTTGAGTCTCAGGTGCACAAGCCTAGTGCTGTCTTAACTCCAAGTTCACACAGGGAATCCAGCTTGGGATGCAAACTATGTCAGCTCAGGATGGAGAGCCTTCATTCTTAACATATTCAGGGCTTCCTGCATGCTTTACATCCAGCGTTTCTGGAAAATATGGCACTTCAAAAAAGACAATTCAGAGTACATAAAAGTGCTTCACATTTCTCAAGGTAATTCCTTGTAGAGAAGATTTTAGGAAGGTGATATAAAATAAGTCCACAAACAAAACAAAATAGATCTCTAGGGTAAGTGTACAGTAGCAAAAATAAACAAGAATTGGGGCAGAAGAGTGGTCCTCCTAGGACAACCAGAGACCAAAGAAAGACCCCAGGACAGAGGTGTGGCCCCATTGAAGTATTAACATATTCAAGTCAACTCTGCTAAAAAAGTAAGCAATGAGTCAGGGTGTAGTTGCCTTGAGAGGTTCCTTCAAGCTCCCACCACAGGAATTTTTACTTCCAGGATAATGTGAGGAGTCAGGCACTGAAATGGAGAAGGTTGCGGGAACCTATACTGATAGGGAATATCAGGCCCAGCTAGACTGTCAGAAATAGCCCTAGGAAAGAAGGAACCAACACATGCACGGTGTAGGACAGTTATATTGCTGCTGTTGGCACTTACAGGAGGGCAGAGTCCTTGGTTTCCATTCCAGGCCAAAGGAGAGACCTGAGGGAAAACCTAAGACCCGAGGTACCATCCCCCATAACAGAGGACTAAAGATTATACCAGCAATTTGTTTAAAAAAATAAAAAAATAAAAAAAAATAAAAAAAAAGGAGAGAGAGAGAAAGAGGGAGAACAAAGGAGAATATGGGAGCAGAAAAGACCACTACCTTCAGACTACTGAAGCAAAAAAACCTCTCCTACCCCCAAAAAAATAACATAAAATGGTCACCTGACCAAAAATAATTCAAAGAAGAACTCAAAAAAGCCTTTAAAAACCAAATGAGAGAAATTGAGAAAAATTTTAAAATAATTAAGAACAATTAAAGAAAAACAAGATTATGGAAAGAAAAGTTAGCCAACTGGAAAAGTAGTTCCAGAATTTTAAGGAAGTAAACAATTTGAAAAATTAGAATGGGGCTAGCAGAAATGAACAAAATTATAAGAGTCTAAGATATAACAAAACAAAATATATAAAATGAAACAAGGAGGAAAATGTTAAACATCTCTTAAGAAAAACCACAACTCTGGAAAACAGATCAAGAAAAAAACATAATTAAAGAAAATTGTCCTGAAGTTTTAGAACAGACAGGGAAGGTAGCAAGAGGAAAAAACAAACAAACAACAACAACAAAAATCCCACTGTTCACCCCCTGAAAGAGATCCTAGGAGGAAAATCTACAGGAATATCACAACCAAATTCCAAAAATCCCAGATGAAAGAGGTAATATTACGAGCAACAAGAAAAATACAGTTCAAATATGGTGGAGCCACACTTAGAATCACTCAGACTATACTAGAAGAACATAGATCTTAAAATACTATATGTTGAAGAGCAAAAGAACTGGCATTGAGGCCAAAAATACTATCCTTAGCAAAATTAAGCATAATTCTGAACAGCAACAAAGACATTTAAAGAACTGCCAGACTTAGAGGATTTTGTTGCAAAAAGACCTGAAATTATTGTTGCAAAAAGACCTGAAAATATCTGAAAGTATTGTTTTAAACTATTTAAAATAACCAAAGAGTACAAGGTTGGAATAATTCTGTGGTGTAGGAAATAATGAGGTCACAGATTTAGAAAAATATGGAAAGACCCAGACTTATAAAGGAAGAGGTTATCTAGCTTTAGAAAAACGGAGAACAAGCTTAGTATGGTCTTACATAGAAACATACGAATGCATATGTGTATATGTGTGAATAATTATAGATATTTCTCTGTGCGTGTGTGTGTATTTGTTCTTAATTGTAACCTTCTTGGGGAAGAAGGGAGAGGAAGGTAGAAAAAATAAAATAAAAACTGCATAACAATGAACAAAAGAAAATATGCAAGGAAGTAAAAGATGGACAGTTCTGAACACAATATGAAATATTATATAGGCTTTCTTGACATGGAAATTTATTGTTTCATATTGTGAATCCTTTCTCATATGTGCACATGGCAATTTTTTTTCATTTTTCCTCTTTTGTATTTATATTTAAAATAAATAAGTAAATAAATAAATTTTAAAGAAGGTATTTCATAATAGTATGTCAAAGATGTACCTATTACAAATAAGGTAAATTTTCAATTTACTTTGGATTACCTATGGGCAGCCCAAAAAATTATATAATTTTTATATTTCCCAAGCAACTAAGTTCAGCAATAATGACAGCAAATGTTCAGGATCCAGAAAGCAACCCCCTCTTCTAAATTATTCTAGATAATTATGTCATCACACACACACACACACACACACACACACACACAGAGAGACACTCAGACATACACCTAAAATCCTCTGCTAAATAGGGACAGGAATCTACTGATCCTATTATTCACAGTGCTATTTACTTCCTTCTATTATCAACAGTTAAAAGAGTTAACTCTCTCTCTTTACTCTTGAAATTTCCTTTTAAAACTCAAGTAAAATACTTCTGAAACTTTTATGAATTATTTTTGTATATAATTTGTTAGGCCAATATATTATAATTTGAAACTTTGTACTATGTATCCCAAGGATAATTTTTAAAAAGCTTATTTCCAACATACAAAACACCTCAAAATGCTAACAAAAATCACTCACACATTTTCATTAGCCTATCCATTCCATTCACTTAATTAGGTATGATAATCTTGAAACACTTGTTCCAAAAAAGCCCAAACTGACAAAGCTGTATGTGAGATTATATGGTTGGCTGCAATTATAAAACAAATATCTTCAATTACTAAAGGAAAAGAGAGTGAATAATTCCAATGAGTACCTATCACAATTTGTATGAGACTAATAGGTCTGGAAAACTTTGTCAGAAATTATCAGGGGAGATCTCAATTTGGATGAATTTATTTCAAAATGCATATCTGCTATGAAAAAATAAGTGCAAGATTCACAAAAATAGCACACAAAGGAACCATGGAACAGTTCAAACTCCTTAGAGAGGCATCTAAAACTCTCTACAGTGTGTTTAACAAAAGAAATTGTTTTTGCTATTGCTAATTGACTTGGTTCAGCATTGGGACCACTAGAAATGACATTAAGAAAGCATGTTGTTCTTCCAGGTTACTAAGCAACCCTAATTCTCAATTCCATTGAGTCTCATAGTATTATAGATTTATAGATAGAAGGGGGTTTATTGGCCATCTGTTTAAACCCCTTATTTTTCGCATAAGAAAAAGTCAAGAGGTAGTATTTTGTCCAATACCATACATCTAAATACAGAGATGGGATATTAACTCAGGCATTATGACAGCAAAACCAGTGTGCTTGCTCCATCTTCCCCAAATCCTAGGCCATAGCAGTTGCCTTTTGCTTTGTCCCAGATACATCCTTATTAAATATAACTTTGCTAACTAAAAACAACCCACCTATTTTCTTAAAAAAAAAAAATTATAACATTCTATTTCCAAGTCACTTCTGGATTTAGTGAAACATAGTACTCCAAACAAAAGGATTTAAGGAGAATCTTCCCAACTCAGATTTTAAAGTTTTCTTTCATATTGCTTCTGCTACATACTATATTATATTGGACTGATTACCCACCATTTTTTCTATGAAAATCCACTATGCCAGCATGGGAACCTTCCCGCTATTATTCATTCTCTATACTACATTTGTCTTCTCCATTCTTTTCCTACCACTGTCCCACCTCAATGACTTGCCATCTCATTTTTTTAATGAAAAACTTAAATGTCTATTCTATGAAACCTTATGATCCTACCAATCCGTAATGATATTTCCGCTCCATATTGGACACAGCAGGCTATATTCTAATGCACTTATCAAACAGTATTTTGCAAAATGGTTAGTGCCCAATGTTTGGAACTTCACTCATTTTCCAAAAAAAAAAATAAATAAATGTAGCTCCATGTACCTATCACTTCCAATGCTAGATCATAAAGTCCACAGAAGTAGGGAGATTATATGGTATCTGATCTCTAAAATTTTATCTGCTATCACTGGTCACCAGAAACCTAACAAAGATCTCTGCTTGTAGTAGGTACTCATTGAATGTTTGCCCAACTGAATGTGACAGAAGTGTGTGTGTGTGTGTGTGTGTGTATGTGTGTGTGTAATTTCTATTTAATCCTTAGCACTCAGGAAAAAACAGAACCTTGAGTGTTTTTCCTTTGGCTTATATAAAAATACACTATGTCTTAAAACAGAAACATATAATGTGATTAGAACAAATTCATCTCAAATCAAGTGACCACTGTAAAAGTCTACCCTATTTAGATATCCCACCAACATTCAATCTCAATATATCCAAAGATAATTATCTTTCTTCTAATTTGATCCTTTTTCCAAACTAATATATTTCAACATGCAACCACAGAAAACATTTATTTCCATATACTTTGCAGATTTAACTGTATGTCTATTATAAATTCACCTAACATTATTGTGAAATAACTTAGTATTACCATTCCTCCTTAATAAATGGTGTGATAAATGGTAAAGTAAAGCAAGGCACCAAAGTGAGTTAGCAGAAATAAATTTGGCTCATCATTTGACTTTCAAGTAATGTTAACAGTTACTAAACAGATTAAATTGTTACTGGTTATTATAAAAGATAGGTGGTGCAGTATATAGAGAGCCAGGCCTAGGATTGGGAACACTCACCTTCCTAAGTTCAAATCCAGTCTCAAACACTTACTAGCTGTGTGACTCAGGGAAAATTCCTTCACCTGATTTGCCTCAGTTTCCTCAACTATAAAATTATCTGGTGAAGGAAATGTCAAATTAATCCAATATATTTAACAAGAAAACTTGAAATGGGTTCAAGAAATGTCAGATTAACTGAAAAAGACTACTTCCTCAAGTGCAGAAAGTCACCTTAAGTGTTCAATTAACATTTCCAAATCATGCTAATAATGAGATTAAAACATGAATGGAAAACATATACTAGTAGACTCTGAACTAAAAATGACTATGTCAAGAAAAGTTGGTCTTATAAAAAGCTATCTTGAGGAAACGATAGGAAATAGATTTTTTTAAAAAGTCCAAACTCTCCAAATTTTCCTCCAGCAAAAAAATTTTAAAAAAAGACAATATGAAATATCTTGTTAAGAAAAAACAACCTAATCTGGGAGAACAGATAAATGAGAGACAATATAAGAATTTTGTGACTATCTAAAAGTAATAACAAAAAAAAAAATCTTTATACTTTTAGAAATTATAAAGAATCATTGCTCCGAAGTTCTTGAAGAAGGCAAAGCAGAAATAGAAAATATCATAGCTAAGTTTCAAAGTTACCAGACTAAAGAGAAAATATTACAAGCAACAAGAAAAAATATTTTAAATTTTGTGGAGCTAATGTGGATCTCACAAGACCTAGCAGCTTCTACATTAAAAGACCATAGGTTATGACTGAAAATTACCCAGCAAAGTTGAGTATAATCTTGATTGAAAAAAATAGATATTTACCAAAATGAAAGACTAAGATATTTATAACAAAAAAGAATAGTCCTTAATGGGAAAATTTGACATACAAGATCCAAGCAAAATCATAAGGTAAACATTAAAGAACAATTATAATGGACTCAATAAGGTCAAACTGTTTACTTTTTATAAGTAAAAATGTTATCACTAACATTATCTTACTAACATATCATTATGTTTATTGAATAGTTTAAAAGAAAGGCTTAGGCTGAACTGAGTATGATGGGATAATTATAAAAACTAAAACTGGGTTGAAAGAGCTAAAAAGGAAAAAAATATGCAAATAGGGCATGAAAGGAAGAACTGATATAGAAGAAGCAAGTGAGGATGAAGGGTTGGTACTACTGGGATCTTGCTTTCATCAGAAACAGATTAGAGGGACAACCCTTATATCAGAGAGATATGTCTTCTAAATTTAGAAAGAGATAAGAGGGCTAGAAAATAGAAGAAGGGAAGGTTGTGTAATTCAAAAAACAGGAAGGTAGGGGAATGGCTAAACAAGTTGTGATATGTGAGTTACTCTCACTGAACACTGGACTGGGAACACTGAAACAAGGAATGATAAGTTGGGTGATTTTTAAAAAATATGAAAAGATTCTGACCTATAAATTTATTTATTTTAAGAGGGAGGAAAACTGACAATGAGAAATATATAGAGTGTGGTATGACATATATGTATATGTGTGTATGTGTGTGTATCTATCTATCTATCTATCTATATATATATGCATAAATGTATGTATTCATGTTTAATTGTCCAGGGTGCGATGGAGAAAGGAGCAGGAAAAAAAAACAAATAAAAATATATACATCAGAGAACAAACAAAAATTCAGAAGAAAGCCCAGAAAAGTTGGATAACTTTAAAAACAAAATCTTTTTTTTTAAAGTAAAACAGTCAGAAATGGAAATTTATAATTTTAAATTGAATCCTCTAATTATGTTCTATTGCACACATATTTTCCTGGGTCTTTCAATAAATAATTTCAATTTAGGAAAAAAGCTAATTTAGTTTAGATTATTTTCTATGAATTACACCTTTAGACTTAGATTGGCCACTAAGTAGTTTAAAAGTGATTGATACAATACAATCCTATCCTAAGAAATTTACAGTCTAGTAGAGGTTTTATAACACAAAAGCAATTACCATACAAAATGATATATATATCCATCAATCAGCTATTTATTAAGTAACAAATATGTCCAAAACTTTGCTAGGTATTTAGGATACCAAAAAAAAAGGTGTTATTTCCCTCAAAGTAATTATATTTCAAGTGGAAAAACAGATTAAGTACATACAAAATGCAAAAATATTAATAAAACATATATAAAATAAATTCAAATATTGCAAATAAGGTGGAAAAGACTCATATGTATAAAAATCTTCAGAACAGCAGAAAATATGAAACTAAAGGGATTTTCAACTATCAAGGAATGGCTAAACAAATTATGGCATACAAATATGATGAATTAAAATTTTGCTATGAGAACTGATGAAATGGACTGTTTCAGAGAAGACAGAGAATTAAGTGAACCAAGGAAAACAATTTATACCCATGTGAGCAACATATACTCATTTCCATTATGGAAAAATAATTTGAAAAAAAAATTTAGGATTATTCAATACAAACATAACTGAAAAATTTAAAACAAAACATTACTGATGGACTTAAAATGCAAAGATGACATAGATCTTTTGGAGTAGGCCTATGTGAACATTTGTTTTTCCGGATTACACATATGGGATGAGGATTTTCTTTTTCTTTTCTTTTAAATTGCCCAGTAATATGGGCAGTGAAGAGAGATAATAAAGGCTTGTATAAAAAAAAAAATCAAATAAATTGATAAGAATAAAACTAAAATGGGAGGGTCAATTAGAACATCAAGCAGCTGGAGAAGGGTGTGTAGAAAGACTTTATATAGAAAGTAGCTTCTGAGTAGAATTCTTAAGAAAACTAAAGATTCTAAAGAGGCAGAAGAGGATGAAGATACATACATTCTAGGAAAACTAGACAAGAGAAAAACAATAAAAACACTAACAAAATAAATATATGACATCTGAGAATAGAAGTCATAGTTCACTTGTGAGATCAGGGAAATTTTCATGGAGGAATAGGATGAAAAGCAATTAAATATGAAAAAAATTGATGAGGGGGCAGAGAGGGAATAATGGGCAAAAAAAGGAACTTAAGGAAAGGATTGGGTATGTACAGGAGATAGAAAATTATCTCATTTTGCTTGATCTTAGAGTATACTGAAAGGTTGTATGGTTTAATGAGAGCTAGATACAAAGTTAGGAAATATAAGTTCAAATCACGTATCTCATCTTTATCAGCTGTTTGATCTGTGGCAAGCCACAAATTCTCTGATAAAATAAAAAGTAATAATATTTGAACTACCATCTCACAAGGTTGCTGTGAAGAAAGTGGTTTGGAAAAGCTACTTAAATAAGTTCTATTATCATTATCATGTGGAGAAATGTTATAAGATAAAAGAATAGAAATATAATATATTGCCAGCCTTGAAGGGGACTGAATGAAGTTGAGCTTGTTAATAATTTGGAATTGTGCTCAGTAGACAATAGATATCTGTTTTAAGGTCTGGAAAATAGGACTGACATATTAAGACCCATGCATAAAGTAGAAGTTTAGCAGGAAGGAAGATATTATGAGGCTGTCTGAATAGTCTAAATTAATTGTAATAAAGGCCAAAACCAAAACAATTATAGTGGGAAAAGGAATGTAAAGATATGATAATGACAATGAGGCACTGTGTTAACTATATAGAAGCTATATCAATTTTATGAAGTTCTAAGCAGCTGGGATAATGGGAAACTCTGCTTTCCTATTTTTTTTATTTGTGTTATTATGACATGAGATATTAAGTTAACACTTAAGTAAAATAATAGTATAACTAGATTACCCATAGGCTTTTTTTGGAGAAGAAAAACTATGCCTAACACTATTTTGTTCTGTGCAAAATATGTTTAAAACAATGAAAAACAGGGAAGAAAAGGGAAAAAAAGTAATTTCTAAAAAAGATAATTAGAAGGAATTGAAAATGGATTAGTCAAGAATTAACATGCAGGTAACTTTCTAACACATATTACACATACAAGTGAGGAAGGCCAGCTGGATGACTCTTGAGGTAGCCAAAAGTAATACAAGTTGTTTTTTATGTTTATTTGTCCCAGAAAAACCAAGTGGAAGAAGAATCCTGTTGTCTATATTATAACATGCAGTTGGACAGACAAGTAATACACACACATATTTGTGTGTATGTATGTATATAGACATAAGTACATATATATATATTGGACCACAACTTCAAGTTTCACACACACACATTGAAATGACACAGTAAACATATAGTATGTACATATTCCTCTATTTTGGAGGGAATTTTAATAAGAAAAAAGAAAATTGTTGGTTTTTAAATGATGATCTGTGTGAAGTACTCAGGAAATAAGAGCTTGGAAATAAAGAAAAACAGAATGTTCATGTAAAATGAGGAGTATGGGATGGCAATCATAGCAATGCCTCCTAATGAAACTTCAAACAAAGATAGAAACACATAATAAAAATATATATGTGTGTGTTTAAAGAGATATATTTTATGTGTATGCATATGAATCTTTGTATATATTTCTATATATACACATATATATGTATATATATGTGCAAATATATATACATACACATATATACACAGACTTCAGAAATACACATATACATATACACATATATATCTCTGAAGTGTAGACACATGCACATACACACACACACTTCATTTTGAACGTGAATGATAGAAAGATAAGTGAAAACAAAGAGGCAGGATCAGCCTTATGAGAGGGTAATAAGGTAAATATGTATCTGAAAGCATGAAGGAAAATTATAGTGATGCTAATAAGTGACAAGGAATATATACAAATTAGAGAAGGCAATTGTTTATGCCTTATTGGAGCAGTTCTTGATAGAATCCTCATGAAAATCATTCTCTATTATTGTCAACAAGTCAATTTTTTTTTTAAAAAGAAATCTTTGTAGAGAATAAAAGTTGCTTCCTACTTATTTCTATATTCATAATCAGAATGAAATGTGATTAAAATCAGTTCAATTTTAACAACTTTTATGAAATATTCCTATGTATAAAATACTGTGCTACACACTGTAGATAGGGGCAGAAAGTAGAATAGATAGGATTTGACAATTCATTGCTTAAAGAGGGTGAGAGGACGGAAAACTTGAATGCCAATGCTGCAAATACAATCCTGAGTAATTGGAAAAATAATAGTAGCAGAAATAAAGAAATCTAGAGTTGTACTGTGTTTAGAAGGAAACCCATAGGCTTTTTAAAATTTTTTAAAATTCCTTAGTTTTTTTAGAATTTTTGGGTCAATTAATGAAGAAAGGATTACCTGGTTAGTAATAGAAAGACTGAATCTAAGTTAAACATTTCAAGCTTTTAGAGCTGATAGCCCACTGGTTCTGAATAAAGTAAAAATTAAATTTTAATTATCTATACTTCAGTGGCAATATCTGACCAAAGAAAAAAAACATTCTGCAAAAATTCCCCCTTTATTCAGCAGTGTGACATATTCCATCAGTGATAATTTATTTTTAAGTACTTTTACTACCTTTTGCATTGTCTCCTGAGTGAGTCCATTATGATTTTTAATAGCACATTCCTCTCTGTCATCCCTAGTTGGAGATATTATAAGTATCAATTAGTATAAATCAATTGTAAGTGAACAAGGCATTTAATATGCACGTGATGAGGGGGTGGGGGCATTTAAGAGAGGTGAAAGCATTTCTAGTATCACAAGTCTTGCCACCTCTTTAAAAACTGTTCTCAAATAATACCACAACCAACATTATTAAAGGTCACCAATACAGTGCAAAGCACATTTTTAATGAGATAAATTCAATTATAATTGCAGCAACTATTTCAGCCACAATTTAGACATAGAATCCAATTATCCATTTCATTTTCATTTGCACCTCATGGGTGAGATCATTTATCATGTTTCATGATAATGATCAGAAGACACATGGAAAGTGATTTCTGGAGGTAACAAATTACCTACCATATTAGCATAGCTTACAAGAACCTGTCAACAACTACTATGCATAAATATAAGGTAATTAAATTTACAATGTGCAGGAGTGTTTGATATGCTACTTGCTTCTTTTAACAGCTGCCAAAAATCTGGGTTGCTAAATTCAGTGTACCAGTTTGTCTGCCTAAGTATAGTAATTTAGCTCTTCATGACAAATCAGGAATCACTATGCCACTAGAGCACCAATAGGTAGACGGTGTACTATGGCTCAAGATCTGGAGATGAATCTTTCATCATCTCACAGTATTACTTCTTGCCACCAAGTCATCCATCATACTGCTCAGACAGCTTGGAATGATAGTGCTGGACCCTCACATTACTGCTCTTTGAACTCTGTCTCATCCATCTTTTGTATCATTCTTGAATCACAGTTAAGCACCATTTCCTGGCTACAAGACTGAGTGTGAACCTGTAATGCCTTTAACCTACAATGCCACTCTAATAGTAATTGATTTCTCTTTATTACAAACCACTGTTCAGAAAGACCATCTCTGGGTACTGAAGCAGAAAGATGATAAAACAACAATAAAAACAACAACTCTAACACTGCTATTCAGATTTTTATTTGTTTGGCTATGCTAGTTGAAAGCACTTCATGATTAGTGTTTATGTCATAGTGTATATTTAACAAATAGAATAGAGATATAAAGCAAATTATGACAAGTTCTAATTCCATCACTGGCATAATACAAAAGTAAATTAGCATTCACATATTTAACAAACTTTTATGTAAAAGTGCAAAATACTATAGTTAGCTTGAGCACAATGACACAAAATAATGACTCAAATCTGCATGTAAGAATCCATGTGAACAATGCTCTTAAAAATAAGCTTTGTTTCAGTGCCCATGGTGCTAAAAAACAACCTTTACAGAATAACACTGGTAACAAGCTGGTCTGTGTACCATAAACTACCTCAGACTAAAGTGTTTTAATTCAGTTCCATCTGAATGCTGTTATAGAAGTTTAATAAATCAAAATGATCAAAATGCTCCCAGTGGCAGATTAGAATTCAGTTTCCAATTCAAATTCTCTTTAATATACGGCTTCTCTGACATCTTGCATTTTCTGCCATGTATTGTGAATTCCAAATACCTCCCTTTTCTTGATTACCAAGCATCAGAACAGTTTTCTAACATTCCTACACAACACACAAAGATACCAAATCTAGTGGGGTTTTGCAGAAAGGATATGATGACAGGTTGGAGTTCTTTGTCTACCTTTAAGTAAATATTTTTTAAAACCACCTTCTGAAGTAAATGGCATTCAGACAGAATTGAAAAAAAAAAAAACTATTAGCTGTAGTTCTAAAGAGAAAAGACCCAACTTTTCAATGAAAGAAGAAAACATGTCTTTAAAAACAGGGACTGGAGGCATAATTATCAGGAGCAATAAGGCTAAGGACACAGAGGAGAATTCTGCTGAGAAATCACTCTACTATTATGTAGTATAAAAGTTTTCAGAAAGACTAGGAAAAGAATTTCATTTCACATGGACTGTTTTGAGCCCAACTATGACTAGCAGATAAACAGAGATAAAGCAAAATATTTTTCTAGATATCTCCTACATGTATTATCACTACCCATGGAGTTTCAGTCTGGCCAGCAAAAAAAAAAAAAAAAAAAAAAAAAAAACCATTAGTAAATTCACTTTTAAATTCATGTCTGGTGTGAACAAATATTCTGAAGTCCAACCATCAATTTAACTGTTACCTTTGATTTTAATCAGTTGTATGACCATATAAACATATAGTACTGAGTATAAAACAGAAAGTTGTATAATACAAGTAATTTTTTATTTATTTTCACATTTCTGAATTTAAAAGCAGTATGTGTGTATGAGTATGTTTTCTTTTCTGTGTTTCTCTCAATCAGCTGAGTTTCAAAGGGGAAAAAAATGTGGCCATTTTAGAATTTAAAAGTGCTTATAAGGCATCTTGAAGCAAATTAGCTTGAATTTTTCTTAAGCTTTTAAGCTTCTTTCCCTAGAGAGGACTGAGAATGACCAGGACTGCTACATATAGACTTCTGTCCAGTCCAGCCTCTCCAAAGAACAACAGGCTCCCCCCAAACCCCATGCTCTGGAGTTAACTTTGGTTTCTCTCTAGATAGGTCCCTATGTTCCCCAACCCCCTAGACTCCCTAAACTCATCTTAGCGGAGTTTGGATTCTGTAGAAAAAAGTATGGTCTATCACTATATAGCTTGGAAAAATCTAGGGAAACCCATTTTATAATTTAAAATCTTTCCCCCTTCCCAATTCAGCAGTCCACATAGGGAAAAGTACAAAATTTAGGAGGAAAAAGTAAAAAAAAAAACTAGGTGGGGAGAGATAGGAGCCATTGCTATTTTACTCCCAGGGGCCTGTGTTTCCATTTCAGTTCTCAAAAAGTTTACTGCCATTTCAAAAATTTTGGGAAGTCTAGGAGAATGGAGTTTTTGAGGTGAAAGAAGAGTTTTCTTCCAAAAATGTGAACTAAAATAGTGTCTTTAAATTTAAATGGTACATGATAGAATTATATGCAATTGACACATTTGGGAATAAGATTTTAGAAATATGTGTGCATTAATATTGAAGTATTATTACTAGAAGTTTAAATCTGTATTTGATTTGAGATTTTAAAAAAGGTTATTAAAACAAAAGTTTTCTGGTAACTTACCTAAAGAGCTCACATATTTGTATCTCCTTGTAAGATGAAATGTATTGCTTTCTAAATAGTATATTGAACAATTTGTAAAAATTATGAGCTATGCTTTAAAATTTTGTCAACTCTATAGACATGTGTATAAGTTTTATGAAATTTGGTCCAAAGTTATTTAGATATTACCTATATTTTGAATCTTAAAAGTGTAAAAAAGGTGGTTTTAAAAACAGGAACAAGAAAGACTGATTCATAAAAGCAACTGATAGTTTGAATAAAACATCCAGTTAGAATCTCACATGCTGAAGTATAGATTTTTAAAATAATATTTTTCTTAAACTGGTGTGTATGTCAAAATTGGAAAACTTGACAATAAATTACATGAGATTACTATCCAATTTTGTGATATGCTATGTTATGTCTATATGGATATCTCTTATGAAAATTGTGAGATTGCTATTTAAGTTACTTACTGTTACTGTCATAATCTTGAAACCTAAAATTGTTAAGTATCACGATGTTGGACAAAGAAAAAGGAATATGGTTTTGGGCACAGAGAGAGGAGCAGGATGTTGGGCTCGCACCAAATTATGTTATTCAAGGACCCAATAATGCTGTAGATTATATAGACACCAGATGATGACCCCACAAAAAGGTGGGGTTTGATCATGTGAATAATTCACAGTGGCCATTTTCTTGGGCAAAAGGTAAATTTATTTAAGAAAAAGGTTACAGGCATTTTAAAATAGAGGGATACAACAGACACCATTTTTGATAAATATGAAATAGAATGGGACAGCAAAGAAAGGGGATTTAATAAGTAATGACAGAAAGGGTAAATTCTTTATTGGAACTTACCATTTGCCAAGAGTTAGCTGGCAGGCTAAATCCTGAAAGGGACTTAGCACCCCAAAAGAGTTAGTTAGCTATAATGAGGAGAAGTGGGGTTGGGAAACAGTGGAGTTGGGGAGATATCACATGGCATGAGGAAAGATACCACATAGTAAAGTGCTTTGACAGGGTTGATCCAAAGGAAAACAGCAGCCATGGGATGGCCTATAAGTAGATTTTACAGGGAAAATTTAACTTCAGGAACATGACTGGGATTTCTGACAGGGCATAGCAAGGTGTAACTATTCAACACCTCTACATAGAGTAGATCTCAGGAGTTTGATATAACTTGAATTACAGACAGGACCACTTCTCCAAATTGTGGAACTATGGAACTAAGCTGACTTTTATCAGTGACTTTTCCCTACCTGTCTCAAGTACTTTGGATACACAAGGGAGGTAGACTCAGGGCCTCCCTGCTCTAGGGTCCATTGTCCTGGTTTGTGAACCTTGCTGGGTTTGGAAAAAAGCTTTGTTCTGGTTGTAGAATTCCAGTCTCTTCACTTTTTAGGTTTCTTAAGGTGTTTAATTGGAATTTGGGGTAATTATATATTAATCATTTACATGATCTGTTGGCTTGGGAAGGTGAAGGCTTAGTCCACCCTTCCCTTGTTGGGTATGGCTGTTCCTCATTAGTGGAAAAAAAAAAAACCCACTCCCTAAAGCTCACCTCCCATCCTTCTCACCCACCCCCATTTAAGTAAAATTCCATCAACATTAGTTACTTCTATTTTTAAAGCAATAGCTTGTATTTACAGGGTATTAATAACTGAATTTTTTTTTATTATTTTTCAAGTCTGTACTTTAAGTCAAAGTTTTTTGTGATGCTATAACAAAGGTTCTAGTCTTCACAATGTAAGGAACTTCTAAGAAGTTTGTTAGATTTCTGGTAAACTGCAAATTCTCTGAAAATGGTTATTTCAAAATCCATTTAACAAATTATCTAATATTTATTAAGTGCATCATGGTCTCACTGTTTAATGAATACGATAGCAAATGTTGTTTCTTGAAGTACTGCTTCTAGTTTTGGCTGTGTTCTGCAGACACACAGGATTAAGATCTTAAACCTCTTGAGTAGTGAAACTTGGTAAAGCAATGAAATCTCTTGGAATGATAACTGATACTGTTTTAAGATTTGAGTTTGGAAATGATTACCTGAGTTAAGTTATTAATCCACTATTTGAGAACTAAGTTGGCTATAAGGTGGGATTGTTACTACATGACTTTATGGTCAGTTGTGATTTATGTGCCCTCAGACTGAAGCACTGAAGGATCAATTTTGATTCTATTATAATCAGACCCTTGCTTTTTCCTCTTATGGAAAATTTCTATAATCAGAATAAATGGTCAATAGAAACCATAAGCACACTTCAGGTATGTAATATCTTGCTGTTTCCTGAAACTATGAAGTCAGTCATTATATTTTATAATTAAGTAGATGACTAAGAAAAATTACTCATATGTCTATATGAAATAAATGAAAGGACTTCATGTAAATGTAAAAACGATACAACTGTCTGTGGGATCTGTTATTTTATTGATTATTGAAACTAAAGTTGGAATATCTTTTGTATGGTTTAGAGAAGAGGATTTTAGTGTGCTCAAGTTTTCTTAGAGGTATGTAACTTGTGAAATATTTTATTACATCAATGGGAAAGTCACTTTTATTTAAACTTATTACTAATATGGGAATAATTTGTTTGTATAGTGTATATAGTGTTTTGTTTTAAATAATTTATATTGAAAAGCTGCTGGCCAATCTATACTACCCTTTCTCATTCCATCCTATCACAAGGAAAAGAAGGGGAATAGTTTTTTTAAAAAATACTGGCAGAAGCCTTTCTATTATACCTCATGCAGAAGTCTGAGTTAATCTCTACCACTATTCTCCTTTTGACAGCTAAAGAGACCTGTTAATGAAGGATTTTGTGAATACCTCTGTTATTTTGATGAAATTTCCCCTTTATGAAAATTGCTTTTGAGGTATCATGTAATCTCTTTTTTAAAAAATGATGCCTAATTAGCTAGAATCTAAGGTATAAGCACACATCCCACAAATGAGGGTTCTGCTCTTAGTGCTTTCTCACCCTCTCTCTCTAATTTTCTTAAGTTTATTTCCTTCTAGACTTTGAACAATTCACCTTCAAATGACCAGCACTAGAGAGCTGTATCAAATAGCTTCAGGGGTCTGACTCAACCTACTGGATCTTCAATCAGGTCAAGCCCCTTCAAATGAGACCCTGTAGGATGACTCAGGTCAACTTCCACTCTCAGCAGGAAGTAGTTTCAGAAGATGAGATCATTGTCCCATATCCCAAAGAACTTTGGGCCACATTTGTTTGGGAAGGAACTGGTTGGTAAATGGACCCAAATTACACAGTTTCTGAGTGTACAGAGTCCATCAATCCTGTGAAGGGAGGGAGTTATTAATACTATTTCCCTACTACAATATTATTTGGGGCTTAGGAGGGGGACATAGGTTTAAGACATGGGTAAATATTACTGGGAATGATATCTCACAAACAATTCAGTTTGATTCCTGACAAATTATATATATATATATACCTCTATAAAGAGGTTTGATTAGTCGAAGAAAATTTAGAAAATACACATCAAAGAGTAAGTTGATTATCCATGTAATAGGTATAGATCTCATAGGAAGATTTAGAATCAAGTTAAGGACTTAAGAAAGCGATAGACACCAGGGCCTGAGTAAAATTGGTAAAGTACTCTGTAAACAATCTGAATAAAACAATTTCTATGTCTGTGTTCCAGGTTGCGTCATGCCCAGATAATACCATTCCTTTTGCGTATGAAAAAACATGAAAGTGAATTCTTTCTGTTCCCAAAATAACATTTCTGGGGAGATTTTCAACACTTTATTCTACCTTTTCCTTTTGTGAGGGAATAAACAGGCTATAACTAGCCTCTTAGCTCTAGAGATCTATTAGCTTACTTCTCACGGCAAAGTAAAAAATTCCCAAATCTAAAGATTATAGTGGCCATGTACCCAAGTCTAGAATTTAGCTGAGGGTAGCTCTGGACATTTCTCAGGGATGAGCATACTCAAAGCAAACCTTGGAGTTACTGTGAAGGCAGCAATCTCAAACTTCCTTTGCCGGGGAACTGAGTGGGCACCTATGCACTGAACCAATTGGCTATTTCTTTTGCTTTAGAATTAAATGAAGAAAGTAACATTAAATTAGGAAGAATTAAGTCAAGGATAGTAACTGATTAATTCAAGGCTAAGAATCTAGCTCTGAGTTTGGGTCATTACTACTGTGGTTGAGTAAATATTATTGGATAACTTACACCAGAGAAGCAGTGAAGGGAATAGCAGAGTAATTAGATGCCACTAGACAGAATGGCAAGGGAAAATAGAATGACCCTAGAAAGGTTGTTGAAAGGAAGAAGAGGAATATGTTATAATTGGAAGTAGTTTCACTCCTAGTACAGCCATATCAGAGGAATTATCAAGGAATTCAAGGATTAATTATTTATCCTGTGCAAGGAGATCTGTGTGGGGGTTAATAGACTTTTATGAAAATGGATGTAAAAAGGATTAACCAAATTTGAGGGGTTAGAAAAGCATGTGAAAAACAAATTATTAAAAAGAAAAAAAAAGGGGGGAGGGAATTGTGAGAAATGGATGGCCATCTTGATTTCCATAGTTATGAAAATAAAATTGGAGAAATGAAACTTAAATTAGAAAACTGAAATCCACAAGGACATCAAGGAATAATCAAGGATGAAGGTTATCTTCCTTCAAAAGAATGTAAATTTGTAATGTTCTCTTCTCTAAGATATAAATGTTCTCTGGGAGCAGATTTCAGGGGGGGGTGCGGGGGGGGAGGGGGAGGTTGGGACAACGGACTTCTGGAGGCAGCCTTAGTTTCAGGTCAGAGTAATAATCACCTCAAATGCAGCCAAGAGTTAAAGTCCAGTCCTTTATTGTCTCTTCCAATATAGCCCAGTTAACTTTGTTAGAAGCCTATCTCTCTCCTTGGTTCCAAGAGCTTTTGTTGCTGGTCTTTTAGGTTCTCTAGCTTAACTCCGAATTCTGGCTCTGAATCTCCCAAAAGTCTCTAGTGCTTGTCTACGCTCTTTTAGAGGTATGAACTCAAAGGTTGACTCTTCCTCCGAGAATGGAATTGTGGGAGTTGTGGCTTCTGAATCTCCTCGACTTGTGAATCTTGTAGAATTCCAGTGATTCCATGCAGTGAATACATTAGTGAGCTAGAAAACTTGTTAAGTACCATGCTAAATTAGATAAGTGACTTAACCCTTTGTAAGAATCCTAACATAAGATCTTTGGAGTGAGGAATTAATTTTTATAATCAAGGGTGGCCTGAGATTTGAAAAGAATATTTTGTTCTTTGCCATGAGTCCTCCCCTTTTTCCCCTTTTAGAATGGAAGCTCCTTTGGGGCAGGACTAGCTATGTGTGTAACTTCTGTAACATCCAATTAATGAGGAATCAGGGGAGAGACTTGTGCTTCAGGATAGGAGAAAAAAAAATCTGCCTTTGGAATTTCAAAGGGGTATCTATTCATCTAGGCACCCATTCTTGCAAGAATATAAAATTAAAAAAAATCTTTCTAGCATTTATCTGTGAGTCAGCAGAGTTCTTGTTAAGATATTTTATTTCTTATAATCACTTCCTTCTCCAGTGGAGTAAGGCAGAGGTTACATAGCTAGAAAGAGTCTAAGGTCAATTTTGAGTTCAGGTCTTCCTGACTCCAAATCCACCACTCTATCCATTGAAAGAGTTTTCTAGCTACTTCAACTACTGGCACACAAGTGAGCATATATCAGTGCTAATGTAAAAGCTTTTGTGGTCCCTATTGCCTACAGGATAAAACATAAATCCCTCAAGCTAAAATGCTTAACTTTTTTTCTGAAACACTTAGGTTTCTTATTATTTCATACCTTGTATTACATTTATGTGTATATTTTGAAAGACAACAAGGCAAAGCAGATAATTAGGCTAAAGAGTCAAGAAGATCTGGATTCAATTCAATTGAATTAAATAAATTCAATTTATTACGTTGTTGCTGTTGCTATTGTTTTTTATACCATATTTTTGACTAGTAGAATAAGCCTTTTATAAGGGTTTTATTTCAGAACAACAGCATTTAAGTAGCCTTGTGATTTAATCAATAAAGAAATGGCATAATTTCAATAGACTTGGATGGAGAAAGCCATCTGTAACCAGAGAGGACTATATGGACTAAATATGGATCACAATATACTATTTTTGTGGTGTTTTTGTTTGTTTAATTTTATTGTTGTTGTTGTTGTTTGTTTATTCTTTTCTCTCCCTCTCCCCCCTTTTCTGATCTGATTTTTCTTATGCAGCATGATAAATGTTGAAATGTTTAGAAGAATTGCATATATGTAACTGATATTGGATTACCTGCTGTTCAGAGGAGGGAGGAGACAGGGAGGGAGAGAGAAAAATGTGAAACAAAAGGTTTTGCAATGGTGAATGTTGAAAACTATCTTTGCATGTATTTTTTTTTTGGGGGGGGGGGTTGAGGCAATAGGGGTTAAGTGACTCGCCCAGGATCACACAGCTAGAAAGTATTCCTATGGTAATTAAGATGACTTTAATACAATTCATTAAAGAAGAATTACTTATCTACATCAGTAGAGGGAGCTCTACACAGTATAAAAATACAAATTACAATTTTAAAAAAGGAAACTCCCCAGTGGCTAGCTAGCATGATACCTTACAAATAGAAAGCACTTAATAAACTCAGCATACCATTTGGTGCATTTATCTATAAATCTATATAGCTCATACTAAATACTTACACCCACATTAAGGTGTGCTTTACAACCTAAGTGCCTAGTAATAAAAAATATTTCTGCTTAATACACATACTACAATACCTACATAGCACAAAGTAGTTAAATGCTGAAATGCTCTGATTATGGCAGGGTACAGCTTTCTAAAGGAAATATAGCAATATAGATCCCCTCTTCCATACCCCTCAACCCCACCCCACCCCTGCCTTCGAGTGTTTTGTTCTAACAATTTGTACATCAATGATATAAAATCTTCTGGTCTAGGAATGTAATGATATTTCTTCCCTTAGACTTTAGGGAAGATATATTAGACATCCTGAGACTCTGACCTTAGAGTGTTATTGTTCTAACAATTTGTCTGTCAATGATTCTAAAGTCTTCTGGCCTTAGAATAGTCCTACAAATATTACTGACTGTCAGATAGATAATCTCTTGTTCAGTGATAACCAAGTTTCTGAAACAATAGTGAGTAGACCACCAATTAAACCTACCTGTAAGCCATAAAATTAGCATACCAGTGACATGAACTGGATAAATATGTCTTCTTTTGCTTCTTTGCTAAATTCTTTTGGAACTTAGCCTGCTTCAATTGACCTTACAATTACAGAAAACTTTACCCCTTAACTTGCATATGGGCTCAAGCCTTATAAAGAATTTTTTAAATTCTTTTGAGATATCTCACAACACCAGTCTGCGACTCCCAACCTTTTGGGGTCCCTTAACAATAGGAGGCTGCTTTGCTACTTTCTGCCATTAAAAGAAGTTAAAAATCCAAGAAGTCAAATCCATAAAGATGTTTTGAAGTAATACGCATTGCTATATTTTCTTGGCATGCACCATCAACTAAATTAAAAATTCCTTGTGGGCAGGTGTTATGTCCTCTATTTCTCTAGTGTCTCACAGTGTCTGGAACATTGTGGATTCTCAATTAATGCTGCTGCCTTATCCAGTGGAGCTTCACAGAAACCAATTGAGACTGGCATTCTCCCTTTTGCTTACCCAGGCTGTTTTTTAATTAGTCTTTACAATAGGGAAAATAGAGTGATGAGAGAAAAGTAATAAAAAAAAAAAAATGTAAATAGCCCCTACTAGCTATCACATTACAAATAGAAAGAATCCCCTTTGGTTTAGTGGGATCAATTTTACCTGTTAATACAACAGAATAAAGGGATCAGATCCAGCTAGAACAGGCAGTTAGCTCATAGATACTCAGCAGCAGGCCTTAGAGGTAATGATTCTATTACCTCCATGATCTATCTGAAGTCCTCAACAAAGATTCTAACTAAAGACAAACTCATTCTAAGATTTACTCAGTGAGAAACTAATATCAGCTTTACTACTGAAATCCCTCTGATTCACAGAAATTAAATTTAGAAACACATTCAAAATTCTTCAGAGAAAATGGCAATCCTTTACAATTGTAATGCCAGAGAAACTGAGGCAAGATAGAGATTAGAGAGTGTTTAATAATTTATTTAAAAGGGAGAGATTTACTGGGACCAAATGGATCCAATGGTTTGGTCCCAGGGCTGAATGAGACTATCATCTATCTCCAAGAATCTAGCAAACAATGTGAGTTCTCAATTACCTATATACACATGGCTCAGACTCGGGATAGATTGAGGCAGGGGCAGAATGTGGGTGCTGAGAGTGGGAATGGAGGTGACAATTATAAACAAAGCTGAACAATTAAAGAAATTGAGTCAGGACTGGGTCAGGATAATTAGGGAAACTGAGTCAGGACAATACAAGAGAACTGTGGTATAACACTATGAAGTATTTTTATGAGGAAGAATAAACAGAACCTAAAAAAACCAAACATATATCTAAACTTGAATGTAGTCTCAACATTGCTAAAGTAATACTACAGGTAGGGAAAGGAATGGATATGGGCGAATCTTAGATATTTATTTTAATATAAGTAAGGCTAATTTGGAATGGCAAGACATCCGTTTTTTTCTTATGTTGTATTCAATGGATACAAAAGAGGCAAATATAAGAGCTGTTGAATTTAAAATAAGCCTAAATATGGAAAAAAATGATCAAGAGTCTCTTCTGACATCCCAATATAATTGCAATGCACTTAAGTAAACAGAATTTAAAACATTCAAATTTCAAAATTAAACTGACCACCACCAACCAGACAAACTTTTTTGGGGGAGTCTGCAGAAATGTTAGCAAACAATTATTTTAAAGATGAATTTTTTTTTTAAAATTGCAAATTGTTTTAAATCACTGGTCTTTCCCAATAAGATAATTTAAATTTTCATATGAATTTGAAATCCTAATGGCTATGCTAGAGAAACCAACTTAAAATCAATACTACATAAAAATTAAACTGAATATTGATAGGTTCTCTCTAGAATTATTGATTCAGTAGTATGATCCTTGTTTGGGTTTCAATGGCTCAGAGTGAATGTAAATAGCAATTCTTTCCATTAAGTCTAGAAATCTTGAAGGTCTTCCCTTCCCAATAGGATTTTTTGAAAGAGGCTTTCATTTGCCTCATTTCTAACCAAATCTTATTTACTGAATAGGTGTTGCTTCACACAAATTAAGACCTAAGAAAGGCCTTTGCTTAAAAACACCAAAGTCTCTGGAAATTGAATCCCCCCCAATCGTTCTACTTCAGTTTATAATTGTTCTGCTCAGTTCTGTGAAACCACCCCTCCCTTTTAATCATCAGAATATTTTATAAGGATAAAAGATCTTATGTTTTAGAATATCAGAATGCCTCTCCCCATCCCAAGCTATCATAATATCAGATAACATCTTATCAAGATGCATCTCCCCATCTCCGGGGTGCCTCCCCCTATTATATCATGCCCCTCTCTGGAGGTTCACCCCACCCTGTCAGAGTCCTGTTCCTGCTCTCAGCACCCTGCCTCAGTCTATCCCCTGAGTCTGAGCCATGTATATATAGGTCATTGAGAACTCACATTGTTTGCTGGACTCTTGGAGACGATAGTCTCATTCAGCCCTGGGACCAAACCATGGATCCATTTGGTCCCAGCAAATCTCTCCCTTTTAAATAAATTATTAAATATTCTCTAATCTCTATCTTGCCTCAGTTTCTCCAGCATTACAATATGAATGTTATGGAATATTATTGCTCTATAAGAAATGACCAGCAGGATGAATACACAGAGGCTTAGAGAGACTTACATGAACTGATGCTAAGTGAAATGAGCAGAACCGGAAAATCATTATACACTTCAACAATACTCTATGAGGATCAATTCTGATGGAAGTGGCTATCTTCAGTAATGAGAGGATCCAATTCAATTCCAATTGATCAGTGATGAACAAAACTAACTACATCCAGTGAAAGAACACTAGGAAATGAGTGTGTACCACAAATACATTTACATTCTTTCTATTTTTGTTTGGTTACATTTTTGTTTTTCTTCCCAGGTTATTTTTGCCTTCTTTCTAAATCCGATTTTTCTTGTGCAACAAGAGAACTGTATAAATATGTACAATATATTGTATTTAAGATATACTTTAACATGTTTAACATGTATGAAACTGCCTGCCATCTAGGTGAAGGGGTATACACAGGGGTCCTCAAACTTTTTAAATAGGGGGCCAGTTCACTGTCCCTTAGACTATTAGAGGGCCTGACTATAGTAAAAACAAAAACTTTATTTTGTGGGCCTTTAAATAAAGAAATTTCACAGCCCTGGGTGAGGGGGATAATCGTCCTCAGCTGCCGCTTCTGGCCCATGGGCCATAGTTTGAGGATCCCCGGCAGGGAAAAGTTGGAACAGAAGTGTTTGCAAGGATCATTGTTGAACAATTATCCATGCATATGTTCTGTCAATAAAAAGCTATAATAATTAAAAATAAACACACACACCAAAATCTCCCACAGGATTTGGGGATAACTCCAGATCTATATAGTCTATGTAATCTGGATCTATATACTGCCCACATGGCTCCATTCATTTCAAGAGAAGAAAGTGAGGCTGGTGATTTCCTTTACTTCTGCCTCACTTAAATTCAATTCACTTGCAAATCAAGACACCACCTTCCAAAAATCTTCCTGTTCTTCAGGAACAAAGAACAGACAAGAATAAACAATCATAAACCTTACCTTGTTAAGAAAACTGATTCCCTATATCCTGCAACATAGATTCGTTTTCCCTAAAAAAGGTACACTTTCCAAGATTTAATTTTTCCTAGGACTTAAGTGATTCCCAAAATGGAACTTTCTATTTACTCAAGAGTATGCAAAGTCTTATCAGTGTGAAAGAAGCTTCCTTAATCTTAGGAGATTTCTGAGGCTAGAGGAATCCAGAGAACCTAAGTATCACTGCATCCCAGAAGCTTATTCTTGCCCTAAGAGGGCAAAGTAAACTTCCTTTTGTTAATTGTTCAGTGACTTGTAAGCATCCCATTTGGTTCCAATATTATACCTGAATAGGAAGCTAGTATTAAGGTTGCTACTAACCACAGCCACTAAGTTGAAACATTGTTAGTAAGACACTGTCACTTAGTTCTGCTTTGTAGATTGATCGGCAGGTCAGAGCAGAGGGAAAAGATGATTATTTAAACTGATTTTTTTTTTAAATATACTGAATCAAATTAGATTTGGATAAATCTTAGTTTTAAGTAAAGCATCTTCCTCGTTTCAAAGACTAAACCTAAATCACCAGGATTCTCCCCAACTTTTTCTCTTGTTTCCATCAGCCATTTCTATTTCAATCAAAAATGCAGTGTGAAATCCTTCCTCTTACTATTATATTCTTAGGATGATCCACCTCATATGGCTTATAATATCTGCTAGCAAAAGCAAAATCCCTGAAAATAGTGAATAGAAAAATAGAGGGAAGACTGCAAATATGGTCCAAAGTACCACAAGTGAGGAAGAGTCCAAAGAGCTCTTGTAGTTCCTGTTTGGAAAAGGACCTTATGTATATGAGAAAAGAAAGCAGAGAGTTCCATCCATTTTTACAGTTAGGAAATTCTAAAAGCCAAGAGCCACATGAGAAGGGTAAAGACCTTCTTCCAGGGGACTTTCCATGATTTACCCAAAATAAGTGTGCCTTTATAGTACTAAGGGAGAGGGCTTAACTGGAGGAAGGGATTAGTCAAGGGAGGAATATAGGAACAGATCTTCAAAGAAGGCTTATGAAAGTAAGGATAAATAAAAGGATAAGAAATGGTCCAAACATTTCACTGGTATACATAACTACAGGACAGAAGTCCTTAGGCCTGTACAATCTTGGTAACTTATATCCTTGTATCAGAGAGTTTCCAGTGATTTGCCCAGGGCCAAACTGCCAATATGTGTTAGAGGCAGAAATTGCATCAAAGTCTCAGTAGTTTCAAAAGTGGTTCCCTATTCAGTATAACATGCTGAGAGATATGTGAGATAATTAGCAAAGATAAAAATATACTGTTCCAAAACAAGGATGGATACACGGCTATTAAGCCAAGTGATATTCACAAAAATTAGAAAAAATTATAGTTACAGGCTCCAAAAATGTTACATTATGTGCCAAATATATTTTTGATGATTCTGTGTTATTTATAATAAATCAATAAAAAAAATTCTTAGAAGCAATATGGAGAAGTGGATAGAAATTTGGATATGAAGCCAAGTAGACTTGGGTTCAAATTCAAGCCCAACTTGAGGCACTGAGGATCTGAATAAGATACTTTTAACCTTTTAGTATAATGCCACAGTTCTCTTTTATTGTCCTGCCTCAGTTTCTCCAGCATTACAATAGTTCCCCCAGAAAACTGTAAAATATAATAAGCTCACCTTGAAGTTTGTTAAATCAATAAAATCCCAACTCCAAGACCTATCCCAAGAAGGATTTATCAAGCATCTAATATTTTCAAGGCCCCTGAATATAGAAAGATATGCTCAAGTTGCCAAAAGATAGGAAAAATATTTTGTCCTTAAGATGTTTGCAATTTAGTCTGAGACAGAAGATAAACACATATACAAAGTTAACTGACAATATATGACTGGAAATGCTAGGTGTCAAATAAGTAACAATGACAGCCAAAGATGAGCCACACATTTAGAGGAACACAAATATCCTAATGTTCAAATAAGCAAAGAGATGAGAGTTTGCCCCCTCTAGGGCAATAAAGTTGATTTCAATTCCTGAAAAGAATTCTTAATTCTACAAAATACATAGTTTTAAAAGGGATATTTAATAAAGATAAAGCACTGAAAAAAAAACAACATAAATTCATTGAGAAAGGGTCATGCCATATCATACACATTTGTTGTGGAGTTGTTGGGATGGATTTTTTTTTTGTTTGTTTGCTTGTTTGTTTTTGAGGAGGAAAGGATATATAAAAACAGCTGTTGAATCAAAGGAATGATGTAAATAGCCTGTACTTTATCAATTTATAAGAGAAAAAAAATTATCATTATTTTTATGGAGGATATGGAGTTCTGGGCAAGACAACAGTTTGTATTTAAGTACATCTAAACCTGTACAAATGTCTATATCCAGAGTGTTGTCCTTAAGTGTTCAATGTCAAAGTAGAAGGCAGTCTGTAGTGGATTATTCCAAGGGTCTGTGCTTAGATCATGAGTTTAGGACTGAAAGGACATTAGAAGTCATCAAGTCAAATTCTTCTATATGTATGAAAACTGAGGCCCAAAAAAAGTTAAATGGCTTGCCTCTCATCACACTTGTAGGAAGAAAATCATATTGTGAACTCAGGTTTCTTTCCTCCTAATCTAGTTCTTTCAGCACTAAATTGTACTACTAAAATTTGATGGTGATACTCAACCTTATGATGACTAGGGCCAAAGCAGGGAAGGTAGATATCATTAAATGTGCTAGTGACACAATCAAAACTCAGAGAATAAAAGAAAAAAAAAAATTTTTTTTTTTAGTAGGGCCTATAAACACTCTCTGTGCCAACCCCCTCATTTTATAGATGAAAATACAGAGGCTTACTGAATCAGCAACTTGCTAAAGATCACATGGGTATTGAACAGCAAAGATAAAATTTGAACCCAAGTTCTCTGATCAGAGACAGTATTTTCCACCCTCCCCCATGACCATGGAAATTCAGAGAGCAGCTAACATACTGTATGGCAAAGTCCTTATGTATTGGTGAATGCTTTATAAATATTATCTCATTTGTCATTATACCTACCCTGGGAACCTTGCTATTATTATTCCCATTTCCCTCAGTTGAAGAAGCTGAGGTAGACATGTTAAGTGACTTCCTTAAGGTCACACAGCTAGGAGGTATCTGAAGCTGAATCTGAACTTATATCATCCTGATTCCAAGTCCAGTATACTTTCTTCTACTGAACACCTACCTTCATCTCTGGGCTAATTATCATTCACTTCCTTGAACCACCACTCACACAGCATGATCTAAAGGCTGTTCACCATCCTGGTTACCCTGAGAGAAGGGTTTAATAAGGTAGCTTTCTTTGAGTGTCAGGAAGAGAGTAAAAAAAAATTGGAGGAAAAAATAAGGAAAATAGTTTCAACTTGTATCAAAGAGACAGAACTAGGAGAAATATATGAAATTAAAAAGGAAGAAATTTAGGCTGCAAATAAAGAGCTTCTTAACAATTGCAGCTCACCATAAGTGAATGACCACTTGGCCAGAACATAACAGGAATTATTATTCAAATCTAATAAATTAGTAGGCCTTGTCCCAAATTTGAGATTATATAACTGTCTGAAATGGTACCATGGGACTTTCAGGGAAGGAATGGATAAAAACAAAGTATTAAGGGATTGGTTTCAAAGAAGTAGACCTCAGCTTGAAAATTTATTAGTGAAAAGGAGCACAGACATTCGAGGCAAGCAGGCTAGATATCAGAACAGCAACACAATTTAAATCACAAAGTCAGGGTTTGAAAGTGAGCTTTGTCATTGGTTGATGAATCATTCGAAAAAGAAGAGCATACAAACATCAGGAATTTCAGCCAAGATTTCATACTTTACACATTGTGATTTTTAGATACATTGAACAAAAGCTTCCATTCATCTACTCTCTAATAACCACTAATGTCAATAAAGTTTGATTTCCATAAGCTGAAAACATTATCATTACTCAAACTGATCTGGAAACAATACTAAAGTCATGACAAAGTAAATTGTGTATTTTTTTTTTTCCTCTTTCCTTCCCTTGGCTGTGAGAACACATAGATCAATACTTTTCAGCATGAGAACCTGGCAGTGAAATTTTCATTTGTTACAAACAGCAACAAAAATGCCTTAAGCATGCCCTGTCATTTTCAGTTTAGGAGGAAATGCACAAATAAACTCTTACCCTAGGGTCATCTTTGACAACAGGCAATACTATGCCAGTTTATATTAAAGACAATTCATATCAGTGGCCCCAAAATTTCCTTTAAAATTATCATCTTTTGTATCCATGTAACAGGATGTCAGTTCTAAAGTGCCACTGAGATATAGGACCTGTCATTATGGTTAATTTTCAGCAAAGTTTTAACACCAAGATAGCTGATCCCTAAGGGGATGTTTTTGGTTAGCAATATATGCTTGGTAGTTATCAAGACAAAGGTACTTGCCCATACTGTCAAATAAAACTGGAAACAAGGTCTCATATGCATTTATTCAGGTGTACAATGGGTAGTGGAATGTTTTTGTTAAAAATCGACATGCATGTAAATATATATTAATATAAATACCCATGCGCACATACTTCTGTGTGCTGGAGCCAACTAAACTCAATTTTTGGGAGCCAACAGTTTCATTTTCAATTACACATCAAAAATCAATAACAGTTACAAACCAAAGCATAAATTTGTTTTATTGAGGGTCCTGAGTGAAACGGTAAACTGAGGACTTCTCAGAATAATAATTGCGGGCAAGTACCAAAGGTCTATTGATCATTAAGGCTCTGGGAAGAAGAGCAAAAGACTTGCTCTTTTAGCAGAAATATCTGAGAGAAACCTCCTGGACCTTTACTTAACTGCTTAGAGAAGAATTTGACTATTTAATGGTCTGGAGATATTTGAAAAATCTGCAAACTGGTTAATTTCTATTTGTTAATTGAAAAAAGCCTGAGGTAAAACCAAATCTCCTTAAACTATTTTAATTGATTATTAACCTTAGAAGCAGAAGACTCTTTCTTTCTTTTGAAACAAGTCTTGCATAACCAAGACCCTAGAGTCACAAAAGCCCACCTATTTTCCAGAGACAAATGAAGGAATAAAGGTCTAGTTTGCCAATGATTTTAGGAGGATTAACAGGAGTGGATAGGTGAATAGTTTCTGTAATTTTTTCTTTCTTTCACTGACCATTTAAATTATCCCACAACCTTTTGTGAAAGTGATCCTCCTCCCTCTGGGACTCCAGTGAGAGGGACTATCTGGTTCTCAGAGATCCTAAAAAAGTTTCTATTCTTCACTTTGAGATAGCTCTCAGTATTTTTTAATTGAGGTTTGCTATCCCACACAGTCCCCACTTAGGAGAGTAATAGAAAAAATATTAACAATACAAATTCAACTGAAAAGTGTGTTCTGAGAAAGAGAGAGAGAGAGAGAGAGAGAGAGAGAGAGAGAGAGAGAGAGAGAGAGTGGAGTGTGTGTGTGTGTGTGTTTTAATCACTTGATAATCATTTCCCAATACTCCACTGTGTGTGGGCACATGAACATGTAAAATGGTCATCCAAGTTCTACTGAAGTTTTAAACTTTAATAAATAGCTTAAAATTTCACAGAATGGAGAGCCCTGGCCTTGGAGTTAGAAGGCCTAGGTTCTACAACTGTTCCACTGACTGACTGTGTGACTACGGTTCTCAGTGGCCCATGGGCCTCATTTTCTTCAATGTAAAATGGAAGAGTTAGTTAAATGATTTCTAAAATTCCTTTCAGGAAAAATTCGTGAATTCCATAGACAATGCATTTTCTGCTAGCATCCAAGTACATTAATTTATGAAATATGTAGGTTAAATACACAGTCAACATTATCTTTAAAAGTCAGAGTACCAACTCTTGCCTTATAGTTATTCAGTTTTAGATAATTAAATATTTAATGGGTTCTCTCTCATGCAATAGTTAGAATGTATTAGTTATAGACTTTCACACCCTTGTACAAGGAAAATGACAGATTTTATTGATTAAAATGTATTTGCATTGTGCATCAATAACCACTTGGACAAAAATTGGAATAGCATAAGTTTCTTTTCAAGTAATTTAAATTAAAAACTTCATATTACAAATGTCCCATATTGGCTAGGAATCATGTCCTCCTTGGCTAGACTGTCAGCTCCTCCATGACAGGTCACCTGTTCCATTTCTTAGTGCCCTCCACTGTTGGATGGTGTCTTTTATTCCCTGCAGTTCTCTAACTGTATAATCACTTAAGGATTATAATAAAGGGTAATGTTTTAAAAAACAACAACAACAACAATAACAAATGTCATATATTTCATTACAATACATACATCTTATGAATTGCTGAATAGGTATAGTAATGTTTAACCAATAAAAGCACTATTTCCATAAAAGTTGCTTAAATCTTAAAAAAAAAAGGGTATCTGAAATAAAGATTTCAATAGTATTCCAGATCTTGTCAATAACACATTCCCCACCAAATCTCTTTCCTAAGTCTAATTCATATGGAGATATTTCCATCTCTTCATTAAAGCCAATTTTCCTTATTAAAATATTCATCCCTAGATCCTTAAAACCATTATTGCTCTTTCAAGCAGCCTTTGTCCCAGCAGCCCTGTGATTATCAAAGGAATTTACACACATCCACAGGGCACACTCTGAAGATACAGTGAACATGACAACTTTACAACATAATCACCATATTTACATTGGGGATTATCCACAGCCATCTTTAGTTGAGCTAGCAACATATGGCTAAAAGTAGTAGCAAGCTGGGAGGAAACTGTGGTCAAACACTGAAAGGGTATAATTGAAGAATCATTATTATGTGTATATAAAAGAGAAAGAGAATACAATTCTGTCCAAGTGCGTGCTTGACTTAACATGATGTAATCAATAATAAAATAAACAGTATTTCAGGAATATTTTTATTTTTCGAAAGGCTATGCATCCATTATTTCATTTAAGCTTTATAATGGCCCATTTATGTGAGGTAATATTCTTCCTATTTAGCAAAGGACAAAAGCAAAACACAGAGATATTTCGATGGTCACAGAGTAAGCATTATGGATATGATTAGAACCCAAAGATTTCACATATCTTTAAACATCTGTGTCAAATGGTGGTTTTCTCTAGTACAGGATGGAAAAGGAGGGAGAGAGATAGTTTCGAACTAAAATTGCAAATAAAAAAAAATTAATTTAAGGAAAAAAATTGAATTCAGATCATCTCAGCACCAAATCTAGCCCTTTACCCACTATGCAATGGTAGCTCACCCTCATGTTTTGGTTTTTTACTATTATTTTATGTAAGGAAACCTGTTCTCTTGCACTAATGTTTGTGAAAAAATTAACTGTACAGATATGAGAGCAAAAGATTCCTTTGAAGTAGAGTTACAACCAAGCAGAAAGGTAGGTTTACCTAAGAATGCAGGAACATTTAAGAAACATTCCATGAAAAAAAGAAAACCAATGTAACATATATAGATTAGTATATGCAGGCTATGTTATTGTATTATCATAGTAGTGATGAATATGCAATGACCAATTCCCACTGTTTCACTTGATTTTTCCCTAAAATTTTTGCTTCTTTTTCTACCAACTTAATGAAATAGTATAATAGATGAAAAGGATAAAGAGAATGACTCACATGAGGAGAAAGTACAGGGACTTGACTCTGCTCACTTGGTAGAGCTTTGAATAATACAAGAATAAGTATTTCCACCTAAAAAAAGTTCTACATATTTATCTATTAATTTTATTTTCACATGAATGGAACAAGTAAAGGTTTTTGTTGTTGTTGTTGAGGCAACTGGGGTTAAGTGATTTGCCCAGGATCACACAGCTAGGAAGTATTAAGTGTCTGAGTCCAGATTTGAACTCAGGTACTCCTGCCTTCAGGATTGGTGCTCTACCCACTGTGCCATCTAGCTGCCCAACAAATGAAGATTTATCAGAGACTGTAGGATATAGTAAACCCTGGGTCTTTGCTTCAGGAAATCATGTGATCCTCAGGAAGAAGAAAACATTGTCCATTGGTCAATAGCTACTTCCTAGTTTCAAATCCAGTGAATTTAGAAATCAACAGGAAGAGTGAGGATCTACTTCTTTTCTGCTATATAATCCAGTTTCCACATCTGTGCTATGCTACACACCATGTTGGACTGCCCAGTTGGTATGCTGGCTCACTTCTTGCAAGAACTGAATAAAGGCTTTCTGTTTGTATCTAGAGACAACTCTGAGTAGTCAATAAGGGGGTCTAGCACCCTGACCAACACAGTTTATGGTAGTTTATCCAGTATCACATGACGTTCCAGAGAGATAGTTGGGAGTTCGGATAAAGGGGGCAGGCATCCACTGAGAGATTTCTTCAATGGTTCTCAAGATTGGACTTCCAGCCTCCCTGTCTGTGAAGTATGGGCCCAAGGCAGAGGTACTTGATAAAACAGAAAACAAACATAGTCTCTAGAACAAGATAGAGAGCAGGAGGACAATCAGGTAATTTATGCCCACATAATCCAGGGGTAAGCACTTTTTGTGAGCACAGCCTGTGCGCTTGGGTTATCCTTAAACTGAACCAGAAGCATATGGAAGTGATCCAAGGAAATGGATGGACCTAGTAAGCTAGAAGGAAGTCCTGATAAATGGCACAGAGGAGGACACTCTGGGTGAATGCTGGGTGACTCTGCCAGATTGGGGGTAGTAGAGAAGTCAGCTCTGTGTTTTACAGGATCACAAGTCATTAGTTTGTAGCCACTCTCCCCAGTCCAAACACAAATTTTCACAGCAAAAATAAAAAATATGAATTATCAGAATATAAAGAGAAAGTAAAAAGAAAATGATAAGGTATTGCTGGGTTTTATCCGGAATGGGAAAGTCCTCTTCCATGTCATTTTTGTCTGTTTCTGTATCTTTGTGCAGAATGCCTGTGTCTGTTGTGAGCTACATTTTGTTACCTGGAAAGATTTAAAATGCAGCCAGAAAAAAAAAAAAAATAGACTAAAAGACTTCTATATTGCAATTAGAACACTGAGAAATGTTTCTTAATACCCTTGACTCCCACCTTAAAAGGAGAATAAGCCTGTATTTTTCCTCTGGACCTCAGCTCTGACCAAGTGGGGAGCTACAAAAATAAAGTTAGCTAAATAAAGTTATAGAATTGCTTCTAAAATGTTAGAAGATTCTCAAAGTTTTGAAAGCAAGGATTAAGAAATCTGGCAATTAGTCATTTTAAGATTGCAAGATCTAAGATTGGGGATAGTTCCAGGAATTTACCGAATCCTGAAAAAAATGAGTGAAAAAAAAAAAAGAAAAATTAGGTAAATATAAAATTTTTTTTAAACCTTCCTTTGACTCCTATCTTGTCTGGAGTCACCTTCTACTCCTTTGGGAAAGCACCCCAAAAGGTATTAAGGTACCTCTCCACAACCCTGAGGATCACTTAGCATGCTCCAAAACTCTGATCACTCAGAATACTGCACTTCCCAGAATCCTGAGTATATCTTAGTTGTGGGGATTGCTAACAAGATCAATATAGCCCAAGTCCCTCTCTTTGCTAAACCCTCTTATCTCAGATCAGATGAAAAAAAGATAAGGCTAAAGAAATGTAGGGAAACTCGAATTCTGCCTTTACCTGTAGAAACAGGGAAACAACAGCTTTGGGAACCCTACACAACTGTGCTCAAATAGCTCCCTGGTAAAGGGAGATCTTGGCTAGTCACCCCAGCTTCAGCAGGTGCTGTTCAGCAACTGCCTGGGAAGAATCCAGGTGCCCCTGGCAGTACCTAGCATAGCAATGGGAGGTGAGAAAGCCAGTCAGCCTTTATAAATATAAAGCCCATCATTCTCTGTTTCATTTTTAGATATGTATTAGCCATGTAATTTATGGCAAATTATTTTATCTCGGCTCAGATTTTTTTTTTTTAATTTGTAAAGAGAACTAATAATGATTGTAGTTGTGAAGATCACATGATTGCAAAAATACTTAGCATAAAACAAATACTATATGAATATCAACTGCTTTATTGAATATGATTACTTCATATTTGATAACTTTACATGGGTTTTGAGATGTGACCAACATATAATGTCAATGTTGAAATAAATGTGTGTGTGTATGTGTATGTGTGTGTGTGTGTGTGTGTGTGTGTGTATAAAGTAATTTGGAAGCAAATTCAAATAAATTAAGGCCTCCCCAGGATAAGGGGGATAGTGCATAAAGGAGAGTCTTTCTCTTTCTTCTCCCTTCCCTCCTTCCCTGATCAAAGCAGGATACTTGGATAAAGGGGTGAGAGGGAGAGAAAGAGAATATACTCATTCAGGTCAATGAAAGTTGTTATTTGAGATATGATAGTAAAAGCAGTTTTAAAAGAGCTCTAATCAAAGCCTCTTTTGGACTAGAACTCTGTACTTAAAACAAGGATTCTTCCAAGGTGTTAAGTCAGTGGAATTAATGATTACCTAGTTTAGTATGGTGCTTAATAGTTCTCTAGTTCAGTATATGTACTTAATACTTAATATAGTTCTACAAGATTAACACCTATGATAATGTAATTATAAGAGAGCATATAAGCTAGGACAAACTCAGCCAGAGTCAGAGCTCAAGCTCTCAGAGCCAAGGAGAGACAGATTCATTCATCTCATCTCACACCACCTTAGTGGCTGGCCTTCTGCACTTCTCCTACTGAGACCAAGGCTCTCCAGAAAGCTGGCCTGGGACTCCAGATAAGGAAACTAGATTGAGAAGGAGATAATAAAGAATTTGGACTTTAACACCTGGCTATTCTTGTGGTGATTAATCAAGTGAAAGGAAGGCTGCTTCCCAAGAGCTCCAGAAAACCCAACAAGAACATTACAAAAGCCTATTAAAGGGATATGTAAATTGTAAACTATTTGCACTGACTAGGTTAACAGAAGATTTAGAAGCTTGGGAATTTTAAGAAAAAAAAAAAAGCAGTTTGCTGCTACCTTAAAAACTCTGGCAAACAAACAGCCTCCTTTTGAGAGCTTATTGAGAGTTACACTTCTAAGGGCCCTGTGAGTAAAAAAAAAAAAAAAAAAAAAAAAACTGGCACATTAATTCTTTCCTGGCTCACAAAAGAGAAATGTTTGAGTGAATAGGAAAATAACCAAATAGCAATTCAGTTTGCCTGGAACATCTGATTAGAATTTAGGGAATCTCATAAACTGAAGTTAAATCAATTTTAAAATCTGTTGTATCATAATTTTAAGATTTATCTTTTTTTTTTTTTTTTTCCTAAAACAAAAAGGAAACTTGTTTAAGGGAATAGAAATCCTACCTGAGAATTTAAAAAAGCTACAACTGCTTAGGGACAGAAGGAACTGAACTAAAAGAAGGTGGTAAGTTTATTCAGCATTGTTAGTTTGCATTTTAAAATTCTTTGTAAATGTAACCTGGGAAATAAGGTATTTTCATCTTTGCTAGAAAATCAAGAAGAAATCACAACTAAGACTAGTTAGCTATTACTTAGGAAAATTCTAACATTGATAACTAAGTTATTTGGAGTTATTGTCATCATGTTAAGCCAAAAATTGGTATTTACTGTGTTTGGAGCAAGAGGGATGAGGTGAAAGCCTTATCAGTTCAGCTTCAAGTATGAGGGTGTGCAACATCTTCTTTCCCTTTCACAGATTAGAGGGGAGGTATCAAACAGTACAGCCCATATAAACAATAAGAATAGTTGGGGTGGGCAACAACAAGCTATGATCCATACCTGAAGTCTCACTCAATTCCCCTTGATTTCTAAGCCTGCCAGTTTTCTTAAAACTATCAGAGTAAGCAAGGTCATCAGCCCTGAGAAATGAGCCTGTTTAGGATGTATAGTTCTTAAGCATTGAATGTGTTTAATAAGAATCTATAAGCTTGTTTAATGATTGATCCCTTGTACTAGAATGAGTTTAAATTCAAGAAAAATAAAAGAAAATCATTTTAAACAAAATCTCCTATGTGTGTAAGTCCTGGTAAACGTTGAAAAAATAATGTATCTAGCCATAAGCTGTGATTAGTAGAATTTGCTACTAGAAATTAAATCTCTTGGGACTGTAGCTAAGATTCTTTTGAGTTTTGAATTTGACTTTGATTACCTGATGAATCATTAAGTCACTAACTCACTATTAGAGAAAAATGCCATAAGTTACTCAAAGGGATGCCATTCTGAAATGCCACAGATGGATGTCTTATCTAAACAAGACCTGGGAGGACAACTTTAATCTCTGCTTAAGGTGGGATCCTTCTGACTCAGTTTCCTAGTTCTGTTTCTTTGTTTCTGACCTGATTATTCCTGAGTTTGGCTATGAGGTGGAATTGTTACTGCATGATTAATTGCCAAATAGAGCTAAGGATGCTTTATCCTATCATATATGTGCTCTCAGGCTGAAGCCTGAAGGACCTGTCTTGATGCTATTATAATCACAGTCCCTGCTTTTTCTTCTTATAGCAAATTTCTATAATCAGAGCAAGTGGTCAGTAGACATCATGAGCACAGTACAAGTATGTAGATGATATCTTGAATTACAGCCCAACACTGGAGGCTTCTCTGGCTGCTGCCATAAAAACCTTTAACTTTTTGGTTTCCTAAGGCAATAGAAAACTGTTAGAAAGCCTACTTTGCCTATCAGTCTATTAAGTATTTGGGCCATGAATTAATTTCTACCTCCCTTTTGCTCACTGTGGGTAGGAAGCAACTTTACTACTCCCTTTACTTACCTTCCTCTAAGAAACAGCTATTTACTTTCCTGGGAATGGCTGCATTTTGTAGAATCTGGATACCCAAGTTTATTTATTGCCAAGTGCCTCTATGTTTCTATTCAATGTCCTGACATAATTCCCCGTAAATGGAACCCTGATCAGGCCAAAGCTTTTTAATTCCCTGAAAACAAAACTGACCTCTCCCCTGGCCTGAGCCCAACCTAAAGTCTTTTACTACTTAAATAAACTTGATTTCTTTGGGGTGACCCTCTTGCCTTAAAGCAGTGGCTATCACAGCCTTTCTAATTGAGGAAGCCTCCAAGCTCACTTTAGGCCAACCACTGGAGGTTCTAATTCCCTATCATGTTCAGAGCATTTTTACCCTTACCAGAGCTTTAACATTGGGAAAAGGAATGAGAAGTGAACATCTATACTGAATCTAAATATACCTTCCATGTTCTGCATGCATATGGGGCTAGATGAAAAGAAAGGGATTTTTTTTTTTTTTTTGACAGCCAAACATTCCCCCATTAAATATGCACAGGAACAGTTACTGCAAACTGACCCTGGACATAGAGAGGCTTCTGTTGTTTTGTAATGGATAACAGAAAAGGGATTCATTTTAGACCAAGGAAAACAGACTTGCAGATTCAGCTGCTGCCTGTTTGTCCCTGACCATGCTACTTTTAATTCTTCAACTCCCGACATCTATACTCCCTCATAGAGGCTACAGTAACAAGCCCTTGCTAAAGAAAGGGGTTGTACCTTTTCTCCTTCTGAGTGGTTTCAAACATGGTCAAGTGAATTTATAATTCCAAAGCCCGGAAAGTGGAAACTTCTCTTTGGTCTATACCAAACTACTTGTTTGGAAAATAAATGTTCTCCAATCCCTTGAAAAACCTATTTTCACTGGTCACAAGCTAGTAGAAACAAACAGATCTATCAGGTCTGCCCAGTTTTTGCCCAAGTAAATTCTGAAAGAGCTATTAAACCCTCAATCCTGAAGTCTATCTGGAAAAGTGTATTTACATAGGGGAGAACTGGCAAATAGATTTTATACATAAGCCATTCAATTGCTTTTGTTTTCTGTTGACAACTTTACTAATTGGGTAAAAGCCTTCCCTTGTAAGACTGAAAAGGCTCAGAGTTTTTGCTAAAAGATGTTATAACCACTTAAGATTATTATATTCACTCTGCATGCTATCCTCTCTACCTAATGGTTGATACCTTTGAAACATGATGATTCTTGCATCTTAGACTACCTGAACAATCTTTCACTGTGAACAGGGCTACACTGTTCTCTACCCATTGCCCCTACTCCTTTGAGGAAACAAAAGCAGGAATATCAGGAAAATGTTCTTTGGTATTTATCATAAGAAAAGTTGTCTGGATATGAGACATTCATAACAGCCTCATCTCCCAACCTGCCCATCTTTCTCTGGGTGGGGCTGCTGGTTACTTTACCTAGTAACCCCCATACTGACTCTACTTGTTTATTTATTTATTTTTGCTCATATTTGGTCCCTACATTTTTAATCTGGTTGTGACAGTTTTTTCTTCCAGATTCCAAGACATGAAATTTCAACTACTTGGTCAACTTGAAATCACCTGAAACCCAGTTCTGACATTCAGCACCAGATGTTGTTGTCATCATCCACAAGTTACATATTTCCCTTTCTCAGTCTGTACCCGACTAGGCAGGGCCAGCACTATGTCCCTAAAGCAATTCCAGAAGATGGGATCTTTATCCCTTTGTCCCAAATGAATTTGATTTTAGAGTACTTGAATGCCGGAATGATGAGATAATAGCTCTGCGGCCACCTAGTCTAGACAGTGCTGTAGTTCCACAGATAACACCACCTGCCAGATATTAATCTATTGGTCTGTAATAACAAGGTTTCCTAGACAAATGGTGGGAATTGGTAGAAGCAGTGTCTCTGGTTCCTGCTCATTGCTTTAAGCAGCATTATCCTATTATTCACTTGATTAAATTGCATGATGCATTTAATCATTAGAATAGTTCAAGATTCCCTAGCTAAAATGATCTCTGTAAAAGCTTCCACTGATATACAGGAGTTAATTCTGAATGGTAGAGAGTGGGTTACAGTTGATACTAAAGAGAGGAACAAACCTGAAGGCCTAGAAGAAATGTATCAGGATTGATGTGATGAATCTTCAAAGGTATAAAATAAAGAGGAGGGACTGAATGGGACAAGTGAAGATTTCTCAGAAAACTATAGGGTAAAGTATATCAGACTTTAGGCTTAAGTTTCAAGAAGTTACCTGATATCCAAGAAGCAGAAAGCATTGTCCTTTAGTCAATAGCCACTTCCCTATTCAAGAACCAATGAATTTAAAAATCAAAAGGAAGAAAGAGGACCCACATCTTTTCTGCTATATAGCCAGTTTCCACTTCTGTACTGTGCTACACACCATGCTGGACTGCCCAGATAGTATGCTGGCTCACTTCTTGCAAGAACTGAATAAAGGCTTTCTGTTAGTATCTGGAGATGCCTCTGAGTAGTCAATTTGGGTAATGGGGGGTCTAGCATCCCATCCCCCATACACATAATAACTTCATGAAAAAATATGGTAATGCATTCAATGTGCTTAGTACAGTTTAAAAATTATTTTTTTTAATAGAGGTCTTCATCTTCAGGATTTCATCCTTGATTTTCATCTATAAAAATTACTGTACTTTTGTGATGCTCTTTTAATAATGTTTTGGAATGAAATAAGATTTGAAAAAAAATCTAACCTTTGCTATAAATTATTTGGATATCAAAAGATTTTACTTTTATAAATAAAAAAGTTTTTAATCATACCTCTCACAATTAGCTGAGCAAAATTGGAAACTCCAGATCCTCTTTCAGACTGAGTTACACAGCGGTACAAATCTTGGTCAGTTTTTGTCACTTCTTGCAATCTAAAGGAAGCAGCAAATCTTCTATGATTGATATTTTTAGTCTGGGCCACTGGTATATCTTCCCCATTTCGTCTCTGCAAATAAAATTCAAATTGCAAAATTAAAGCAGGAAGTATTTAAGATATTATTTTTTTATTAATATAACTTTTTATTGACAAAACATGTGCATGGGTAATTTTTTATAACATTATCCCTTATAACATTATCACTTCTGTTCTGACTTTTCCCTTCCTTCCCTACACCCCCTCCCCTAGATGGCAGGCAGTTTTATACATGTTAACTATGTTACAGTATATAAGATATTATTTTTAAAAGTAATTTAAATAAAGTCAAAATTTGTCTACTTTTAATGCACATTTACTATATGCCAAGCACTATGTGTGGCATAAACAAAGAAAAAACAACAAATATACAAATGACAACAAAAAAAAGGTTGCTGTTATAAGGTTGCTTGTTTAGAGTATAATGGAAAAAAAATAATATGAAAAAAAAATGTAGAAATAAGATAAATTAGAAGAAAAGGAGATAAGCATAGCAGTAAAGGCACTACTATTAAAAGGGGCAGAGAAAAAAAAAATATTGTAAAAGGTGAGACGTTGACACCAAAGGGAAACCAGGAAAGCAGAAATAATGCCAGAAGACAGAGATGAAGGAGTTCTAGACATGGCAGTGAACACACTTAAGAATCAAGAAACTTGTATCAGTAGATCACGGAATACATGGGAAGGTGTAATTTTTGAGTAAAAAAGAAGGAAACAAGAATTTATTAAGCTCTCTAACTCTGGGCCAGACGCTGTACTTCACAAATACTAATACATCACATCCTTATAATAATCCTAGGAGATACTTTATTATCCCTCCATTTTACAGCTGAGAAAATTGAGATAGTTGTTAAGTAACAGGATCACACAAGTTATTAAGTATCTAAAGGCACATTTGAACTTACGTCTGATAAAATCCAGGCCAAATACATTATCTACTGTATGACCTAGCAGATGTTAAGGGGCAGAAGACTGGAAAGGTAGGAAAGGAGCAAGTTATGAAAAACTTTTCAAAGCCTGAGGATTTTCTCTTTATTATGAGAGATAATAATAATGAACCATTGGAGTTAATGAACTGGGGAAGACGGTGTGTGATGTGATCAGAACTTCACTTTAGGCAAATTGATTGACCAACTTAGTAGAGATAAAACTAATTTGAATGAGAAAAAAACTTGAAGCAGGGAGTCCAATCAGAAAGCTATTGCAATAGTTCAAAAGGAAGAGGTCCACATCAAGATGGAAGCAATTGCAGAGAAGAACAAAGGGTGTTATACTACAGATGTTATGAAGACACATCTATAGAACTTGGCAAGTGATTAACTGTGGGGAATGAAAAAAGAATGAATTAATAATGATGGCAAAGTTATAAAATAGGGTAACTTGGAGAATGCTGTTACTTCAAAATTAACAAGAAAGTTAAAAAGTTGAAAAAACTTGAGAAAAGATGAGTTTAATTTTTGGACATATTGAATTTATGATGTCTGTGAGACATCCAGTTTGACATGTCTCCCAAGGGCCTACAGATGAAAAACTGCAGATCAACCTGGATAAGCTGAATTAAGAATAATTTGTTCAGAGAATCTACAAGACCTAAAAACTATAGCAAACAAAAAGGAGATGAGTAAGTGAGCCTAGGATACAGACTGGATGGTCATCTAATCGGTGTGACCTGGATGAATATACAAAGACACATACAATAATAAAATGGAAGAGGAGGAGGAGAATGAGGGGAAAGAGGAGAAAGAGGAAAAAAGGAATATGAGAAAGAGAAAGAACAGGAAGAGAAGGAGACACACAGAGAGAAAAAGATAGAGACAAACAGAAACAGATTATGATTGGTTAATTGACAATGTCAAAGGCTGCAGAGAATTCTATGGTTGAGTAATGAAAAGGCTAATTATATAAGGTAATTAAAAGATAACAGGTTACTAAGGAGAGAGTCATTTCAGCAGAATGGTGAAATCAGAAGCCAGAATGCAGAGAGCGGAGAATGAGAGGAAAGAAAGTAAAGACGTTGGTTGTAGAAGGACTTCACTTTGGAAGAGAGACATATCATACAAACTAGAGGGGATGAATGGATCAAGTGAGAGGTTTATTTGTTTATTGTAACAATGCTTTTAGGAGGTAGGGAGGCATACAGTAGACAAGGAAAGAATGATGATTAGCCAAAGAATGGGGATGATGGAGTGGGCTATCTACTGAAGAAGTGGGAATGAAATTGAGTAACATGCATGTAGAGAAATTGCTTTTTCTATGGAGAGGTTCTCTCTCTCTAATTTCGAAAGGTGGCAGTCACTTTTTTTTTCCTCACTCTTCAACATTGTATGCAAAAACATTCTCCCTAATATCTATTCTTTCCCTCTCACAGATTTTATTCACTAACTGAAATGAATAAAGTGAGTAACTTCAGAGGGTTTATCATCAGAGTTGAAAAACAGGCAATAATTTAACATCATCATTTATCATCCTCTTCCTCCTCCTCATCTTCACCACCATACCCATCACAACCACTACCACCACCAACATTATTATCATCCTTGGATGGATGGGAAACTATTAAAAAGAGGTTTCAATTTATATTATTTGAGGAAGTATCTTTCAATCAATAAACAACAGATATTTAGAAACAATTAATTTATAGAATAACATTATTTTTGATAACATAGTTTCTTTTTCCCAATGTGGTTAGCTTTAGATTTACCAAAAACAAACAAAAATATTACTGGAAATTTATTAAAGGAGATAGAAGGCTAGACTTGGAGCCTAAAGACAAGGAATTTAATCCTGTATCAGATGTCTAGAAGCTGTGACTTTGTTAAATCTCAATGACAAGGTGTATTAATGATTAAGATATACCAAGAAGCTCATTTGCTCTGGTGCATTTATTTTGTACAAGAATCAGCCCATACTTCAATGAAATTACACAAATATACATATGCATACATACATACATACACACACACACATTAAAGCTTTGAAAAGCAGAATGATGCTAGCACGTACCATGACTGACTCTTAAAGCAGAATCACTCACGAATCCCTACGTACTTTCTTCACTCAGAAAATGTAAGTTACTTCCTTTGTGCAGTAACTATATTTATAGTTCATTTTTCAAAATATCCTAAAGACACAGAGTTTTTTCTATATACATATTAAATGATCATTGAATAAAATGGCACTGTTCATTTACCTAAAAAGAAAAAAATAGTGATCTTTCACATGACACAAGTGAATCAATACTGTGAAAACTTAAAACCATTCGAAAGTAAATGAAGTGATTGCAGGTAGTTTTTACCAAGTAATAGCATAATCTTCCTATTTCACATCTATTATAAACTTAAAACTAAGGAATATTCTAAGTTCTGTTCCTGTGTCTTAACTGTCTCACAATTTGCAGCAAAATGTAGCGTTCTCATGAACAAGGGATTGTCATTTTGTTCTTTAATTCTCAGAGTCTAGTTCAATGCATGGCACATGGGAAATGCTTTATAAATACTGATAAAATAAATTTTTATCCTAAATTAACTTGTTGATGATCTTCACAAATAGACTGAGCTTCAAGTTGCTTATACTTAAAAAATTTTAAATCAATTATTCTCTTTTTTGAACTTTTCATTTTAAGATTCTAAAAGAGAGTAATATTAACATTATTTGGTAATGACTGTTATTATAAACCCATTATGTATGTGTGCATTTCACATTTAAGTGATAGTGTTCTATTTTTAGGATTAAAGAAACTTAAACACCTAGTTTACCCCACCCTCATTTTAGAATTGGACAGAAACACAGAGACTAATGACTAGGATAGGTAATACAATAGTAAAGTTAGCTTTTGAAGAATTAGATAGACTGGTATTGTTGTTCAGTATCTTCAGTCAAAGAATTTCATAACTTCAATTGGGGTTTTCTTGGCAAACAGTGAATCAGTTTGCCCTTTCTTTCTCCATCTTATTTTACAAATGAGGAAACTAAGGCAAACAGAATTATCTCAGGGTCACATAGATAATAAGTGTTTGAGGCCTAAGTTTGAACTTAGGAAGATGAATCTTCCTGATTCTAGAACTAGCCACCCAATGTGCCACCTAGTTATTCAGGCTTTCCTTGGAAATTAGGAAATGCCTAATAAAGAAACACCGTGAAAAATGACCTCCTGATATCCAATCTTAAATCTCCAGATGCTTAATGAAGATCTTGAATTAGATATCCAACACATATTTTAAACTTTCTATATCCAAAAATAAATTCCTTTTTTTTTCCTGAATATCCTCGCCAACTTTGAACCTTCCCTGTTACAGATAACAGCACCAACAAGCCACCCAACCTAAATTTCATTCTTTAATTCTCACTTTTACATAGATCATATGAAAATAATTGCCAAATCTTGTCAATTCTACATTTTAGACATATTTCTAATATATCTCCTTCTTTTTATTCACACAGCCACATCTGGATTATTACAATAGCCTATAGATTGTTCTTATTGTCTCAAGTCTTCCCATGACAATCCATCTTACACTAAACTGCCAAACTGGCCTTCCTAAAAGATAATTCTGATCATATCACAAACTTATATACTCCAAATTTACCTTCAAAATCAAATAAAAATTCTGTTTCATTTTTATAATCCTTCTCAAGCTGGACCACTCCTATATTTCCATTCTTCTTAAATGTTAATTAAATTTACTTACATTTTAAAATATATTATACATTCCAGTAACACTGGCTACCTATTACATTGTCATATATTGTATCACATTTTCCAAATTCCAACTCCTTACCTCTTCACTGACTGTACTCCATGTTCTGAATACTTTCCCTCCTTGTCTCAGTTTCCCAGCTTCCCTGGCATCTGAAGGAATTGAGGGGATTAGAACAGCAAGTGGTAGTAGAAATGGAGAGAACCATGCTGACTCCATCTTGTGACTCAATTCTGGATCTAGCTCAGTTCCCTTTGTATCCAATTATGGGTCTATTCCAATTTCTGTCTTGTAAGAAAACTTTATTCAGTTGTGCAAATTGGTTAAAAAAAAAAAAACAGACAACTTTATCGCATTGTTTGAATCTAGTCCTGTGTAACTGGACCACCTCTAGTTGATGCTTAGAGATTGTAACCAAGAGACTTACAATGCTTACTAAAAATCCAGTAAGATCCAAAGATTGATGCAAAGAGTTTTCTCACAATTTATACATCTCAAAAAACCCATACATTTTATCTGCAAACTAGCCTTGAACTGATCAATCAGTAATTGTTTCCATGTTCCTTTAACTGTTCACAAGATGATTTCAGGAAATTTCTCCTGTTCATGTTCCCCTTTCCAACTTCAAAAGCTCCTAATCTCAATCATTTCATTTTTTACCCACCACATCTCCAGGCATTTTGATTCTATTTCTGATATCAGACTTCCTTTGAGTGTAAGCCAAATTTAAATTAAGACAAATTTTGATTTTTCCAAAACTGAAGAAACAACAAAATCTAACACAGTTAAACATGTTATAGCTCTGTAGAAATGGGCAAGTCATTTAAGTTTTCCATGGCGTAGACAACTCTCTATGAATGTAAATTATAAATCTATATATATGGAGTTGGAATATCTGAAGTTCCTCATACCTATCAATTTAGAAGTCTGGATTCTATCTTCCTCTTTCCTAAGAAGTAATCCTTTACAAAAATTATAGGAACTATATTACTATGCATGATATACAGGGGGAAAAAATAAAAATTCTTCAGTGCTTCATTCATTTACTAAAAACTGAACACTATCTTTCCACTGCAAAACAATGATTTACAATTCTTCATGTCTCAAAATTTATAGTAGCAGGAGAAATATTATTTTCACTATACTCCATATTTAGGTCCCTAATGAATGATATCAAGTGAACCTTAAGTCAGTTCTGCCAATTTCTGCTCTTATTCCAAGAACTATTCTAAAAATGAACTCTGAGAATCCTAAAAATACTAGAATTGAATTAAACAACAATTCTGCTGAGCTGTTCTCAAGGACCAATGACAACTTCACCACAGGCCAATGAGCCTCAAATTGGTGGTTATCAATAATTGTCTTTAAGACAACTTGACTTTCATTATTTATAAATCACAGATTCAAAGAATTTAAAAGGTGTAACACTAATTGGTACAAAATTTCCTCCATATATCATTGAAGAAAGTACAACATGACAAAAATTATAATTCTGAAATGTTATTCCTAAAGCTAGAATCTTAAAAAAATATTCACAGACCATTTAGCATTATCTCAGTAATTTAAAAGTAATACTAATATATTCATATAATTCATCCATATGTAACTTACAAATTATCTCCTTTATAACAGGGCCCATCGGTTTCAGAAACTATTCTAATCTGACTTAACTGAAACTAAAAACAAGTAAAATACAACACAAAAATTAAGATATGATGAATGTTTGATAACTAAATGTCTATAACAGCATGAAGTTAGACACTTGGGAATATGTAAGATTAAATCTCTGAAATCCAAGAGTTTCAGCTTAATGAAATAATTTGCAATCAAGTGTGAAAGCTGGAACTTGAATAGAGAATTTTGATTCTCCATCAATAAGCACTACAAAAGAAAATACTAATTTAGAAAAAAAAAACTCACAGAGAAATAACTCCAGTAGTCTTATGAAACATTTATCCATGCTTAAAAAGTTATTAACCTGATTGCAAGTATACTAACATCCTCTTTTAATTAAACTCTTCTTTCTATTGCCAGTTGTTTCTTAAGAACAAAAAATCTCTTTACAAAGTATAAATTTGATCTACTATATTAATTTGTCTACTTCTTCCAAAAAGCATCCACAAACTGAAAAATTATATTTGTAAAATTAAATAAAAAATTAATGTGAATTTATGTCAATAAGTAATAAAATAACTATGATTTCTAATTCCTTTAAAGCTGTAGTGTATGGTTTTATCAATTAAACAATTAACTTACAATAGAAAGTCTTAGAAATAATGCCACGGACCAACTATTTTTTTTTCTTTTCTAATAGCAAAGAAATGTGAAATGCACAAACTTAGAGATATCTCCCACCCTAAATGTTCATAAGGATTATTTGTGTCCAAACTACGGTAAAATTTTCCAAAATCATATAAGTCTGATTCTTGACACCAACATAGTTGATGTTATGTTAGTCCTCAGAACAAAAGACAATAATCAAGAACAAGTCTCAGACATGTATCTGGGTTTAAGCTTGTGGATATTTGAGAAAACAGATCAAAGACTTAAAAAATAGTATGTTAAAGACTAGCAAGCTTTTATGAACTATTTAAATGTTCTATAAATATTGATTGCATTTATAGTTTCTTCATTTATTACATGAATTGGAGTAAAAATAATAATCTGACTTAGAAATGGCTTTAAAATTTTTATTCTGAAGAATACTTGGTAGCTTTTGTAAAAAAAAAAAAAATCTTTTGATGTATCATCTCTTTAAAGACTGGAATTTTTTTTTTAAAATAACATTTAATAAAATCATTTTTTAAGAAACAAGGTTAACAGTTAATGTTTGCCAGGAACCTAGCACTCCCTTTTTTGCATAAAGATTTTACCTAAAATAAAACTTTCTGAAATCAATTGAAAGTATACTCTTTTTTTGTGGGAGGGAGGGTAGGGGGAGGGATACTAACAGCTTATTTATTTATTTTTTGAGAAGCAAATGGCATTAAGAGACTTGCCTAAGGCCACATTTGAACTCAGGTCCTCTTAATTCCAGGACTAGTGATCTATCCATTCCTCTATATAGCTGCCCCTGGCTAACAGTTTATTTAGGACTACACTTTTTTTTTAAAGTTTTTTATTTACAAAACATATACAAGGTAATTTTTCAACATTGACCCTTGAAAAACCTTTTGTTCCAAATTTTCCCCTCCTTCCCTTAAGCCCCTTCCCTAGGTGGCAGAGAGTCCAATATGTGTTAAATATGCTAAAATATATGTTAAATCCAATATATGTATACATATTTATACAGTTATCTTGTTGCACAAAAAAATCAGATCAAGAAGGAAGAAAAAAACTGAGAAAGAAAACAAAATGCTAGCAAACAACAACAGAGAAAGTGAGAATGCTATGTTGAGGTTCATATTCAGTTCCTGTAGTCCTCTGTCTGGGTGTAAATGGCTCTCTTCATCACTGAACAAGTGGAACTGGTTTGAATCATATCATTGTTGAAGAAAGACACATGCCTCACAATTGATAATTGTATAGTTTTTTTTTGTTTGTTTGTTTGTTTCCGTGTATAATGATCTCCTGGTTCTGCTCATTTCACTTAGCATAAGTTCATGTAAGTCTCTCTCCAAGCCTCTCTGAAAACATCCTGCTGGTCACTTCTTACAGAACAATAATATTCCATAATATTCATATACCATAATTTCCTCAGCCATTCTCCAACTGATGGGCATCCACTGACTTTCCAGTTTCTTGTCACTACAAAAAGGGCTACCACAAACATTTTTACACATGTGGGTCCCTTTCCTTCCTTGAAGACCTCTTTGGGATATAATCCCAGTAGAAACACTGCTGGATCAAAGGGTATGCACAGTTTGATAACTTTTTGGGCATAATTCCAAATTGCTCTACAGAATGGTTGGATATGTTCACAGTTCTACAAACAATGTATCAGTGTCCCAGTTTCCCCACAACCTCTCCAACACTGGTTATTATCATTTTTTGTCATAGCCAATCTGACAGGTGTGTAGTGGTGTCTCAGAGTTGTCTTAATTTGCATTTCTCTGATAATAGTAATTTAGAGCACCTTTTCATATGACTATAAGTAGTTTCTTTTTCAGCTGAAAATTGTTCATATCCTTGGACCATTTATAAACTGGAGAACACTATCATAAATTTGAGTCAATTCTCTATATACTTTAGAAATGATGCCTTTATCAGAACCTTTGAATATAAAAATCTTTTCCCAGTTTATTACTTCCCTTCTAATCTTGTATGCATGTTTTGTGTATACAAAATTTTTTTAACTTAATATAATCAAATTATTTATTTTGTGATCAATAAGGATCTCTAGTTCTTTGTTCACAAATTTCCTTCTTCCTCCACAGATGTGAGAGATAAACTATTCTATGTTATTCTAATTTGTTTATAATATCATTGTTTATGCCTAGATAATGTACCCATTTCGACCTTATCTTGGTATATGATGTTAGGCGTGGGTCAATGCCTAGTTTCCGCCATAGTAATTAGCAATTTTCCCAGCAGTTTTTGACAAACAATGAATTCTTATCCCAAAAGCTGGGGTCTTTGGATTTGTGAAATACTAGGTTACTATAGTCATTGATCCCACTGATCAACTAACTATTCTGTTTCTTAGCCAGTACCAAATGGTTTTGATGACGACTGCTTTATAATACAGTTTTAGATCTGGTACAGCTAGGACACCTTCATTTCCTTTTCTTTTCATTAATTCTCTTAAAATTCTTGACTTTTATTCTTCCAGATTAATTTTGTTATTTTTTTCTAGGTCAGTAAAATAGCTTCTTGGGAGTTTGATTGGTATAGCACTAAATAAATACATTAGTTTAGGTAGTCTTGTCATCTTTATTATATTCGCTCGACCTATCCAAGAGCACCTGATATTTTTCCAACTGCTTAGATATGATTTTATTTGCGGGGAAAGTGTTTTGTAGTTTTGTTCATATAGTTCCTGACCCTCCCTTGAAAGATAGATTCCCAAATATTTTATCCCATCAACAGTTATTTAAATCGAATTTCTCTTTGTATCTCTTGCTGTTGGGTTTTGTTAGTGATGTATAAAAATGTTGATGATTTATGTGGATTTCTATTGTATCCTAAAATTTTGCTAAAGTTATGGATTACTTCTAATTGTTTTTCAGTTAATTCTCTATCACATTCAGAGAGAGAACTATGAAGACTGAATGTGGATCAAAGTATAGTATTTTCATCTTTTTGTTTCTTTTCTATTTTCTTTCTCATTTATTCCCCTTTTGGGTGGTAGAGATAGAGGTTCATTATAGTAGCATATAGGAGTTGTGTACAATATTGAAGGGAACATAGTTTCTAGGGCAGCTATAGCAATGGTCCTCTGACCTTAGAGTGCTAACAATATGTCTGACAATGATTCTAAAGTCTTCTAACCTAAGGATAGTCCTACATTATTGACTGTTAAACAGATAATCTGCTGGTCGGTAACCAAGTTCCAAAGACAATAGTGAATAGACCACCCCTCAAGCCTACTTGTAAGCTATAAGATTAGCAAATAAGTAACATGAAGTTCTGGTCTCTCTAACTTTATTCTATAAATTTATCTTCTTTCTCCTGGTTCTTTCCTAAGTCTTTCTGGAATTTAGCCCACTTTAATTGGCATTACAATTCCAATAAACTTTGCCCCTTTGACTTGGAGATGAGGTCAAGCCTGCAAATTATTTGAGATGCCTCGAGATACCCATCTGTGACCCCAACCTCTTAGGGGTCTCCTTTTGAATCGCAACAGTATAACTTCACAAAACACAAAAATATCTGTGGGAGTGTGGGCAAGAATGCTAATCTATAGAGAACTATTTTAAGGAAAAGTAGAAAAGAGGTTGATATTTAAAAATTTTTCTGAAAAAAAGTGAAGGAATGATTTAACAAAGAATAAAGAAAAATAATACTCTGTGCCTGGAGAAAATTTGTTTTCAAGGTAGTGGATTAAATAACTTGCTTGGTTAAAAATTAAGAATCAGGCATAAAAAAACCTGGAAAATCTCAGAAAGATCTTTAAGGTCATGTTCAGGTCATGTGCTTAAAAGACCACTGAACTAAGGGAAAAAAAAAAGACCTAGTTTCAGATCCTTACTAACCACTTACTAGACTTTAGGCTATGATGTGTTTTATAATGTGGACTTTGACAGCAAATATGATCTATGTAGACAACAGATGATGGAAGGCACCAAAAGTGGGGTTCAGTCATGTGAAGAATTCACAATGGCCATTCTTTTTGGGAAATATGATTTATTTAAGGGAATAGGTTACAGACAAAATGAAGTGATACAATAAATATGAAGTAGAGTAGGAGAACATATGAAAGATAAGTTTCTCAGTGTAAATCACAATTAGCAGTAGTAAGGGAGGATCCCATGAGTTTGGAGCATGCTCTTAGCTGGCAGGTTAAATCCTGAAAGGGACTTAGCATCTTAAAAGACTGTTACTATAAGGGGGAAAAGTGGGGCTGAGAAGCATAATGGTGTTAGGAAAGATACCATAAGGTAGAGTGCCATGGTAACTGACCCAAAAGAAGGTGGTCACTAGGACATGGGCTAAAAGTTGTCTAATAGGAGAATTTAGCCTCAGTAACTGGACATAATTTGAATTTCTGACTGGATTACCTTCAGTGGGTGGGACCAGGGAACTAAACTGATCTCCATTATCAGAACCTTTTTCCTGCTGGCCCTAGGGAATAATTTTTATCAATTCTTCAGATTCTCTCAGCCCACCACACTCTCTATTCAGGAGCTTATCAGCAAGTCATTTTATTTTTCTATGCCTCACTTAATCTAAAATATAAGCCTTTCATTACCAATGTCATAAAAGTATTGTGAGAATCTATTGAGACATTTTATGGAAAGTGTTCTAAAAATGTGAATTAGTGTAATTAAGATAATTATTTGTATAAAAAGGTATTTTAGTAATTAACAACCAAGATTGCAACTCAGGTGTTCAGACAAGAAACTCATACTTCTTTTCCTTCATTAGCTCAAAGTTAGAAAGGAAAGTTTTTGGTTTTTTTTTTTTTTTACTTTTCATGAGAATTGGTTTTAACAGGTAATGAAAGGTGACAGAAGCATAGTGCAAATGAAGTTAAAGTAATGATTTGCAGAATGTGCAGATGGCACAGTTGATAGAGGACTGGGACTAGAGCCAGGAAAACTCATCTTCCTGAGTTCAAATTGTGCCTAAAACACTCACTGTGTAACTCTGGGCAAGTTACTTAAACCTGTTTGCTTCAGTTTCCTCATCTGTAAAATGAGGTGGAAAAGGAAATAACAAACCAGTCCAATATCTTTTCAAAGAAAACATCAAATGGGGCCATGAAGAGCCAGACACAAATGAAAAACCAAAGAGGTAATGTGGATAGAGAAAAACATCTATAGGCACAGAATAGATATTTAATCAACAGCAGCCATTTATCAAATCAAGATTATTGGTAAGAGAAAGCAAATAGGCAAAAACAAGAATGCTCAATGAAATTGAATTTGGAAACCCAAGTCTAAGAAAGAGCAAATACTCTGACAATGGAATAGTCCATCATCTTCACTCATGAATATTATAATTTATAGACTTCAATCCTGAGAAATTCTTGAGCCTCGACAATTGCTCAGATTTTATAGGCATTTTTTCAAAGACAAGCTAGGCCAAAATAACTTTCTACATTATTCTTTTACAATGAATTAGGAAGGCTATAGTTGTATGACTCAGAATGGTGAGTGATCACCATTTAATTAAAAAAAAAAAAAAGACTAAAGATATCTCTAGGAGCAAAATGACAGTTTATTATATGTTCTAACAAGAAGCAGGCGTTCCTCCAGTCAAACAAGCAACTATTATTATAAAAGTAATTCTTTTTCAGGTAGAGTTTATATTTGATGGGGTCCCTTGAAATTCTAAAATTGTGGGATTCTACATATTTTTTTTAAACTGGGAAGAATTCTGGGTCAACTCTAATATGAATTTTCATGGGGAAAAATTGAATCTTACACTTGGGTTTTTGAAATTATCAACTTCCCAAGAATAAGATGAGAAAGATATCACTTTGTATAGGAAAGAGTTAAGAGTTTAAGTGGAGTAAAAGTTCAGTATAAGTCAACACCATCGTTACCAAAAAAGGTTCAGCAAACTTAATATATACTAAGTATATATAATAGTATCTATGAAAAAGGAATAAATCCAGAAATATTGGAATGGCATTATAAGATCTGCTAGTGATTGGATATATATGAGTGATAGCGTATAGTTAAATTAGCTAGAAAAAGATCAATATAAGAACAATGATGCCATCAATTATTTACCAAAAAACTTTCAAAACAAACTTAGGTTTTTGAAGAAAGATGATGAGTTATTTAAAACATAATGAATTTGAGATATTTATTTATGAGACATATAGTTCAAATGTCCAATATGCAATTAAGTGATATGGAACTGGAGTCCAGGAAAAAGACTAGAATTATAGATAAATCGATAAACTGACATGGGAATAATCTGCACAAAGATAATAAATGAACTCATGGGGAAAAGTTCAAGAAATTGGAAAAAATTAGCGGAAGATGATCAGTATCTGCAAATATGTAAAGAGATGGCATACAGAATAAGGATTAACGTTGTTCTGTTAATTGCAAAGATCAGATTAAGAAGGAAACTATGATGAATATGGAAGAAGAAAAAAATTAAGTTTAATGTAAGGAAACTTATCCTAGCAATTAAGGCTGCTCTCTGAAATCAGAATGAGCTGATTCACTAAAGGATATGAAGGAAAGGCTGAATGTTTATTCTTCCAAGATATTATTTAGAATCCATCTTCTTAAACTGGTTTGCAATCCCATATGGAATCTTATAACTCAATATGAAGTTCCCTACATTATGTTTTACCATCAGTAAATGTTTTGTTTGTATACCTATTGTATACCTATTTTATATCCCTATATATACCTGGGGGTCACATAAAAATTTCTCAGGTGAAAAAGCGTTCATGGAGTGGAAAAAGTTTCAGAAGCCCTGATTTAGAAGATTCAATTATGAGATATAAATTTCATTTTCAGGTATGGATTGTGCTAGATTGTTCTCTGAGGTTACTTTCAACTGTGAGATTGTATAATTACCAAAACACTCCTCAACCTGCTAAACATTTATGATATTCAGATATTATAAAATGGTTCATTGTTACTACTCTGAGGACAACATCCCAACTATACTACCTATTTGTGGAGCTTTCCATGTATTCAACCCTATATCTGAAGATTCCACTTTAACTGGGTAAGAATCCTCATTCTCTTTCTTATAAATGATTCCTGCCTACCATTCTCTGATCATGCTTAGTCCTCTATTTAAAAGATTCTCATTTACCTATTCAAATTCTTCCCATCCTTTAAGATTCAAATAAATAATAATATAGCATTTATAGGATTTATATATATATATAATTCTTTCACTTCTCTAGACTAAAGACATATTATTGCTTATCTGAAAGACTCAGAATTACATGGATTATACATTACTTTATATTGTTATAACTTATCTTTTCATGTAGAAAGTAAACTCCTTGAAGTCAGAAATAACTCCTTTCATGTAATTTGGATCCACCATAATACATAAGAAAAGGCTTGCTACAGAGTAGGCACTCAGTAAAGATTTATTAGCTTAAGTATATGTCTTAAGATTGTGATACCACACTCCTTTTGCATATTTTTAAACATAATTAAAATTTAATGCTTTGGTTGGTCCACCTTTATACAAATAACAACTAGTTAACAAAATGTACTTGAAAAAAAACAAAATTAAGAAACTAAAAAATTATTTAAGATACTGGCAAAAGAAAACATAGTAATCTCAACCTGAGACTCAACATGCTGTTATAAATGTGCCTTTTAGGACTACAGTGCTACTAGAAACTGGAAACTGAATGGATGTCCATCAGTTGGAGAATGGCTGAATAAATTGTGGTATATAAATATTATGGAATATTACTGTTCTGTAAGAAATGACTAACAGGATGATTTTAGAAAGGCCTGGAGAGACTTACACGAACTGATGCTGAGTGAAATGAGCAGGACCAGGAGATCATTATATACGTCAACAACAATACTATATGATGACCAGTTCTGATGGACCTGGCCATCCTCAGCAACGAGATCAACCAAATCATTTCCAATGGAGCAGTAATGAACTGAACCAGCTATGCCCAGAGAAAGAACTCTGGGAGATGACTAAAAACCATTACATTGAATTCCCAATCCCTATATTTATGCCCACCTGCATTTTTGATTTCCTTCACAAGCTAATTGTACAATATTTCAGAGTCTGATTCTTTTTGTAAAGCAAAATAACATTTTGGTCATGTATCCTTATTGTGTATCTAATTTATATTTTAATATATTTAACATCTACTGGTAATCCTGCCATTTAGGGGAGGGGGTGGGGGGGTAAGAGGTGAAAAATTGGAACAAGAGGTTTGGCAATTGTTAATGCTGTAAAGTTACCCATGCATATATCCTGTAAATAAAAGGCTATTAAATAAAATAAATATATAAATAAAAGGACTACAGTGCTAAATGTGATAGTCAGGAATATAGTTGTGAATGATTATTATGCATCATTGAAAAAATGCTGGAATTCTACTATATTCATAGGAATTTTTGTATTCTCTGCACAAGCACCAGTTCCATTGCACTATTTTCTCCTGCTCTGTAGTAATATTTAAGATCAATTGTGAGTATAAAGATAAGAAATTTCCTTAGTAAGAGAAAACATCACACAGTCAAAAGTTTTAGATCAAGTATATAATGTAGCCTAAGAGCAGGTTTTACTTGAAGGTCTATTTCTCTTGTTAATGGTTTTCTGTTTAGGGGTGTGTTTTATTTTTGAGTGATTCACATCACAATTACCTAATTTTGTTTTTCCAATTTTTACTCTGAGGCAATTGTTTAAATTATCTGTTACTCCATGAGGACTGACATTTCCGCTGGCTGGGAGAATGGCTGCATCACACTCCATTAGCACTGATGAGTCTTACCAAGGGCAGCATGGTGGCTGACTTCCCTGTTTTGGCAGATCAACTTAACAGGCACTAAGTCAACCCTCCCACAGCATTTGCTGACAGATTGGCCCTACTATACAGTTCTGATGGCAATCTATATAGGATTACCAGTCACATAATAAATAGTCTCATTTCAGAATCACCAAAGCAAATGGTGCTAACCAAAGACTCCTCCCCACCCCAATACCCTACTCTCACAACATCTGCAATCAAGCTTCTCTGTCTGATCCAATGATATATTTCTGCCAAGCTCCAAAATGATGGATGAAGTCATTAGTGTTTTAGTTATCTACACTAAACCTGAAGCCAAGGCATATGGTCTGACAAATGTTTTGGCAATGGGACCCTTATGGAATTGTTATGTAGGTGTCCACTTATTCTGGACCCTTTTAAAATAGAACAGTAATCTGAATCATGATTCTTGACTCTTCCTACATCCCCTCCCCCAACAAATAAATCAATATAAGAAATTCTAAGACTTAAAATGTAACAATTTTGTTTGATTGATATTATTCAAGTATTCACTTTGGATTAAAGATAACAATGGGTCTAACATGTTACTGCTTTTAGAGGGCACTTAGAGGTCAACAGTCATTCCCTTTATTTCACAGATAAGTACACTGAGGATCAGAGAGGCTTGGCAATTTCTCTTAAGTCACACAAGCAAGAAAACAGAAATTAAGATATAAACTAAGAGCCTCTGACAACTCCAGCATTGCATGGAACCATATTACCATTGTTTTACTATCAATTTTATCCATATTTTTATAAGCAAGAGTAAATACACATATCAAATGTTATTGTATTTTTATTATTGAAAAGAGCTAAGATTTCATTAATATTTCATCTAGTGATGTAGGCCATAATCACCTCATATGCAAATAGGTGGTTTCATGATTTGCTGTGGCTAAGGAAATTTGTCACACAGCATCCAAACTTGTGGTTACATTCTCTAAATTTAGGAAGGCATGGAGTTACATTGAATCCAAATAACTGAGATTCTCCTTCTCCTTCTCCATTTCCTTCTTCATCCTCCTCCTCCTCCCCCTTATCCTCCTTACTCTCATTTCAAGTAGAACTTGAAAGAGTAAATGTTCTTCTAGGAGAGGCTTAAAGAATTTAGTTACCTCTAAACTGTGATTGAATTTTAGAGTAGGATTTTAATGGAGTGATCTTCTTTGTAAGAGAGAAAATGAGTTAAAATAGCTTGTGCCTTTTTTTTCCTTATAAAAAGTTTAACCAGAATCATCCAGTAATACTCCTTCTATCTATGCTGAATAAAGACCTATCTGTGTATGAAAAGGAACAGTCCCTTTTGAAAGATTAGACAAAAGACAACATAACAACTGCTCCCCACAAATCCTCAAAAGCAGTCCACTAATTTTGTGCTAACATTAATATCTCAATACCTCGTTGTTTAGAAGTATCCACAAGGCCAATCCTTGAAAGAAATGAGAACCCTGTTGTAAGCTCATTATCATGACTACTGAAATCATCAGGTGATGTGATAGAATGCTACTGTGCTATAAGAAATGATGAGCTAGTTGATTTTAGAAAAACGTGGAAAATTTTTTTAAAAATGGAAAGACTTGCAAGAAAAAATGAAGAGTAAAATGAGAAAAAAACAAGAGGATGTTTTACTACAATATACACAAACATGCACGCAGATATGTATATTTATATTTAAAGGTAGCTTTCTCTAGGGCAGGGTGGGGAAGGAGGGAAAAATGCTAAATTAGTACCACAGAAAACAAAAGAAAACTTAGAAAGAAGCACAGAAAAGTAGAGTAGCTTTGAAAATGTTGTCAGTATTTATCACAGTTGTTTTTTTTTTAATTAATGTGGAATGGAAAGTTATGGTTTTATATTGAATCACTTTTTTCTTGTGTTTTATATTATATATATATATATATATATGATGGAAATATTCTCCTTTTATCCTCTTTGTATTTGTTTAAAATGAATGCAATTTTTAAAACATCAGGTGAATTGCACCTAGAGGAGATTACTAAAATGAGTGAGGCTTATTTTTATACCTTCATAGAAACCCAGTACTCTCTTAAGTCAAGTAGAAGAGATCAGTGTTCTGCTGAGATCTAGATTACTTCTCTTGTCTTTAATCTAAGATTTATTGATCTCAGTACCAACAGGAGATAAACTTTTGAAAGAACACATCTTAGAAATACTGCAAAAATATTCTAAATTGGCAAACACCAAAGTTTCTTGACTTCATATAATTATTTATTAACTTATTTCTCATTAAAAGTTTACTACATTTTAATTAGTAAGGGTAGGTGTATTATATATCTCTATATTATATTTTTAAAAAAGCAGCATTTTATGTGTTCTATGTGATTTTAAAATACATGTATTATTTTGTACCTTAATTTAAATAAACTATTATGCTCAATACTTTTAAGTTCTTTCATCACTGTTGATATTTTAAATTCTATAGAAAAATAATTTTTACTATTAAGTACATAACCTTCTTACTCTTTCCATTGCTGAAAACAATTTTAACTGGGCACATTTAAAAAAAATATATAACTATTTTATTTTCAAAATTTTTGCAAAGATATTTTTGAATATTCACCCTGCAAAACCTTGTGTTCCAAATTTTTTCTCTCTACCTTTTTCCCACCCTTTTTCCTAAACATCAAGTAATCCAACAGATGTTAAACATGTGAATTCTTCTCTACATATTTCCACAACTGTCATGCTGCACAAGAAAAATGACATCAAAAAAAAAAAAAAAGAAAACAAAAAGTAAGCAAAACACCAATTAAAAAAAAAAAAAAGGTGATAATACTGTTGTGATCCACATTCAATGCTCACAATCCTCTTTCTGGATGTAAATGGCTCTTCTTCATCAGAAATCTATTGGAATTGGCCTGAATCTCCTCATTGTTGAAAAGAGTCATGTCCATCAGAATTGATCCTCATATAATCTTCTTGTTGTTGTGTACAATATTCTTTTGGTTCTAAGTGAAATTCACTTCACTTAGCCATCAGTTCATGCAATTCTCTCTAGGCCTCTCTGAAATTATGCTACTGATAGTTTTACATCTACTCTAACTGGGCACATTTTAAGATACTAAGAAACTCAGAGAAACTGAAAATTGTAAAGATGGAAATAATGTTTTCTGACTTCTGATACATGAGGATCAATAAAAAGCCATTTTACCATGTGGATAAAATGCCCTTTCAAGTTGTTTCTAATGCACAATTTTCCACAGTCTCAGTTTGATATCTCAAGTAGCTATTCTCACAATGAATTCTTAAAAATCTCATAAGAAAAAGTCTATTGAGTCTTTTTTAAAAATTGAAGAAAAAGTAAAGTCAACTGTCTCATGGAAGAAACTATATTGTAATGTAAAAAGAGGTGATTTGGAGCCGAAGAACTTGGGTCCTAATTCTGGCTCAAATTCTTGTATGTGAAACCTTAGCTTATCTCACATATATGGGACTCAATTCCTCATCTATAAAAGTATGAGTTTAAACTAGTTGATCTCTGAGGTCATGACCAATTCTTATAATATGTTATATGATACTATGATTCTAATGGGAAAAAAATTAATTTTAAAGTCAAACACCCTTGGAGAAAGAGTATTTGAGAAATGGAATCTATTGAGACATAATTTTATCAATGTTGCATACATATCAAGACCTACTTCACTAATTATAAATGTGGATTTTTTTTTTAATTGGGAATTGCGCTCCCCCCCTCCCAACAAATTCTTATGCAGAAAAAGCAATAGTTTCACTATTCTATACAATGAAAAAATATTTAAATGATCAAGCAAATAATTGATATACTTTGGTTGAGTATAAATTAACAGATGTTTGACTTTTTTTTTTTAAAGGTGATTATGTGTCTGTGAGTGTAAAAAATGCTCAAGAAATAGACAATTTATATGCCACAGGTTAAGAAAAAAATATTAAGATGCATTATAATCCTAAAATATTAATGAACTGGAATATAAAAGAAAGAGAAATCTATATTGTTTCCTCACAGGGAAGTTCTGAAAATCCATCGTTTGGAAAAAAAAAAAAAAAAGATGAGCATTTATATAAGCAATAACATGATATGTTCATTAGGAGAGCAGGAAAAAAAATTATGGAAGATCTACTATAGTTCATTAAAAAGAAAAGGATCTAAAGAAGGAAACTGAGATATGGAGATTTAAAAATGAACTTAATTCCAGCATATTATTAAGTCTTAGACCCTAAAACAAAGCAAGAACTACAAAATATCTGAGTTCCCCTAAAAAGGATCTTATGATAATTAAAACCTACATCAAGAAAAGAAATTTAGCAAATCAATTGTTTACATTCAGACATATTTTCCAAAGCTAACAGCTTAAAGAAATATTCTCTTCACCATTAGTAAATAAAGGAATCAGAGAATCAGTGAAATGGAAGGGAGCTTAGATTCTACTTAACACAAACTGTAAGTGAATCAGCTCAAGAACAGTTTTTCCTGAAAAAGTTTTCATCCAGTGTTTTGTTTCTGAAATAAATGAAGAAGGATAACCGAAATTATCTGCCACAGTTACTATTATGTCAGTCAATCTACACGAAGTAGGATTAGCTTCTGTGGAAACCATTTATTGGACACTTCAGCTTCCAAAGGATAGATGAGAATTTAAAGAGTCGTTTTGAGAAATAGGACATGCTCGCAGAGGTCTGCAATTTGTAACAATCCAGAGGCTACTCTATCTATTATACAATGTTACTCTATCTATTATACAATTCAAGATATACATAAATATAGAAACTCATATAAATAATGGTAGGAATGTTGATCCAAAAAGGGACTATTTTAGGGAGAATTTTCAATGAATGAATAACCACTCAATGTAAAAAAAAAAATTTTTTTGAGGATAGTTTCAAGAAAGACACTGAATAATAAAAATTAAAAGATAATTTTGAACAGAATGTAAAGACTGAAGGGATCAAAACAACCACTGACCAAAAAGTGGTCGACCAAAGAAATGGACTGGCTTTGCTTTTGTGATGTTTGATGATGGTGACTTATTCAAAAATAGCAAATCAGAACAGTTCTTTTTGTGATGACAAAGAACAAGAGAAGGGTGGGGGTGCCTAAAAGAAGGATGGATGAACAATTATCACACACACATACACACACACACACACGTATATATGTTATATGTGTTGAGATACTAAGAAATTAGAGATTTTTTTTTTTTTTTTTAGAAAATTGTAGAATGACATACACGAACTAAAACAAGGTGATATGAATAGAAGCAGAACAACAACAGTAATAATATAATGAAGGGGAAAAAAAAAACTTTGAAACACTTATCAATGCAATAGTCAAAATTCTGAAATACTGGATGATATCTAAAGGACAAAATGATGAAACATATTACCTTACTGAAAGGGTAGTAATAAGCAAATGATTTTAGAGGTCTTTATTTGGATAGTTCTAACTAATACTCAAGTATTTGCTTATCCTAAGACTGTCTATGTCTCTTTAGAGATTTGACAAGTTTGCCCCAAATGTATGAATTACAAGAAATATATACTTATCTAATTCTTCTTTTCCATGACAAATTTTCAGATCTGAGAAGATAGGAATCATGTCCTTTCACAAGTATATTGGAAAAGCCAGTCTGGGGGATTCATTTATATTTTAACATATAAAGAAAAAGGCATTTCTAGAAGTTTCCTTGAAGCATGAACTCTATTAATTTTATATAAGTTCTGAAGGTAAAGAGACTCTTCAGGGAAAAAAAAAAAGTTTAAAAGTTTCCTTATCAACCAACTATGAATTCAGAATTACTGCTCATAGCAATCCTGATTTTATAGAGAACCAAAAGATAAGCAACAGTAAATATGAATACACTCACCAACAGACTAAGTAGCAATCTATACAAATACCCATTTATTTACTTTTCACCATCTCCACATTTATTTTATTCACCCTAGTGTTCTCTATTTTGTTTTGAGTTAGGATAAAATAGTTCTCAGACTACTTCACTCCATATAACCTTATTCTGGCAATTTGCAGGCAGATTAGGCTTGATTTAAGGAAAAACTTCCTAATAATTAAAGCCATCCAAAAGTAGGTAATAAGCTCTTTATCACCAAAGGTCTTTAAGCAAAAGACCTTTGTCATCTATATCTTAAAGAAAAAGTAAGATAATCACATATTATACATGTTGTAGAAGAAATATTCTATCAGCTATGGATTGGACTATATGTCCTGTAAAGTCACTTCTAAATTTAAGATTTTATGGGTTAAAGTATTGAGGAGACATACTCATATTTAGAGCTGCAAGGTACCTTAAAAGACATGTAATCTAACAGTCTCATTTTTACAAATGAAGAACTGAGTTCCACAAAGATTATATGACTCAACTAGGCACACCCAACTGATAAGTATCAATGAATTTCAAATTAACCTCATTAATGTTATTTCTCCCTGCACAGGTTCAATCTCCAAGACTTCCAAGACATAATCTCCTCATCCTATTCCCATCCTTTCCAAATTTACTTCCACATTTATTTTCCGATTTGCACTGTCTCTCCTTTGGTCAGATTTGATTTTTCAGATTTCATTTTACATATATTATTTTCTTCTGCATAATTTGTATACTGATCCTTCGGTTAATCTAGCCTTGACCCTGAGATCTGAGTTTATCCATCATGCACCTATAAGTCTGAACAATTTAATTTTCTTTTGTTGGACTACACATTGCTTGAAATATTGCCTCAAAGGTTTCTCAAAATGTAATTTATCAAACTGACAGTTCTCCATCTTATGAACCATGCTCTAGTAAATCTAGTTTGTGAAGCACTTTAAAAAGAAAAAAAAAAAAATTCTTTTCTTACTCTTTTTACTGCCAGCTATTCTAAGGAGCTATTTTTTTAAGTTGAACACAGATAAATTGGAAGAACAATGACATTTAACTGAGAGCTGATAGAAGACACAGTATTTAAATAACTTCATAAATTAATTCACATCTTCAAGTGGAGAACATGAAAAAGGATGAATCTTCACAAGATCACTTCAAGCTAAGGAGAAAAAAAGTCGCATGGCAAAATAAGTGAATTAAAATATAATCTGTCCTCATGTAATTTTGGTGCTTTTTCATTAACAAATTTATCCACATTAGTTCAATAGACTAGTTAGCCTTACCTGCAGCCATAACTTGTTATTCACAGCATCTCTCCCTGTAGCAATACATTGAAATGTAGCATTCTGCCCTGCATTGACCTCTACATCACCCAGCCTCAAGAAATGAGGGGATTTATCTATGGAGAGAGAGAGAGGGGGGGAGGGAGAGAGAAATGATAAACACAATTCACATAGAATCTTACATTACATATTTCTACTTCCAAAAGATTAAGAAAATTGGTAACTCTAAAACTGCCCAACACACATTCCATGAAAACAAAGATATTCTATTTTCCTTTAAAAAAAAAAGTTAGTTATATTCTTTCCACAAGGAAAAGAGATTTCCTTTTATCTCACCAACAATTTCCTTTTCTTTACTTTCAATAGCTTTGTTTTCTTTGAATATTTATACCACAGTAAAGATAACATTCTACATGCAATGGCATTCAATAATTGTGGATAACAAGTATTGTAAGTAGTAAGTGAAAAATAATAAACCCTTACAAATGGTAATAAGGAAAAGCAGACAACACAGAAAACATCAAGCAAAACAATGAAAGCTTTCCCAAAACAGGCTCAATCATATCTGATGTACAAAAATTATACCAGTGTCAAAGAAAGACAAACACTCTATTTAATTAGTCATACCTTCATTCTTTCCTACCCCTCAGACTAACGCAATACAATTTCTATTGCTTTTTCTATCTAGTACTTCCCAGAAAATAGCATTTCAGGTGTCACCATGTATTCACAGTTTGTGGGACTAAATCCTCATGTCTGTACTGCCTCAGGAAAGCCACCCAAGTGAAATATTAGACTGACAAACATGATGACTACAGTTGATGGATATATGAGTTATAAATCCCTTAGATATATTTTCTGTAGAATTACCTGTTAAAATCAAAACTTTTCTAATGCTTTCTTTTGGAAAAAAAAAATCAAGGCACAACTATTAGAAGAATTGGGGACTCATTTGAATAACATATTATTGGTAAATTATAGTTAAGGTCAGCAACTTTTGTTTAGCTTTTTGTATATATGCCAAAACCTTTTTGTAATTCACCATGTATTTTATAAGGCCCAAATGATCATTGGATTAGCATACTACTTATTTTCTCACTTAATATTATAAAAGAATATATATATGATGCTTATTAATCCTTAAAGTGAATAAATTTCCCCTCCCCCCCTTTATTCTTAGAGGAGAAATTAAGACTCTGCTGCCTGTATTTGATTCTAGGAAAATGGTACCTGCTCTCCAGAAAACACCAGAAGAAATAATTAAGTGCCACTGCATTAAAAATAGAGCAATGATACCTATTTTTAATAATGTTCTTCCATATCAATGACAGAATATATATGTAAACACACATACATAAATCTAAAATAGAAGATTACCGAATACTTAAAGCAGTAATATAAAACCTTTTATATCCTGACCTGGGGTCAGGATTATGACTGATAGGATAATTGTCCTAAACTGGGGATTTAGAAGTTATATGCTTTAGTGGATACTATTTGACCAAGAGATAAGTAAGAATACCTATCTGAAAATGGGCCAGATTTTGACATATAAACCAAAACATGTAAAACAACTGTTAATGAAGTATGTTAAACCAGGTTAATCAGCATTCCAATTTGACATAAGAATCTATTTGAATACTTGGACTAGAATAGGCAAAACTAATTCCTTTATTTAGCTTTTTTTTCCCCCTAAAGAACATCTTAAGAACATTTCTAACAACATCATGGCACTGTACACACTGTACAAACACTGTATATACCTATGTATATGGGTGTATTTCTGCCAATGCTTTCAATTGTGAACTTAAAAAGTTCTGATAAAATCTGTCCCTATGTACCAGTCAGTAATAGCATCTGCTGCTAGAGTTCTTACCACTTTTTTCTAATTAATGGAAAAAAAAATCTCAAGTCAATGTTCTTTATACACAGACAATATAATAATTACCTAGACAAATTGATGAAAAAGAGTCATTACTAAGGGAAGAAAAAAAAAAGGTTACATGATCTACACAATATTACAATGAGAACTGAAATAAATTCAAAAAAATGATTTTTCCTTATTATAGACCTAATGTTCTATTGGATACTGGATAAAAACTTCAGAATAAATCTTAATCTATAATTTCTGTACCTTTTGAATTCTGTGTATATATATATATATATATATATATATATAGCCTTGCAATTAATAAGAACTTATTTAAAGTTTTTACAATTGAACTGATTAACAGGGATGGAATATTTTCTTCGAGACTCTTTACAAAACTCATAATAACATAAAAATGGTTTCTCTACAGGCAGTAAAGAGAAATCCTAGAGACAGGGAGAAAAAAGAGAGAACTGATCAAGTGATGAAAACTCGAGTCACTGCCAATATCAAATAGGTCTTGAAAAGCCTCAGGAAAACACAACTCTTAATCACACTTACCACAAGGATAGCTGAGAACTTGGATGTCATCAATGGCAATGTAGCCATTTCTCCCATCTGAGACTTCAGCTTCAAATATTACCTGTCAGAATGAAAGGAAAAATGTTTACAACACTCATTTCTGCACAGTTCCCACTGTAGAAGGAGAATAGATGATATATGACTTTTATTTTCACTGAATTTTCCATAAGGATTAAAAGGTATTTATTGTATTACATTTTTTATTTTGCTCACATTCTAAATGTTAATCACAGATGGATCACAAGAATGTGAGAATAATTAATTTTTCTGAGATGAAGTTGTCAGTTAAAGAAACTAAACTAAAAATTGCTGTTTTATTTCTGTAAACAATATGTGGTCTCCAAAAATATATTATGTTGCATAAATATCCATGAGCACACACATACACATACATGCACACCACTGAAAATGGAGATAAATATGGGAAAAGGATGGGGCAAGCTTGTTTCATTACATTTCATTAATAAATCTAATTTGATCCTCACAAAACCTCTATGAGGAAAGACAGAGAAATATCATTATGCCAAATTAAACTAATTTAGTATTTATTGAATGGCTTATATGTGTTAGCCAAAGAAGGACAGAAAGACAAAAGAATATAGGTGGAAGTGACACTGTACTAGAATAGACAATATATTCACAGTTAAGTATAGAGATATGTGTAGGAAAAAACAAAGCATTTTGGAGGGTTAGGAGAAAACATTTAAATACCAGAAAGATCTCTTCCAGGATATGGGACCTGAGCAATACACAAAGTGGAGTTAAAAACATGGCCAAGTGAAGTAAAATTTACCAGATCATTGGGTGAAGAAATGAACAATTGACTTGGGATAAGATCTCTGATCTTCTGGCTCCTATCTAATTGCTCTTTGCACTACATCTTCTTTATATATGTATGTAGGAAGTGAGAAAGCAAGCCTCAGCTTCCTGATATAAAAGAGAGGGAGGAAAGTTTCAAGAACTAGGAAAAATTCAAATAAATGATCTACTTTTCCTTAGTGTCATAAGTGGTTATAAATATTTACTGAAATTGGATTGAAATTAGGTCAGTGATAGCTATAACAGCAGACCGAAGCCTATACGTGAGAAAGTGACGAGGATCCACTTCCAAGGAGTAGGAACATAATTTGAGGGAAGTATGATGAGAAGACTTCTATCCCCAATAAATAGGAAAGAATCTTTTTAGAGAGGAAAAAAAAATGAATGCATTATTAATTCCAGAGGAACTATTATGAGAGAAGGGGGAATGGAGCTGTCAACTTTTTGGAGAAATACGATGTAGATAGATTGTTCCCTACTAAAGATATGCAAAGAGAAATCTTAGTGTGGAATAGTAAAGATGAATTCAGATCTAAGGATACAAATCTACATCATTTGTAATTCTGATAATGAAGTCTGAGATAATAAATTCTGAGATCATTGTTATGTTGGCATTATTATAGGATAGGCAAGGAGTTATATAAAACATGAATAAAGTCTGTCTATAGCAATAATTTTCACCTTGAGCACTTGGAATATTATGAAAGGATTAGAAGGATGCCCAAAGCTGCCTTCTTATTTATATCTTTTTACTTATTCTATTCTTTAGCATCATAATTACTTTCTTATTAGTTCCTTTTTACTATAAATTTAACAAACATTAAATTAAATAAATAATATCATTTACAGGATAAAGTTAAAAAAAAAAAAAAAGAAAATGATTGTGCATGAAATTTCAAGTTTCCATTATATACAGCTTGTTTATTTTTAAAGTATATAATAATTTCAACATACACTTTTTACAATTATCTTTTTTGTCTTTATTTCTTTCTGGTCTTCTATCTAGTTTCTTCTCATATGCCTGCAATTACTATTAAAAAATATTCTAAACCACCTAACTTTTGTAGGTTTGAAATCCAACCTATGTTTTAAAGTTTACTCCAAAATCATCTTCCATCAGAATGACTTCCTTTATTCTCCCAGTATTTTCTTTCTCTTACTTCACATATCACTTTGTATATCCCTTAAGCAATTAAATACAAAAATGCAAAAAAAAAAAAAAAAAAAAAAAAAAGGGGGGGGGTTAAGGTATGTCATCCCATGGAAGATTCATCTAAGACACTGAAGACCTCTTCTCATATTTAAGGATACCAATATAGACAATTACTTTGCTATTTCCTATTATGTCTAAACAGAACACATCCTATTTAGTCATGTCTCATTGGTGACTTTGTTTTATTTTATGTGCCCAAGAAAAAGCTAGTAACAACAGCTTTGCTGGATCCATTCTGGGATTATAATTATGGTAAATTTGTCATATAGTATGATATATTTGGTAGGCTACAAATAAAACCTAAAATACTGCATCCTCCAGGACAAAAGGAAGCATATGACAATGCTCTGAACAATTAATAGTTACTTATTAAAAGTCACAGTATGGCAAGGGCTCTTAGAAGCAAATAGCTATCCCTACTTTCCAAGGAAAAATAGACCTTTTCATATTTCTTACCAGCCTAAATTCCTATACTGATGACTGTCTGAGTCCTGCTTGTATGTTAGAATTCTTATAAAGTGCTAAGTCAGTGGAATTGATAAGAGACAAGGGTTGTTTAGCAGGGTGTTTGGCAGTTCTCTAGATGTACTTAGTACTTATTAGAGTTCTACAAGATTTACACTTTTAAGAGAGCATATATAAGGAGGAGCCCGTTAAAGGACAAGCCCACTAAGACACAGAAGCCCACAAGCCCACTCTCAGAGGCGGAGTCAGATTCATTCCAACTTCCACCTTTGGGCTGGCTGGAGACATTTAGAAGAGGAGAGGCTGAATGAAGCTGGCAGAGGCAAAGGACTAGCAGCAAGAGCTCTGGGAACCAAGGAGAGAGAGAGAGGCCTTTAAGAAAGCTAACCAGGCCCAAGGAAGGAGACAATACTTGGAAAGAGAAAATAAAGGATCTGGACTTTGACTCCCTGAATGCATTTGGGGTGATTACTTTGAATTAAAACTAAGGCTGCCTCCAGAAGCCCCCAAGAAACTTGCTCCCAGAGAACAATATATTTTAGAGAAGAACATTACACTTGTAGGTAATAAATTCAGTCTACTACTCCATTTTCAACAAGCCACTCCATTTTCATTTGAAAAATTGAACAAATATTTTAATTAAGTCATGATTACATGCAAATATTTGCTAAAAATTAGTGTTTAAAGATGAAAATAATCCATTCCCTGCACCTAAAAAATGAATTCTTACCATGAAAAGCCACATATTCAAATCTTATTTCATGTGCACACAGCATGACGAGAAATATTCAAAGAGTGTAACCAGTATGAAACAAGAGAAAAATAAGCAATAAAATTTTTATCATCATGTCTTAAATGTGTGATGATATTATGTAATAATGAGAATAATGATACTAGCTCTATATACTTAAAGAGACAAAGAATGAGGAAAAGAACTCATATGTATGGAAATGTAATAACGTTTTATGGTGGCAAAGAAATAAAAAAATATAAAAATCAAATTCAATATTTTGTGTGCCTTTGTTGGAAGTGCCAATGAGGAATGAGGATAAACATCTTTAAAAGATGAATTGTGAAGTTACACTTACCCTTATTTGGTTTAAAAAAAAAAAAACAGAAAAAAAAAGAAAGAAAAATATTGCCAATAATGGAGGGACTGTAGATACACTAATACACCACAGGAGGAAATATCAATTGGTCTAATTATTCTCCAAAACAATTTGAAACCATAACAAGAAAGATATTAAATCACACATATGTATTAAACCAGTTTTATTATTAAAGTATCCCACAAATTCAAGGTTAGAAAGCAAAGACTCCTAAGTAAAAAAATATTTATAGCAGCACCTTTTTTTTGAAGCAAACACCTGGGAAGAAAATCAATTCTCATAAATTAGGAATATCTAAACAGGTTGTGGCATACAAACAAAATAGAATTTTATTATACAATTAAAAATGATGAACATGCTATATTCAGACATACAGAGAATCATAAGAATTAATATTCAGTGAAGTAGAAGAAGTAGAATAATTTAATCAATAATTTTAACAATGTGAGGGAAAATAACCTGTAAAATTTCAGAGATCTAACAAAAACAGCAGCCAATCATGATTTTAAAAGACCAGTGAAGAAATATACCTTCTTCTTCTTAGAAATGTCTAATAACTTGAGGTTCAGAACCAGATACTCATTCTCAGGCATGTGCAAAGCTTTGATTTGTTTTGCAGGACGATTCACATTTGTTAAAAGTGAGTTTAAAAAAAAGTGAGAGTTTGCTCATGGGCGTAGTCATATTAGGGAATGTCAATACACTGATGCCTGTGTTTCTAGATAAATACAACAACAAAACATCTGCGGCCAATAATCATCTAACTATGGTCAAGAGATGAGTAAGGGCCCATAGGTTCTTATGTCATTCTGGACAATGTTTTCTGCAAGCTTCAGAATATTTTAGGGCCTCTTAAATGTTATCCAAAAATATTCAATAATATTGGCCTAATAATTCATATAGGAAAAATTAAATAGATAAAATATGCTCCTAGTAAAAACTATGATTTATAATTTGGAAATTCAGACCATTAATCCATATACCTACATAAGTACACACACACACACACACACACACACACACACCTACCTACCTACTTGCAGAGAGGCATTATGTACGTCAAAAATTTAATAGATGGAAGAGGGGGTGGTGATGCATATTTAGGAAAATTTACTACATTTTTAGTGATTATAATTTACTTTTTACAATAGATACTCAGCTTTTCCACAAATATAATTATAGTGATACCACTATGAAGGAGAATCTTCAAACACCATGATTTCTATTAAATTAGAATTTTTGAATGATCCAAAAAGCAACGGAGTGATATACATTGGGAATAGTTTCATATGGAAGATGGGGGGGAGGAGGGAAGAGTAAGTGTTATATTTGGAATCCAAGAACCCTCGTAAAAAGTCCAGCTGTGTAAATTATACTCTGTATGACCCTAGATAATTCAATTAGCCATATTGATGCTCCATTTCCTCACGTAAAATAAGTAAATTGGCTAGGTAACACTTGAAGTTGTCTCTAATTCTACATTTTTTTTTTTAATTTTCAAAACATATGCATAAGTGGTTTTCAACATTCATTCTTTTATTCCAAAATTGTCCCCCCTCACTTCTCCAACCCTTCCCTAGATGCCAAGTAATCCAATGTATGTGAAACGTGTAATTCTTTTATACATATTACCAAAATTATCATGCTGCACAAGAAAAATCAATCAAAAAGAAAAAAAAATGTAGCTCTAAATTTACAAACCTATTAAGTATATCATATCTCTATTGAAATACTACATAATGTTTGGTTTAAAGGAAATATTTCAGAAGAAAAGAGAAATGGTACATGTTGCAGTACCTTCTATGAACTGTAAGAATGCCTTCAGCACATTGGACAGATCCTCTGAAAAATCTATGAAAGAATAAGACAGAGAAGGGAAAAAGGGAAGAGGAGGGAAAGAGGGGAAGAGAGGAAAGAAAAAAGAGAATCCAGTGCAAGTCTTGTGGGGCATCTATTATTCACCAAATACTTTACAATATTTCCTCATTTGGTCTTCCAAAATCCTGTAGGGTAGGTGCTCTTATAACTCTTATTTTCTTATTGACAAAACTGAGGCAGATCAAGATTAAATAAATTGACCAAAATCACACAGCTAATGAGCTATCTTAAGATCATATATGGACTTAGGTCTTCACTCTTAAGTTCAGTGCTCTATCCCATATGCCACTTAGTTGCCTAATCATATATGATTTCATATCAGATAACAAACATATAAGATGAAAAGCATGAATATAGCACGAATGGTATGAGGATACCTGGGCAATAAAAAACATCAGTAAGTCACAAATCAGTGACATATTGAAAAATGTGGTTTTCTACATTATGTTAATAGCTTGTTTAGAAGAAATATTATGGATCTTACCATTCAAATGCAAGTTATTTTAACTTGTTGACTTGCTCTACTTTTACTTTTCCAAATTGTTAAAATTCCTTTGTTTCAGAAACAGCTTTAGGAAGTGGGATTATTGCACCCCTGAGAAAAGTATTTTATTTACTCATTTAAATTCAACTTCATTCAAGAGAGTCTAATAAATCTAGGCCTTTGTTTAAAAGGAAACTAAAGAAATGTTTCTTGATTATAAGAAAATAATTAGTTTCTCCTTTTACTGACCTTTTCCCTCCCTGTTAGGTGTTGGCTTTGCACCATTAACAAAAGCTAGAGAAAATTTCTGAGTCTATCCCTTGACTGGTAAAGATCTAATCAGCTTTTTCACTTCAAAAGACCATGCAACTTATAAAGTTTTTCTGACCAGTCCCTCAAAAAAGTGAAAGAGAGTGGTAGAAAGAATTCCACTTTGTAAATTAAACAAATCTTGTGCTAATGGGTCAATTCTAATAGAATAGACATTCTCATGAGAGGCTTTTTAGAGTTTGTCATTATGACAAAAATCAACTTAAAAAAACAGAATCTAATCATTCTGATGAGGTGTTGAATGTGCTCTACTTTAGTCACAAACTGGCTTTCCCCCCTTTCACTCAATTACTTGAAATCATGAAGATGGAGCTTTTCATTTAGTTTTTTCATCTGTAGCAACACTTCTGGACTACTGATTGAAAATAGGAGTAGAGTAAAATAGTGCAAAGGAGACAAATAATGAGAATAAGGACAAATTTGTTGTGTTAATTATTTGCAAAATATCTGAAGACCAATGACATTTTTGTTTTAAATTTTGGCTGAATAGAGGATATTTTAATAATCTTCCTATACATCAAAAGCAAAATTTTATCAAAAAGAAAAAAAAGCACCTTTTTTCTTTTTAAAAAAATAGTTTTCATTTTTATATCATTTTATTTCCAAATATATATCTCCCTCTAAACCTACCAAAAAAAAACTATTATAATAAAAGCAAACAAAAATAGATACTTAAAGCAGTTCAGCAAAAATGAACCAACACATAAACTAAGACTGATTGCAGCTGAAATTTCCACACATATAGTCACCTACCTCTAAAAAGAAAAGAGGTACAAGATAAAAATATCTTACTAAGATATAAAAAAAATTAAATATTTTCAAGGAAGTAAAATATTTAGAAAAACTAAAATATGTACATACCATAAACTGAAACATAGAACTACATTCATAGATGGAGAGAAGCCAAGAAGTTGCTTGAGCTCTCTAGTTTCCCATGGAAACAACAGGAAATCAAGCATCTGAACAGATTCAGAAATGACAGAAACTACAAAGAGACTGAATGACACAATTTTTCCAGTTTAAGACTGGACTTTGGGAAAGGTTTATTTTATTTAGGTGAGGGGGCAGCAGTCCAGCATCACAAACAATATCCCAGAAAGCCAATGAGAACATAGTTTAGCAAACAAGATCTTCCCCCCCCCCCCTTCCTGGCTCAACACAACAGTAGTACAGCATACATGGTGGAGCTACCAGTTCCAATGCAAAAAGCAAATTGCCAGCCTGGAAAACTAGACAACAGAAGACCAGACTAGATCAGGTTATCCCCAATGCTGTGAGCAAGTTATTAAATATGACAGGACCTGCAATCAAAGCAAAAGCCAAAGTGTCCCAAAACACAAAGCCACATAATAAGCTTGGAACATAGCCCCTGTGTCCCAGAACTTGACTTTAAACGTCTGGAAATAGAGAAATAGGGAAGGGAGGGGAGAGGGAAGAAAAGAAGAGAAAGGAAAGAGAGGAGGGGACGGAGGGAATAAGGAAGATAGAAGAAGAAACAAAAAGTATCCTTGACCACAGAGAGCTACTAGGGTGACAAAAAATCAAAACACCAAAACAAACATGTCTATATGCAAAATCTCAAAGAGGCATATGAATTGGTCTCAAATCCAAGAGCATTTTTGGAAGAGCTCATAAAAGAGTTTAAAAGAAAAAATACAAGAGGTAGAAAAAAAATCTGGAAAAGAAATGATGAGTATGAAAGAGAGAGTCAACAGCTGGGAAAGACAAAAACTGACTGAAGAAAACAAGCCTTAAAAGTAGAAGTAGCCAATTAGAAAAGGAGGTACAAATGTTAAATGAAGAAAATCATATGTTAAAAATTAGAATGTGCAGGAAGGGGCTAGCTAAGTGATGTAGTGGATACAACATCAGCTCTAGAGTCAGGAGAACCTGATTTTAATCCAGCTTGAAATACTTAATACTCACTACCCATGTGACCTTGAACAAGTCACTTAATCTCAATTACTTCACCCAAAACAAACACACCAAAAAAACCCTAGCTTTGGGAATAAGGAAAGTAATGACTCTATGAAAATTCAAGAATCAGTCAAACAAGCTAAAAAGAATAAAAAGAAGAAGAGACTGTAAAATACCTCATTGGAAAAGCAACCAACCTGGAATACCGATTCAGTAGAGACAATATTAGAATCATTGGACTACCTGAGAACCATGACCAGAAAAAGAGCCTGGACAGCATCTTCCAAGAAATCATCAAAGAAAACTGCCTTGATATTCTAGAACTATAGAGCAAAAGAATACATCAATCACTCAGTGAAAGAAATCTCACTGGGGGGAGGGGGGAGGGAGAGAGGAGCGGGAGGAGAAGAAACATTGTAGCTAAATTCAAGAACTTCAAGATCAAAAGAAAAATATTATAAGTAAACAGAAACAATTCAAATCTGGAGAAACTATACACAAAATTACCCAGCACTCAGAAGCTTCTACAATAAATTATCAGAGGACCTGGGATACCATATTGTGGAGGACAAAAGAGTTAGAATTACAACTAAGAATCAACAATCCAGCAAGATTTAGCATAATTGTTCAACAGCAGAGTTAGATCTTCAATGAAGTAGGGAACTTTCAATTATTTCCAATAAAAAGACCGGTAACTAAACAGAAAATTTAATTTTCAAACATGACTCAAAAGAAGCATAAAAAGGTAAACAGGACTGAATTCATACAAGTAATAACCTTACATATTTCTCAATTATTTTGTTTTTAAAAATTTAATCTATGAGGCAGCTAGATGAGGCAGAGGATAAAGCACTGGCCCTGAGTTCAAATCTGACCTCAGACAATTAACACTTCCTAGCTGTGTGACCCTGTGCAAGTCACATAACCCCAATTGCCTCATAAAATAAAAAAATAAAAAAATAAGTTTATACTCAGGTCTCTGGTAATATAAGTTAAACAACTGCATTTATAAATGTATCTATTTTAATACTGATTTCTATTATATACAATTGAAATTTCTGCTATAGAGTATTACAATTAGCACATAAAGAAGTATAATGGTTAATTCAGAATTGATCTCCATTCATTAGAGTTTCTATACAAATAAAGATCCTAAAAATTTAACAAAGACACCGAAGATTCCTGGCTTCAAAGTACTCCAAAATTTTGGCTAAAACACCACTGTAGTGTCAGGTATCCCAAATGTCCTTTTATAAATGTGATTTCTATATAAAAGTAATTTCACTAGGAAGGGAAAAAAAGAACAAAGGTATTTAATACATTTTACCTAATTCATAAAATTTTGTTGACATAATAAAGTTACTTTCCCTGGAGAAAGTCCTGAAACTTTTGCTGAGCTAATTTAGAAACCACAAAAACATAATTACTTTCATTTCCATGCTAAATGATGCTGTGAAGCAGTTTTCTGCTGACAAGGCCCCAGAGGATCTTAAATACTGCAAGTCAAACTCTTGTAAGAAAACTTTTAAAATCTAGGACTTTTTTTAAAAACATTTTTAAACATGAAAAGAATCTCCTTTGTGTAGGTATTGTTCCTATGCATAAGTCATAGATTTGAGCTGGAATGGGCCCTTATGCATCATCTGTTCCAATTTTGACAGAGAAAACTGAGGAATCCTAATGGAGAGAAGTCTCAAAAAGATAATTAGATGCCTAGGTGCATTATTATTCAAGGAATGGTAAACTCTTTATACTGGGCTGTAAAATACATCAGATTTTTAACCTGGTCAAATTTGCTATTGAACAAGGCAAAAGTAATAGCTAACAATGAGACAGTATGTTCTTAATAATTTTTTTTCCCCATTAATCCCTTTGTAAACTGATTGACCTTTTCTCATCTTTTCTAGCCCCTAAATAACTGACATATAACCAATTTGATGCATAAGAAACCCCCCGAGTCATGAATTTGCAATATAATTTCAATGTAAGTCATCTAACAAAAAAATGAATTAAAGACATAAAATTAGTTTACAGAACTAGTTTAACAGATATGAAAAAGAATCTGCACAAAAATTTATTTGACAATTTTCTACTGGAAGACCTTTAATAAATAAGAGGGAACTGGCTACTTCACTAACTAGCCTTTTGAATTTTGAAAAAAAAACTCTCATTGATAAGAAGTATTCTTACCAAAGCAAAAATCACCTTAAAAAATCTTTATTCTTTTTTGGGGAGAGGAAAACCTTGCAAGATATATGAAAAATCTTTATTCTTAAAGCCTCAACCTCAGTGAGTTGGCTAATCAGTCAACAAGCATTTATTAAGCATTTTCTATATGAAGGCACTGTGATCAAGTATTTCCCCAAGAAGTAAAGAACATGAATATCACATTTAAACATGAAGAAAATGTATCAGTAAAATGTTACTTTTATAACTATGTAATCATGGCTCCACCATCTGTATTAAAATTTACAGGTAATTTCCTTAGACAAAAATAAAAGACCATTGGTAAAGGTTTCTACTTCTTTTACTCATTTATTGACATAACACTGCATTATATTACTATTTTTTCCTCATTTTTAGAGATGTGTCATTTATTTTAGCACAACAGTCCACCTTTGCACATGGGAGAATAGATCAATTCAGTCACACAACTATATCTGAAAAAATGAATTTGAACTAAAGCAAGTTGATCTACTGGTTGGTAAAAGAGCTTTGTTTATAATCAAAGCACACAATTAAGAAAATTCAAACCATCCCAGTTTGTTGTTGTTGTTGTTTTGAAATGTATGTACTCCTGGCTAGGATTAACCTAAGATAATAAAGTAATTTTAAATAAATAAGTGGATTTCAATTTAATAGCAAAGAACAATTGAGCTGTTTAATATCACATTAAATCAAAGTTTGAATAGATGTTAAAGCTTAAGCATTACCTAAATGCTTCCTAAACCCAAGCAATTAAACCAAAAAAGAGTGACTATTACATTATATTTGGTAACAACAAATAACAGACTAGCTTACATCATGTTGATTTAACAATTTTGTATAAATCTCTTCAGTTCCAGTCAGGAAGACCTGATTTCAAATCCTATCTCAGACAGAGGAGGAACCTGGACAAGCTCTTAACCTTTCTGATTTTCAGATTCCTCATTTATAAAACCAAGATGAAGACACCTATCTTTCAAGGTTCTTGTGAGGAGTATAAGAATAAACATATCTAAAATAATTTTAAATTGTTAAAGCTCTATAAAAATGTTAAGTACCATTATTAATTTTTATTCCTATTTCTTCTTATAATGCAAGATATAGAACAAAAGATCAGTGAATCTATTGATTCTCATTCTGTTTCTCCAAAATTGAGAAAACAGCAGAAGGTAAATATGAATCACAGTTTCTTTAGTTTCCTATCTTTAAATAACTGTTGAGACAAAAAACAGAAATTGAAGAGATGCCTATCAATTAGGCAATGACTCAATAAACTGTGGTATGTGTTTGTGATGGAATATTATTGTTCTCTGGGAAATGATGAGTAGTATGCTCTCAGGAAAAAAAAAACCTAGAAAATTTTCCATGAGCAACACGAAATATACTTTTTACAAAGTAATAGCAATGTTCCAGAATGACTAGCTATAAATGACTTTGTTATTTTCAGTAGTACAATCATCCTCAACTACTGTGAAAAATCCTATCCATACACAGAGAAGGAACTGATTGTGTCTGAGTACAGATTTAAATAATCTGGTAGTGTAAAACTGTGAAATGCAAAGACATAAAAAAATTGAGGAGTTGAAATCTTTCTAGAGACATGGAACATATCAACATTGACATTGTCATATAAATGAAACCAGAACACAAAAAGAAGTGACAACAAATTAGGACCATTTGCCAATCCTTCTCCTTGGATGTAAAAATGCATTAACAAAATATCAATTCAACAATTTACTATTATGTTTATATATTGTGGATTCAATTCAATATGAATTGTTTAAGCATCTACTATGAAGGCATTCTTTGCACTGGGGGGCGGGGGAAATAGACCATTTCCAGAAGTAATAAGGTCTGAACTAAGGTGAATGTGGAAAGAATAAATGTGGTAGATATAAGAGATTTGAATTCAGATCTTTGAGACTCAAGGCTCATCACCTGAAATCTTTTGGAAAGAATTCATTAAATAATAACTGATCAATTCCCTGATTTAAATTGTGTTATCTATCCAGATGAGATGAATCACTTTTTTTTTTAAATCTCACTTTCATACTTTAACACGCTAAGTGGAGTTTTATTTTCTGCTTCCTAAAATCTATTAATTTTTCTATTTGAATTTACTAACATCTAGCAAATAATAAGTTGATTATCTTAAAAACTGGAAGGTATCATATACTCAAAAATTCCTTCTGAAGCAAGAATACCTAGCACAGTATCTCTGAAAGATAGTCAACAAGTGCTACATAAATAGCTCCTTTCCTTCACAAGGAATTCATTGTTAGATAATCAGTTCCATTTTTAGAGAAGGTTAATTGTCAGGAAATTCTGCCCTATACTGACAAAATCTAAAACTAGACTTCAAAAAGTTAAGAGAGAACAGAACTTTGATGTTCAGGATAAATATTCTAAAACAGGAATTCTAAACACAAAATCCATGAATTTGTTTATTAAAAATGATAACTGTACTTCAATATAACTGTTTTCTTTTATAATCCTATACATGTAATTTTATCATATAAAAATATTCTAAGAAAGGGTTATTAGGCTTCATCATATCTCCCAAAAAGTTCATGACAAAAAGAAATTAAGAATACCTCCTCTAGGAAAAAGGACCCACATGTGCAAAAAATGTTGGTAGCAACTCTTTATGTGTTAACAAAAAATTGGAAAATGAGTTTCACCTATCAGTTAAGACTGTGGCATAGGAAGGTAATGGAATATTACTGTTCTACAAAAAAAATACTGATCTTGCTGATTTTAGAAAGGGCTGGAAAGATTTATACAAACTTAGGCTGAGCAAAACAAAAAAAATTAGGAAAACATTGTCCACAATAATAGCAAGAATACACAATGATCAACTATGAAAGACTTGGTTCTTCTCAGTAGTTCAGGGATCCAAAGCAATCTCAATAGACTTTGGACAGAAAATGCCATTTGCATCCAGAAAAAGAACTATGGAAACTGAATGTAAATCAATTTTTTTCCCTCTCTCATGGTTTTTTTTCCCCTTTTGTTCTGATTTTTCTCTCCCAACCTGATTCATGAAGCAATGTATATTAAATATTTTTTTTTAAAAGAATCCTTCCTCTAAAAGGATAAAGAACAAAAGGCTCAAGTTAAATGCTAATAGGATACCTGAAAACAATTCTAATAATTTATTGATAAGCCCATATAAAGTTTAAAAAAAAAGCTATCAAGGAAGAATTCAACCATCCAAAAAGACAATGATGGTAATATAATTCACTGATAACTCTCAAAGTTGTGCTTGGGAATACAACTAGGTCTCCATTAGTAAAAATAATGAATTCCCTGAAATGGCAACATTATTCAAATTTATATTATATATTTTCACTCATCTGGAACCAATTAATATGTTTTACTAAATTATAACTTCAAAAAGTCCAAATTTAAATGCATGTAACAACTACAGGGGGACTTAATTGGACTTATGCTAATTGGGACCTGGCTTGAAATTTCATATATGCAGCAATTTCCATTGTCTCCCCAATCCTAGTTTGTTATATAATCACAATTACAACTGGAACTATAATCCTCTAGTAAAAGTGGAGTCCCTATTGACAAAATCACTAAGTGAAGACTGCATTACTATAAATGAATATGTATTGTCCATGTATTTCCCTGAAGATGAAAGACCATAGTCAGCAGGATACTGCATTTTAATTTGAGGGATGTCTACCTATATAATGCATATTTACATACATACACATATAGAGTGCCACAATAAACTATTATTAATCAAAAAACCATCAACTGTCAAGAAAAGATGTTACAGATAAAATACCAACATTGAACTCTTAAAATTATAATTCAACTTTGGTTTTAACATATAAGCAAGATATTCAATCACCATTAATCATCTGAAAATAGTGGCCCATCATCAAACTGACGTAATATGCTTAACTAATTTATAGTTTCTTTATTACATTCCACCAGGACCATTTATTTGGAAAAAGAATGAACTTTTACTTGTCATAAACTTTATAAGAAATTAAAGCAAGAAATTGAGAAAACTAATTTTTTAAAAAAGTCATAACATAATTTGGCAGAATTTGTAAGTATTCTTAAATCTGAAATAGAGTTTGGTAAAAAGTCTTAACAAAAGAAATTAAGGTGTGTACCTGATTTCTGTCACTTTAAGTTTAGCCAAATTCATACTGAAATAGTTTTATTTGCTATTTCTTCTATTACAATAGAAAAGTCAAGGAAAATATCTCCCAGACCTGTGTATATCTTTTAGAGAAAAAAAAAAAAAAGACTACCCATTGATTTTAAAGGAAAGATAATGAATGTTGTTATTATCCTCATAACAGAAATAAGGAAAATGAAATAGAGCTAGTTACTTGCACAGGGTGTCACAAAGCTGAGACTATATCTAACTCATTTTCACAACACAAATCAAATATTCTATGTCTAAACCGAAACCAATTATACTATTTACATCACAGCACACCATATATGTTGCTAGGCTAGTTTTTATAGTATAAATATGGAACTGTGAGCTAACATTTCCCCTCTTTGGTACAGGGCTGATTTCAATAATAAAATTAGGCAGCCTCAGCTCAATTCTTTGGAGAAGCAAAGCATCATTTTTCAAAGCTTCTCCATCAATCCCTTTCTGTTCTCCAGACCTCCCTTTGACTTTAAACAATTTTCAGATTAACACTATACATAAGAGTATCATCTTAACCTCTGAAGCCTTGCTCACTTGAGCAGTTGAATGAGACTAATGTTACAACATGATAATGATTATCACTCTCCTCCTTGTGAAACCATGAGCAAACATGTGTACACATACATGCAACTTATAGCTATTAATCATTCATTAATCTCTTCCCCTAGATCTCAGAATAGTGTCTGGTACACCGAAAAAGCTTAACAAATGTTTGCTGACTGACACAATGAATCTAAACTCCCAAAGAGAAAAGAGATGATAATATAAGTCTTTAGCATACAGAGACTTAAGTTGGGTCATTCAAGGCAGAGGCACCAACAATGGGGGGGGATGGGAAAATCAGTGACTCTCAAATCTATAGGTCAGGATATATGCCTTATTCTGTACTTTCCACTTGGGTCAGGCAGTCCTAGCTATTTTAATGTATAATTGCAGCAAGATGCCAAATCAGAAGTTTTACTCTAAGGATTACTGGGAGATTTTTCAATTGAATTCCATTTATGTCTAAAACACACTGGATAATTATCAGCTATCTTCTCCATTTCAAAGTCCTGGCTGCTAATGTCACATTCCATAAAGGAAGGCACAGATTTCTTTCACTGCTCCAGCACAACTATCAAAACAGCTTCAATGTCTGAGGGCTCAAGCATGCCAGCAAATGTTACAAAAGTAAAGATCATTGTGAATGATTCCAAATATATCTAAGAAATGCTGCTTTGACAGTTTAAACATTTAATAGTACGTTTATTCTCATTAAAATATATGCAAATATTTGCATAGAAATGTAAAACAATGACACTCTTCTCACTGTATTTAATGGAAGAGTAATATTGGTTTACATATATATATATATATATATATATATATTTTTTTTTTTTTTTTGCAAATGTCTTTCAGGTTTGACTTTTACAAAGACAGCTGGAATTTCATATCTGCTTCTGTATTAAATATGTTGTGATACATTATTTGAGTTGGAGAAAATCCATCTTCACACAGATTTTGGAATAAAAACCAGTATATTTTAATAGGCAAATAACACCAGAATATTATTATGAAAGTAGTCTTGAATGTGCAATTTGATAATACAAAAGACAGAAAGTTGACTCTGGTGTCAGTATATTAGTTAAAATCTGACCACAAACACTTACTAGTGACTCAGGCTTAATCATTTTACCTGAGTCTGCCATTAGTTTCCACAATTACAAATGTAGATGATAATAGATCATACTTCACAGGGTTGTTTTAGAACCGAATGAGACAATACTGATAATGCATTTAGTATAGAAGAGGCATGTCATTCTTGGAGAGGTCTTCTGAACTGCAGGAAAATCATTAGAGCACATTTTAGAACCTCTGAGCTAGATGATATGAGAATTCTTTGAAATTCAAATACTCAAATGAATGATCTGTGATTTCATAAATACACATACACCATCCAATAACAAAGTCTATCATTTACAATGCTCGCACATTTCCTTCAAATATGCATTAAAGGGGACCCACCAAACATGTCGGGAGGTTTTCCTCAAAGTCTCTTCACTTAACAAAAATAACCATGAAGTACAAAAGCTGCCTTCTAGTTATGACCCTTCATTCTTGACAGATAATCAGTCCATAATTTTCATTTTCATTCATTTCTTTGATGACATCTTTCTAAGACCACTACTTTGGTAAAGTCTCAGACATACATTGCTTTACTCCTTACCACTTCACCACTACTTTGACAACCTTCTTCAATATCAGGTGTACTTTTTTCTCTCACTAGTTTTGGAACCCACAGCCATGATCAAGTCAACTTACCTTCCCTGTAACTGTTCTGGAAATAAGCCAACTCTCCTTGGCCACCATTCACTCCCCAATGTTATTATTTTCTTTATTCAAACATATACTATGAGCAAAGTCTTTGCTATTATATTTTCAATTCTAGAACTAGCAAAGTACATGCTACATAGAAAATGCTAATTTTTTTTTTCATTCATTACCTTTCACTCCACTTTTCCTTCTTAACTTCTTATTAGCAATGTTTTGCACCTACCTACAGCATGGACCTATTCATTACCTTCTAAGTGACACATACTTTCAATTCTTCCCAGACTTTAAAGGTGTTTTATACCTCATAAGCATGTAAGACTAAAAGGATATTAATATTAAAATGATGGCTCTTAGTTTGGTGAGATTATTAAATAAACTTTACAATTTCCAAAGAAAATGCAAATGCTTTCCTCTTGCTGTTCAACTGTGGATCCATATCAGAGAGTTCATCTCTAATGTATATCCAAGAAACAGACAGATAGACACATACATGCAATAATGAATAACTACTATAAATTTTCCATTCAATTAACTGTACAGGATAGCATAAAAACTGTAATTTCTTCTCTGTGATTGTGTCTACATGTAAGGTGGCAATTTTGACTTATGACATTATGACAAAGTAATAGTTTCCTATTACAAATAAACACACTAAGACTAATTCTTGTACCATAGCTAGTAGTTTTCAGTATTATAAAAGGAAAAGAAAAAAACATCTCCAAAGGTTTAACAAATATACTGAATCATTGGACATGTTTTTATATCCAGTGACTGGATATCCAAATATTGGATACTTGTTACTATAACCAAGCACTGTTCCTTTCCTGGGTTAGCTATTCATCTCAATTTTATTGTGAGAAATTCAGCAACTGAAAGATATACTTCAACTAAAAGTTGTCGATAAACCAGTTTTTTGTCAAGTTCACTAAAATATACTGCATCTGCCTGTATGCAAATCAAAATAAAAAAACTGATTACCACGTTAAAATTGTTTACCATGATAAAACAATTTTGAAAACTAGTTTTAAAAAAGTCATTTAACTATGCCTAGTATTTGAACCAATGATACCAATAATCTGGCATCTCCTCCAAGCAGATCCTAGAAAGAAGGAAAGGTTTCAGATACACAAACTATATATATATATAATTTTCTTGGCAAAAAAAAGTGATTAAGAGTTGAATAAAATAATAGTATGTTAGTGCAATGGAATATTATTGTGTCACAACTTTTAAAGGTCTATAAAAATAGATGGAAAGCCTAGAAAGAAAAATGTGCACAATGACCACCAATAATGAGTAAAGAAGACAACATAGAACAATATTAAATTTTAATCCATGCAATGAACAACTCTGTCTCCAAAAGAAAGACATGCAATATTAGTGTCCTCTTCTTAGAACAAAGATAAATCCCACATGCTATAGGAAGTATATTTGTCTGATATGACCAACACACTGGTTTGCTTTAATTATACTATTTTATTACAATGCAGAGTCCTTTCCTGAGCAGTTATTGTGGAATTAAAGCAAAAATTTTTTCTTAGGGTTTTAAGGATCAATAAAGAATTTTATAAAAAATGAGAAGATACATTTATGAAATTTTTAAAATGTGATGCATAAGATTATTATAACATATTGAAGAATGTCATAACTTAGTCCCAAAACATTGACAAATGAAACACTGTATAGTAAAATGTTCTATACAAGTTAATGCAGTGTCACATGAGTGTAAAATGACCAGATAGCCAGATAATTCCCAGAACCCAATTTAAATCAATAAGCAGTCTACCAAATATATAAATACTAAAATTGCATTTTAAAAAAGATATCCTTCTGATCCATGAAATAGTAGTTTGGAATAGTAGAGTTATTAACCATGGCATTAAATCTGTCCCCCAACCACATCACACCCAGTCTTCCTTTGGAATGTTAGAAGCACTTGTCCTCTTAGCTCTGTTGAAGATTGCGAATAATCAGAATATATGCATTCATGATCCTAGAAAAACTACCATTGAAAAATGTTCATGATAACCAGTGATAACCAGGGAAATTGCATTACACTAAAAGGAACCAGAAAAAAAATGAAAGAATATAATTATTAAATTTATATTCACCTGATTTCATAGCACTTAAATTCATTTTATAATTGCTCAAGATTTGACAGGGCCTTCTCCAGTGCAACACTGCCTGTGTCCAATTACACCTATGCAAAATTTCCAGCTCGCAACTTCTATATACTTTCCTCTGGACTATACTTGTCACTTGCTCCTTCCTATTATGAGAAACCTCCTCAACCTCACAGGATACATTATCACCTGCAATGAAACTGTTACCTTAAAGAAAGACCTTGAACAATTTGATCTTCTACGTCTCTCAAAGGCCCTCTCTTTAACCAGGAATAATTTACCTACATTCATTTCTTAATGTTCTCACCTTGTTATATTCCCATCTAAGAAAGGGTAAACTGACCCAGGTTGAAAATGGAGCAGCATAAAGCTTCCATAAAAATCCACAGTTGAGGGGAAGCTAAGTGGATAGAGTAACAGCCCTGAAGTCAGGAGTACCCGAGTTCAAATCTGTTCTCAGACACTTGCCACTTACTAGCTATGTGTCCAATGGGCAAGCCACTTAACCCCCAACTGCTTCAGCAAAAATAAATAAATAAATCCACAGTGGGATAAGACCTTTGAATGACCACTGTACTTTGAGTCTAAACAATATAAGGTGATCAAATTGATCAAAAAAAAAAAAAAAAAGAACGAATGAAAACACAAAGAAAAATAAATGAAAATGAAGCTCATCACATTCTAATCAATACAGAATTTCACATTATGTTTTTAAAGGAAAAAACAAAACATTATCCCCATCAGAAAATTTCTATCAACTGTCAGTAAAAGTAAATAAAACCTAAATGGTATCTTAATGCTCTAGTTATCTACTAACATCAAAAAAAAATTATTGGGAAAAGGAGAGATTATACTGTAGTATGTGGGACTCATAACAATTTGCCAAACTGAGGAGGGGTATGAAGATTTATATCCATTAAGTTGGTATATATAATACTACAAAGGACTTTTTTTTTTGGTAGGACATAATATTCAAAAGTGAGAAAATAGAGGAAGTGTGGTCTCTATAACAAAAAGAAAAACAACAACAATAACATTTAGACAAGAATCTGAAGGTTTAGTTCACGCTAAACTAGGATATACAAAAACAGGTGAAGGATAGGAAACAAAAACATGGATCACTAACTGAAAAAGGAACAGGTCAACATTGCAAAAAAACATGTACTATATCATTTCCACTAGAGTGGATTACTTCAGCCTTAGAATTCCCATTTGGAAGCAACCTATATTCTCAATCCTCCCTCTGCTTAGATAGCTCACCCCAGAACTTTTACTTAAGGAGGAATTCTAAACCAAACATATCTTCATTTTTCACCAAGATGAAATCCATATTTCTTCATCATATATTTTTCTCCAGATTTCTTCCTTCTTCCTTATCTCGCTTTTGGGCTTCCTTTTATGTATCATCTTCCCCCAGCAAAAAATAAGCTTCTCAAAGGCAGGAACAGAGAATGGGAGTTTGAGTTTGTATTCACAACTCTTAGCATAGTATCTGACATATAAAAAGTCCTTCTTGTTGACATAAGCATAAACAATAGGTAAAGGGCACTACTAGCAAAATGTAGCATCATAATTAGGTCATTCTTTCTAATTCAAGAGATTTTATATGCTTCCTCTTGGGGGAAAGAACTAATTTCCAAATGTGGCTAGCTTGGAACCTATAACTGGAGTTAATTATGTAGAAAAGGAAGTAAGAAAATGGAAAGAAGGCAATTCATAATAAAATAATAACTTTACATTTATTTGATGCTTTCCTTATTAAAAAAATATTTTTTACCTGGCCCCAGTGAGGAAGTATTATTCTCATTTGTCCATGGTAACATTGCAACTAAGGATCAAATCTTGAAAAAAGACTGAAATATCCTAAGACTGCATCCAGCTATCCATCCCTTACATTAAGCTAAGTTTATATGCAGAAATCAAACAGAAAAGAAAAAGGATTGGGGGTGGGGGGAAGAGAATCTTTGCTTTATTCAGTAAACATTGAGTACCAATAATATATCATTGTTCACTTAGCTATATCTATTTTTAAATTTTGCTATAATACCCATAAATTCTTCTCAGCAGTATGATAGTTAATAAAAATATAATTCACTTTATAGATCTTGATATCTCAAATTATTGGAAAGCATTAGTAAATATTTTTGTATAGTAATTAATAAATTAGTGCTGGTACAAAATAAGCATAATATAAATCGCAAGTTCCTTTTTAATGTCACTGATATAAATGAACCATAGGGGAACAAAATATAAGATATCTTGTCCACAATAAATTTTCTAAGGATATATGTACAAGAGTATTTGTAGTAGCTCCTTTTGTGGTGTCTAAAATTGGAAATTGATGCGATGCCACAAATTAGACAATGACTGAATAAATTTTGGTATATGATTGTAATAGAATATTACTGTGCTATGAGAAATGACAAGCAGAATGATTTCAGAAAAGTCAGTAAAGACTCACATGAACACATAAATTCATACAAAGTGAAGTAAGCAGAACAAGGTACACAGTAATTGCAATACTGTATGAAGAATAATTGTGAATGGCTTAGCTATTTTCAGCAATACGATGATTGAAGATAATCCTAAAGTGTTCATAAGGCAATATGTTATCTACCTCAAAACAAAGAACTGATAGAACCTAAATACAAATAGAAGCATACGACTTTTTCTTTCTTTCTTTCTTTTTTCTTTCTTTCTGGACTTTCTGTCTTTCCTTCCTTCTTTATTTTTTTCCTTCTTTTTGTCTGGTTCAAGTTTTCTTCCACAAAATGACTAATATGGAAATATATTTTATATGACTATACAAGTACAACCTATATCAAATTGTTTATTATCTAAGGGAGGAGTGAGGGAAGGAGATTTTGGAATGCAAGTTTTTTAAAATTAATATTAAAGATTATTTTTAAAAGGATTATTTGACATATAATTGGGGATAAATAAAATTTTATTTAAGAAAAAAAAAGAAAGAAAAACACATGCTTTCTTTATCTGTGACCATAGATTAGTAGCTGTAAGAACAATAGATGTATATACATGTAAAAGTGTATGAATTATTAAACTGTTTAGTTTCCTCAAATCAAGTAGTTTAATCAACATTAATTAAAACATTGACTCCAAAAAAAGTATTTAGATATTTTAACTGAAAATAGAAACATTTAGTATTAAGGATACCCTCATGTTTGTATGATGCTGTCTTTCTGAGTACTAACTCTGTCAAGACCAGAAGAAAACTATTTTTGAAATGTTGCTTCTAATGCCCTAGTTTCAATAAAAGAACTAACTTCAAAATGATATTCACAAAATATCATCTATTTTATAATATATATTTATCTATCATATATAAGCATCTCAAAAGTATAGAACAGGCAGGAGGGTATGGGAAGAAGAAAATAGCCAATTTCCATTATACCTTCAAAAATATATAGGTAAAAGAGAAGACACGGCACTGTTGCAAACAGGATCAAAGATTCAGTTAGCAATTGATTTCTGTTACTTTAATACATTTCCTTTACTGAATCCCCAAAGTGTTCTGGGATGGGAGAGGCATTAGGAAATACTAGTCAGAAATGTTTAACCTCTCAGATTTCCACAGTGCAAACATAGCTCTCTGTGTGAATGGATTCATTTATTTTTGTTTTATATATACAATGTTTAGGAGAGTATTTTGCTTATTTAGTAAATGTTTGCTAAATTGGATTAAATTTGTCATTTATATTTTCTAAACTAAACTATGGGCCTGTTTTGTGAAATTACTATATTAAAGTTCATTTGCACTATGTTGGTAGGTCACAACTATTTAATATTCCTTGGAAGTTTGAATCACAAAACTCTGGAATTGAGAAAAAAGTGGACATTTTACAGATGAGGAACCTGAGATTCAAAGACCTGACCAAATAAAAACAAAATAAAAAAGGCAATGTGCCAATATTAAACAGAAGGCTGGCTCTAAGTCAGCAGAAGTTGAGTTCAATATACTGCCTCTGGATTTTGGTCAAGTAACTTCTGTTCTTAAGTTCCTGGAACTCCTCTTTAAGATTTCAAGTGAAAAGAAAGAAAAGGAGGAAGTAGGGAGGAAGAGAAAGAAGGATGGAGAGAAAGAGAGGGAAGAAAGGAAGGAAAGGAGGGAGGGGAAAAAGAAAGGAAGGGAAGCAGGAAGGGAAGAAGAAAGGGAGGGAGGGAAAAAGAGGAGGAAAGGAAGGAAAGAGGGAAGGAGGGAGTGATGGATAGAGGAAGGGAAGGAGTGATGGATAGAGGAAGGGAGAGAATGATGGAAGGAAAAAAGGAGGGAGGAAAGAAGGGAAGGAAGAAGAAAGGAGAGAAGGGAGGAAAGCAGAGGTCAATTTATCCTCTCAGACTATAGTAAAAAGAAGAGTGAGAATATAAGAAGACACCAAAAAATAAATAAATAAAGTCAACAGTTTCTTCTTGACAACAAACAATGTCACTCAGTCAGAATTTTTGTAAAGAAAGAGAGGCAGCATCAAGTTGTAGACAGAAGGATGACATCAATCAAGAAGAAATGAGTTCAAGTTCTAGTCCCTGATTCTGACCTTTTGTAACCTTATGTAAGTACTCATTTTCTCTATGTTCCAAGTAATGTTTCAAAGGTCATAAACTGCAGAATACACCTATGTGCCTATGTGCATTAACAGCAAAAGTTAGTAACCAGAAACTCCCTTGTACCAATAAAATTTCAGATTTAGTAAAATACACACGCACACACACACACACACACACACACACTCACACACATATGCACACGCACATGCACACACACACACCATAAACTAAGGTCACTAAGAATTCACAGATAGTCATTTTTCCCAGTAATCTTTAACTCAGAATATTAAGTGACAGGGCAGTCTGCTATGGCCAAGAAGAATCACAATATTTAGACACTAAAACAAGCTGTGTGCTGAAGAGTAGTCTAGTAAGTTCAGTGCTACTTTGTGCCTCAAAGTTCTGAGAAGCACAAAGTCTGGAACAGAAGGATATATTTATTTACAATATCAGCACCTGCAGAAGTCAAATCATGTGATTTAATCAGAGAAGCTTGGAAGAACTAACTGGGAAAGGAAAAGAAAAGAAAAGCTCAGGAAGATGTTCCCTCTTAATTATAGCAACTGCTTGGACTAATGGGCCATTAAGGTTTTGGAATAGAAAATGAAGCACAAGCAAAATAACGGTATAAATATGTAAATATATATTGGATTTAACATGCATTTCAACATCTGTAACATGTATTAGACTGCTTGACAGCTTGGGGAGGGAATGGGGGGAAGGTGAGGAAAATTTGGAACAAAAGGTTTTGCAAGGGTCAATGTTGGAAAAATTACTCATGCACATGCTTTGTAAAAAAAATAAATAAATAAATATTTTTTTGGATGGGGCACAGCTCAGCAGAAATCTACATTGAACCATATGATAAAGTTATCAGCATCGTACTTTAATACATATAGAAAGTTATGTTCTTCAATTCAATATCAAATGTAAATAAATACATATGACACCAATAAAGATCTGAAATGCTGCAGTCAGTTATTATGAAGTCATTTTGTCAAAGAAACATCCATATTTTTCTTCATCTTTCACACAAACATTTTTAATCTCTCATGATTAAATGTTATTTCCTTGAGAACTATAATTTTTAAAACAATAAAAATTAAAATACTGAAGGTGACTGATAAAGCAAAATTAACAATTTAAACTAACCCATATTTTCATTCAATTTTATGAGTTTCATTAAGTGTAAAAACACATTTACTAGTATGATGAATTTTTTTTTAATTTAAAGAATAGCTCCATAATAAAAAAGTCATTAAAAAAGTAAATGCTGATCCTAGTTTGTATTTCTCTCAACAACAAAGTTCTAATTCAGAAATATAGAGTATTGAAGACAAAAAGAAAAGGTGAAAGTTTACTTATTTTTATCTCTGCAGGAACAATATAAAAAGTATTATTCTGCAGTAATCATTATTCCTCAGTGAGCAATAAAACAATTAGACAATTCTCTAAAATGCAAAGAAAGACTAAACTGATATACTGTAACTTGACCATCTAATTTTAATAATTATGAAATATCTATGAAGATCGTTTTCTGTTAAGATGTGCCATCTAATTAAAATATTTAAAATACAATATACCCCTTTTATATTTACATGACGTGTCTATTTTTTATATTCTCTACTATACCCTAATACAATTTAAGCTCAATAATAATTTTTTAAAAATAATTTTAAAGTGTTTTATCCAAACTTTTTTTTTTCAAATTTCTATTTCATAAACTGGTAAGTTGGGGGGAAAGATCACACGTTTAATAATGCCAAAAATTAATATTATGGGTCATATTATTAAATTTCTAATAATATCTCTGAAATATTGGGTTAAAATGCCCACATTTTAAAAGTTGAGTTTCAGATCAACTCTTTTATTCAACAGCTATTAATTAAATAGGCATTACAAGCACCTTACTTTACTAGGTTCTGGGAGAGCCAAGTGATTGTCCCAAGTATCAAAGAGTCAGCAGTCTAATTGGAAGAAATTAAACATAAATATCCATAAATATAACACAGATAAATCAATCAATAAACACATTTAGTGCCACTATGTGCCAGGCAATGTGTTAAGCACTCAGGACACAAAAAGAGGCAAAAGATAGTTGCTTCCCTCAAGAAAATTACTATCTAATGAGAGTGATAACACACAAACATTTATATAAAAGCAAGCTGTGTACAATATACCTAAGACAAATATTACAGGAAAGACACTATAAGTAAAAGGGACTGGGGAAGGCTTCCAATAAAAATTTGGATTTTAGTTAAAATTTAGATAAGGTTTTAGTTGCAATAAAAGATGATACTTTTAAACTCTAATCTATTTGTAATGTCACATTAAAATGTGGAGGTCATTCTTTACTGTCAAAGGGTATGCCAAAAGAATACAGATTTTGCAGTGACAGTACTAAACCAAACTGTAAAAACTTAAATACAGAGCCTGTCAATCATCCAAGGACCAGAACACAGCTAAATCTGGATGTAATTATCACAGGTTGGGCTCAAGGTGATGAGGTTTTTCTTCTAAAGCAACTCACAAGGACTATCTCTGAAGTTTTGGAGAAGTTATATTTATTGCTGAGGGAATACTCATGTCACTACTGTCATGGATCACTGAAGTATTTAATAAGATAATATGTACATGAGAGTAGTAAAAAGCAGGAAGAAGCCATAGAAAGAGAATAGCACTTAAAAACCACAAAATCATCAGGTTAAGCTTCAATGGTGCTGACATTTGAGTCAGACTTTATGGGATGTACAAGGAGTATCAGGCCAGCAAATTAATGGACTATTCAGGTTTGGGATAGAAAAAGCTACAAGAGACAAGGACTAACTTGTTTGATCATACATACTCATATCTTTAGCAATTAACACAGTGTCTGAGACATGATATATGATTAAGTAATAATCACTCTCTCATGAACTATAAGTCTAAATGTACCACTTGATTTTTACAGTGCACTCAATTGACTGAATGTGTCACTGCATAATTTAATTTCTACTTTCTATTTACTTTATTTAGGCTAAAAAAGCCAAATGATTATAAAAACAACAACTACAGCACCCTGAGAGGAATAGAATAGTGTTACCTGCTCACAATCCCCTTCAAAAGGAGACAACAAAATATTGTCATGATTTTTAATTTTTTAAAACTATACATTTGTTAATATCTAGATGTCTGAGAAAGGCAGTGTAACAAAGTAGAAAACATCAGCTGGAATTCAAACTTAGCTCTCTAACATACAACCACTGTAACACTAAAGAAAAGAAAACAGATTCTACTTCTCCAGAAATCTGTTTCCTGACTAATACAATGAAGGAGTTCAACTAAATGATCTGTACAGTTCTTTCTAAATCCTATGAAATAGAAGTTATTCTGAAAAAAAAAAAGTTCCAGATAAATATTAATTTCTACCATACATTTAAATATTTTTATTTTCATTTTATAAATGAATTTTATAAATTTATAAAATTTTATAAAAATAAATTTCATTTATATGGAAATCAATGAGAATGGAAATGATTGGTTACACTGGCCAATCAGTTAACTTACTAGCCCTCCATGTATCTATAATAAAAATATGGTTTATAGAATTTTCCATCTAGAAGAAATACAAAAAAAAAAAAAAAAAAAAAAACCTAAGTCCAATATTTCCAAAATTTTTGGGGGTGTGACCATGGACTCCTGTGATAAAACCTCTGAATATCTTGTAAGAAAAATGCTTTAACCCACAAAATACTTATCACAAAGGAAACAAATTATATTGAAATATAGTTATAGTTATCAAAATTTTTTTGAAAGTCAAGAACCCCTATTCTAGAACAATCCTTCTTCACTTTATGGATGAAGTGAAATTTCTCTTCTAACAACACTAATAGCAACCAAAAACAAACAAACAAAAAAGAAATTTCCCATACTAGGTCTGCATTCCTAGAATTTACTTCAAATCTTTAAAACAGAAAAAAAAAATAGCTTGTATATTCTGAGTTTACAGATTTAGATATTAAGATATGAGTGTTGCTTATTTTTTCTTGGTAAAATTGGGTGATGACAAATTGACCTAGACCTTAGAAAAGGTGGTGCCTCTCGGGATACAAGGGCAAAGTGAATGCTTATGATTTTTCTATAATATCATTTCCACTAATAAAATTTTATCAGTTACTGATGTTGAACTATTTGACAAGTTTAAGAACTATGATAGCAAAACCATTCTTTTTTGGGTCTTTGGAAAGCTGTTAAACCTATCTACAGAAGCAACTACTAGGTTTTCTGTACATGAGTTAATAGTAGGTTGACAGTGAATAAACTCAGACACTTTTCTAATAGAGTCATTTCCCTTGATTAAAAGTATGAAGCACAGGGTAAGACTTATAGACTAGAGGGTGCTGCCGATTGCAGAGGTCTTGTGCTCTCACATATATGTTGATGGCAGTGAACAATCACTAGGTCGTGATGAGAAGAGGAAACACATTTCTATAATGATTTCTCTCCTTCAAATGTCTGTGTCGGCTAGCCTGATTTCTGAAATATTTATTCCTTTCTGTTCTCTCAGCATTATTTGCTACATCAGCTGGAAGATCAGCCAAATCTTATACTCCATTTGCATAACAGGATAAAGCATGATAATAAATGTTAGGGAAAATCTCAAAATTCACATTATCATCATCATCTTTATTATCACTGTTATTGTTTGTTCTTCCCACTCCAAGAAGAAACAGTGATATCATGATGTTGGGGTCAAGGTAGAGTGTGTCCAAGTATAGTTGATCAGTTCAATATGAGTTGGGATGAAGATGCCTAGATGTGCACAGATCACATTTCCTTGGTGCTACTGTGATTCAGTTTTGCTCATACAGCACACTACCTTATTTGAAAGGCCATGCTGAGGAATCCAGTACCAGCATCAATTATGTCTCACAATTGGTACTGAAGTTCTTCAGATAGCCTTTAAGAGTGTCCCCATATGAACAGCTGCCTTGGGTACATTCACTATAAAATAATCTTTAGGTAATATTTACATGGCATTTGGGCTACTTTGCCAGCCCATCAGAATTGTATTTCTTGCAGTAGAGTCTAAATGCTTGCCAAATCATCTCAAAAGATTAACTCATAACACTGGGAAATAATGTCAGAAACTCAGCATAAACCTACATCTCATGCCCCCTATCAAAAATAAGGTCAAAATGCTACACATCACCACTCAATATTTTTTTACCACCAGGTATTGGTGACACAAAGCTGAAAAGTAAAATGATACTTGCTTTGAGTAACTTAAACAACAACAACAAATAAAACCTGCCTATAAATATGCAAGATCCAAGAGATAATTTGATAAAGGCAATAAGGTTAAGAAAAATTATAATGGATTATAATTATAATGGCGGTCAAGTATAGCTAGGTGATGTAGATAGATAATACAAGAGAAGAGAGAATTGGGAGTAGAAAGGATAAGGAGTTTGATTATAGAAGTGTTATATTTGGAGTGATGGTAAAGATCCTCAATTAGGAACCAAGGTATTTCTAGTGAAACATGTATACATTTAACATAGCATAGGGAAAAGATTTGGGGCAGAGGTAAGGGATAGGGATGAATAGAATAATCTATATAGCCATTTAAAAATTCAAATTCTATTATGCTAATTTGACATAACTAATTTGATATACCAAAAAGAGTCCTTAATTCCAATAACTGCATAACATTTAAAGCAGTACTTGTAGAAATCCAGGGAAATGAAAGTTCAGTAGACTTTGCTTCACAATGAATGACATCTATCAGTTTGATCCAAATAACTACTAGAGGGAGAGAAGGAAGGAATTATGAAGTGACTATTGTGTTCCAGATCTTGTGGTAAATTCTGAATACACATAATAAAAATAAAGACAATTGTTGCCTTCAAGGAACCTATAATTAAATAGGGAATAAGGGAGGATAGGATGTTGGGGAGAAATTACTCAGTGCCCAATGCAGGGGCATAGTGGAGTCCAGTTCAAGGAATAAAACTGATGGTGAAATGAAGAATTGCTAGAGAGGAGTTCTATGTAAAAGAGAGGCTTTGGAAAGAGTATTTTCATTCTCCAATCAAAACTACAGAAGATGGAAGGACAGAAAGAGGGAAGAAGAGAAGGACTTTTGGAAACCTCTGGCAGAAAAGTAACTGGTTAACTAAATTAAAATGGAGAACAAGAGCTTGTGGTAAATATAAGAGAAAATAAGGATCACACATTAATAAGAATGTTATTCTTATTTGTATTACAACTGCTATAACAACTACAATAATGGCAGTTAAGCTTTTATATAGAACTTACTATGCTTTAGGCACTGTACTCAGTGCTATACACATATTATCCCGATAAATCCTCCAAAATTTCTGGGATATAAATGCTATTATTGCCATTTTACATTTAAGAAAATGGGGATAAACAGAAGTGACTTGGTCAATGTCACAGAACTACTGTGTGAGGCCGGATTTGATTTTGAATTTTCTTTATGTCATATCTAGCCCTCTATCCAGTATAATATCTACTCTAACTAAGCCTGTTCTCTCTCCTTTGTAAAAGAAAAGAGAACATTCCTAATAGGTAGGTTTTTGAATAAAAAGATGTCCTGACAAAGTGAAAAGAGCACATAGAAAACTTTAGAGATTTGTATAAATGTAAGGTATTGTTATACAGCTGACATTAATGTAGAACTTCAAGGTTTACAAAGCACTTCATGTGCATTATCTACCCTTCGATATGTAAATAAGAAAATGAAAGTTTGGAGAGGTTAAATGACTTGCCCAGGATTGTAAATGAGATGAAATTTGATTCCAGGTTCTCCTGAGTGAAAATCCAGGCCTCAGTATGTCCCAGAGTAGCTTCATAAAGTAACAACAGAAGGTGAGAGTTGAATGAGATTGAAGAAAATATCCAGTGATATAAACCAGACTATTTTCTAAGTATTTACTTATTATTGGTCTGTTTAGTCTGATCATTTTGTATATGAATCTCTAAGCATTTTTTCCTCTTTGTTATTAATAATGTCCATGATAATTTTTTAATTTTTAAATTTTTATTTAACTTTTAATTTCTGGAATAAAACTGGCAATTCCAAAACAGTATAATAAAAAGATAATTGCACATGTAATAGCATATCTGTTATATACAATTTTCTATGCCTTTTAAATCTATGATAAAACAATCCTATAAATTTTCCACTTTTTCCTCCCCCCTTACACCTTAAAAAATGAGTACCAATTAGACACAAATAAGTGTGTATGTGTGTAAAATTATTCTTTATTTACTTCTACTTATCAGCTTTTCTCTTACTGATTAGTTCTTGAAGAGACAGCTCTTTAAAGAACTAGGCAATGTGGCATGTACAGGAAACTAACATAGTCTTTTAAGGAAGATGTCATTATTACTTCCTTACCACCCAATTTTTTTGAGACATTGATACTAAAATTTGGAGATGCAATCAAACTAGAAAGTAGCAAAGAAAAGATCTTAATAGAAAGTTTTCCCAACTCCAAATCCTGGATTCTACAGAATCAGATGGATGGCAGAGTGGAGAGATTATTAGACTTGTCATACAAAGACCTAACATTTATATTCTCTCTCCCTCAAACACTTCCTTGTTGTGATCCTAGATCAAGGTTTTTAACCACTCTCAATTTCAGTTTCTTCATCTGTATGACTGAAAAAAAATAATAGCACCTGCCTCATAATTTTGTTATTAAACTTCTATGAAATAATGTGTTTAAATTTCTTTAAAAACTTAAAGTACTATATAAATAACAGCAAAGAAGCTATTGATTACACACACACACACACACACACACACACACACATACCCTTAGTACTTTGAAGTAAAAAATATCATGAAAATTTTTTTAAAAGATCTCACAAGAACTTTTTTTTATTATAATAACTTTTTATTGACAGAATCCATGCCAGAGTAATTTTTTACAACATTATTCCTTGCACTCACTTCTATTCTGATTTTTCCCCTCTCTCCCTCCACCCTTTCCCCTAGATGGCAAGCAGTCCTATATATGTTGAATATGTCATAGTATATCCTAGATACAATATACGTGTGCAGACCCAAACAGTTCTCTTGTTGCACAAGGAGAATTCACAAGAACTTTTGCTAAGAAGATTGCTGGATTAATTTTTCAGTACTTAAATGCAAGCATACTATTTTGTGTGTTGCTTTCTATAATTAACAGGAAAATTACAGGTCAGCTTTGGAAAAATCAGAAAAAATGAAGTGATATTTTATAAAATAGTAAAAATACCAGTTTTCCAAAGTTATGGATTCCTTTCTTACTGAAAAGTTTTTACTGAGGAGGATGGGTATGAAACAGTTTTCCAAATGAATTAATCAAAATGACAGTTTTTTTTATTAAAGCTTTTTATTTTCAAAACATATGCATAGATAATTTTCAAAATTCATGCTTGCAAAACTTTGTGTTCTAAATTTTTCTCCTCGTTTCCCCCCATTCCTTCCCATAGATGGCAAGTAATCCAATATATGTTAAACATGTGCAATTCTTCTATACATATTTCCACATTTGCCATGCTGCACAAGAAATATCAGATCAAAAAGAAGAAAAAATGAGAGAAAAAAAAGAAGCAAACAAGAACAAAAAAAGTGAAAATATTATGTTGTGATACACAATCAGTCCCCACAATCCCCTGGGTGCAGAGAGCTCTCTTCATCACAAGATCATTGGAACTGGTCTGAATCACCTCACTGTTGAAAAGAGCCCCATCCATCATAATTGATCATCATATAATTTTGCTGTTGCTATATACAATATTCTTATGGTTCTACTCACTGTTCCCAGTTCCTTGCCACTACAAAAATGCTGCTATGAACATTTTTGCACATGTGGGTCCTTTTCCTTTTTTATGATCACTTTGAGATACAGGCTCAGTATAGACATTGCTGGATCAAAGAGTATGCACAAAAACTGCAATTTTTCAATAAAGATTAATGTAAATAGATAGCTAATGTTAATGGGCCCTAAGAATTCATGTTCTTCACCCATATCACCCCCCCAAAAAAATTCCTAGTTTAAAAAAAAATACTTACTAAAAAAAAAATGACTTAGAAAGTCATTTTTGTAGTAGTATTTCAGAAAGCTTGATTTGTCCAAAAATGTGTGTAAATAATTCAGATAGATTTTAAAATACCATTAATTCTAATTTTCATGACAGATCAGTAATATATAATGTCATTTTAGAAAATATTAGTTTAGGAGAGAAAAATGAATTTATAGATCACAATTAAGGGTTTTATTTTAATCCTATTTATAATAATATTTTATACTTCATACAAAAGCATTTCACAATCAATTCACTGTGTATATAAGTAGCATGATAGCATATAAACAAATTATGTGATAAGCATCATCAATTTCTTTGTGGAAATAGGCAACCTCATGTTTCACATAAATTCTCCTCAGTATACATGGCAGAAAGCTATATTATTTCATCTAAAATCTTAAAATCTCTTGCTTACTGAATATACACTAAGTGGAAATAAATTATTCTGCTACAGCTCTAATTAATATGAAGTGGTCCCTTGAAAATATGACATTAAGCAAAATAATATCACTAGGGATTAATAGCAACACAGTTATACATGAGACACAGTTCTATGAGAAAAGTTGGAACTAGAGATGCAAGAAGTGACTGGTAAATTTTCAGAGTAACTAGAACTTTCATAGAAGAGGTGAGCTTGCCACAGTTGTGTCTAAGTGGGAAGGAAAAAAAGTCACAGATAATGGAACTGGGTGTCAGCTATCAAGGAAATAAGGGTTACCTGGAACATGACAACCTCCTGGGGTAAAGAGGAAACAGAAAATGGGTGGTAAGTGGCCATTTCTGCTCAGCTAAATTGAGTTGTCCCAGGCAGAAGGAAAGACTTAGTTTTCCATATAGGGAAATTTAATAATTACCTATTAAACTAGGCTATGGAAAAACCATGTTAAATGAGCAAAAGTATGTGGTGACACCTGTTCTGCATAACATTAAGAAAGATGCTTCATCTGTCTAACCTTCAGTTTGAAGTTAGAATTACATGGTTTTTAAGGTTACTTCCACTTTTTTTTTTTTTTTGATTTTTTGCTTTTATTCCCAAGATTCTCATTACTGAGCTATTTCCTGCAACTTTTTAAAAAATGTTGCTATTACTTTCTTCTTTGTGAATGAATGATAAGGACATAATAAATGTTTTAAAAAAATAAAAAGGTAGGATAGTTGAGGGAAGACTGAAAATTAAACCTATCAGACCTTGAATAATTTTATAGAGAAGAGTAATTTCATATAATATTTTTAGTTAAAAAGTGGCATAGGAACTCCTAAGGCTCCCTCTCCAAAATTATTCTGTAAATCTGTCCATTTTGTTCTCCCTAACAAAGAATGCAAAATTCTTTTCATTTTGTTTTTATACTTTACAACTCATAAATATCATTTGATCAATAGTGAGTAGTTCAAAAATGTTTGTTGATTGACAGAGTATATGAAATTTTTACAAAGCATTTTTAATAATACATGACCCAATATCAAGTACTTATCCCACACATTTATGTTAGCATCTTAATACCATATTGACCAAGTCGCTAGATCTAACTGAAATTCTCTGAGATTAAAAAAAAAAAAATCATTGGAACGCTTAAGCTTATTTAAGTTCAGAGTAGATAAAGTGAAGCAGATTAATGGAAAATGTAAGTGGTATGGATACAGATACATGTAAATAAATCATGAGCACAGGGATATTGTAAATTGATTTTTAGATTCTAATGCCTAAGGAAGAAGTTTTTAGGTTGTTTTTTTTTTAATAATAGCTTTTTATTTTCAAAATACATAAAATATAGTTTTCGACATTCACCCTTGAAAAACCTTGTGTTCCAAATTTTTCTCCCTCTTCCCCATCCCTCATCTCCTAACAGCAAAAAATCCAATATATATTAAACATGCAATTCTTCTATAAATATTTCCACACTTATCATGCTGGACAAGAAAAACCAGATCAAAAAGGGAAAAAATGAGAAAGAAAAAAAGAAAGAAACAACAAAAAAGAAGGTGAAAATTCTGTATTGTGACCTACATTCAGTCTCCACAGTCCTCTCTCTGGATGCAGATGTCTCTCCATCACAAGTCTATTAGAATTGGCCTGAATCACTTCATTGTTGAAAAGAGCTATGTCCACAGAGTTGATCATCATGTAATCTTGTTGCTGTATACAATGTTATCTTAACTGTACTCATTTCATTTAATATTAGTTCATATAAGTCTTTACAGGCTTCTCTGAAATCATCTGGTGGATCATTTCTTATAGAATAATAATATTCCATAATATTCATATACCATAACTTTTTCAGCTATTCCCCAAATGATGGGTATCTGCTCAGTTTCCAGTTTCTTGCTACAACAAAGTGGCTGCTACAAACATTTTTGCACATGTGGGTCCTTTTTCCTTTTTTATCATCTTTTTGATCCAGCAGAGATACTGCTGGATCAAAGGGTATGCACAGTTTTTCAGTTTGTTTATTAATAAGTATTTTGCTAGTATAAGTGATAAGAGAATTGTTGTTCAAAATATTACCTCCAGATAAAGAGAGAAAAGCACAAGATTCTGTCTTGGAGGAGGGATGAATTTGTCAGCTATGCGGTATTAGATTAAATTATACTGAGGAGCCAAGAAAGTTCAAGGGATTGTAGATGGATCTGAATGACAGACTGAAAGGAGCATATGCATAGCAAGATTTTCTAAGGCAAATTCCCATGCCCTTTTTACCTCCCTCAGAAATGAACTAATGATTTAAAATCCAGGAGACCTCTCTTCATGGGACCCAAACACTACAATGCCTTCTTCACATGTAAAAATTCAGAATAATTGAATATTAAAATTAGAAAAATACCTTAAAGGCTACCTAGTACAACTGTCCCACTGGACATTGGATGATGGTCAAAGCTGGCATTTAGCTGGGTTAATGCATTCAGCTTTGGAACTTTCTTGAGCCTTAGTTATACATATCATCAAATAAGTGAAAATTCACCTAACCTACTCTATTAAGTGGCTGCAGTCCAAGCTTCATATACCTTTAGGGTATTTTGTATCTGCCCAGACAGGGACCTTTTCTAATCCCAGAGACCACACTTTATACTTTTCCACTACCCTAAAATCTTGTGTGCTTCTTGCTCCCTGTAATGACCAAATCATTATTACATTGTTACTGGACTGTGTCGAATCACACATATCACTTATAAACCTTATGATTCACCAAACCAAAATTCTCTATCTTGGCCACAATTGGATACAATAAATATACAAGAAGATATAATGTGTTTTATCCTCTAATAAAATAACAACAACAAAAATTACAATCAAAACTCTTTGAGGAACAGAATTCTCACTTCTGAATTTGTATCTTCAGTGTCTTATCACAGTGCCGGCTAATTAATTAATTGATTACTGATTTACATAACACTTTAGGGTTTTCAAGGGGAAGAAAAATTACTTACATACAGACAGCAAACAAGTGGCAAAAGCAGAATGAAATCTAAGACTTTTGACTCAAATTCAATATTTCCTCAATGATAAACATGAATCCATAAACCGAACTTTGCCATTTTACATAGAAAGAAACAGGATAGTATTTACTACCTGCCAATAACTGTGATAAATATTGGGAGATACAAATTTAAAAAATGATACAGTCTTCACAAGGGGTCAAAGCTCCAATCAAAAGAGAAAACACAGGAGATTACATTCATAGAAGAGCAAAAGTGGTATCAAAGTTTTAGCAGGGGAAGTAAAAGGGCAAATGACAAAGCCCTAAAGACCTTGGAAAGCAAAATCACAGCAAATAATTCCCAACTAAAGAAATACTGGGTAAAAAGGTCATTGAGATACCTCTGCTAAAAGTCAGGATAGGGGAAAGAGGTCATGGAGTTGCACATGGAAACTAAACAATGATATACAATACTTTTTTGGGTTGGGGAAGATATCTGTCTATGGCATCTAGTTTTATTGGTTCTTATAATGGTGGGTAAGATGGGAAAAACTGCCACTACTGAATTGAACCATAATAATACTTTACTTAGATGCAGGTTGTAAACAGAATCAGAAGCTACCAATCAAAATCCTACTGATTAGGCTAAATAATTTAAGCATGGGGATACTATAGCAATTAATATATATATAATATCTACGGTCTTTGAGTCTTAGAGAACTGTTTCCATAAGTGGCTAATTCCTCTTGTTATAAATTATATCTTAACTTTAATGGCCAACTTTAACATCTTAAAGAGATTATTTCCCATTGACATGGGATAAATTCTAAATCCTTAAATTAGTGTTCCAGGAGCTTTAGAATTGTATTGCCAATATAACAATTTACAATTTATACTTTACAAAGTATTTCTCTTGAAACAATTAAGTGAAATAGGCAGTGGATATATTATTTCCATTTCACAGATGAAGAAACTGAGGCACAAAAGGTGGCATAATTTGTCCACATCCCAAAAGAAAATGGAATGTATAGCACTTAAATGCTAATATTCTGATTCTGACACTGGTGCTCTTTCTCATAATACTTTCTACTATCCTACAATCAACTGATCACATCTTAATAACTTAAGCCTTTATATCTTTGCATAGACTTAAGGAAATAGAGTTAAGAAAGAAGTGAAAGACCTCTAGTGAAGGCAATACTTGAACAACAATAGCAAAACCTTCTATAATATACCTAAAAATAAGTTGGGGTTCACAATCTAATTTTAGCTTCAAGACCATTAGGGAAAAGAGAAATTACATTATCCTTAGGCCATTCAACTTGTAGGTGGCATTAATTATATAAAAAAGGAAAATTTGAAATCAATCTCAACTATGTACTCAATTCCAACCATGCTATCCATTACTCCTAGAACTACATTCTGAGACCAAGTTAAAAAAAAAAATCCAGGTCTTCTATTTTTAGAAGTCTTTTTATTTTGTCTTTATTTTTATTTTTAGTCTTTTATTTTGAATTTATCTAAAATGACAAGAATTTGAGGACCTTTGCTATTCTGAATTCCTACTGACACTGTTTAGTTTATTAATGCCATTCTTTTCTTTTCTTTCTTTTTTTTTTTTTTCCTGAGGCAATTGGAGTTAAGTGACTTGCCCAGAAATCACACAACTAGGAAGTGTTAAGTGTCTGAGACTAGATTTGAACTTAGGTTCGCCTTACTTCAGGGCTGGTGGTCTATCCACTGTGCCACTTAACTGCCCTCTATTAATGCCATTCTTAAAATGCCACTCCAAAAACTGAATATGATGCGCCAGATATGATTCAGTCAGGAGAGAAGACAATTGGCCTAGATCTCAGTTTCTTAACTTCTCTTTATCTTAATTAACACAATTCTGTTTCACACTGCACTTTTGGCTTATGAAAGTTCACATATTTTTTCCCTCACAAACTGCTTCGTAGCCATACTTCTTATATTTGTTTTTGGGAAGAAGGGTTTGTGTGTGTGTGGGGGGGGGGGGGGGGTAATTCAAGAGGTATATTCCTCTTCAAGTTTTCCCATTAGATTCAGCCCAATAATGCAGTCTGTCAATAAGTTTTTGAATTCTCAGGCAAGCAGCATATTACTATTACTCCTAATTAGGTATAAACAGCATGCCTCTTCTTTTATACAAGTCATTGATAAAAGATGCCAAATAACATAAAGACAAAAATAATCAGTGTTTAAATTGACATAAAATAATTGAAGACTATTCTTTATGTCTAGTCATTCAAACACTTCTGGATCCATCTAACTATTATTATCTAGACTATGCTTAATTCAATACAATTCAAAAACCTTTACACCACTGGGTAAGAAGGCACAATGCTAAGCTGTGGCAATAAAAAAAAAAAACAAACAAAAACAAACAAAAAAAAAACAACAACAACAACAAAAAAAAAAAAAACGAAAGAGACTTTGCCCTTAAAGAGATTACATTCTACTAGGAATTTGGAAGTTATGGGAAAGATAGTATACATATTCAGATAAGTAAATCGAATTCAGATTAAATAAATAAAACTGAAAACATGCTACTGTTTTGAGAGACTCAGGAGAGAACTAATATAGAAGGTAACACCTGAGCTATGCTTTGAAGGAATGAAAATTTCTTCTGGAGTTTGTTTTAGACAGTGGGACTACTCAGAGGATGTTGTCCATAAGAATGTCCACAAAAATGTTTTGCAAAATGCTTGATAAAATCCAGATAATCTATTTCAATAGCATTTCTCTTTCTTTGTTGTTCAGTCATATTTCAGTAATCAGACTTTTTGTGAGACTATGGAGTTTTTTTGGTAAAGATACTGGAATTGTTTGAGCAATCATTTTTACAGATAAGGAAACTGAGGTAAATAGGAGCAAGTGACTTATCTAGGGTCATACAAGTAGTCTTATAGCAGACTTGAACTCAAGAGTCTTCCTGAATCTAGGTCACTCACTCTATGCATTATGCCACCTAGCTTTCCCTTCCCTATCCTACTAGAATAGTAATCTTGTCCAGAAGAAAAAGAAATTGGGTCACTCAGGTATAAGCTATATGTGTATTTAAAACAAAACTATACTGCCTCTAACAGTAGCCAAAATAACACTGAATCACCCATAGAGAGGTAGAAGAGATCTAAAATGAGTTCAGCTCTCTAATTTTATAGATGAGGAAAATGAGGCCAAAAGTTTGTGTCTTCCCTAAATCAAATTTAAAAAAAAAAAATAAGTATTTGAAGCCAAATTTGAACTCAGATATTCTTAACTTTTTATCTGTCATGACATGCCATCTTAGACATAACTCAAGCAATCAATTTAAATATATATATATATATATATATATATATTAAGCACTTATCATATGCCAGCTATTGTGCTATATGCTGGGGATATGAAAACAAAAACAAAATAGTCTTGCTTCCAAGGAATCTATTCTACTAGGGAGACAACAATATATAAGATATATGTAAGAATTTTATGGGAGGTCAAAAACACTTGGACAGAGCGGTGAAAAAAAAAATTGGATCTAAAAGAAGAGTGTTAAGAAGGAATACATTGTTAGCATAGAGAACAACCATGATAAAGGCAAAGAAATATAAAAACTGAGTGTCCTTTATGAGGAAGAGCAAGAAGGTAATTTTGCTTGAACCACGGAATGCTGAAAGGGAAGTAACATATAATAAGATTAGAAAATTAGTTTTGTCAACAACTTATGAAGGACTTTAAAAATCAAAGTTATATTTGTCTCTAAAGTTTATATAGAAAAACAGGCTTCACTAAATAGGAGAATAACAAGATCAGTTTTAGTTACATTTTAAGAATCACTGTGGCAGCCATGCATTTAATAGATCGGAAAGGGGAGAAAATGAGGCAAGGAAGCCAATTACAAGGGTACTACAATAATCCAGGCAAAAATGTGATAACGATCTTAATTAAGATCAGGACTAATCAGAAAAAAGGAGATGACTACATAAGAGATATATAATGATGGTAGATACAATAATATTTGGCAAGTGATTGGTTATCTGAAATGAGAGATCATGAGCAGACACAAGTGGCCGAGGTTGTGAACTTTTATGACAGAAACAAGGAAGGTCAGAAGGAGAGTGAATTTAAGGAAAGAAAAGATGAGCTTCATTATGGACATTCTGAATTCTAATATCTCATGTAACATATGAGGAAAATGAGGAATAATAATGTGAAGTCATCTCTTCAATACTGGAGGAACCTGTAAGAAGCTTGGGTTATGGAAGGGGGTTTGCATAATCCATCTGAAGTACCTTATGGAGTGATGGGTGTCTGGTGATCATTGGACTTCCTGATACCAGAATATAGCACTTTCAAATTTGCAGAGTTTTTTTTTTTAAAGTTTGTCTTTTTAAAAATCACCATAATTTTGCAAAATGCTTTACATGTGTTACAGCTTTTGAGTTTAGCATCCTACAAGGTCAGTGCTATTGTTATCCTCAGTTTGCAGATAATGAAAATAAGGCTAAGGATTAAATGACTTGACCAGGGTCACAAAAATCACCTGTCTTCTGGGTTCAATATCCAGTGCAATATTCAATGCATTCTGCCATCTAGCGGCCACTAGTGTAATAGGAACACCTTTTTTTTTTTTTTTTTTAAACACTAAATCACACTAATTCTACTGATAATGGTTTTAGGATTTAAGTAAAGAGTGAAAATAGTGGGCCTGGCTCTCAATCTAGGAAATCAATAAGTTCATAAATATACATATTAATGAAAAATGGTCATTCAAGTAAATCATCTGCACACTTTTTCCCCTAATGTTCAATATAAATGCCTCATCATATCATGCAGAATTTCCAAGATTTTACCAGCTTTCTACTAATTCTGAAAAAGCCTTACTAAAGTAGAAGATGCCCAAATACTATCTAGCATACAAAATGAAGAAATTGTGGATCACAACATCTCAAGAAGTTATCTATTAAATTGTGAAGGGACTTGATCTGTTATCAGTCAGGGAAGTAATTGTACCAGTGAAATCACAGAGCTTAAAGATACTTAGTATCTGCACACAATGTTTCACATAACATAATCATATGGCAGAAAATAGAAACAGTTGCTCAGGAAGGTTTCCAGTTTTTATTGAATGGAACAGAAAAGTTAACCACAGGTAGTGAGTTGATAATTACTTAACAGACTAGTTAAAATACTAGTTGGTCTGTTAAGTGTGGTGAATAAATATGGAAGAAAAATGTCTAGACGCCAAGTGGTAAATCAGCAGTGGCATACTATTGTCCCAAGAAGACTGTGTGCCTTGTTGCACAGATTATTATTATTATTATTATTATTATTATCGCTGAGGCAATTGGGGTTAAGTAACTTGCCCAGGGTCCCACAGCTAGGATATGTTAAGTATCTGAGCCCAAATTTGAACTCAGGTCCTCCTGGTTTCAGGGCTGATGGTCTATCCACTAAACTACCTAGCTGCTCTATGTTGCAAAGATTTTTTAATAAGAATCTTTATCATATGACTAAAAACCATTACATTGAATTCCCAATCCCTATATTTATGCACACCTGCATTTTTGATTTCCTTCACAAGCTAATTGTACAATATTTCAGAGTCTGATTCTTTTTCTACAGCAAAATAACGTTTTGGTCAGGTATACTTATTGTGTATCTAATTTATATTTTAATATATTTAACATCTACTGGTCATCCTGCCATCTAGGGGAGGGGGGGGGGGGGGTAAAAGGTGAAAAATTGGAACAAGAGATTTGGCAATTGTTAATGCTGTAAAGTTACCCATGCATAAATCCTGTAAATAAAAGGCTATTACAAAAAAAAAAAAAAAAAAAAAAAAAAGAATCTTTATCATAGGGGCAGATAAATGGAGAAGTAGGCAGGACACTGGTCCTGGAGGTAGAAGGACCTGAATTCAAATGTGATCTCAGAAACTTAATACTTACAGCTATGGGACACTGGGCAAGTCCATTTAACCCAATTGCTTCATCCTTCCCCCCCAAAAAAAAAAATCTCCATCCTAGGGGAGAAGAGGATAGCTGCTATTCTAAAAGTAATAAATTATAAAGAGGGTTATATTATTCATTATAATACTTAGGATAATATTTTTAGAAATAAGCTATCTGGTTTAAAGAGGCAATAAAACAATGGATAGAGTGCTGGACAATGAAGAACTGAGGCTCAAATCTAGCCTTATATTTACATAACCACATGACCCTTGGGAAGCCATTTAATTTCTCCAAGCCTCAGTTTCTCATCTGTCCAATGAGAGCATTGGATTATATGACCGCTAAAATCCTTTTCAACTCTAAATCTATGATCCTATGAAATCTCTCACCTGACAGATGGTAAAATGGAAGGTGACATAATGGGCCCAAGCACCTCTTGCCAAATAGTAGGCTAGCCTTGGCATCAGTGCCATTTAAATTTCATCTAAATGCCAGAAGTTTCACCTCTGACATAGTGATAGTGTGGCCCTGGTCAAGTCATTTGATCTCGCATTACCCAGGCAATTCTCCAAAACTCTAAATTATAAACCAGGTATAATGATTGGGGAAGGTTGAGGCTAGTTATACTAAACTCCCTTCAAATCAGTACGTGTCTTTCCACTCTTTCTGTTATCCATACATATGTTTTGTATATAAAAAGCTATAATTAAAAAAAAAATCAGTATGTCTTTCCAGAAAGACTTTCCCTATTATTCTTCCCCTGATTTCCTCTCAGAATATCTTCCCTGTGACTCTACACACTTCCCTGAGTCAGCCTAGTCCACTTACATCTGGGGTCAGATTCCTGAAGTTGCCTGTAGGGAACACTATAGTTATGATCTCCACAGGTTATTCCAATCAGACTTCACTTAAAAAAAAAAAAAAAAAAGGTAGTTCATTATCTATCTTTAATTCATTAGCTGTTTTTACACTATCCTTCCAGCAAGTGGGTCACACAAATCTACTTTTAAACGACAAAGTTCAATGTCAGTTCAAAACTGCTGAAAAAGAATACCTGACTTATCAATACTTGAACCAATGGTTCAAAGTAGTTCACCCATGAACAAACTTCTTCCAATTTCCAGTTAGTACAATAATATTAAACTTCTTTAAATATCATTCTCCAAAAAGTAGCAATTAATCTTGCAGGAGTTTACTGTTTTAATTGTGAACTCAAAGATTTTAATAAGATTTTTCCATCTTTATTTTCCTTCTAAAATGTCTGCCTTTTACAACTTAGATAAACAATTATAATTTGAACTATGCCATGTTAAGTTAGCTTAAGAAGATTTAAAACTTACAGCAACTTGTTCCTTTGGTAGTGTATTACAGCAAATTTGAATTCAAATTTAGTTTAGTGCAAATTGTTTGATATTTCATAATATCATAACTCAAGGGCAACTTCAAGGATGTATCAAAGTACATTATTAATTTAACATTTCATTTTTCATGCATTATAACAAGAAAATACTTTTTTTGCACTGCAAAAAAGTCATGTTACAAAATAATAGCACTGTATTTAGTACCTTCAAGACAACATTATTAAAACACACTTGATTTGTAAAGCAGTAATGGAATCAAATGGAAAACTACACATTTTTAGTTATATTTTTGAAAAAAGAACTGTCAAGGGGCAGCTAGTTGGTGTAGTCGATAGAGTACCAGCCCTGAAGTCAGGAGGACCTGAGTTCAAATGTGACCTCAGACACTTAACACTTCCTAGCCCAAGTGACCCTGGGCAAGTCACTTAACTCCAATTGCCTCAGTTTAAAAAAAAAAAAAAAGAAGAAGAACTGTCAGTCTGCTAAATTGACTCCCTCCAACACCCCTCCCCCTCCAAAAAATCAGCATATTTACTATATGAATTCTGCCTGGTTCTACTTTCTTTTTTCTTTTTGGCTAAATGGCATCCTCTTCCCAATTCCCATTGATGAAGAGAGATTCATTGAAAAGTAAAGAAAATATGGAAAACGAAAAAATGTTTCAATAAAAAAAACTGCTATTTTACAAGGTCTTTAATTATTAGTATTTCAAAAACTTTTGTCCTCAAATTATGTATGTTGCCAAGTAACATACTGGAATCACACCCAAAGAATATTCTGTACATTTAAAATATTTTTACAATTACTTATCATTTAACAAATCTTAATTTGAACTTATTTTGTGGAGAAAATTCTGGGGTCAACAAAAGGATAAAAAGAGTCCTGGGTCACAAAAAAATTACACTTAATCTAGAGAAGGCCAGATATCTATTGTCAGTTATCAATTAAATGTGAGAGAGTGAGAGAAATTAAATTTTTTCTTAAATGGGAAAGAATTATTTCTACTTGTCTTGTTAGGAGATTCGTGAAATCTCATAAAATCTCAGTCTGTCCCCTTATTTCTTGCACATACAGTGAAGTAGAAAATCACTCAGTTTACATTTCTCCTCTGTCATACAGACTATCAAATATATTTTATTTCCAATTCTCATGGGCCTTAGCATCCCTGACTTCTAGCCCCTCAATTGTGACCAGCAAGTATGAATTTGGCAAATGTCTGCATTTTTTACATTTGATTTTTTAAAGTAATTTGTTAGTCGATGCTGTAGGGCAAGGAACAAAGCTTGTATTTGATCTCCCCTTTCTATTAGGCAGGCAGTATGCTTTTAAAATAACTTCAGGTAGGACAATCATAAGCAGAGAAATTTTATTTGAACTTTAGTTAAATATCTACCTTGCTAGAAAACCAATTTTTTTGTTTGCCCCCTATGTGGATGTTTGAAAATAACTACAGGGCTGAGATAATAAAACACATTCTGATGCATGTGTGTGTGTGTGTGTGTGCGTGTGTGTGTGTATGTATGTGTGTGTGTATGTGCAGGCGTAGACACATATACATACATACACACTTGAATTTTTCAAATATGTTGTCATTTAGGGTTTATAAAATCAAGTTGTGACAAGAAGAATTAGTTTTATTTTGCAAATTTAAGTTAATGACAGAGGGGGAAAAATCAAACTAGAAATAACAGAACAAAGTTTAAATGGGCAAAGTGAGATCAAAGAGAAGACAACAAAATAGCTTATGCCATTATTAATTTCATTTTAGTGCTTCAAAATTTCTATGGATAGAAATTTATTTCCAAATTAAATTTTAATTATATAGTTAAATTTTAGTCACTGTTTTGACACAACCACAAAAATGCTATAACTTCTCAAGCATGAATTCATTTAAGCTAAATGCCAGAGCGAATAAGCTCTACAACTTTAGAAATATTTTGAAAATCTTTAGTTCTTATCTTTAGGTTTTCGAAATCTTTATTTCTCTATAATTCTGTAGTACTGTCAGCTAGCACTTATTATATAAGTCTCACTCTCCTTTCACCACCTTTCTCCTTAATCCCTCTAACCTAAGAAAGGTAGGGGAAAGTGGGAAATACTCCGTTTAGCCAAAGAAATAGAACCAGGCAGGAAACCTATAGAGAACGTGATATGTTTGGAGTCAGTTTAGCAGACTGACAGTTCTTTTTCCAACAACTTTCAAAAAACCAAAACAAAATTCATAGTGAAATCTAAGTCATTTTACTTTCTTTTCCATTCATCAAAACTAGAATTGTCCTTGGAAAACAAAAAAAAAGGTTATCTCAAATCTTCATTTTAACTTAACATTTATAAGAAAATATAAAACTCATCATAGATGAGAGTATATGATTAAGACATCAGTCTTTTGAAGTTATGTCTTCAAATACCACCCTAAAGATTTTTCCGTATAACAGGTAAAAAACTCATGTAGGGTTTTAAGCCCAGCTATCTCATTTTTTGATCTGTTTCTGTTTCTATTGATTAATAATAGAAGACAATCTGCTCTAGAAAATGGAAAACTTTTAGGAATTTCCATCCCTAAAATGTTATTCAGAACTTAAGAGGTATTGCCAATTATTTATTTTTTTGATTATCTCCTTCTTCATCTTGTGAGAAATACTGAAAAGCTGGGTTTCCACAGAATGTTGTAAGGAGCCACTGACCAAGAGGTTTTCAGAATGTGAGAAGTTAAGGAGGGTTAAGATGCCACAGAACACAGAACAGTGACCAATAGAAACCTTGAGCAAAGAACTGGAGAACTAGGAGAACACAAGTGTTTTCTACAAATCAGAAAAAGTCTTGTAATTTTGAGAAAACCATAATCGTAAAATAATAGCTAATATAGCCCAAACTAGTTGGGGGTCAATGATGACTATTGCCCCTGTTTAGTAGGCTAACTGAATATTAAACATACCTCTTAAGAGAAGTTTTCTGCCATTTTTGAACATAGGATAAATGATGAAATATAGGATATATGTTTATACATATTTAGGGAAACACAGAGTGGGCATATCAGAAAGATTGTAACTGGAAGGGAATGGGGTCAATCCAGTCACTGAATGGAAGAACTGCATCAAACAAGTATAAAGCTTCTCCCTCTTCTGTGCTCAGGACTCCCTCTTCCTGAAGAGAAACAGAGCTGGCTTTTGGCCAGAAATATTAAGGCAATTCCTTAAGATTATTCTTTAATAAATTTTCTTCGATATTTGATTTTCAGTGTCAAGAATACATTTCTAACAATCTCAAACCCAGAAGTCTAAAGCCAAAAAACTGTATTCCCTCATAACTAGCTCTTGCTTCTGAACTCTCCATTTCTGCCAACGTCAGCATCATTCACCTGGATCCTTATGACTGAAATATTAGGAAAATCTTTGATTTTTCCCTCTCCTATATTTCCCACATTTTACCAAGTCTCATGGATTCAATCTTAACAAACTCCCTAATCAATCTCTGCTGAAAAAAAAAAAGGACAAAATAGATTTCATTTTAATAATCAAACTTGATGCAACAAGCACTTTCTACTAAAATCACACACATGATGTAAAATATTTTACAATGTAAACAAATATTAAAGAATTAAAATTAAAAGCAATATATTATTTTCATTTTACCACTGCTTTCCACTCAAAGAAAATAGAAACTAGAAAATATCCACAAAAATGGAAAGCTATGCTAAGGAGAAGTAGTACAGTGTTCAAAACAACTGACTTTCCCCTTGTCTGACAAGTAATATGTATGGACTTAAGTGACTTCTAGGAGGGCTGATTTTTTTTTCCTGACACCACTATTCTATCCTCTTTAATACAAGCCCTCCTTTACAACTAAACAATACCAATGCAATAATTATTCAATTACTTTTTCAACCTACACTCTTTCTTTATGTCAACTTATCCTTTGTGCCAAGAACGTCCAATTGATGACATTTCCAATTTTCTGAATCTGTGAGTAGATATAAATAAATATGATCATCTTCCAGTATCTATAGTATAATTATATAGAAGAAGAAGAATACTTACTCTGCTTATTCCCAGAAGGCAATAGTTTGAGTAATAGAAGCTACAGGAGCCAAGTTTATCCCTGATATAAGTAAATATTTCTTGATATTATTACCAGAGGCCTTTTAGGTAACTGGAATTCCTGGAGAGGTATATCAAGTTCTCTTTTCACTAAGGGTCTTCAAGTAAAAATCAAAGGATTATTTGTTCCTTTACATTGTAGAAGAAAATCTTACTCAAAATGGCCTTGATAGCCCTGACATCTCCTTCCAACTCACATACTCAATCCAGTAATATTAAATTGTTCTTCCATGAATAGCCAGTAGGCCACACTATAACATCTTATAACACATTATTATACCAACAGTAGTCTATTTCTAAGAGTTCTAACTAACTATTTTATCATTTTAAAGCATTTTGATGAACTGGAATAAATGAATACCAGCAACACTTTCTTCTTTCAATTTTACCACAGAGGAAGAATAAAGCTTCTTTTAACACATATACATAAAAAGCATATTAGTCATTTCCACTCATCCTTTCCATTCGTCATCTATGTTAAATTAGATTACTAATATAATCTATTACTTTTTCCCTTAATTTTCATCTCAAAGTAGCAAATTTTCCACTTTACAGAAAGAGAAATATGTTTAGTGCTATAAAATTTGAACACAATATATATCATTATATTTCTCTTTTTATAATGAACATGTATTTACAATAACCAAATTTTGAGTTCTAGCTATTACTTTTTCTAAGAATAATAATATGAAATATAATAGTAATAAAATATGGTTCTTCAACATAATTTTAGTCAGATACTCACAAAAAATATATCATCAAGGAAATATTAAACAAAATTGGATCAAGAATTGAAAGGGACTTTACAAATCATCAAGTCCAACTGCTTTACTTTACAGCAAAGTAACCTGAGGGCCAGAAAGATCTTATAACTTCCCAAAAGTTACATAAAGAATAAATAACAGAAAACAGATTTGAATCCAGGTCCTTTGACTCCAAATTGATTTTTCCAAAATTCCTGTTATCTCAAAAATATAATGAATCATTGCTTTCTCTTTTAAAGGAAAATCATGATTTCATATACAAGAGGAGAAAAAAATAGAATTTTGTCTTAATGTACACAGTATTCTGGTGTAACAGATTTAAAACTTATTTCTATGTCTTATATACTTTAAGAAAAGATTAAGGATCACTTATATAGCCTCAAATAATGAGAACTATTAAATTTTCCCCTTTTTTCCAGGTGGCCAGAAAAGTTTGTTCTTTTTAAGGTAAGTATATCTTTACAATAATTTATGTGCAGTCATGGCCAAAGTAAACTAAAGCAAGATACTTTAAGTACAATCTGTCTAGACTGGCCCAAGTCAATTACCTTAAGGCTGATACTTTCAACAAGTACTATTTCTCATCAGTAGAATAACACACTCAAGATTTCACCATCCCAAAAGTCTGACCCGAAATCTGATTAAAAGCCCCGAATTATGTAATTTATATATCCCAAACAATGCATTAGTTTTGAAGTGTTTTTTTTTCTCGCTTTTTGATGCTGTTTTGAAAGAATTTTTACCCCTTGAATTTTTTTTTCTATATCAGATTTGCCATTCCCACCCCTTCCAAGGATGACAACAATTTAGTAGCTATGACAGATGAGAAATGTTTTCTCTAAAAAAACAAAAACAAACAAACAAAAAAAACTGACACAAAGACAGGATATATTCAATAATTTCATATCTATGAGAACAACAGCAATATGTAACAGGAGCTCCAATTTCTGTACCCCAACATAGATATTTTCTCAAATAAAAGCCTTGACTTTTTTTTTAATACATTCTATGTACTGATGTAGAATCATCTATGCTCTCTCAAGAGAAATTTTTTTTTAGAAATCATCCCTCCCTTTACTTAATACCTCATGAAGTCAAAAACAATCAGCTCCTTTAAAACAAGCACAAGCCATTCTGCAAATAATAAAAAGTTACTTTTGTTTTTTAACCAGTGACACATACACACACACACACACACACACACACACACACACACTTTTCACAACTTGGCAGTCGACATAGGTATAAATGCTATGTGCCATTCTGTTAAAAACTTCTTTACCACAAACCCAAAATTTCACTATCTGTAAAAAACCTAAATTATCTCTTTAAGGAACTTAAAAAATTCCAAAAATGTAGAATAACAAATTTAACTAGATTTATACTACTGCTTATTTAAATTTAGGGAAGACATAAATAAAGACGAAAAGGAAACATACAAGAATCGGGTTTTATTTTTCTTTAAACTAATGTACATAGAGAAGGAAGCAAAATAATTTATGTAAGATGTATGTATTTTTTTTAAAATTTACTGAATTAAGAACATAACCTCTACCTAGATAACCAAAGGCATTTTCCCCAGGTGTCTAAGTACTGTCTATCTCTGAACAATTACCAAATAGTTTTGATTCTTGTTTTAAAAGCCATGACAAAGTCATGATTTCCTTTTTATATATTATGTTATTATTTTAGTAAATTGACTTATGATTTTGTGATTACTGAGAAGTCTTATGAAACTTATGTATCAGATAATTTTACCTAAAGTGCATATTTGGAATGATACATGACCAAAGGAAAACTTCTATTTTCTATAAATTAATCACAAATAGCTATGAAGTTACTATAAAAGGATTTACAGCAGCATTTCTTCTTTATCCAATTAAATGCGTTATTCACATTGGGAAAGATGAATTGTATATTCCTAGGAGCCTATAAAGAGTAAGCAGTTAGCTGTGCAAAGATCAGCTACATCTGTTGCAAGATTAAAATTCCATGAATCAATGAGGAAATATACTAATTTGAGAAGGTCATTCTACTCAAGGAGAGATAAAGGATTTAGTTAACTGTTCTTGAATTCCACATAGAAAAGCCTTAAAATGGATATAATCCAAAGAACTTTCAATGACAATGTCACTGGGGAGTGAAAACTCTGACATATTTTATAGATCAAAACTCCTTAAACTTCAGGTCATGTAACTGAATGTGGGAGAGTCATGATATTATGATTTATTATCAGTAAATGTTTGATTTATATATAAAATAGGTGAACTATTGTACATACCTATCTACCCAGGATCTTGTAAAAATATATCTGGTAAAAGAAGTCCTATTACAGAATTATAGTCCTACTTCTATGAATTAAATTTGTAGTTGAAAGTGACTCCTGGAATCATCTAGTCCAACCCATGGATTGTACAGATGAAGAAACTGAGGTCCAAAAAAGTACAATGTCACATAGGGAGTAGGCATCAGAATCAACATTTGAACACAAGGCTGACTTGAAATCCAAATGTTTACTACATTATTTTTCCAAGCTTGAAGGCCTTTGATTACAGGTCTACTCACATAACTCCTATTTCACTGAAAGATTTTTGATGACCAACCTAGATAATTTCAAACAGATATATCATCAGAAGACTGATGAACAAGTAATTAATTTTCTTTTGTCACAGCAAGACAGAAAGAGCATCTATTATTGTGAGATTATTATGATTCTTGTTGAGAAAGTACATGCTCATACTGATGTAATAATACACAATTATTTTTTGACCTACAAGACATAGTAGCACTAGCTAATTACTATATTATTTTCTTTAATTTTAAAATAATTTGTTCTGATATGTTTTTTAATTTTCCCTGGTGTAATGATCAGTGACAATCAAGAATTATTTTTTAAAAAGAAAGAAAACCATCTTCTTGACAAAAATAATACAAATATTTCTTAAAATCATTGCTATTAATATTTACATTGCTACTAATATTAATGTCTGATACATATAAAATATTCAAAGTTTTTCAACCTGGTTTATAGAAAATCACATTTGAAACTTCCTAATAGCATTATGAAGGAGGTAACATGGGTTTTATTGTCTCTGTTTTATATATGGGAAAAAACCCCACATAAATCTTAGAATGTTCTGTGGTCATAGTGACCAGAAGTGGAACATGAACATAGGTCTTCCTGATCCCAAGACCTATACTTTACTCAATGGGTCATGCTGTCTCTCATACCCATATAATTACAGCACAATTTTTCCAAGGACTTGAACAATTTCTATATAGTAAATATCTATTATTTTTTTGTCAAGGTATAGATATAGGGGAAAGGCAAAGGCAAATTTATTGTGGGTATATGTGAAAGAAAAATAATTATTATACCTAGAACAGAAATTCTTACTTTTTTTTTTTGTTTATCATGAACACCTTTTGCAATGTAGTGAAACCTATAGGTCTTTTCCCAAAATGCAGTTTTAAATCAAAATAAAATGGATATCAATTAAATGAAATACAAATATCAAATTTTTCCCCCCAAGTTCACAGGCACAATACTAAGAACTCTTTATCTAGAAAGATATTACTTCTTCCAGTATATTTTTCAGGAATGTCTCTCACTTGCCAAGGTAACTGAATGCCTAAGAGGGAAAACAGAGAGTTAAAGTTGCATAGTATTTTAAGTTTTACAAATGATTTTTATATATATATATATATATATATCTCCTTTGATCAAAGAAAAAAAAGGTTGATTTTCTATGAAAAGATTTAATGTACTGAATAGAACTCAGAGTTAATATGCATTCATTTGCTGTAAATCATTTATTCCCTAAGTAGAAATAACTCTATTTCAAGATGCTACCCTAATCTCTCTTATACAAAACATCTAAAACTCATAGATTTGCAGTGAAAGTATAACATGCAAATAAATACATTATCTCATTATATTTCATTATACACACACATTCTTTCCAAGAACTAGTACTATGCAAGAGAAATTTATGAGGCCACAGTATCAGGCTCCCAATAGAGATCTTTCCATCATAATTGAAACTTCCAAGCCAAAGTCTGATTACCTCAGCTTCAACACCTTTATTGTGAAACCCTTTGAAGTCAGGTTAGAAGAACAAAGGTTTCCTTTCAGAAGACAAAAGCTGCACTGTATGTAGAAGCACATGTATAACAGATAACGTCAGAGTCCAACTACTTGCACAATTCTGTAACCATGCAAACCTATGTGGAATTTGGCTTCTTCACCAAGGCCACAGGGAAGGCTTGTTCCCATTATGCCAGAGACTTATTCACCAAGACTAGGAAGTAGTTTGGACCTTGTTATGTTTGCATTTCTCAAAATGTCAGAGGAGGTAACAAACGAACACATATTACTCAATCCAGCTGAGTTTGCCATTGAAGAGGAAAAATTACCTCCTTTGGGGAGAAAAAACATAAGACTCTAGAGGAAACAAGAAAAAAAAAAGGGAAAGTAAGAGAAAGAGATTGGGGGGGAGAGAAGGAAGGAAGGGAGGGAGGGAGGGAGGAAGGAAGAAAAGGAGGAAGGGAGGGAAGAAGAGAAGGAGGGAGGAGCTAAGAAGGGTATATCCCTCCCCATAGTTACAAATATATAGATCAATAATCCCCTGGACAGTGCTAATAAGATCCTTTCAATAAAATCAAAGTAGATTGCAGAAATTCTTAAATAATTGGAAAACAGGTGATCATAATGAATTGAGAACAAATTTCCACAAAGATCATTTTAATGAGCAAAAGCATAAGACCCCATGTCCTAGAAATAGTATACAAGTAAGTAGGTAGAAAAATCTGAAGAAAAAAATGGGAAAAGACACTAGAAAGAACAATGGATTCTGAATTAGGAACGAGTTTAAAACCCTTTGTTATTTATACTACCTGTGTGAGATCTCAAACAACTCACTCCATCTGTCTGGCTCTACAAACTAGATGACCTGAAAACTACTTTCTAGTTCTAAATATTACGATCTTACATGTGCAGCACATGTTGGCCAAAGAAAAATTTAAGATGTCTAAGTTTCTCTGATGGCAAAACACCCACATAATTTTGATAAAGAAATAGAAAGTTCTACTTGCAAGTGTGTGAATATGACCCCATCCTCCTTTGCTTCTCTGATTTCTGCAAATTTTCTTTTCATAGTCTTCAAAAAATAGAGCTCTTTATTGCACTTAACCTTCTATTATTTGCTTTAAACAGTAAGTGTGAAATGGAAACAACCAATGTCCCTATGCTATGTGAGAGATTTATGAAGAATTTCAGTCTCTAATATTTATTTATTCTTGGTCAATTTATAAATGTCAACTTGGAGTATAAATGAAACTAACTGCTATTTGGAATGGTGTGAGCTAAATAATAGCTTTAAATTAGAAAATCACTTCATTTTTTTCACCATAGAAAAACACCAAAATGCTTAATAGTTTGGAGGATTTAAAATATTACTTATCCTACAAAAATGTTATAAGACTATTAAGGAATTCCCCCAAAAAATTCTCCTTTACAAAAGAAAATTTTCTCATGCTTGACCACAGAATTAGAAACTCTACTACAATTTAGAAAGGAAAGAAAAACAAATACCAAGGGCTTTCAGGAGACATAAAGATTATAATTAATGCACTAAAGGAAGAAGGTAGGTTTCATGAGAATATACTATCATTTAAGATTGAGAAAGTCTGAAATGGAGAAAGATTGAATGAGAAAGAAGGGGGGAAACAAAGAAGGAAGAATAGAAATGCATTTTAAAATAAAAATTACATTCAATAATTTTTGATTTTTAAAAACTCCTTCAAGATAAGCACAAAGAAAGAAGATAACCAAAATACTTTACTCAGGAGGAACCACCTATAAAATTGTAAAAATGACTCATTTAAACAAGTTTTTAAGATTATCAAATATCAATATCAAATCAAATATCAAAATCAAATAAATATCAAAAGATATTTAAGAATATCAGTTCTAATCAGTGTAATTAATGAACAAATGAGTGCCTTCTTGATAGAAGGCATGGTGATGGATTGTGATGGATAGTTAATGAGGAGATAGGAGTAATAAGAAGATTCAATGGTACTTACTTCAAGGAGTTTATAGTCAAGTTAGTGACCTTAAATACAAGAAAAGTGAATAAAAAAATGCAAGAGAAAAGGAATTTCAATATAATATGAAAGATATGTCCCAAGACATGAATAATTGCCCAATGTCTAATATACAATAAAGACTATAGCATCATTCTTAGCTAGAATAATCTAGGGGAAAGCACTGAGAAGAGAAGATTTGAGCTAAGTCTCAAAAGGTGGGCAAGATTTGGTTAGACACAGAAGAAATATGAATATTCTGAACAAGAAGAATATGAACATTTCAGACAGTGGTATTAACCTAAGCAAAAGTTCTGTAATAAGAAAAAAAAAAAAAAACGAGTAAAATAGTTGAGCTACAATAAAGGCATATTTGTATTTGTAAAGGAGAGAGGCCAAAAGAAATGGAAATGGCAGAGTTTTGAATTCCGGGGTTAGGTTTTATCCTGTAGGCAACAGATTCAATAAAACGATAAGATTAGGAGTGATTTACTTCTTTACTGATTGAAATGATACATTTAGAAAATTAATCTGATAATGATATATGATTCACTTAGATATGAAAAAGAAGAGAGAAAAAGACTAATTAGGAGAAAATAGAAGAAGGCCTGAGGTGATAATGGCCTAGAAAAGAAAAGGTAAAATATTAGAGACATTTAGAAAATATTTAAAATCCTTAAATGAGATAAGAGGGTGTGAAAAGAAAGAGCTGAAGGTAAGCCAATGCTATTCTAAAAACTGGAATACAAGAGATCACAAATAGAACAGTACATTAATAAAAAGATGCAAGTCAAGAAGTGGAGTAATGATCAGGCAAAGATGAGCTGTATTATATATTAGACAATGATTAGTAATTCAACTAAAAAATATGTAGCAGGCATTTGTAAAAAAAAAAAAAAAAAAAAAAAAACCAAAAAAACCAAAAAACACCTCAAACTTATAGAAATAGCAAATGATTAAAAAAGCAGAGGCTTAAAGTTTGAACTATCAAGATTGCTTTGCATAAAGAGATAAAAGAACAAGGGAAAAAGAAATGCATAGCTGTAACAAAAGTTGGAGAACCACATTAGTATGACATTATGAAAGTCAGAGGAAATACAGTTCCACAACATGAAGAGGGAGTAAGATACAATGGAAAATGCTGGGTTAAATTGCAGGGCCCAGGTTCACACTCCAGCTATTCAATTCATGATTTTGGACAAGAAATTTCTTTATCTCTAAAATTAAGGTATTGGACTAGATTCTGTAAGTTCCCTTCAAGATCTAAATTGTTGATCCTATGATCAACAGTACCAGGTGCTCCTGAGAAATAAAATAATAGTAAAAACCATTAGATCTGATGATTCAGGGTATAAATGAAAGAATAAAGCCCAGCAAAGATTTAAGAGAACAGAAAATAATAAAGAAGAGGCATGAGATAGAGCTCACTATTTCAATAAATTGGATAGTAAAAGCAGAGAAATGGGACCATACCTCAAAAGGGCAGGTTAATCAAATGAAAATCTGTTTCAAGATGGGTAGATCTGTACATGATTGAAAAATGAGGAAAATGAGGTGGTAGAGAAGGAGATGAAGGAGGAGGAAGAGAAGAGGAAGATGAAAAAAGAAAGTACAAGAAGAGGAGGAGGAAGAAAGAGGAGGAGGAGGAAAAAGAAGAAGGAGAAGGAGGAGGAAGGGAAAGAGGAGGAGGAGAGGGGGAAGGGAGGAGGAGGAGAGGAAGGGGGAGGGGGAGAGAAAGGGGGAGGGGGAGAGAAAGGCGGGGAGAAGAATAAATAATTTATATAATACTTTAAGGTCTGCAATGAATAGGTAGTTAGTTAGCACAATGGATAGACCAAGTACCATGTCTCATATCGGGAAGATTTATCTTCTCAAGTTCAAAGCTGGACTCTTATTGGTTATGTGACCCTGGGAAAGTCATTTAACCTTGTTTCCTTTATTTTCTACACCTGAGCTGGAAAAAGAAATGGCAAATTATTCCACTACTCTTGCCAAGAAAATCCCAAATGGAGTCACAGAGTTGGACATGACTGCACAATAAATGAAAAGCAACAATTAAGGTACACAAAGCACTTTACAAATATTATCTCAATAATAATAATATCCTAATGATAATCCTAGGAATCAAGTGCTATTATTATCCTCATTTTCATTAGGAAAATGAGGAAGATAAAGATTAAGTGACTTGCCAAGGGTCACACTGTTGTTTTGAAAGTTAATTTGAATTCAAGCCTTCCTAGATCTAGATCTAGTTCTTCAGGTTCATCTACAGGCTCCATCTATATGCATAAGAAAAGCCTTATTCAATTAAAAAACATTTTTTTTCTTTTTCAAGATAAATCTCTATATGGTTGAAGACTGAGAGAAAAGAACCAAAAGAGAGGAAATTGGGGGGGGGGGGGGGGGAGAATCTCTATAAAGAGGAGATAATTAAGCCAGCATCATCTCAAATTTAAACAGATGAAATTTTCAGATGCATCATCACCATTAGAAGTTGGTGCTAAGAGCAGTTCAGTTTCTAACAGAATACTCTCCACTTATTACCCTTTGCAGAATAGATCAGAAACTCCTATAATGGGAAGAACTTCGAATTTTTTTGTTTGTATTTCAACTATCAACTTCAGTGCCTTTTTCCATTTACTAAACAAGCATCCATTAAGCCAATGAAATATTTTCCAGGCACAGTTAAAGATCCAAAAAATTGAAACCAAACACTTTCTGCCCTGAAAGGGTTTACAAATCTATCCATACATATCTGTCTAGATTTATATACACATGTTTTATTCCATGTTCTATATATCTGTCTTTTGAGCAAAAAGAGTAAGCACAAAAATCCCTATGAAGCCAATTTACAGGTTGAGAATTAGCAACTGCAGAAGTGATCAAGGCAGAAGTGAGAGAAATTTTAGGTGTAGATGCAGAATGTCATGGATTGTAAAGAAAAGCACTCATATTGAACCACAGAGTGCATCAGTGAGAATTATGGGCAAGAATGCTAGAATGGTATGCTGCGGCTAAAATGTGAAAAGTTTTAAATGAATGTTTTCCTAGAGGAAACAGTGCAACTGAAAATTCTTGAGGGAAAGAGTAACATGGTCACATCTATGTTTTAGAAGCATATGTTTGGCATTTAGTGGAAAAAACCTCATGTATGCTTAAATAATCCATGGAATTGGAGTATGGAAAAATAATCCAAAATGAATGCTGTGAAATTATAATGGCTAAGCTTGGCTCAAAAAACAAAACAAAACAAAACAAAACAAAACAAAACACAGTATAAAGAAGAATCTCCCCTCTCTTTTTTTAGAGAGATATTGAGTTTTGAATGTGGAATATTTTAAGAAATGGCATTCCTCTATATGGTTACTTTTTGAGCTTTTCCTTTCTCCATTCTTTCTTTAAAAATAGCTCTCTAAAAATTTATTGGGATATGTAGGTAATGTTACAAACAAAAGTCATCAGCAAAATTTTACTACATAAGTTTAATTTTTTTGTTAAATTGTATTATTGCCATCTTTACTTCTTTTCACAAGAGCTAGGCATTCTGTTTATACTGTTAACCATATTTTCTCATCAACTCTTCTTAAAGAACTGCATTTATTAGAACAAACAAAAAGCTAATGAAATTTTCAGCCAGAAAACAACATTCTGATTTGATATTAAATGGTTCATGTTTATAGAGCTTTGTCCTAATAAGCAATATTGTCTATCAACCAGCTAACAGTGCTGCACTAGAGGGACTAACCACAGTTTTAATTTCTCTTATCCTTCCTTGCTTGCCTCTATCACTGTACTAGAGTGATTAAGGTTATAAAAGGCCACTATATAACCATAAATTCTGTGTGAAGATAAAAATCACATAATATAAACAAGAAAGAGATTTTTTTTAATTAAAAGGTCAAAGCATTATTTCTAGACCACAAGCTTTCAGTTAGAGTAGCATTCAAGACTAGAGCACAATCTAGGATATAACCACTCAAGAAAAGATATTGTCTAGAACCAAACTCAATGTAAGAATAAAATAGAAGCTCTTGATAATTGGGCCATTCCTATTCTCTTCTTAACGTTTTTCTTAACTCTTTTAAAAAAGTAATTACAGAATGTCCACAAATAAAACTAATTTTAAATTTCTACATCTTACAGTGCAGGCAGATTACTTGACTGGCTACAAACTGGGAATCAAATGGCAGTCAGAAAAAGGGGAGGGACCTTTAACTCCACTGCAAAGGAAACACACTGACAATTCAGAGATTAGGAGATTGGTACAGAGGAACTCTCAATTTGAACAAGTAACTTCCTGCTGTCAATCAATAAGGCACTCCTGATTGTAAAGGCAGTAAATGCAATTTGTTAACCTGGTTACATTAAAACTGTCTGGTCCATTTGTGAATAGCAGTTACTTGATTTTCTCAGAGATTGCAGGGAGTATCCCCTTTTCTGATGCAGGAAAAATTTATTTGGCATATTCTGCAGGGAGTTTGTAGAAGTCATCAGTATTTAAAGCAAATAGAATATTAGAAGCCACCCAGGTGTAGGAGATTAAGGATTTAACAAACAAATGGAGCAGAAGAGCATCATCTGGACATAATTCATCCTTTATAATAAGGGAAAGTTTCCCAAAGATTAGAGCAGAAGGAACAAGAATTCAGTATTAATGGGGGGGAAGGGGAGAAAGAGAGAGAGAGAGGAGAGAGACAGGGAGAGACAGGGAGAGAGACAGACAGATACAGAGAGAGAGACAGATACAGAGAGAGAGACAGCTACAGAGAGAAACAGAGACAGAGACGGAGACATAGAGAGAGACAGAGAGAGAGAGACAGAGAGACAGAGAGAGAAACAGAAAGAGACAGTGAGAGAGACAGAGACACACAGAGAGAGACAGAAATAGAGAGAGAGAAGAAGATGAAGAAGAGGAAGACGAAGAAGATGAAGAAGATGAAGACAAAGAAGAAGAAGACGAAGACGGAGAAGGAGAAGATGGAGAAGGAGAAGAAGGAGAAGGAGAAGGAGAAGGAGAAGGAGAAGGAGAAGGAGAAGGAGAAGGAGAAGGAGAAGGAGAAGGAGAAGGAGAAGGAGAAGAACCACCACCAAAATTTATGTGGAGCAAGATTCTGATTTTTCTGCCTCAAACTCACTACCTTTTAAGGAAAAATTATCTCCATGAGGAACTGTAAATATACACAAACACACACATACACACATCTTCTATTACTTCCTAATCTTCCAAATTTATCCAAGGATTGCCATTTTGGAAGGTGACTTAAGGGGACTCAAGATAATAACTAGAGTAAACCAGCAAATGCTACCTCTAAAAATAAGTTGTTTTTTTTTTTTTTTTTTTAAACTCATGTTCATCATGTGATCACACACACACACTTTTTAGAAACTTCTAAGGGCTCCTGAGGGCTAATCTAATAAAACCCTTACACTTCCCCACACATTCAAGGTTCTCTATACTGTAGCCTTAATTAATCTAACTTCATCTGCCAACTGTTCCCCAATGTATGTTCGACTTGAGCTAAATCATTCTCATTATCCTTATCACAAAGTTTATATATTTCCACCTCTAGGACTTTCCTCATACTGTGTATACTACTTGAGATGGTAAACTCCTCTCAGTCAATCTTGTCCATATTCTCCCTATTATTCTAAATTCAATTTAAGTTTTACATTGCCCCATGAGGCTTCTTTCCAATTGCCCCAATAGACATTGATCTATTTTTAATCTCAACAGGAGCACTTAGAATCTGTCCCTGGTGCTGTTTCTGACAGTTTATTACATTCGCATTTTTTTTCTTTTCTTTTCTTTTCTTTTCTTTTCTTTTCTTTTCTTTTCTTTTCTTTTCTTTCCTTTTCTTTTCTTTCTTTTCTTTCTTTCTTTCTTTCTTTCTTTCTTTTTTCTTTCTTTCTTTCTTTCTTTCTTTCTTTCTTGCATTTTTTTAATTATAGCTTTTTATTTACAAGATATATGCATAGGTAATTTTTCAGCATTGAAAACTGCAAGACTCTTTGTTCCAATTTTTCTCTTCCTTCCCCAGATGGCAGGTTGACCAATACATGTTAAACATGTCAGAACATAAGTTAAATACAATATATGTATACATGTCCATACAGTACAAAAAGAATCAGACTTTGAAATAGTGTACAATTAACCTGTGAAGGAAATAAAAAATGCAGGCGGATAAAAATAGAGGGATTGAGAATTCTATGAAGTGGTTCATAGTCATCTCCCAGAGTTTTTTCACAGGGAGTAACCGGTTCAATTCATTGAACTCTCTACTCTGTACTGCTCTATTGGAACTGATTTGGTTTATCTCATTGTTGAAGAGGGCCAGGTCCATCAGAATTGATCATCATATAGTATTGTTGCTGAGGTATATAATGATCTCCTGGTCCTGCTCATTTCACTCTGCATCAGTTCATGTAAGTCTCTCCAGGCCTTTCTGAAATTATCCTGCTGGTCATTTCATACAGAACAATAATATTCCTTAATATTCATATACCACATTTTATTCAGCCATTCTCCAATTGATGGACATCCCCTCTGTTTCCAGTTTCTAGGCACTACAAAGAGGGCTGCCACAAACATTCTTGCACATACAGGTCCCTTTCCCTTCTTTCCCATTTATTTCATGTGTAGATACAGAAGCATGTGTCATGTTTCTTCTATGTCATTGAGTTATCACACTGCAAATAATATAGTTGTTGTTTCACAATAACTACCTGTTGACCAAAATAAACTGAAATCTAGCCCACTAAAACATTTGATCTTGAGAGTTTGCAGTATTACAATATTGCATTCCCAGGATGACATATGAACATGAGATAATGCTGTAATGTGTTCTTTGTCAAAGATATTCTGGAAAATAATATTGCCAAAAACCCCTGCCCATACACAAACATATATATATACACAGGAAATGCTATGGAAATCAATTAAGATTAACAATACTTTTACCTTATCCTTTAAAAATAAATAGTTAGCTGCCTAGTCATTTTTTCCTCCTTCCATGGATGGAAATGTTGAATGAATTATATCTACAGAATAATACAAACCATTAATAATACAAACAGATTTAAAGCATAGTCCCTGCCGAAAGTAATTTATAATCAGATTAAAGAGATATGACATAAATATTAAAGACATACCACAAAGACTACTTGTTAAAAGCCAAATAAATTCTATAGAAGTTAAAAGGGTATTCTAATATCTGGAGGCTCAAACAACTTCATCGAAATGGTGAGGAACAAAGGGGTTCCTAAAATAAGAATAAGAATGTAACAGAAAAAAAAGGATGTTCCTGGAAAGAATGGAAATGTCTTTTTGAAAATTATTCTTCCATAATGTTCTTTTTTTTTTTTTTAATTGATGTAGAAGGGATTTCAGAGCCTTCCTGACCCATATACTCTTAACTTTTAAAAAAGGGGGCCAGTTCACTGTCCCTCAGACTGTTGGAGGGATGGAATATAGTAAAAACAAAAACTTAGTTTTGTGGTCCTTTAAATAAAGAAACTTCATAGCCCTGGGTGACGGGGGTAATCATCCTCAGCTGCCATATCTGTCCCACAGGCCATAGTTTGAGGATCCCTGCTATAGACATTTCCTTTTTTGCCTTTCAAACTATAAAATGACAATTGATTTACTACTTCTAAAAAGCAATGGAAAATGTTCTTTTGTTTTTTAAAGAATTATTCAAAAATATCAAAAATCTAATCTGCAAATTTAAGTAGTGATATGAAATGATTATTTATACTGATACATGAAAAATAACAGAGAATGGGGCAGGTAGGTGGCACAGTGGATAGAATACCAGCTTTAAAGTCAGGAAGACTAAAGTTCCACTCTAATTGCAGACACTTAACATTCCCTAGCTGTGTGACCCTGGGCAAGTCACATAATCCCAATTGCCTCAGCAAAAAATAAAATAAAATAAATAAAAATTATATAGAAAAGCAAGTTTTATGCTGATAAATTTAAGGCCACACTTAAAGAAAAAGTCCTCGGTGGACTTAAAAATCCAATTAAATTTTTTTTTTTAATTCATGTTTGTTCCTTCCTCACTGTTAGTGCACTATTTGTTTATATCTCAAAATCCCCAGAAAGACAGCTTAGTTGGTTTAGTGGATTCAAATCCAATCTCCAACATTTACTAAATGTGTGACCCTGGGCAAGTCATTCAAACTCTGTTTGCCTTAATCCACTCAAGAAGGAAATGGGAAACTATTCCATTATCTTTGCCAAGAAAACCCCACAGACAGTATAATCCACAGAATCACAATGTATTAAGCACAAGTGAATGACTGAAGAACATCTTCAGAAAGGGTAAAACTGAAATCCCAACAAGTATGTGCTCAAGTATGTGAGCTGTCCTATTTGGGCTTTTTTTTCTTCTACAATCTCTTGTAATTGCAAAGCTAGCAGAAATTCATAATGATTTTGATTTCACAGTCTTTCACTTGTCCACTCAGGCCTCAAAATTAATGTCTCAGGTTACCAAAAGATGTAACAAATATATAAAAATAAATGTAACTTGTCTGGGTCTTCCCCCCACCTCAAATTTATGACTTTGTTTCACTACTATATACAATCTGATAAAAAATTAAAAATAAAACCCCAGTATTTTAAAATAAAGAGTTCACATAGAAGCTAAAACCATACAAAAATGCTAACTACCAAGAAATTAAACAAAAAAATAACCGACTATCAAAGGTAGCAGTCAGGTAACACTGGAAGAAACTGATTTAAAATGGTGCTTAGCTACATTTTTATTATGTAGTGCTTCATTATTAGATGACAAGGCAATGCTAGAAGGTTTTAAATGGCTCAGAATGATGTGATTGAGCTTTAAAAGGACTCTCAAACCAGTAAGACATTTCCCTTTTCCTTTCTTGATATATGGAGACAAGCAAATCAAATATATGCTAAATAATTAATGCAATGGTATGGTAAGCTAAAGAATCAAAACACACTAATTCAGCAAGGCAGGTTGCTCCAACTGAATCCAAATGTATTGTAATGCAAACAAGCATCATCTCTTCTATTTTCCTTTGAATTATTTATTCCCCTCTCCCTCTGGAATCAACACAAATTTTGAAGTACCCAAAAGTCATCACCAGTTTGTCTTAATTTTCTGATACGTTTTAATCTACATATTTTTGAGGTGACTGACACACTGATAAAAAAAATTCACACACACCCCCAAATAAAAAAATCAGAGAAAAAATAAAAATCTCTTTTACTGCTTTTGCTTTCTGAAATTAAACTATTAAAAAAAAAAACATAGCATGATACTGACTGTGATAGTTTTGGTAAATAGCATGACTTTACTGTTGTTTTTAGTCTTATGTTTATGATATTTTGCTAAGGACAAGACTATATCAGTCAATGCAAACAAAGTTTTAAAGTATAAATTTTCATAATAAATCCAAATCATGGTCACTAATAGTCACCAGAGCACTGACACAAGACAAACAAATCATAACAGTATTCCAGAGTTTAAGAAAACAACTAAAGTAGTTTGTTTTGCAATCTTGTTGGTATCAAACCTCCCCCCCCCAAAAAAAAAAAAACAGATAAGAAGAACATTTTAATATACATGTAGATGAAGTGGCAGCAGAAAAAGACCAAAATCCAAAATATAGTATCTAATATAAAGAGGCTTTCTAATCCAAAATTAACCTTACCAAGAATATAAAGCAATTAATTGAACAGAACTGCTAAGAAACCTGGAAGACAATCTAATGCATAATTATATAGCACAATAAACTGCTAATGGACCCAAACATGAATACTAAAGTTCATACTATGAAAAACAAATCATAGTATGATCAAATACTTTTTACAGTGATATCTTTATTCAATAATTTTCTTACTTTCAAATTTTATTAATCATCCCTTTGATTTTCAGAATTTCTAATTTGGTATTTAATTGATAGTTTTTAATTTGTTCTTTTTCTAGCTCACCTTTCTGTATTTTACTCATCTAGAGATATAAAATTTCTCCTAATAATTGCTTTGTCTGTTTTCACATAAGTTTTGTATATTGTCTCATTATTATTATTTTCTTAGGTGAAATTACTAGATTGTTTCTATGGTTTGTTGTTTGATCCACTCATTCTTTAAGATTAGATTATTTAGTTTCCAATTAATTTGTGGCCTATTTGTCCATAATTCTTTATAATTTTATTGCATTATTATCTGAAAAAGATGAATTTAATATTTCTGCCTTTATGCATTTGATTGTGAGATTTTTATCACTTAAAACATAGTTAAATTTTGTGTAGGTGCCATGTACCACTGAGAAAAAGATATATTCCTTTCTATACCCATTCACTTTTCTCCAAAGGTTTATCATATCTAACTTTTCTAAAAATCTATTCACCTCGTTAACTTTTTTCTTGTTTACTTTATGGTTTCATTTCTCTAGTTGTAAGACAGGAAGATAAATATAACCCACTAGTTTTGCTATTTCTTCTTGCAACTCAAATAACTTCTCTAAGAATTTGGATGCTCTATCATTTAGTGAATATGTTTAATATTGATATTACCTCTTTATATGGTACTCTAACAAGATGTAGTTTCCTTCTTTATCTCGTTTAATTAGATCTATTTTGCTTTTGCTTAGTCAATTTACAGTTATATCTAAAGTGCTATTTCTAACCAAACAAGTGATAGAGAAAAATTTTTTAAAAATTTAATTGGCTACATAAAATTAAAATTAAAAAAAAAAAAAAACCTTGCCTTATAGTTAACTGGACAAAGGATATGAACTGTTCTAGAAATAACTGAAAATTATAAATGATCACATGAAAACTTGTTCCAAGTCATAAAAAGATAAATGCACATTAAAAACAACTCTAAAATTTCACCATATTCTCTGCAAAGTAGTAAAGATGAGAAGAAAATAAGATGGGAACAATTCATGTTATCCTATAGGAACCATGGGTACATTGAGTCTCTTGGGTAGAGCTATAACATAGTTCAACCATTCTGGATTTCAATTGGATGTGATTCAAGAAAAATAACTGAAGTGTACTAAGTGTTAACATTCTTAGGTAAATAACCAAAGCAGAAACAATATTCTAATATTTTTTTAAAAGTATTCACAGTAGCGCTCTTTTTGGAAGGAAAGGATCCAAATAAAGAATTATTTACTGATAGAAGAGTGACAGAAAAAAAAAAAGAAGAAGATATATGCATTAGTTGAATAATACTACATTGTGAGAAATGATAAATAAGGGAAATCCATTCAGAGAATTATCAGCAGACTTAAAATAATGCAGAGACAAATAAGCAAAACTAGGAAAAACAATGTAGAACAATACTTAAAATGACAAAATAATATAAAAGTAAAGACCACTAAAAGGGAGTTAAACTCTAAAACCCATCTACTAAGCTCTAGATGGCCCAGTATAGTCTGAAGTTAAGCATCAGAAAAAACTGACATCAATTCAGCCATCAGCACTTAGCTCTGTGATCCTGGGCAAGTCACTTGACCTTTCTCTGCTTCAGTTCCTCATTTGTAAAATAAAGATAATAATAGCACCAACCCCAAGTTTGTTGTTAGTATTAATTGAGGTAAAGCATATAGAAACAGTCTTACAACATTAAAGCACTAAATAAATGCTAAATATTAGTATTATCATTATATACTTAAGGTAATGGACCCCCCTCCAAAAAAAAAATCCCAAATAAGATATAAAAAACACCTTTTCATCTTTCCCAAGTGCACAGAGGCAGGAAAATTCTAGAATACAAAATTGAAGGTCTCTGTAACAAAGTTTTTGTTCACTTCTTTTTTTGTTTGTTTGTTTGTTTTTTGTTTTTGTTTTTGTTTTTGCCAGACAGGTTTCAGTAAAGGAATAAGAAATGAAGAACCGATCATGATAGCAAAATTCAGCAACAACATACATTTTATTATAAAAAAAGAAATCAATTAGATGAAAGTACAACTTCAGAAATTTCTACTAAAGTCAAAAATCCCAATATAAAGGCTTTCTTGAATTATTTGAAGTTTTTTTATTTTTTTATTGTATTTTTTTTTGAGGGGGGGGGCTGGCTAACTGGTTTATCAGAAGTGAAGGCAGGGGGAGGGGGGAAGAAATTTAAGTGTCAAGTATAGTGGAAAAATAGGGATTATGTCATCCAGATATATAAGTAACATATTATTATTGTTCTTTATAATGTTTAATAAAAACAAGTTGTTATGGCTTTACTGTATATAATACACCCATCCTCAAACTCTTCCATTTCAGATAAGATTCCACTGGAAAAATTTTATCTAAAATCCTCATTTTTTGGAAAATCTGTCTTCCCTTGATACTTTGATGAATTAAAACTCTCTGGTTCAAATCATGCCGAATCTTCCCTACAGCTAAAGTTAGACGAATCTCTATTTTGAATTGTATCCACCCTATTTATGGCAAAAATATTCATTGAAGACATGAAAGTTGGATAAAAACAAAATGTCTTTGAAAAAAGATGACGGGTGGGCAGGGAGTGGAATGTAATAAACTTTATCCTTCATATATTTGCTATTTTTCTAAAGAAAAATCATAAAAAACAAATTAGGTAGCAAGAGTTTATGGTTTATTTCTCAGAGAAAAAAAAAATTCAACTATTATTTCACACCAATTTCTGGCCACCCCTGTAGTTTTTATCATGCATCATTGTACTGATTAATGATGTGCTCCCAGTTAATGGAAAACAGCAGATTAGGTTTCCACTAATAGATTTGAGAGTTATATCTTTGTGGCTCATTTGGTAACAACCTCACTGCCCAGTAAAGAAGTAATGGATTTAATCCTAGACCAGAACTTAATTTTTGCATACAAGATGAGTCAGACTATTAAAAAGGAAAAAAACAAAACAAAACAAAAAAAAAACTACAACTTTCAGAGTGGTCTGATAATTAGCAAGATAAAAAAAAAATTAGATTACACAAATGTGGCCCTAAAAATATTATTTTACCTCAAAAGACTGAGTCAACCATATATTAATATTTTTAAGTAGCCAAAAAATTGTAAGGTAAAAAGTAATGTATCAACCATGTAGTACAATTTTACAGCCACCAGAAAAGAAGCAGTCAGTATATAAATAGGTTTTATTTTGAAGTTTGACTAAAAGGAATTGTTAGCAGGAAAATAAAGGAAATAAATATTAACATGGCAATTATTAAGTAGCTATTACTGAACCAAGTACTTTATAAATATTATCTCATTTGATCTTCATAAGAACCATGAAAAGTGGGTTCTGCTATTCCCCTCATTTTATAGTTGAGGAAACTGAAACAAAGAGAATTTATTTGACTTGTCCAAGGTCACCAAGGTAGTAAATGTTTCAGGGTACATTTGAAATTAGATATTTCAGGAAGGAAGGAAGGGAGAGAAGAAAGGAGGAAAAAGGAAAGGAGAAAGTGAAGAAGGAAGGAAGGAAGGAAGGAAGGAAGGAAGGAAGGAAGGAAGGAAGGAAGGAAGGAAGGAAGGAAGGAAGGAAGGAAGGAAAAGGAAGGAACGAAAGAAGGAAGGAAGGAAAGAAGGAAGGAAGGAAGCTGGCTGTGTTGTCCAGGCCTTAGTGGGGTTGCTCCTGTCCACAGAGGTTGTGTGTCCTTTCTTCATGTAAAGAAACACAAACAGAAGAAGCAGCTGAGGATCAGATCAAATTTCAGACTTCTCCAGGTAGGACATGTAGTTTTACCTGCCACGAGCTTGGAATTGCCAAGAAGCAACTGGACAAAGACTCGGTCTCAGTACAATTTGGAGATGGGAAGAGAAAAGGGAGGGAGAGAAGAGGAAGGAAGAGAGGGAGGGAGGAAGGAAGGAAGAGAGGGAGGGAGGAAGGGAGGGAGGAAGGAGGGAGGAAGGAGGAAGGAAGGAAGGAAGGAAGGAAGGAAGGAAGGAAGGAAGGAAGGAAAAGGAAGGGAGAGAGGGAGAGAGGGAGGGAGGGAGGGAGGAAGGAAGAAGATTTCTACTACAAATAAGAGAAAATCATATGGCAGCTAGGTGATACAAGTGAAACACTCTGAGCTTGGAGTAAAGAAGATGAGAGTTCAAATCCAGTCTCAGACATTGTGTGACCTTAGGTTAGTCACTTAACTGATGTTTGCCTCCACTTCCTCCTCATAAAATATAAATTTATATAAAATTACAAATAAAACATAAAATTAAAATATAAACTAGAGATAATAACACTATCTTCCTCACAGAACTGTTGTAAGGATCAAGTAAGATAATTTTCTGCAAGCACTTAATACAGTTTCTGATACCTAGTAGGTACTATGAATCTGCTTATTCCCTTCTCCCCCTTAATGGCCCTTACAGATCAGTGATTACTGGAACAAACATATATAAAGCTGAATGTTATCCTTTGGATTTATCTCATTTTTCTGGGAGATCTAGCCACTTATTTAATAATTTAGTAGAATTAAGAATTAACATTCCAAAAGATTTTATTTCAATCATTCTAGTCACAAAAGAGATTCATTAATGCTAATAAAGGATATTGAAAACAACAACAAAAATAACAGTTTTTTACCTGATATTCATTGGGCCAAAAGGTGCTCACTGCCAGCTCAGCCCGAAGCCAATCTTTACCAGTGAAACCAGTCACATTCCAAATTGGATTAGCCAGAGGTCCTTTATTCACCCTAACTAATATGTTTAAAGTGCCAGGATTCATTCTTTTCTGGCTATATAACAGATAACTGAAATCAATACAATGTGTATCATTCTCCTTCATTGTTGGAAGTTGAAGTCTGGCTTTTTCTCCAGGGTCATGATTGGAGGAATCTACCACCATGTAGGATCCTGAAATGACATACAATAAAAACAAAAATGAGGGAAAAAAAGAAAATCAAAAGAAGTTTGAGGAAGAGAAAAGTTAAAGATTCCACAGATATTTAATTATTAAAACTCAATCCTCTAAAAGGGAGCCTCCCAGTGTATAGACTATGCACAATTTAAGTGAACATTTTATAAGAAATATGATTTCATACATATAATACATAAACATTTTTGTACAGATTCAAAATATATCTTGCAGGTAAAAGTATTCACTATCATAACAAATCATAATTAAAGGAAGTTATAAAAAATTATTTAAAATAAATACTCAAGACCCTACTTCATTCAAATTGAACAAGGATGTCTCAGATGATTAAACAATTATCACAATTGAATAATTTTTTCCAGGACTTTAAAGTTTTTTTAAGCTTTTTTTTTTTTAATTAAAGCCTTTTTTCTTCAAAACATATTCATGGTTAATTTTTCAACATTAACCCTCACAAAACGTTGCATTGTATTTTCCCTCCTCTTCCCCCACTCCCTCCCCTAGATGGCAACTAATCCAATATATGTTAAACATGGTAGAAATAAATTAAATCCAATATATACATACATATTTATACAATTATCTTGCTGCACATGAAAAATCAAACCAAACAGAAAAAAGAAATGAGGAAGAAAATAAAATGCAAGCAAACAACAACAAAAAGAGTGAAAATCTATGTTGTGAACCATACTAAGTTCCTACACTCCTCTCTCTGGGTGCAGACAGCTCTCTTTATCACAAGGTCATTGGAACTGACCTGAATCATCTCATTGTTGAAGAGAGCCAAGTCCATCAGAATTGATCATTGCATAACCTTGTTGTTTCCATGTAAAATGATCTCCTGGTTCTGCTCATTTCACTTAGCATCAGTTCGTGCAGGTCTCTCCAAGCCTCTCTGAAATCATCATGTGGATTGTTTCTTACAGAATGATAATATTCCATAACATTCATATACCATAACTTATTCGGCCATTCTCCAACCAACGGGCATCCACTCAGTTTCCAGTTTCTTGCCATTACAAAAAGGGCTGCCACAAACATTTTTGCACATGTGGGTTCCTTTCCCTCCTTTAAGATTTCTTAAGCCCAGTAAAAACACTGCCGGATCAGAGCATATGAATATTTTGATAACTTTTTGAGCATAGTTCCAAATTGTTCTCTAGAATGGCTAGATCTATTCACAATTCCATCAACAATGTATTAGTGTCCCAATTTTCCCACATCTCCTTCAACATAATAATGAATGTCATCGTAGCCAATCTGAGAGGTATACAGTGGTATTTCAGAACTGTCTTAATTTGCATTTCTCTGATCAATAGTGATTTAGAGCACCTTTTCATATGACTAGAATTGGTTTTAAGTTCATATAGAAATTGTCTGTTCATATCCTTTAACCATTTATCAATCGGAGAATGGCTTGAATTCTTATAAATGAGTCAATTTTCTATATATTTTAGAAATGAGGCCTTTATCAGAAGCCTTAAATGTAAAAATGTTTTCCCAGTTTATTGCTTCCCTTCTAATCTTGTCTACATTAATTTTCTTTGTATGAAAACAATATAATCAAAATTATTTATTTGGTACAACTGAATAATTTGGATAAAATGTTCACATTCTATTACTTTTAAGTCTGTTATTGCAAATAAAGCTCCATAGGGTTCAGTTAAAAGTAAGTAACCTATGTGTTTACTTTTTATTGCATAAAATAAATAAACTATTTATGTTTTCAAAAATGATTATTCATTTTTGTTGTATGAGGTCATTGGCAAGCCAATATCTTTCTTTTCTAAGGAATTTGAATGCAATGTCTTTTAAAACACAGTTTTGATATTGTAGAACAGATTACTGAGTATTAAATTATTACTCAATAAAAATAACACTCAAATGCTTTTTTAAATTTCAAACTACATATTAAATCAAGAAATACCCCTTATGAAACACAGACTATATTCTGAGGTGGGGCTTTTTTTTGGAGGGGTGTATACTAGAGAAACTGTGATGACATGGCAACACAGAGGTCATTTCACAATAATTGAAGCATAATAAGTGAATTAAAAATGCTTGTTAATTGACTGAAAAAATGGAGGCTACAAAATAACATCAATGATTTCCTAAAGTGCTATACAATCAGTGAACCCTGCACAAGTTGATTTGTACAGCAATTTATCTACAGCTCCAAATCTGTTACTTAACAATGAGGAAGCACTCCACACAAAATGAATAAAAAATCAATTTAAACACACATAAGAAAAACACACCTCAAATCACATTGTACAGTACTTTAGAAAACTGTCTTGATGTAGCATATAATTTTAAAAATTCATTATTTCCTTCCAGTTTATTATTTTCAAATCCATGCCATGTAACATTCTCATTTTATGACAGGTAGGTTTTATTTGGGTTTTTTGCTTTGTATTTATTTGGGGTATAGGAGAATTGGAATTCCTTTGATTGCTGGCTCATTTTACAAAAAAACAAAACAAAACAAAACAAAACAAAACAAAACAAAACAAAACAAAACAAAAAAACACTATTGCCCTTTCAAGAGAAATATGGGATTCAGTGTTGGGTTGGATTTTTTTAATTATATGACTTTGTTCATGACCCATTCCTCAGAAATGGGATTTTGCTCTATTTGGTTACCCTTAGAGAAACAACCATTGTGATCACCATACACAATTTAACAAGATGTCCTTGGAATATGGCCAATTCCATCAATGATAGATTTTCATTAAAAAAGGAAAAGATGAAAGTAGGCTTTTTAAATTAGTTTTACAATCCTCCAATAATTATAGCTTTCTAATCAATTCACCATTAGGCATTAATGTTCATTGCAATTGATACTTGAAAGAGTATTGGATTAGCTCTAGCTGTTACTTATTGCTGAAATGAACACTTGATAAATTATTACCCTTCTTATATTCATTATATTAAAATTTCAATCATTCTTTACTAAGTTTTAATTACTGATATGTTAAGAAATTCTAATATATTTCTGTTGCTTGACTTTGATTTTAAGGGGAAAAATAAGCAGATGAGAAAACAGGAATACAGAATGCACAAACTTGATATGTAATGAAATAATTTTTAAAATAAGACAATTTCCCATTTAAATATTAACATTTCAAGTGAACTCAATATTAGTTAAATAATTAAAGTAATTAGCAATCTTCTCTAGAAAAATATTACTTCACTGATTCCTTTGCAAAGTTCTATCAAATTACTGCAAATGGATTTTCTAGATGACTTATGGAGATAATCTATAGTTATTACATCATTTTAGAATAAGAAATAAGAAAGAGGAACATAAAATCTCTGCCTTCTGAGTCTGATTTCCCCCACTCCATAACAGACTTTTAAAGAACTTTAGTGGATAGAAAGCTGGACAGAGTGCAGAAGACAAATTTCTTTAAATATAGCTTCAGATATTTACTATCTATGTGACCTGACAAATCACTTAACTTTTGTTTACTTCAATTTCTTCAACTAGAAAAGATAAATAGCACTAGCACCTACTTCTAAGGGTTTTTGTGAGGATCAAATTAACTAACATTTGAAAATCACTTAGCACAGTGTTCAGCACACAGTAGGTACTCAACAGATGCTTGTTTCTCCCCTCCTACTTAAAACTTAACCTCACTTAAGCTTCTTGTTCCCTAGGTACTACTGAGAGAAAACTGAATAATCAATTAATCACTAAGCACAATTCTTTGCCAAGTACTTTGTAGGGCTTTGTCTGAGGTTCCTAGATTTAATATTCTTGATGTGAAGGTGAAACATATACGAAATCAAAACAAAGTAATTTGGAGGTAAGGAAGCACTATTGGCTAAGGGAAGAGACACAGGAAAGGCCTTATTAAGGAAGTATCACCTGAAAAGGATTTTGTTGGGGACTAAGGATTCTAATGAGAGGTAAGAGGAAGTTTGTGCAAAATGAATAGAAATTATTATTATAAACATGAACAGGAAACAGGCCCATATGGATAACCATGGAGGACCAAACAGAGTTATGTTTTGAAAAAGATAGGCTGGAGGCAGATTTGCAAGAACTTTGAATTTCAAAAACATTCATTTTTATTCAATTCTAAATGCAAAACAGTGAAATTAGATCTTCTAGAATAGGACAGTAATATGGCCTGTACTTTAAAAATATCACTTTCAGTTGTGTGAAAAATAGTTCAGTGACAGGCATGCAACTTGTGGTAAGAAGCCCAATTAGGAATCCATTACATTCTTCATTACCTATTTCCACTTCTGAACATCTAATTAAAGTTTTTCCTTCTTGTAACACAGTAAACTCATATAGATATATAATGAAGTAAAAAATAATGTAGTTCATTAAAGGTTTCAAAACACTGTGCATAATTACTTCATTTGACCCCTACAATAAACCTGTAATAGATAAATCATAAATATTCTTGTTTTTCATTTTAAAAATAAGGAACCCTGGGTGGAAAGAAGTTACGAGACTTGACCAACAATAAGCTTTCAGGCAGAATTCAAACCCTAACTAAATTCCTATGTCAAATCAAAAATAATCCTTCCATGAAATATAAAATAATGTAGAAGGGGATTTTTTACCACTAAAGTAGTCAACCTAAATTTTGTAATTATCACTGAGAAATGCAAGAATCTCCATTACTAAATATATATATATATATATATATACACATATATATACACACACACTTAAATAATAATAGTTGTTGTTTAATTTTTATGTTATCCCACAAATCAACAATGTATTAATAACCAAGAGCCTACTATAAAAATCCAGGTGTTTCTTAAACTTTAAAAAAAAATAGAGAGAACATAGAAGGTCATATTATAAAGAATGGTAAAAAAAAAAAAAAAGATAATAATAATAATAAGCAGAAGACTTTTGGAAACATCTAAGGTATAGTGATCATAATAGTAATGCCATGTTGTAAAACTTTCTTAAAAGTCTCCTCAATTTACTCTTCAAAGAAATTTAGAATTAACTTAACTCTAAAGGTGATGATTAATGTATAGTATCATGAAGTAATATGATAATAATGAAAAAAATTAAATAAAATCTAAAGCATTATCTCTACTTCCACACAAACCATTCACTCTTTAACCTCAGTAATGCTTTCTCTTCTTATCTTCTTTCTATTTAGACTCTTCCCAAAAATCACTAACTTCCATGTCATCAAATTCAGTGGGCTTTTTCCAGCCCTCATTCTCTTTGACCTCTTATTTACATTTGACACTGTTCTCTTGTCATTATGATTATTTTCCTCTTCTAAATCCTTTTGCTCATACAAACATCTCCATAGTTGTCCATGACCCTCTTCTTTTTCTTTCTCTTTGCACTCTCTTATTATACACAATTATCACCTCTAAGCAGAGGCAGCTTGGTGTAGTTGATAGAAAATCTCAGGGAATCATAGGAAAAAAAATGGCACAGAAAAAAAGATGGAAAGAGTTAATGTGAAGGAACAATGGGACATTAATTTTTGAATTGTGGAAAGAGCTGTGAATCCATCCAACTATTCTGAAAAACAATTTTGAATAGGGACTTTCCCTAACCTATTCATTCTTTTTGACTTATACTACCCTTGAATATGTACCTCAAGGAAAACAAAGAAAGAAAAGCCTCATGTTATACTAAATATTTAAACACTTTTTTTGTAATAACAAAAACATGGAAACATTGTGTGTGCCCATAATTTAAGAAAAAGCTAACACAAGTGCTGTATTAAGAAGCTTTCTACCTTATCAAATATAATAAATTTAAGGGGAGAAACCCATGGGAAGATTTGTAGAAATTTATGTAGAGCACAGAGAAAAGAAGCAGAGCAGCATATACAATGACCACAATTACATAAATGAAATCAACATTAAAAGACAGCTTAATAGAAATTAACACAAGGACAAATCTTAGTCCTAGAGAATGATGAAAAAAATACATTCTTAGAATTTGGTGATGATGGAAATGAAATGGTACATATGCTATCAGATGCTGTTCCCTGTTAGTTTATTTACTATTTTCCCCTCTGTTACAGGGGAAAGATTCACTGAGGTTACCTGGATATATCAGAAAAGAACTGATTTTTCTTAAGTCACCAATAAAACTTAGTAAAGAAAATCAGAAGATGAAGTTAGGAGACATTCAACTCTTATCTCAGACTGATTCATTTTACAAATGTATACGTCACTTGGTTCTAGTCTCAGTTTCCTCAATTATGAAATGGGTTTAATAATATTGTTTCATTACTTAAACTCACTGACCTATTGAGAGGAAAGAGCTTTCTTAAGTTTCACATGTTATATAAGTATGAATTATTATTATGACTCTAAAATCCTTATCTTCATCACTGACCTCTCATAAGCTTTAATCAAACGTTTCTAACCATTATTATTATGTTTCCACCTGGATTTCCAGTGAACCATTACCATAAACCGAGTAATGGCAAAAACTGAACTCATTACATTCCACTTAAATTTTTCTTTTTTAAATAAACATTTTATTTTCAGATCTAGATTCTCTTTCTCCTACCTACCCCGTAAACCAAAAAAAGAAAAGAAAAGAAAAACAAATTCTGTTATAAACATGTATAGTCAAGCAAAACAAATTTCTCATTTGCACATTCCACCACCCTCATAACACTCCACCACCACCACCACCACCACCACCAAAATTACTTAAATAGGAGTCCATCAAATCTGTATCAAGAAGTGGGTAGTACATTTCATTTTGAGTCCTATGGAATTCTATGGTATCCTTTGGGAAAGTAGTCGTATTCATGAGAGTCTTTTGAAGTTGTCTTCATAATTTTGCTGTTATTATTTAAACTGATTAGTGTGCTTCTGATCACTTTACTCTGCATTAGTTCATAAAAATCCTCCCAAGTTTCTGGAAATCATCCCCTTCATAATTTCTTACAACACAACCTCTCTTTTGTCTGTCTCTGTCTCTTTGTCTGTCTCTGTCTCTAACTGTGTCTGTCTTTGTCTCTCTCTCTCTCACTAACTCACATTCTCTCTCTCTCTCTCCCTCTCTCTCTCTCTCTCTCTCTCTCTCTCTCTCTCTCTCACACACACACACACACACACACACACACACACACACACTTTGTTCAGCTATTCTCTAACTGATGGGCATCCTGATAATTTCCAATTCTTTTCCACCACAGAAACGGCTGTTAAAAATATTCGAGCATAGATCGGTCTTTTTCCTCTTCATTTGATCTCCTTGGGGCATAGATGTAGCAGTGTTATCATTAGATCAAAGGGCACACACAAACTGATATCCAGAATCTATCTTTTCGTTGCTACTGTATAGATGATGCATTTGGGGTTCAAGTACCCCAAATGTGATTCATGTGATTGAATCACATGAATTTAACAATGGCCATTCTCTCTGGCAAAAGGTAAGAGAAATTACAGACAAGATGAAGAGATACAATAGACACCAGGAATGGTAAATATGAAATAGAATTGAAAGAAAAATAGGGTTACCAAGGATAGGAATTTAGAAGAATCTATTAAAGAAATATAGTATGAGGTGTGAATATACCATTGAATGGCAGACTAAATCAATGGAGGAGTTCAACACTCTAAAAGAATTAGTTAGCTATAAGGACAAAAACGCCATGAAACATGGTGAGGTGTGGGGAGTAGAAGGGGAGGGGAGAAGGGAGAGGAGGGAAAATGAAAGAAAAGATACCATGAGGCATGGGAAAAACATGAGGAAAAAGACACAATGAGGCAAAATGCCATGGCAAGCTAACTGCAAAAGGGATTTGACGAAGATGATGTGGGCCATGGGCAGATTTATAGGGGAAATTTAATCTCGGTGCTTTGACATAACTTGGATTTCTGATTGAACATAGCAAAGTGTGGCAATCCACAACCTCCACAGAAGATAGAATTATAAGGTTGAATTGATTCCCATTAGTACCCTTTCCTCCTTGGCTCAGCGAATAATTTTATCAGTATTTCAGGGTTTCTCTACCAACCCCAGTGACCCAAGACATTATCATAGGGCCATTAAACACAGACTTAGAAAAGTCTGTGTAATTTCTCTAATCCATCTGTCTCCTCTTATCCCCAGTTTTACAAGGGAGGAAACTGCGAGGAAGTGACTTTTTCCATATTTAAAAAAAAAAAAAAAAAAAAAAAAAGCAAGCATGGAATCTGGAATTCAACCCCATCACCTGGGGCCACACACAGTAAAATATTCCTATTACTACACCAAAATCATTCTCTGATGAATACTTATTGATGACACTAGCATACTTCTAGTCACCCAAGTTCAAAAGCTCAGTCTTCTTTAATTCCTCCTTAACAATGACAATGCCAAATTCCAATTTGTAAGATCTTGGATCTATCCTGTCAAACAACCAATAGTGCAATAAATAGAGTACTGGGTCACAAGTGGGGAAGGCAAGCTTAAATCTGGCCTGAGATAGTTACAATCTATGTGAATTTGAACAACTCACTTAAGCTTTGTTTGCCTCTGTTTCTTCATCTGTAAAAAGATAATAATAGCACCTATCTTTCTGAGTTGTTGTGAGGTGCAAATGAGATAATATTTGTATTGTAAAGTGCCTGGCACATAGCAAGAACTTAAATTTTTATTTCTTTTCTTTCCAGTGATTATGGATCTTACTACAGTAACAGCTGTCATACCTCAATTCAATTCAATATTAAGAAGCTACTAAGTAGCAGGAATATAAAGCCCTCCCCCATCCACAAAAAATGTCCCCAACCTCAAGACTTCTGCATTCTCCTTCTTCTTCAACTCACATCTGTCTCACTATCTTCAAAGTATTTCAAGTATTTCCCCATGCTTAGCAAATAATTATTTAGACAAGATTTAAAGTGCCCCCCAGACCTTACTCCAACCGCCTTTGCCAATTTTATCCAATACTGCCATTTCAAAATCTTCAAATGAACCATTCACTCTATTCCTCAATTATATAACATTCCCTGCCTCTGAACCTGACAACAGCCCTCTTATTCTGAAAATCTTTACATTCTTTCTCAAATCACTTTTTGTCTGACTGCTATGAATTCTCACAAAATTCTCCTCAAATTCAAAGGATCAGTCTTTTCAAGAATCGTTCAGATCTTTCCTTGGATTCCTCCTAAGCACTTACTTTACTATGACTTAGAATTATCTCTGTATTTGTTTTATCTTCACTAAACCCTCAAGTTTACTACAAACTTTGAGATGAAGGACAATATCTCATTTTAGTCTTGCATTGCCAGGGCTGAGATGTTTGTAAAAATGAATTGAACTGGTCCACATGTCTGAATTTTATGAGATTTTAACCCATACTATTCTCTGATATTTTTCTCTTCTACGCTACTTATTTTAGCTTGGTATTCAAAATTCTCTGCAATCCCACATCACCCTTCCTTTCCAGTGTCACCTCCTACTAATCCCTTCAAAAAAACTACACCTCAACTGAACTGGATTACTGGGATATTCTCTTTATACATCCTGCAATTCTTCAGTTTTGTGCCTTGAAAACATTAGCTCCTGTGAACTACACCACTCTATTCCATCTACTTCATGAATTCACCACCACTCTTAAATGATAATTTTTTTTCTCTTGAAATTGAAAATATCTCAAAGATCAAAGTTAGTAATAATATTTCCTCCTAATCTCCACATATGCATTGCTTGTACATCTTTTATATATTTGTGATTTTTTTTTTATTTTACTGTTCTGTGTCATATATAATATAAACTAAATTCCACAGGAGCAGAAATCATGGGTTACCTAAACTTTGTATCCTAATAGAAGCATCCAGAATGGTGCTTTGCCTACAATTGTTATTAAATAATGAATTCAATTCAACATTTCCTAATAATCTCATAGGAATATTATTGCTGTTATTAATATTGAATAAAAATTTGACTATTCTACTATTGCAGGGTATTCCCTGAAAGGTTAATCAAAGAAATAACCAAATAATCATCTCAATTAAAAAAATATAGGAAGAAAGTGAAGGGAAATTATTTCCCTCTTCCTATTTAATCTATTGAGGGTCCTAGAGTAATTTAATCTTTTTACTGTGTCAGGATCTTCTGGACAATCGGTGAAGCCTTTATACTCCTTTTTGATACAATGTTTTTAAATGCACTAAATAGAATACATAGAATAATAAAGAATACTACTTTATTTTACTAACTTTTGGTTTTCTTTATTATTCTATGTATTTTGTACTCTCTCAAAAAGCTATGTGATTCCTAAAACCTATCCATAGACCCCAGATTGAAAACTACAATTCTAGAATGCAGTATATCAAAGCTAAAATTTTAAGAATCTGACTCACTCTACCATATTCAATGTTTCAATGCAACAATAAATATAACAGACAATACTATTTTATTGTAAAAGAGGTGGGGGGGGGGGGTTAATCTTCCTTAAAAATAAGATCATTTTCAGTACTTCTTTGGAGCACTATCACATAGTAGAAAAGCAGTTAGCTCCTGGCATGAAGTGAGATTATCCCTGCAGAAGAAATGAACATGCCAGAAACTGTTGATTGAAAGAACTAAAGATGTGGTAATACATTTTCATGCCCAAACAGTTTTAAGAAGCAGTAATCAGGAGAACTGGGTGAGAGGAAGAGAGACAAACTGAAATCATTATTTGAGGCACAGCCAACATAGGATAATTTTTTTTCTTTGTTCCAAAAATAATGCCCTCAAGCCTTTCTACTCCTATGACCTTCAGAGATGAATACAGTGATTTGGGGAGGGTCATTTTTCTGTATTTTTAATCTACATTCCCAAGTGGACTTTTCCCCCACCTTACTTCCTCTCAAAATTAACTTTGAATTTGGATATGACTAGCTAAAGTGAGGCTTCTACTAAGCTCAGAGAAATTTCAATATTTTAACATTGTTTCAAGATGTACAATGTACTTCACATACATTATTTCCTTTGAATATCTCAACAACCCTATGAATAAGATATTAATTAATTTTCCCATTTTTAAGGAAAGCCAGGCTAAGAAAAATTAAATAATTTGCTCAGGATTTGAGCATTTAGTTGGAATCTCTGGCAGGATTCAAATTTCAGTAGTCTGGAATTCAGAACTGATGTTTCATTTATAATTATATTGACAAGATGAAAATCATTCAAGGTCCTCCATTTATCCTGAATGAATCTCAGGTTGAGGTAGGCTACCTGGTCATCATCCAAGATCGTAGTATGGTAATATGAAATGAACAATGGGCTCTGTTGTAAAGAAAACTGAATTCAATTGCTGCTTTTGACACATTCTGTCTCTGTGAATTCAAGGAAATCACAATCTCTTTGGGATTAAGTTGCTTTATTTATGAAAGGATGGTTGGCATATTAGGTCACATGTGGTTTTGAATCCATGTTCCAAAACTCCCTCTAATCTTTCACAACTAGAGAATCTTCTATAAGTAGTGCCAATGTTATCAAGTTTTAGAAATGATATCGCAGGCATTTGTTGTTGGTTACTTTTCATTGAAATCCAGTTCATATCCTCTAATGAAATTTCAATATAGTAAACTTTAATTTCTTATTCTACTCTACTCCCACTTAAAGGGGAAAAACAAAACCAAAAAAGAAAAAGAAATCCTATCTGCTTTTCCCCACAGAAAACTCCTTAGATGCAATATGTTAAAAGCTTTCCAACAAAGGTATTACATCAGCATAAAGAAGTCTCATTTTTTTTTCCCATGAGCAAAGACAAGGATCAAGACTAAGAGAAAAATAAAAGGTATTAAAAAAAAAAAAACCAAAGGAGTACCACAAAGAATAAAGAAAACTGATAGAGGCTTAAGAGATGAATGTGAATTATCGCTGTCTAAGGAGGTGATGCTAAATTGTTCATAGCAGGATTTGAAAGTTGCTTATTTCAAAACCACAAGTATATCAAGAACTGATGGAGTCAAACAAAGTGAGAATTTTTTTTTTTTAAAGGAAAAGGAAAAATAACATATCTATTATAATGAAAGGAGAAGAAAACTCAGGAACTACAATTTTATTTATATTTTCATTCAAAACAGATTGAAACTGGCTTCTTTCTTTAGATTATGCATCAATATTCTTTAAGCTCTATCAACCTAGATTTTCTATATGCTTCCATAGGGTGCATGACTTTGAGCCAATCACTTTCTCTCAGCATCCTGAACAAATTTCTATGACTAAAACTTGCAAAGAAAGTGACCTTGCATAAGTAAAGGAAGTCTTTAAGAGTGTTCTACACCTTTAACATAATCAGCCTAGTACAAAAAAGAAAGGATGGAAAAACAGCTCAAGCCTATGCCAAAATACCTGATTATACCATAAGATTAAGTCTCATAGCCTGAAAAGAAAGGGGCTGAATTTGAACTTTTAGAGAATTTCCAAAAGCTTCTGTCCAAGAAAAAAAAAAGTACCTCCCTTTGACTTGGCAAAATATATGCCTCTTTCAGGCACATTCTTTATGAATGAAATATTTTCTGATTACCTCCATAAGGGCTTTAAGCCAGTTTTGTATAACCAATTTTACATTCAAAAATGGAACAAAAATATTTTGATAACAGAGAACAGCCTCAATAATCTTTCAGAAGGCAGATAACCCTAGAAAGAATCCTCTTATTGAACATGTACAATAATTTTCCTTCCTATTCTAACACAAGACTGGGGGGAAGGAATTGGAGAGGATTTATCTAATATATGTTAAAATTTAGAAATTAGGATTAATAGTTCCTGCTATATACAATTTAAGCTTTACCGACACACAATACTGAAAATCCTAAATATCTTTTATATAGCCTGTTTTTGATTTCCAGATTTTTCCACTTAAACATTGAGGACTTTTGAAAATGTTCTACCCTATGATTAAAATAAGATTTTATTTCCCTTTACTTTTCTCTAGAAGCACATAAAATTCCAATCTCTTTTGCCTCTTTTACTATCAATCATTAGAAAACACACACACATATATATATACAAACACAACCCACTTAATTGACCACTTTTCTTTTCCTTATCTCAGACAAATAATCCTCTGTATTCTATTTACTCATTTCTCTTATATCTACACCAAGAAGAGGCACATATGACAATATAGCTGTCATTCGATAAATAAATCTCCATCAGGACATAATTTGTCCATTCATTCCCATTCACTTTTCTTTTTCTAATGTCATAATTAGTATGTACTACCTTCTGATTTTATCTTTCCACCTACTCTCCATTTTTTTATAAAGAATTTTCTCTATTCTCCAGTTGATAAATGGTCAAAGGCTATGAAGAGACAATTTTAAGACAAAGAAATTAAAACTTTTTTCTAGCCATATGAAAATATGCTCCAAATCATTATTAATCAGAGAAATGCAAATTAAGACAACTCTGAGATACCACTACACACCTGTCAGATTGGCTAGAATGACAGGGAAAGATAATGTGGAATGTTGGAGGCGATGTGGGAAAACAGGGACACTGATACATTGTTGGTGGAATTGTGAACACACCCAGCCATTCTGGAGAGCAATTTGGAACTAAGCCCCAAAAGTTATCAAACTGCGCATGCCCTTTGATCCAGCAGTGTTTCTACTGGGCTTATACCCCAAAGAGATACTAAAGAAGGGAAAGGGACCTGTATGTGCCAAAATGTTTGTGGCAGCCCTATTTGTAGTGGCTAGAAGCTGGAAAATGAATGGATGCCCATCAAATGGAGAATGGTTGAGTAAATTGTGGTATATGAATGTTATAGAATATTACTGTTCTGTAAGAAATGACCAGCAGGATGAATACAGAGAGGATTGGCGAGACTTACATGAACTGATGCTGAGTGAAATGAGCAGAACCAGAAGATCATTATGTACCTCAACAACGATACTGTATGATACTTCTGATGGAAGTGGATTTCTTCGACAAAGAGAAGATCTAACTCAGTTTCAACTGATCAAGGATGGACAGAAGCAGCTACACCCAAAGAAAGAACACTAGGAAATGAATGTAAACTGCTTGCATTTTTGTTTTTCCTCCCGAGTTATTTATACCTTCTGAATCCAATTCTTCCTGAGCAATAAGAGAACTGTTCAGTTCTGCACACATATATTATATTTAAGATATAGTGTAACCTCTTTAACATGTATAGGACTGCTTGCCATCTGGGGGTGGAGGTGTCGGGAGGGAGGGGAAAAATCAGAACAGAAGTGAGTGCAAGGGATAATGTTGTAAAAAATTACCTTGGCATGGGTTCTGGCAATAAAAAGTTATTAAAAAAAAAAAAGAATTTTCTCTATGTCTTTGTACTCTTCATAATTTTCAGCTGAGGGGTAGCAAGGTGTGGAGTGGATAGAGCAGCCCTGAAGTCAGAAGGAGCTGAGTTCAAATCTGATCTCAGACACTTAACACAGTCCTAGCTGTGTGACCTTGGGCAAGTTATTTAATCTCCCCCCCCCCCCCTGACCTGCTCTCCCACCCCCCGCCACCAAAAAAAAAAAAAGTCTAGCTGAACCTAAACAATCTATTTGGTAGGATACAACTTTAACATGTAAGTTCTATCTCGCAAAGGAAATTTCATTCAGTTGAATAAGGAGGTAGGAAGCCAGACTGCATAATCAAATAGAGAGTGAAAGGAATGGAAATGGAGGCAAGAAAATCTGACTTTTTCAAGGAGTTAAGCCACAAAAAGAAAAATGAGGATAAGGATAAGGGACAAGCATATTAGCAAATAGGAAGAGACAGCAAAGAATAATGGATAAAGATAGCTGGACTCAGGAACAGAAAGATAGTTCATCTCTCATCTTACCTTTACCACTTATTGACTGTGTGATCCTAAGAAAGTCATTTGTTTTAGATACATGAGCATAGCATTAAAGAATTTCAATGTGAGTTAACACATTCAAGCATCCCTCCTTTGCAATCTCTAAGAATTAATCCCTTACCTTTACTACCCATTGACTGTGTGCCCCTAAGAAAGTCACTTAATACCCAAGTCATTGGGTAGAGAAGAAAAGAGTCTATTGTGACTCACTTTGCAGTGATAGAGGAAGTCCCTTCCTACCCTCACTGGAAATGTCCTATGTTATTTAATTCAAAATAATTTATTAAGTGCCTACAAATAGTCCCCACTCTCAAAGAGCCTATATTCTATTGGGGGGAAATTTTGCAATGACACAAGTAAAGAAATTCTTCCATCAATTTTATAATATCTGAAGAATAAAGGATCTTGATTAGCAATAGAAAACTCATGCAATATATTCAAAAAAAAAAGTTAAATGTATCTTGGCATCTTCCAAGTTGGAAAATAAGAACTTTTTATTTAAGGAACAAATTAAAAAAAAAAAAAAACCTTAACAGTAACAAATTTATAAATGGGGAAAAATAGTAAAAGCATTTTTCTTTTTTACTTTTTGCCTGGCAAAAAAAGTTACTTTTTGTCTGAACTGATGCAAAGTGAAATGAGTAGAACAACAACAACAACATCAAACAAAAAAAAAAAGCAGACAATATCAGCAAGACAGTTATGAAAGACTTGGCTCTTCAGAAAGGTAAATGGTACCCAATCCAGACTCTCTGAATGCACATGAAAACATGCTTTTTTTCACTTTATTCTTTTTCATGTTTTCTTTTCTTTTAATCTGTTGTTTCTTTCACAGCCATGACAAATATGGAAATGTTTTTATTGCTATCACATGTATAACATATCAAATTGCCTACCATTTTCAGAATAAGGGAGGATGGAAAAAATTTTGGAGCTCAAAATCTTGTAAAATGAATTATAAAAATCGTGGTGAGACATAATTGGGGAGAAACAAAAATTAAAATTTTATTTTCTTCTCCTTCACTAAATGAAAAAATCTTTTAAGAAATACACATAATTAAGCAAAATAAATCCCCTGAATGGCTATGTCAAAAAAAATTACTTTTTTTCCCCCTATAGTGTACCATTTATGCCAGACAACAGTAATTTCAAAAGCAATGAACACAACCTTGAAAACCAAAATAAAAATAGGTTGGAGAGGTATAAAGGAAAGGAATGAACAAAAAGGGGGAAAGAAGTGAAGGAAGAAAGGAGGGAAGAAATTGGAGTGTGTGTGATAGATATTCATCTAGACAAGTCAAACAAAACAGCAGGTAGATGTGTTTAGAGTTACCAAAACTCTCTCAGTGATATAAACACAAAGTTATCTTTTTGGATACTTTTGGATACTTTGAATACTTTCTTTTTTGGAAGTATAGTCTTCAGTTCTAAGGTTAAAAAAAAAAATTATATCTAGCATTTATTATGGTGTTTTGAAGTTTGCAAAACACTTTACAATTATATCACATATTTTATCAATTTTTTATTCTCATAATAACTCTGCAAAATAATTCCCATTACTATCCCCATCTTACAGATTTAAAAAAAAAACTGAGGAAAAAAAAGCATTAAATGAATTATCCAGAATCACACAGCTAACATCTGATTCAGAATTTAAACTCAGTTCTTCTAGATTCTAAGTCTAGTGCTATACTCACTGTGCCACTATCTACGTCCCTATGAGTTTCGGATTGAACCAAATGCCACTAAAAGTGTGTATTTGGAAAATGCCTGTTGGTCTTATACCAACATTGTAAACAACATAAGGACATCATCTACATTTTATCATATTTTTATTTATTTTGTTAAATATTTTCCAACAACATTTTAATTGGGTTCAGCATACTGAGAAGTGCTATAATCCCTGGATTGTGTATTTGACACATCTGGCCTACCTTTCTATATATGTGCTTATGATGACATGGAACACTTTGTGTCTTAGTCATTGCAAGGACTATCCTATAGCATAACATATTAAGAGTTGGAGGGCAGAAGGAAAAAAAAAACTCAAAAATCATTCAAGCAAGGGCTTTAATCAGCAAAATATATTTTTTTGAGCCTTTAGGCTTAAAAAATCTCATATTATTATTGTTCCTACATACAGAACTAGCTAATGTGCAAAACTGACTTTTTTTTTGTTACCCAGCATCACATATTTTGCCTATTACAAGATAAATAGCAGATGCTTTAAAAAAAAAAATACAACACACCAGCAGAATGCACCTGGTCAGTTATGAAATGCCATATTCAGCAACCTTATGCCAAAGAGAAGTCTGACCAGCAAGGGGAAGTTTTCCTCTCCAACTGGTATTAATAAAATAACAGCCAATTAAGTTCTCTACATAACAAACATGTTTTGGCATGGGCAGGCTGCCATTCAAGCCCTTTTCTCCAAGAAGCTAAGCAAGACATAGGGCTAGGAACTGAACCTACCAGTTCAAAGGTAGTAGTAACTCTTCTGACCAAGAAAGAGGGAGCAGGTTTGCCCTTTGCACACATCAACTTAAAAAGTCACAAAGAGTTAAAGTGATTGGTTAGGGTACAACAGAAATCTATCTGAGAAGTAGGACTTGACATTAGCCTTCCTTGCCTTTAAGAACAAGTTTCTTATATTATTAGGTCATAGTGTAAATGTTCCCAATTCCAAACAAGTATATTTTTTACTGGTGAAGAAAAATTGGATACTTTCCTAGAGAAGTTGCTTCTTTTGGAATCAGGAAAGTCTGAATTAAAACTTACCTTAAAATTTTAGTAGCTATTTGACCCTGTGGCAAATCATTTATCACTGCCTGACTCAATTTATTCATCTATAAAATAAAATAATAAAAGCATGCACATACCAGGAATATTATGAAAATCAAATGGAGAAAGAAATTATAAGATAAGAAACATCTTAATAATAATAAAAGATAATAAATTTAAAATCTTAAAGCATTAAATAAACACTATTTTTTTTTGGAAGCAGTTAGTGGATGACAGAGTATTGGACTTGGAGTCAGAAAGGACCATTTGAATCTTAACTACTCTAGGCACATGACCTCTCAGTCTCAATTTTTGTTTTTTGTTTTTTGTGGGGTTTTTTTGTATGTTAAATGGTTATAAAAATAGTACCAACCTCATGGGGTTGCTGTAAGGATCAAATGAGACAATTTATGGAAAGCACTTGTAAAAAACAATATAAATGCAATATTGCAACTTTCATATATTGCTAAAATGAATTTCACAATTAACACAATATTGAAAAATTTCAGTTTGAGTTAACATATTTAAAGCATCCCTCTTTTGCAGATTCCAGATATCAAAATGTAGATAGGATAAATTGGTTCAGCAAAAGCACTAAACTAGAAACTTCTGCCCATCAGTCAGAGAGGTTTTTCATGATCTTTATTTTATTTTATGTTCAACTCAGTTAAGATCTGAGAAAGTGTTGAATTAGAAAACCCTACATACAGAAGGAACTGCTTCCCTTTTGATTTCTAATTATGTGTTTGTTTGTTTTTTATAATTTCAGACTTGTAGGTTTCCTTTTCAGGATTTCCTTACTATTTTAAATTGGATTTTGGCATGCAAGAAAAGAATCAAATGCCTCCCACTTGACAATTATCAGGAATTAAAAGGTATGCCTCTAGATTATTTTGTCAACAAATAACTTCCTTGGAAATGTTTACATGATTAAAATAAGTTATTTTTCTGAAAAAGGCACCTAATTTGATGATTAAAATAATTTTATTGCACACATACTAGGAACTAAGGAAACCTGAAAGGATGAAGCTGATTTCCTGATAAAAGACATTCACAGCAATCAAAGTCTTCTATGAAACCATCTTTCCAAGCTATCTATAAAAACACTTTCCCTCCAGTGACACTGGGATGCCCACTATTCTTATGTTATATCTTAGCCCTTCCTACTTTCTTGATTTGGCCAACTGTATTTCTTCCTAGTTTGAACTATCTTCTCTCTTTCAACTTGATTCGTGTTAACTCTTACTCAGTATTCCCTTTGACCATAAAAAAGCCTCATGATAGTTCTTCAAACACCTGAGTTATTTCCCTTGTTGCTCTTTTCTTAATTTTTAAAAAATATTGTATCTATTGCTTGTGACAGTGAACTGGGTAAGTAGATAGGATTAGCAGAGAAAACCTGAAGTATTGATAAGGTTATTCCCTGAGGCAAGCAGGGAAGGGCACTGACAGAAATCAGTTCAACCCTATAGTTCTATTCTTTGTGGAAGTTTTGAGTAGCCCACACCTTGCTGTATCCAGTCAGGAATCCAAAGTATAACAAACCTCTGAGTTTAAATTTTCCCTATAAATCTATAGCAGATTTATAATATGCCGACACTTTCTGGGTTAGCTCACCACAGCATTCTGATTTATAGCATCTTTCCTTTTATTTCCCCACCATGCCTCATGGTGTCTTTCTCCTTAGCACATCTCCCTCCCTCCCCACCCCATGCTTCATGGTACTACCATCCTGATGCCTATTTTAATCTCTTCATTTTGTCTGTAACCTCTTCCTATAAATAAAACAACCTTTTGTCAAAGAAAATGGCCATTATTTTTCACATGACTAAACCTCAAATCCGAACTTCTGATGCCAACTGCTCTCAATTTCATCATCTGATGCCTGAAGCTCAATCGCATCATTTGGTGCTGTACTACATATCAAACATCAGAATGGCTATGACAACCTGAATTGCTATCGTGTTTAACTTCCCAAATAAAATGATCTAGAAACAAAGTTTATTACTAATAACAGTCATATCTCCCTAATTTTCCAGGATATTTTCAAGTTTCAGATAGTCTTTCCTTTTGTCCTTCTAAATCAAAATGTCCTAAGCTACCAAAGATCTAGGACCAAATACAGAACCTTGAGTTTCTTGACAAATTTTCCTGTGCAAATGACAAAAAATAATAAATATGCTTTGGATACTTCAAAGAATACAATTCATAAATCAAGAAACAGACTTCCATCCATCTGCTTTTGCAAAACACAAAAAATAAAAAAAAGCTATCCCTCAATAATAAATCAACAAATCTCGTGTTCAATTAAACATATACTATGTTATTTTTACCAAGACTAGTTGATAAGAGATCAAATTAAAATTACTAGGTGTACAAAGTGACTACTAGATATCCAATTAGTGAATGACTCAAAGTTCATTGTTAAGAATATTCAGTAAGAGATTTCAGTAACACTAACAATTCTAGGAGCCCAGACTATTTATATAACTTTGCAGAAGTACTGATTACAGAATGAGAAATAGAATTAACTCTCTATCTGACTTTCAGGCCAATAATCTATTTTTATCCTTCACATGGATATGCTGATGGCTCCTGGGATACTATATGAGGGCAGTAAGTAATTCTGTTTGGCTGAATTATATGTTATACGGAGACTTAATTATCTAAGAAAAACATGACTAAATTTGTGCATAATGAGATTAATATACCATAAATTTGTCAAAGATTCAGGCAACAGAACAGGCAAAAATTAAAGGTATAAAAGATCAGTTAAAGTCTACTATAGCCATATGACCATGTGGTCACACAATATGGAGTGTTCTCAAAGGAAGAATTACAATTAACAACCACATAAAGGATTGTTTAAAATCATTAATAATAAAAAAGCACTTTTTTGTAGCAAAAAAACTGCTAAGAAAACAGATGCTTATCAATTGGATTGCTAAATAAATTATGATCTCTAAATGTGAATTAGTTAACAAACATTTATTACAATGTTTGCTAAATGCCAGACATGCCAACTGGGAATAGAGTATCAAGTTTGGATCAGATACTAGTTATATGAGGTTAGAGAGAATGAAGAATAAAGGATGGCATTGAGTTTACAAATTTGGAGATTTGGAAAGAAGAATAAAAAGAACAGTATTTAATGTTGTAGGAAATAATGGGTCAGATAAACATAAAGAAGCATGGGAAGACAGGAACAAAAACAAAGTACTGTCATTAGAATCAGAAAAAAAAAAGTGTATACCAATTACAATGAAAAAGAAAAGAACTACAAAAAATAATCAAACCCAAAAGACATAACTTGGTCCTGCCCCTCTCCACATCCCAAATGAAAATGTAATCCCATCTTTGTAGAGTTTGAAAGCAATAGCTGTAGAACATTGGCTATGATACCAGATTTGGTAGATGGATAGTTTTGAACTTCTCCCCCTCCCCTTTTTAGTCTTTGCAATCCAATTAATAAGCATCTGTTTTCTTAGCAGTTTTTTCTACTAAAAAGTGCTTTTTATTATTAATGATTTTAAGAAATCTTTCATGTGTTTGTTAATTGTAATTCTTCCTTTGAGAACACTCCATATTGTATGACCACATGATCATATGGATATAGTAGGCTTTAACTGATCTTTTACATCTTCAATTTCTGCCTGTTCTCTTGCCTGAATCCTTGACAAATTTATGCCATATTAATCTTATTACGCACAAATTTAGTCATGTCTTTCTTAGACAATTATCAACTTTTCTTGGAGGATGAGGAGATGAGAATATAGTAGGAAATATAAATGATATAAAAACAAAAGATGTCATTCAAAATTTTAAACCTCAATTTCAATAATCCAAGGAATAAGGATGAAAACAATCAACAATACTAAAAAGGAGCGTATAAGTGGATAGGAGGAGTATGTAGTTATTGAAAATCTAAGGATTGATAATAGGCCAATTTTGGAAAACATCAAGTTGAGAGGGTAGCATTTTGTAACGGATAAGAATTAATAATTTTATGGGTCATTAATTATGCTAAATCATTTACATGATTTTAATGAACCAATAGATTTATTACAGAGAGTAATAGTGGAATTATCTGATTAATCCTATTGAAAAAAGAATGTTAGAGTGGAAAAAACAAAAGTTTGAGAGGCATAAATATGACAACAATAAACCTCTCCCTTTCACTAGAATTGCTATGTACTCCTAGAGATATCAATGATAATCCCACAAGGTTGAAGAGGCTATTCCACTCAGCAACAGAAGAGATGTAAAGAGTCATAAATTATATGGAAGAAGTAATCAACATAGTAGAGAGAAGGGGGTAAAAAATCAGTGGAAAGCCAGAATTTTCTGTACAAGCAGGCTAGTTAAAATTCTTTGAAAGAAATAAAAAGTCTGTTTTATATACAGAGGTAGACGCTAAATATATCTGTTTCTCCTTAATACTATCAGAACACTCCAACCCCCAACTGATTCTAATTAGAATCAATTCAAAAAATATTTTTAAAGTAAAAATTCTGTGTCTAAGACACAATGTTGGGGGAGTAGGATGCAAAATGAAAAATTTATCCTCAGGGAGTTTACAACTTAACTATAGGTATAAATAAGGTTCTAGAGAAAGGCACTTTGCTTATCTGAGCCTCAGCTTCCTCATCTCTAAAACAGAAAGAATATATATAAGCTATTGTTAGCATTTGGTGCTTAGCACCTGATTCATAGTAGGCTATTGGTAAATGTTGACTTATGTGAAATTAATAATAATAGATGATTCAAATAAAAATAAGAAATGGAAATGTGAGCAAAGAGAGTTTAAGAGAGGAGAAAGCACCAAGAAAAGGAAAGAATCAGGGGAGAGCAGTGTCAAAGAAACCAAAGCAATTAAGATTATCAAGAAGTGATTAGTCATCATTGCCAAATCCTACAAAAAATTAAAGATGATGTATAGACCTGAGGATGGGTGTAAATTGAATTTGCCAAAGACAGATTTCATCATAACCCTTGTGACCCTAACTTTATTCAACTATTAAAGAGACATTACTTCTTAATGTATTTTGGAAAAAGTGCTATATAAACATGAGATGTTAATATTTTGATTGTAATTCTACAATCTGCTTTTTTGTAATATGACTAGGTATGATAATGAAATTATGACAACAATCTCTTAATTATGTTTCCTGCATTTAGTGTCTGATTCTCTCCAATCTACCTCCTTGCAGATACAAAATAATCCTAGAAAAACACAAATCTGGTCATGATATTCAAGACAGGCAGTCCAGCATATCACCTCCTCCTCTCTCTTATTCTTTTCTATTCTTTGTTACAAAGAATGGTTCAGTGTTCAAAGCAGGGTGGAGAGATATACTTGGGAATGAAGGTAAAATAAAAACTGATGTAATTAAACTTCTTAAATGCTCCTTAAATTGAATTTAAATAATAATAAATGTAACATATTCATTATTCCTTAAGATTTACAAGGAAATTTAATATGACCACCACGTAAAGTCAGAAGAACAATTACAGAAGGTTCAATACTCTAAAATAGTGGTTAGCACACTAGAAACATTCACTAAATATTTGATGAATGGAACTGCCGTAACTTACCATGACAACTTTAATCAGTCTAATCAATGTTTCTGAGCAAATATTCAATCTTCTATTAAAATAAACAAACAACAACAACAACAACAACAGACTGAATTTGGCTATGGCCTGAAGCTCTACAATATATTCACTCTATGGCATAAGAACTGTCATTTATGTCTATTCTTTAAATGGGGCACAACTAATTTGGAATATTGGTTGGAATAAAAGCCATACTTTTCCCCCAAACTCTAGCATATCCTAAAATTTTGTTTTTACGCATACTAAATTTGAAAAGAGTTCTTAGACAACACCTGAAGCCCTGGTGCACTACAGTGGTTTTGTGACAAAGATCACAGTTTAAGTGTTATTGTATATTCATGGAGCATATCCAGAGATATGCGTTTTTTGTAAGATTGTAAAAATAAGTACTTATGTCCAAATAAAAAAAGATACAATTTAAATGTTAAAATGACACTTCATTACTATAATGCTTCTTGTGAAGATAAAGGACATTGTTAGCCTATTGGTAGCCATCTTGTTTAAATAAGAACTTGTTGAATATCAAAAACATTCCTTTATCTTTGGAAAAAACACAATTATTAAAATAGTCCAACTGTAAATGTTTATGAATCCCTCATATTCTTTTGACATTCTGTACAAATTCAATCCATCCTATAAAAGACCTAAAGGAATTGGAAGGAGAGGTAAAGTTTATAAACAAGATTGACTGTTTCAGCTGATACTGCATTATGGGATAGGGACAAGAATAATAATTTTAGTGACATAGGGAACTAACTCTTGGGTGAAGAAATTCAATGCAGGTCAGTATTTTGCCTTAACTTTCTCTTAGAGAGCTGCTTGGGAATCTGAGAGTTAAGGATGCTCAAGGTCTTATAACAAGGTTTTTGGAAACAGAACTTGAACCAATGTCTTCCTGGTTTCAAGACTAGATTTCTATCAGCTCAGCTATGGGACTCTGCCTTTCTAATATGATATATACTGAGATGAAAAATGCTTACAAAAGAACACTCTCCAGTAAAATAATTGTAAGATGCCAAGAAAGGGGCTGGATGACAACTAAATTAATGGCTGGTTATCAAATGTATGAAATAGGAGGGTGAGTGCTTCAACTTCAAAAGGGGGCAAAGATAAGGTCCAATGCATTTAGAAGGCATCTGATTCATGAAGTTAAAAAGAAAGCCATGTTAAAATAAGAGCTAGTGGTTATTTCCAAGTGGAATGACATTAAAACCAAAAGTCTGTCACTTAATTAATGTCAATTAATTAAGAATTTGCCCTTGAACGACACACTCCAAAGGTGTATCAATCAAGAGATTTGTCCAGAGATCATAACTATCATAACAACTAGGCAAAAAGCATCCTTCCATCTGTTCAACTGAATTTTATCTATCTTTATCTATATCTATCCTTTAGGACTTTAAAAATACCGTATTTCAAATGTAATGAACAATAGCAAAGGTGCTTTTTTTCCCTGGAAAAGTTTATGAGAAAGACAACAGAAAATGATAAAGATAAAAATTAATGAAATATTTTTGCTTTACTTTATTAACATTTTTATACAATCATATCACAAAAAAACCCTCTCCATACTATTTTCTGTCTAAAAAACAAAACAATAGTTAACTAAAACTATCTGACACAGCAAATATGAGTGACATGAGCAAAATTTTATTTAAAAAATAGAAAAAATTCAAATCAATAATATCTATTATACTGTATAAACATCTTATGTTCCACAAAATGATGGTTCTATATAATTGTTTTTCAATGTATACCTATTTCTTTCTTTTCAAAGAGGTCTTATTTTATAAATACTGTTCATATCTCTCCACAAAATTGTACTTTCTCCTCCTATCATCAAATAGCAGTGCCCAAAAAGTCAATTACCCACAATATATCCTAAACTTGGAGAAAAGAGAAAAAATCCACAAATATCAACTTAATTGAAGTGGGATTTCTAAAAATGCTGCACAATTTCGCAAATGCTAATCCATTATTAGAAATAAGCCTATACCATGTTACTAGTATTACAGGTTCTGTCATCAAACAATCCGACTTCAATTCTAGACTGAAACTCTCTGTGTAGACTTAGATATGTCACTTAACCTCACTAGACCTCAGTTTCCTCCTCTATAAAATTAACGAGACTCAATGGCCTCTTTGATACCTCTCAGGTCCAAATATATCATCCTATGAGTATATGAATATGGAACCACCTCTTTGTCTATTTGCAGTGCCTGTTTCTGGAAAAAAATCCACTTGTGTTTTTATACCACATCTATAAATCAAGGTATATCATAGTCTCACAGAATCAGAATCAGTTAATTCACAGAGCCAAAAAGTAAAAGTTGCAATATATTAAGAATAAAAATAGATTTTAAAAATGATTTCAAAAGATAATAAAAAGTTTTATTATACATCTGCCTCCCCTCCCCCAAGGGAAAAAAAAAAACATACAGACTAATCAAGGAGAAAATTTAGGGATAGCAAGTAGATGCTGCCTCTTGCTGCACTGCCACCTATATAATGCTAAAAGAAAGCTGCCAGAACAGTCGACAGAACCCCTTTGAAAGAAACAGAAGATATGGAAACAAGTCAAAAGCAAGAATGCTGGGGAGTTGTTATACTCTACATTATCGGAGAAAATGCCCATATCAATGAGATCTGTGATCTCAAGAACTAAAGTATAAAATAAATCTTTGAAATTGAACAGCATTCTTCCATTTACCTTTTTTTTCTTCATTCTGTTTCATATTTATCCTGATCAGGTTGCTTAATTAAAAGACAATGTGTTGTGGAGCCCCACTCCACCCCCCCCCCCCCAAAAAAAAAAAAAAACTATCACTCTTTTCAAACTGTGTGTATATATATATATATATATATATATATATATATATATATATATATATATCTTGGGAGAGGCAAGATTGGAATTAATTGTGACTGAAATACCATTCTCATTATTCCATCTGCAACATAATTGGCAGAGCCAACTCTTTTCTTAACAGAAAAATCTCTCAAATATGAAAAACAAGCACTATCTTTTAATATTGTGAAAATTAACTGAATAAATGAAAGTTAAAAAGTCCTTAGATAGGTAAGCATTTTAAAAAGAAATGTATCTTAGTGTCCAAAAGATGAGTTCATAGACTTCCAAAACAAATCTGGACCAATGGGATCCCTGGGAACAGACAAATTAATAGTTGGTGGGATATAAATAGTAAATTTGATAATATTCAACTATCCAGAAACAGCCCATCAATAAACATTTATGTGTTATTATTGTTGTTCAGTAATTTCAATGACTTGGCCAGGGTCACACAGGTAGTAAATGCCTCAGGCCAAATTTTAATTCAGAAAGAGAAGTCTTCTTGACTCCAGGTCCGGCACTCTATCCACTGAGCCACCTTTTAAACATTTATTAAGCACCTACTATGTAAAAAACAGGCACTATATTAATGGAGATAGAGATGGAAGAGATGGAGATGATGAAGATGGTGGAAATGGGAAAGGGGGGATGATAGGAGACAGAGATGCAAAGAAAAGCATAAAACAATCCCTGGCTACAAGGAGTGCACAATCTGAGGGAAGACAACATATTAATTTAAAAAAAAAAAAAAAAAACCAGTTAAGGCCTGGGGGGTAACATATGATGAACTAGAAAAATGAAGTCAGGTGGAAAATAATGAGATGGCTACCCTGGGTGCCTACATAAATGGAGAATTGAGAGGAGCTCTCTATGATGTCATCTCTCCATTTTGAGAAAGAAAAAGACCCAAAGAACATGGAAGAGGTGTAAATTTAAAGGTGTGAAGTTGTAGAATGATGAAAATCTGGTGAGTCAGACTAAGTTAAAAAAAAAAAAATCTCATTTCAGCAGGGATTCCATTGTAAGGTGCAGTCGAAAGAGCACCATCTTTGGAATCCTTATAAAATGTGAGTTCGAATCCCCTAATTTCAGTCTTTTCCAGCTAGACCAATTACTCATCTATACTGGAGTACCTCCACATGTCTGTCTTCGGCTCTAGACCTAAATACATAGATGACATGTTTATAAAATTGGTAGATGACTGGACTTTGTAATTTTCTTGCTATTTCTACATGTAAAATTCATCTACCGTTAGTCCTATTGGTACCTGGAAATGCAAAACTGAAGGTCATAACACAAATTAGCTCTGGACAAATAGATTGGATAATAATCTGAACAGAAATGATCACTAACTCCATGGGGAAAGGTAAGATCATCAAATTAAATAGAAGAGGGAGAGGGGGAAAAAAAGAGACCTTAATCTGAGCCTTGTGGGACACCTTTTATTAGCAGTCAGAGAATAGATGAAGATCCAGATAAGGAATGGCTAACAGATAAGAGGAGAAAACAGTGTCAGAAAAACCTAGAAAGAAGAGTATGTCAAGAAAATAGTGATTATGAGTAGCAAAGGCAATAGAGATAAAAAATGATCAAGATTAATAAAAGGCCATCATTATATTTAGAAATTAGGAGAACAATGGCAACTTTGGATACAATAGTTTTAATTAAACAATAAAGTAAGAATCCAGCATGCTGAGTTAAGGAGAAGGAGAGGAAAGAAAGTGGAGATATTATAGACAGATTTCTCAGGGAGTTTAGTTACAACAAAGGGAAGAGAAATATAATTGATATTCACAGATGACTTTAAGATTTACAAAGTGTTTTTACTTCTACCATCAACATAAATTAAACGAAGCACAACCCAAGGTCACACAACTTATAAATAGAAGATACCTTCTCTCCTAGCTCCATTCCTGAATCCAGACTTTTCTACCTCTTTCTCAGCAACATTCTCAAACTAGCAGTAATTCCTCCCCAGCAGCCCTCTCCACCAATTAATGAATCTAATTTGGGACCATCATTTCCTAAAATCAGTCTACATCCATACTGACTTCGTTTCCATATCTTCTCTTGCCTTTTTCCATTCCTCTGGTAGCAGCTTTGTCACTCTGTGGTTACCATTTCCTTCTCCTCCATCTTTCAAGCTTCCTTAAGACAGATGCAGTGAGGAATAATGAGGATTCAAGAACAAATACAAAGGTTCAGAACTTTGAAGAATGTTGTCTTCAAGTTTTTGGAGTTAGGAACTGCCTTTTTTGCTTCTATTTATATGCTCAATGCTTGACACAATGGCTAGCATACAGTAACTACTTAATAAATGCTTTTTCAATTTATCTGCCTATTTATCTACAAAGAATAGATATTTTTTACCAAGCCACTTTCAGAAATCTGTTTACACCCTCAAAATGACAGCTCGATTTTCAGCTTGTCAAAACTAAAGGGTAAACATGGGAATGATTTCCTTATAATAAAACACAGAATGTGCTGGTCAGTATGTCTTTGTCCCACTGAAAAAATAAAGTCATATTACTAACTAGAGGAAGAAACCTATTTATCCTCTTTAAAGGCAGAAATAATGCTTAATATTTCTATACCTCTTAATGCCTAATGTTATATTTGATAAATATCATTTGACAAATGTGCTTTTGTATGATAGTATTCACTGCTTTCCTTTTGAGGGCAAGCAGGGTAAATTGAGTTTTTACCTCCATTAAAATCCAACTCATTTTTCACTAGAATGCTATAAGTACAGCAAGGGAAAGAACTGAATGTCTGTCTCCCGAGGACCAAGCATAACTACATATACTGAAGTTTATCACCAGATTGTTAACCAGTAGGCAGAGATTTTTTTTTCAACCTTTTATACTAACAGATCAAGGGATTTGGAACTGTATAGGTGGAGAGAATGTCTACATTGTCAAAATTAGGGATCCTTAAAATGCTGAAGTAATTGAGCAATCTACTTAAATTGCATGAATGGAGCAGCTGGTTAATTTTGACTGCCTGCTGGATGATATCCAAAATGGGATTAGAACAATCTACTGGGTATTTATATCAGTATTAAATGGTAGGATCAGTTTTGCCAAGTCACTCTTTTCCTTTTCCTCCAAACCAAATCAATGCCTTTATGCTAGCATGTACTACCCACAAAATAGGATACAACCTATAGTCAAAGCTAGACTCTCCCTTAGAAAATTGAACACTAAGTTGAATACCTTTCTCCATGCACCCCCCCAAAAAATAATTGCAATCAAAGATAAAAGGTCAAAAACAAAGTAAAAAAGTAGCCTTTAACATGATAAGGCTTAAAATGCTCAGTTGAAATATTAGTTGATTGATAAATGAGAATGAATTAGTGGCTAGCAGATATTTCTTGATATCTAAAGAACAGAAGAAATCAGGAAGATATTCTGAAATAATCAATCAAGTACTTATTAATCAACTTCTATGTGCCAAGTACTGTTCTTGACAATGAGAATAAAAATGAAAAGAATGAAACTATCCTTACTAGCAAGAAGTCTTCAAAGTATACAACATAAATATAAAATTAAATACAAATTCATAAAAAATAAATACTAAATAATCTAGAAGGAATGACACCAGAAATTGAGAGGATTAAAAAAAAAAAAAAAGGCTTCATTAAGAATATGGTGTTGGGATTATGTATTAAATTTTTTTAAAGGAATTTTATTTAGTGAAGAAAAGAAAGGGCCTATTAGGATAGTCGGAGAAGAAGTACAGAGATGGAATGTTGAGAGGGAGGGAAGAAGAGAGGAAGAGAGGGAAAGTAGAAGGAAGAGAGGGAAAGATGAAAATCTTATGTGATAAAAAGAGAAAGCAAGTTTTCCTAAAGTAAAGAGTCCAGTAGAGGGAGTAGTTTCCAGTAATTCTGGAAAAAATACATTGGAGGCAGATTGTTTAGCACTTTAAAAGCTAAAAATCCTAGAAACAATAGAAAACCACTGGGGTCAATTGAGTTTCTATGTCACATGGTCAGCTCTATACTTAAGGAAAATTACTTTGGCAGCAGTATTGTAGATGGGATGAATCAGGTAAGACTTGAGACAGGGAGATTGATTAGGAAATTGCAATAATCTGGGCAAGAGTAGGTATGAAGTTGAATGAAAGTAGTAGCTGTGTGAAGAGGGTCAGATGAGAGTTGTGAAGTAAAGAACATAAAGTGTGATAACTAATTAGCTATGTAAAATGAGGATTCAAGAATAAATTGAAAGGTTCTAAACATTGGCAAGTGGAATAATGTTGATGTTTATATCAGAAATGGGAAAATTCAAAGGGTTTAAAATTCTTTGAAAATTTGGAGCTAAAAGAAATTATAATTCATAAATAAACAGGCATAATCATTGACATTGTAATGATTGTACGGAAATAAAGATAGCAATATTGGGAAATTAAAGTTTTTAACTGTATGTAGAAAAGTTATGATTGTGAATTCCTAGTTACTTTATTCTGAAATAATTTCTTAACAGATAGCCCTGGGTAAAATTCAGATAACCTGAAATTCAAGTCCCATTTCTCACAGGTCCCTCTAAGACAATGGGGTAAGTCATTTAAGCTTTAGTTCCAAATTGTTTTCCAGGATGACTGGATGCATTCACATATTCACCAAAATTGCATTAGTGTCCCAATTTTCTCATATCCCTTCTAACATCCAACATTTTCCTTTTCTGTCATGTTAATTAATCTGACGTTTTACATCAGAGTTGTTTTAATTTATGTTTCTCTAATCGTTATTTAGAGCATTTTTATCATGTTGAAGAAGGGACCCCGGAATTCTAAAACACCTTGAAGGAGAGATACTCCTTGAAACTGTGGGTTCCCACAGTAAGGAAACAAGATAAACAGCTTCATTCCATTATCTAGATGGGATTGGTTCAGTCCTGAGCTAAAGAATTCCAACCCTATTGAATTAAAGAGACTCATTCATTCTAATTCCAGCTCAAGCTGAAATCCAGTTTGTAGATAAAAAAGAGCCATTGGAATTCCACCTATTAGCCCAATCCCCATGGAGCAGGCCTTGGAATGTAGCCAAAGACTTCTTTATAAAAATGCAATTAAAGACTCATTTCTTGGCAGAGAACCTAAGATGCCAAGGAATCTCTCTTCCTGGAACAACAAGCCTCTGCCCACTGGAATAATATTCTCTTCCAGTGCTAACCTCTCTTTATCCTCACCTATTTCCCTAACAAGACTTTATGCCTCTCTGTCAGGATTTCTCTACTAGAAACTTTGCTTCCCAATGCCAATAATAAACCTCTTTTATCAATCTAGGTTTTTGGGTTTGTAAATTCCTTTACAAAGAATCTCTGAGTCGCAAGAAGGGGGTTCCCCAAAACTCCCTACCCTTGCACCGAATCCCAAGGGGGTGTAGAGGAGCCAAATCTCTCCATTTGGTTCCCTGAATGCTGAACCTGCCACTAGATCTTATCATTTAACTCCCTGACCACCAGGAACCCTAATCTCATTTTGGTTCCCTAAACCTAGGTTTCTAGAAACTAGAAGTGATTTTAGGGAATCATTTGGTTCCCTGACAGAAGGGAATCCTAAAACCTAAACCTCACCAATACAGCTATAGAAATAGCATTAATTTATTTGTCTGAAAAATGCCTGTTCATATCCTTTGACCATTTATCAATTGGGGAATGACTTGTATTTTTTTTTTTATAAATTTGACTCATTTTTCTTTGACTTGTTCATATTTCTTAACCAATAAGATTCCTAATGATTAAACCTTTATTTCTTTCAACTATTTCTTTACAAATATAATTCTCCTAAAAATCTCCTTTTGGGTAAAGAAAAACTATTTCATCCCATAAGAAAAATACTGTAATGACTCAATAAGTTTAAGATATCAGTAACCAGGGATAGCTTTTTAAATTAAATCAAAGCTACATACACATTTTGGTCTAGATATCAATACATCAGCACTCATTAAGGACACCTATGCTAAGGCTTACAGCTTCTCCTTTTCCCATTGGAGAGTTTCTTCTGGGACTTCATATATAGAAGGGGTACATACAGGTAGTCCAGACTTCATTTCCCTCCCAGTCATACTTCTGGGCTTTCCAGGTTTCAACTCCATGCAAGTACACAAGTACTTGACCCTATTAAACTGTAAGCTCTTAAGTGTAGTACTGTTACTTTTTCTTTCTTTTTTTTTTTGGGGGGGGGGGGGGGGGGTGGGGGAGCAGAGATAACTCCAAAAGCTTATCATAAGGCTGCCAAGCATTAAAGGTTGATATACTATTTACCTTTACATTTAGGGAATTGTGTCTCTAATCTCTGTGCCTTTACAAAGAATAATTTCAGTTTCCTAAATGCACTCCCTCCTTACCTTTACCACATAGAATTCCTAATTTTCCTAAATCTCCAGGTCATATTCTGCCTCCTATAGTAAATGGATCTTTCAAGTTGCTAGTGTCCTCTTCCAGAAATATTTTTATTTAATTTGTCACATCTACCTGGTCTTTCCTAGGTAAATATAATATCCCTGAGGGCAAAAACTGCTTTATTTCTGCTTTTCTGCCTGACAGCTCCTAGCATAGTGCCAAGGACAGAGTATTTATTTAACATTGAATATACTGTTGAATTAGGAGGCAAAAACAAAAAGGAAACATTTCCTACCCAAAGAGGAGCTTATATTCTATTGAAGTAGAATGAATAAGGAAATGATGATTCAACTTTACAGGAGTTAAATGGGGGGAGAGGGGAAGGGAGAGGGAGAAGAGCCTTACCAAATGCTCAAGCATTTAAAATTTCATTGATGAAGACAATTATAATAAAACAAAATAACTGCAGCTGGAGATTCACAATCATGACTACCTTTAGTTTATTTTAAATAGTTCAATTTCCTAATATTAATGAGTCCCTTTAGTTGCATAGACATACAATTTGAAAATCAAACTATCAGAATTATAAATATATTATTCAACTAATTAGTGAAGTTAATGGATTTTCTTGTTCTGTCAAAAAGCTTTAGCCTAAACATGTTAGAGCTCTCAGGATAACTGCTTTGCTGGATGTGTAAAATATTCACCTAGTACCCACAAGAATTAGATTGTGTTAACATCATCAAGGATATTCTCCAGAGAAAGTGGAGTCTCTAAAACAGAATGATATTATGGCTTTCAAAAAGTGACATTTAACAGGATAAAGAGCTAGTGCATTTATGTCATTTTGATATAAGATTGAGGAAATAATAAAATTTTTGTACTTGTACATCTCAAAGTCAAAATGATGTTTTTATACTTATTTTAATTGAGTTCTGAAATGAGGTCATTTTATTCCCAAATATGTATTCTTAATTAGACAATTTGCAAACACAATTTGCAGTGGATTAAATCAATGTGCCAATGAACAAGTAATATTAACCACTAAATCTGACTACATCATGTTCAAAAATCACAAGACACTAGTGAGGAAATGCTGTTATAGAATACTTTAGCAAAATCTTTCTAAAGGTACCCAGTAAAGGTCAGGACTTTCTACCTCAAAAGAAACAATTGGTAGTTTAATTAAAAAAAAAAAAAAATATATATATATATATATATATATATATATATACATATATACACATATACATACATGAACATATTGATCTGTATAAACAGAAAGAGAGAGAGAGCCCTTAAGCAAAAGTTATTAATGCTTGTTCACTTCACTTGATTTTCTAAAGTACAGAATTTGTCATGTCACAAACATCTCTTTGACCCCTCATTTTCTATTCCTGGATACTCAAAAATGCACCCAATTTATCTGTATCCTTGGGAGAGGGGGAAAATTAAAAACTATGCTCCAAATATACCTTTATAAAATGAAATAGAATCTTTTTTTTTGCTTTTGCTTAACAAAGGGCACCTTTTCACTTTGGAGTTTTGTTTTTAAAAATAAAAGTCTCACTTGAAGTTCTCGTGAATATCCAACTACCAATAGTCAGTTCTAATGGGCAGCCACTCAACAGTGAAGTTAGTTCTCTTTACCTTTCCACAGCCCCTCCAGCATTTGATGATATGTCTAAATAGGCCATGAATAAAATCAAAGGAACCAGAAGACCAACTTTTTTTGTTTAAATTCTACAAAGGAATGGAGTAATCAAAGTTTCTGTGAAGAGAGAGAAGAAAAATCATAGCTAATTGTGTGACTAATGAATAAAAAACTTGTGGAATCTACAGCATAGGATAGGCAGAACTCTTCTTAAATGAGAAAGAAAACGAAAATCCACCTTGATACTTGTGTGTTAATAATTATTGGCCACTGCAAACAGAAAACTTTATATCCATTCTCTCTTACACAAAAAGGTAACTGAAAATGAAGAAAAGAAGAGAAAGTGAAATATTGGGAAGCTTTCTGAACAATGAATAATAAAAATTCTCCCAAGGTTTTCTGAGTATTCAAGTGGTGGAGGGATTGAGGCAAAAAAGGGTACATAAACCCATCAAAAGGTCAAGGACAATGTGGTAGAATTATAGCTTAACTAATCTATAAATACACAATGTTACTATTCCCTACATCTCTCTCCTGCTTCATTCATTTCATCAAATGTAAGCACAAAGCAAAGAGCAGAAATGAATTTGCCCATAAATATTCCCTTGTGGTTTTCTATTTAAGAATTAAATCCCTTAGATAGTGGTCTATAATTGAATGTATCATTGCTGATAGATGAGAGATTGCATCAATGAGAAAATGTAGAAATTTGTTCTGCTTTCATGCCTTTCTGAGCTCCATGTTCTTCATATCTTCCTATTATTGTATCAAATATAAATAAATGAATAAATGAAAACTTGAGGTGAGAGGCCCAGTGGGACAATTTAACTGTAGAGTATGCTGTTATCTTGCCTCAGCTGACAGAACAAGTCTAAAATGTTTTCAGAAAGTATAAATAAAAAAGTTTCTCATTCTCTCTTCTTTCCTCCTCTTCTCCTTCCCCTTCTCTCTCCTCTTCCTTCCTTCCTTCCTTTCCTTCCTTCTTTATCTTCTCTCTTTTAAAAGCAAAGGGAATTTTAAAAAAATATATAGGATTTTGGGGGGGAAAAACGAGTAGAATTTTTGTAAAAGTTAGCAAGGCCATTATAGAAGAATGTATTTCATAATTTATAAAAGTTTAATACTTTCATCAAAAGGGCAACTTAACATAAAAACTATGTGGATTACATTGAAAAATCTTAATTTTGTTGTAAAGACTAAACCAGTTTATTTGTTGTTTGTTCTTCCCTTGCGATTTTTATAGTAAAAGAGGAAGAGACTGAAGAAGATTAAGTGAAGGAGAGATCTTTTTAAGATTATGAATAAATAAAAAGAAAGATTTTATGCACATTAAAATATCCATACCAAAGTTTGCTGTAGTCAAACAAAACAAAACAAACCATTATGTAATCACAGTGCTTTAAGTGCTTTAAATTTAAGTGCTTTAAAAATACTATCTCATTTTAACATCACAATAACCCTAGCATATTATTATTATTATTATATATTCATATTATCAACCCTTTTTTGTTGCTATAAAGTCACTTCAGTAAGTGTCTGACTCTTTAAAACTCTATTAGAGTTTTCTTGGCAAAGATATTGGAGTACTTTGCTGTTTCTGTCTCCACTTCATTTTATAGATGAAGAATTGAGACAAATAGGGCTAACTGACTTGCCCAAAGTCACACAGCTATTATGTTTTAGAGGCAGGATTTGAACCCAGGTCTTCCTGCCTCTAGGTCACATTCTCTAATCATTCTGTCAAATGTCCATTAATTCTGGAATTTTTAAACTAACTATAGTGCATGGATGTATTGGAATGTTATTGTGTCTTCGCAAATGATGAATGTGTAAAAAAAAAAAAAAAAGCATGTAAAGATTAATATAAACAATCAAAGAAGTAGAGATTACAAGAGAGTATACTCAGTGACCATCATTGTTAAAATTCTAAAACTAAACAATGAAAAAAAATTACATGAATTTGAAGACTATGTAATTGTAATGATCAAGTCTGGCCCCTAATCTGAGCTGAGGAAATGCACTCCTCCTTCTTTGCAGAGGGTAGGAGCTATGGTATAGAATATTCATATTCTGTCAGATTTGACAGTTTTTAAGGTTTGTTTTGCTAAACTGTTTTTTTTTTTAATTCTTTGTTATATAGCATAACAATAATATCCTAACCCCTTGTCCCCAAGGAAGTTAGATTTTTTTTTTTAAAGCACTGAAACCATTCCCAGACCTTGAATGACTCATGGAAGTAAAGGCTCAGACTGCTGAGATTGCTATTTCATTGCCTAAGTAAGAGAAGACATGAAAAGCTCCAGGGACTTTTTCATTTTTGAAGAAAAGCAGTCTGGAGCCAAACTATGAAGGTCTTTGACAAAAAGATGAGTTTGTTTAACCCCGCAAATTAAAGAAAATAGATGCAGATCATCTGCAAAACAAAATGAGAGAAATAATTATCTAATCAACTTCATAGTTCCATGGTGGTCAGCCCTTTCACCTCAACCTATAAAATCTGCACCTGCACTGACTCAGTTTTGAATCAAAGAAATTGTTAATGGCATTTAATGATCATGGATATTTCTTCCACATCAAAAACTCATACATTTTTAGTTGTTCCTTGAGCTAACAGACTCAAAAAAGGGCACTGAAACAGCAGATATATAATTAGAACACAAATAAATGTTAGGGTAATATTTTCAGCTACTTTCCTGAATCATTCCTGTTCTTTTATTTACTTTCCAAAGTACCATGAAACTCAATTTGAAGCAGATTGTGGTCCCTTTAAGAAACTGATTTGTGATTCTTTCAAATTGATTTTGTGATTCAGATGATTCCCAACCCCTCCTGGCTGACTCATTATCAATTCAAGAAGCTAGGACCTTTGATTCACAAACCCTGGTCAAAAGCACCCCTTTTCAATTCCAAAAGGACATCTGGGCTTGTCCCAGCCCCCACCTAGCTTGGGCTCTCACAACCCCCATGGAATCTGAGCCAACTTGGGACTCCACCTTTAGCTAAATCTCTCATTATAAAAGAGCCAAGCTGGAGTCCTCTCTTTGCAGAGGTTCCAAACATGCCAGCCTTACGCCTGGCATGCCACGGGTCTCTGTCCACAGGAATAATATTTCCAGTGCCCTCTTCTCTTAACACCTTTTACTACCTAGATTTTAATCTTACTTCCTATGCCCATAATAAACCTCTTTTATCAATATAGTTTTTCGGGTCTGTAAATTCCTTTACAGGGGACTCTTGTGCCACCACTAGACTTCATTTAACTCCCTATCCTTGTGCCGAATCCTGTGGGATTGAGGGGAGCTCCATTTGACTCCTTGTACTCCAAACATGCCACTAGACCTCATTTTCATTTGGGTACTCCAAATCTATACCTCATCAAATTCAGCCTACTTGCTCTCTGTTACACAAGATGATTGATACTCATCCCTCAATTCAGGGCCCTTCTAAGTGTTTGTACTTCATGAGCATCCTTTCCCCTTCTCTCTGCCTCCAGTTTGTCCTGGCTTTCATCAAAATTTACCTCTAATCACACCTTCTGCAAGAAGGCCTCTACCAATCCCATCTACTATTAGTGACTCCCCACAAAGAATTATCTCTAATTTATCCTGTATATATTTGATATATATATATAGTTGTTCGATTGTGCTCTCCTCAATGAGAATGTGAGTTCAGAAGGGCATGGGCTCACAGTCTTTGACTTTCTTTGTATAATCACCATTTAGCACAATGTCTAATAAACAGTAAGTAGTTTCTCTGACTGGCTAAAAAGCACAGGTTCAGATTCTCCCTATAGTTGGAATGCCTGAATTATACTAATGCTGAAGGAAATTCAAGAAAATTTTGAATAAGGTATTTCTCCATTAGTCCCATGGAACCAGTCTTTCCATTTACACATAAGGAAATCCATATTCTTTCTACCTGGTTCTGGATTACTATGTCTCTGTGAAAATCTCCAGCTCACGTTACTACTCTATTCTATAATCCCAAACAAAGCAGACTTCTTCCTCCTGGACAAAAAGACAAATCTATCTATATATATCTATATATCTAGATCTATATGTAGATCTAGATATATAGATATATGTTGGCCCATGTTCCAAGAATTACTAAGTACACAAGAATTAAAAGTCACATTTTCATAAAAAGAGATGAAAGTATATCTTGTATGATTGAAAGGTACCCACTATATCTGGAAGTTACAATGCAAAGGATTATTTATCACCATTATGCCTTAAGTACCCAGAAAAAAGCTGATACATGGATCATAGGTATACATGGAAAAGGACTTTCATTGGTTTCTCATTTTAGAGATGAGAAACTTGATACACAGAGAGATTGTTTTCTCTCCCTTCCCTCTAAGACAACAAGTATCTGATATAGGTTATACATGTACAATCATGTTAAACATAATTCCACATTAGTCAGGCTGTGAAAGAAGAAAATAAAAACAAAAGGAAAAAACACAAGAAAACAAAAACAAAAAAAACCCCTCTAAAACTAGTATTCTTCCATCTGCATTCAAACTCCATAGTTCTTTCTCTGGATGTGGACAGTATTTTCCATTATGAGTCTTTTGGATTTGTCTTAGACTGCTGTATTGGTAAGAAGAGTTAAGTCTATTATAGTTGATCATAGTCCAAGATTGTTGTTACTATATAAAATGTTCTACTGGTTCTTATCATTTCATTCTACATCAGTTCATTCATATTTCTCCATGATTTTCTGAAATTTGCCTGGTCATCATTTCTTATATAATAATATTATTCCATTATATTATACCACAACTTGTTCAGGCATTCATCAAATGATAAGTAACCCCTCAATTTCCAATTCTTTGCCACCACAAAAAGAGCGGCTATTGTTAAGCACTACTCCTATGTGTGAAACCCAGAAAGCCTGTAAAGGATTAAAGGAGACCATACCATTAAAGGATGCTGGTTCTCTGAAAGCCCCCACTGCTGTGAATCATAACACACTTGAAGGAACTGCAATTAGCCTTGTTGCTTATGAATTGGGAATGAAATAAATCTGAGGCAAAAGAGAAGAGGAGAGAGGTCAGATAATCCAACTTTTTCTCAGTCTTCTTGTATTGTTAACATTCTCTCACATGAAGGGATCTATTCTGCTGGTCAGAATTAGATCCCCAGCCACTAGCAGGCTGCTCTTATAATAGGCTATAAATATTTTTGTATATATGGGTACTTTTTTTTTCACAATTCCTGTTACTTTTGTTATTGATATAATAAATTGTGCTGATAAGATTTCCTAATATTGACCCAATTTTATATTACTGGTACAAATTTCACTTGCTTATAATGTATTACCCAGATGATAAATTGCTGCCATCTCTTTGCTAATATTTTATTTTAAATTTTTGCATCAATATTCATCAGAGAAAATGGTCTATAAATTTTCTTGCTCTTAAGCACCATTTTTATGTGATAAAAAGAATTTAGTAAGAAGACTCCTTCTTTGCCTATTTTCCCAAAGAGTTTTTATAGTATTGGAATTAATTATTCTTTAAATGAAAGGTAGAATTCATTCATAAATCCATCTGGTCTGAAGATTTTTTCAGGGAGTTCATTGATGGCTTCTTCAATTTCTTTTTCTAAAATGTGATTATTCAAATATTTTATTTCCTCTTCTGTTAATCTGGGCAATTAATATTTTCATCAACATTCATCTCTTTCACTTAAATATGTTATTTTCTAAGTTTTTTTAGTTGCATGCACAATTCCTTGATTTCCTATTTCTCTATTTTATTCATGTAACCATCTAGATATATAAAATTTCCCCTCGGAACTGCTTTAACTGCATCTCAGAAGTGTTGTATGTTGTCTCATTGTTATTCTCTTGAATGAAATTACTGTTTCTATGATTTATTATTTGATCAACTCATTCTTTCAGATTAGATTAATTTTTAGTCTATCTTTCCATGGCCTTTTATAACACATGACTTTCATTGCATCATTATCTTAAAAGGATGCATTTAACATTTCTGCCTTACTGCCTTTGAATGTGAGGGTTTTGTGCCCTAATACAAGGTCAGTTTTTGTGTAGGTATCATGCACTCCCTAAGGAAAAAAAAAATTCTTTCTATCCCCATTCAATTTTCTCCAAAGGTTTATCATACTTAACTTTTCTTTTTTATTTTGTGGTTAGATGTATATAGTTCTGAAAGGAAGAGATCCCCAATTAGCACAGTTTCACTATGTATTTCTTACAATAAATCATTTAATCTCTTCTTTTAGAATTCAGATGCTTTACTACTTGATGGAGATTTGTGTAGTATTGCTATTACTTCATTGCTATGGCACCTTTCAGTAAGATGTAGTTTACTTCTCCTAACATTTTTAATTAGATCTTCTTTTGCTTCTGCTTTGTCTGAGTTTATGATTGCTATCTGTACTTTTTTTTTTTTTGAAAAATGCTTCAGCTAAAGTATAATATATTCTGTTCCAGGTTTTTACTTTTATTCTATATATATATATCATTCTGCTTCAAATGTGTCTTCTATAAACAACATAGAACAGAATTTTGGTTTTTATATCACTCTGCAATCTGCTTCCATTTTATAGGAGAATTCATCCCATTTACAGCTATGATTACTAATTGTCTATTTCCTTCAATCATATTTTCCCCCATTTATGATTTTCTCTATCCTTTCACCCTGTCCCTTCTCACCAATGTCTTCCTCTAATCACAACCTTCTTCAATCTGCCCTACGTTCTATCACCTCCTCCCCTCTTTTTCTTTCCCCTTTCCTCTCCTATTTCAGCTTTCCCTTGTATCAGCAGGCCTTTCCTTTTACTATCCAACTTCCCTTCAGGGTAAGATAAATGTCTATACTACGCTAAGTTTATATGTTATTGCCCCTTTGTGCCAACTCTGAGAAGAAAGTTCAAATAATGCTCATCCCATCCAGTCTTTCTTTCTAATGTAATAGATCTTTTGCACTCATCATGATGTAGTTTACTCTATTCTATCTTCCCCCTCTCTTGGTTGATTTTTAAAACTCTTTTTTTTGCTCTACCAAAAAGATTTTTTGGGCTTGATTCTAATTTATATTCCCCTTTGAGGCTTTACATGTAGTAACTGTGACAGTGTTCTCCTGTTCTGGGTTTGCATTTTGATCTTCCCTATCATCATACTAGCTTTCTATGGTCAGAGTTCTTTTTAGGCTTTTTGCTCATTTTTGAGATCTGCTCCTGAGGCAAAGAGGGAATTGTCTCAGGTTTCTTTACTGGGGGCCAGCTTTTACTAGTTTTCTGTCTCAGGGTCTCAGTTGGTACAAGTTAGCCCACTATGCTGGGTAGCTTGACATTGTTGTGCATATTGTATTAGGGTTCTAAGGCTGAGAATTTGCCTTCTGAACCAGGGCAAGAGGCCTCATAGCTGGCTTGCCATACAAGATATCTCAGTGACAGGACCTGAACCTTGACTGGCTATCTCATTTCTTTCTGTGTTTATACCATAACTGGCTATCTGCCTCTAAAATTGAAGAGGGGAAGATAGATAAAAAAGAAACTTCCAGTCAGAAAAGAGGATTAAAGGATTAACTCAAAAGATAGCTCTTCTTCTTGGGTAATTTTCGCAAACTAAATCATTACATAACTCCCTTCCACGTAGGTAATTTTATACACAGTTTATATTAAAACCACAACTCAAAAATATGACTTCTTTTCTCTAAAGGAATTCATTGGGAGAAAAAAATACATTATCAGTAATTATCAAACTTAGCTAATGCCTTCCTATTTGTCATTTTCAAACCAAAGCAGTTTTGAGCAAAGTCACCATATCACATGATTCATTAAGTTACCATGGAAAGCATTATTATAGGGAAGAGATTCATTAAATTATATATTTGATCTCTTGAGACTAGTATATTCCAAATTTCAGAATTGTGGTTTGGGAAAGATGCCCATTGGGCGTATTTTTTTTTAACTCAAAATCACAGCTTTTGCCAAGTGAACAAGTGTTTTGCCAAATAATGATTTTTTTTTAAAACTGAATCATGTCTTTCTGTTCAATGTACTTCCACTGAAGAAACAAATATGCACAATAGAGACACTGAAAATCTAAGATTCCTTAAAGTTCAGAATTTTGAATGTAAAAAGAATATTTTAGAATAAAAACAACTCTGATTTGCATAAAATTTTAATTAATTTTCTTCTGAACAAGCAATTTTTTAAATGTTAAAATGAAAACATTAGGAATTGTGTTAAATCCCAAATGAAATTAAAATTAAAATAATTAAATATTAGCATTTTTCTCTAACAAAGAGTTTTCTCTTTCTTTTACTTCTTGTATATATGGTCAAAGATGCCAACACAATGAGTTTTCCAATCATTTTGGTTTCTCAAATCTAAATATTTAATCCTCTAAGTACTTAAAATAGTCAAGAGATTGCTAGAGACTTAACATACAAGGAAAAATATTCCGTTCTCTTAAGAACTTTACATCTGTTTACCACACAAAAACATATAAACAAATACAATGTATATATAGGATCAATTTCAAGAGAAAGAAAACATGAATTCCGAGGAGTAGATGGACCAAGATAGGTCTATAAGAGATAGCATGTTTTGAAAGAAAATTGGAATTCTAAAAGGCTGAGGGGAGAACACAGAAGAGCTCAAAGCAAGAGGAGTAAGGATAGGGGAGGATTGCAGTTAAGTACAGGAACATTTTAATATATTATTTGGCGTGGAATGGAGAGTTTGTAAAAGGAAATAACATAAAGGAAGATGGGGGGGGGAAGTAAGTGGGAGCTATATTTTGAGAAATTTTGAATGTCATGCTGAGGATTTGGAATTTTATTCAAATATGAAAATACATGGTCTAAGGGAAAATACTGATAGCTCTGAGAAACCATAAAGGGAAGGTGATTAAAGAAAAATGTCAGGAAATGATACAATAGTCAATCAGCTAACATTTATGAAATCAACAACAGTTCCCATATTGAGGTGCTTACAATCTATTGAGAAAGATTAAATAGAATAAAAAACCATGAGAAATATATATATATGCAGAATAGTCAAAAATCTAGGCCCTATCTGCAAGATGTGTGGGTAGAATAACTGATCTCAAAGTCTCAGTTTCTAATATGTAAAATATTCTACTACTCAATTTGCCTGTGCAAAGAGAAAAGGCTTTCTCTTCATAAGAGCTGTAATGCCAGAGAAACTGAGCAAGATAGAGATTAGAGAATAATTTAATAATTTATTTAATGGAGAGATTTACTGGGACCAAATGGATTCATGGTTTGGTCCCAGGGCTGAATGAGACTATCATCTCCAAGAACCCAGCAAACAATGTGAGTTTTCAATGACATATACACTTGGCTCAGATACAGGAGTAGACAGAGGTAGGGGCAGAGTCAGAGTGCTAAGAGCTGGAATGGGACTCTGACAGAGTGGGGGGAGACACCTGACATCCTGGGATTGGGAGAAGCATTCTGATAAGTAGGGAATGGCTGGGGTCATGATGTCTAAAATAGAAGGTATTTTATCCTTATCAAATATTCTGATTAAGAGGGAATGGTGGTACTGCAGGAATGAGCAGAACAATTAGAAACTGAGGCAGAACAATTCAGGGAAACCTAGACAGGTCAATTTAGGGAGTCAGGACAATAAAAGAGAACTGTGGCATAACATTGTCTATCAAACATACAAGGAAGTAAAGAAAAGATAGACATTCACAAATATAATTTTTCTATATCTATATATTTATATTTATATCTATATCTACATCTATCTATCTATATACTTTCTTGAACTGATAATTTGTGTTATATAATTTGTATCCTCCCTGAGATGCTGCTCAGCACATGACAACATTCTCTTTTGTTTTGTTTCATTTTATTTTGTATTCTTTTTCTATTTTTTCTTATTTTTTAAATAAAATATTTTTTTTTAAAAAGAAAGAGAAATAAAGGGGGAGGGATGGGTGTGTGGGAAAAAGGGATCTTTGGGTGGGTGGGGGGGAAGGAAGTTAAATAATACCAAGGCAGGTTAAGGGGCAGAATTAAAGCAGAAAGTCAGCAGAATAGGAAAAATATTGGAGGTGGAGGAGGGCTGAAGAAGAGGAAAAAGGCAAACTGTGTATGTGTATGTGTATGTGTGTCCACATATGTAAAACAAAAAGAAAATGCTGTAGTAAAAATAATTTTAATAAAATAAAAAATCTTAAAAACTAAAATTTTAAAAGAAATTAAAACTTCTTTAAATACTGCATTACAATTATATTATTAATGGACTGAAATAGGGATAGAAAATTTAATCTCTACTCCCAAGTAGTACAGTAAATGAACAATTTTATGAGTGAGAAGACTTGGAGACTTCACTTGCAATAATCTGTGAAGATTTAATGAAAAGACAGGACTGAAACTGTTTAGCAAAACTTTTCCTTACAAAAAAAGTAAATTTTATGGAAAAATATACTTCAATTTAACTCCTTTCTCAATTATAATAAATATTGAAAAGAAAGAACCCACAAGATTTGACTACATAATTTTTCTTTTCTTTGTTCCACTATTATCTTAACTTCAGCAATTTTAACTGTTTTTGAGAAGCAAATTGAGAAGCAAATATGAAATTCTCTCCAGAACTGTACTTATTAACAGCAATTGGGGATCAAAATGAAATACCAATATACCAAGTATATTAAAAATATTAATTTTAAGCAAAGGCTTAAACCCTTGTCACAAAAAAATTCTTTCATTGCTAATAATTATTAAAACTTACTGATTTTTTTTTTTTACTTGCTATGTCTTTTTCCTGCAAATCTTTTTGGAAAATATTCAGAAATACTGACATGTCCATTAGGACAAACATGCAACTATAAGAAAACTAGGGAAACTAACTTAGAGGGAAAACTATTCCAAAATATTTGAAATTGAATGTCTCCAGGGAAAACTTGAAATTTTTTAAAATAGAGAATCACCAGGAATAGAGCCTACTGTTTTACAGATGAAAAACTTAAAGCCCAAGTACTTTAAGTCACATAAGTTGAACAGAAACTAGAATTAAGGTCTTCTGACTTTTAGTCATATGCTGTTTTCTAGCATAACCACAAATATAGAAATAAAAATTTTGAGGTGTTGTCTTCTCAGATTTTAAATAAATGCCCTGACTTGCCATATTTCATGTTGAATTCAAGAAAATCTTTAAGGTGAAGCCCAAGATCATTGTGATTTCTGGATTAATGTATTTGAAATCTGCATACTCCCCTAAGGATGCTGTGGGAAAAAAAAAGGTTAATATTTCTAAGTTAAAAATGTTCTTTCATCTGTTATATACTCTGCACTTCTTCCTACCCCAACTTGCTTAATGGGCACACTGGGAAAAGCTATTATATACAGATTATACTAGATGCCATATCATGACAAATATATAATACATCATGGTACTATATAGAACTATGGGTTCTAAAAATAGTCTAATATAGTAACAAACTACAGCTCACAAGGTTATTATTGAATAAAATCTGATGCCTACAATTAAACTAATAGTTGCCTTGCTTACTTATTCATAAAGAAAGATCAACTAAATCCAGTTAACATCTCTTAGTACAATGTTAGGCATCCAATATGCAGAGAAATATTAAGTAAAGATGACAAAAAAGGCTTTATTTTTGAGATTTTTTTCAACATCATGTTTTTTGTTCCCCTACTAAATCAGCTCTTTCCTTACCCTTCTCTCAGGCTAATCCAACATTTGATTGCTAATGATCTGAAATGACTTGACTGAATGTGTACTTTGTTTCATATACAGCAACCATATAATATATAATACTGATATGTTATCAATTAAAAACAGTTAAATGAAAGATCTTACAGAGCAACTAATGATAACTGAGCTGTGAAATCAGTGTGATGTGGTTCTAAATTTAATATTCTATTTATAATTGCTCTAAACTTATACAATAAAAGCATGACATTAAGTGATTCACTTCTTAGTGAGGCTAACATTGAGGAGATTGGTTTCAATGAAGTTAAGGCTCCCAGGGATGAATCCAAAGAGATATGATTGTATTAAAGAGACAAGTGCAATTTTGGAAGTTCTTGACTGCCAAGCAAAAACCTGCAGGCTTGAAGTCTGAAGAAACAGAGGGAAGCAGAAAAGGATATGGGAAGCAAAGAAATGTGACCACAGATTCAAAACTATAAGGCATCTTAGAGAACCTCTCATCCAAACTCTTCATTTTACAGATAATGCAATTAAGGCCCTGGAAAGTTAAATAAGGCTAGGAATGAAGAACCAGAATAGGAACCTATCTTCTTTCATGGCAAATCTAACACTTCCCACTGCATTGTACTGCCCCTTATGACATCAGAAAGCTTAAGTTAGAATTCCCATCTGGGCAACTTACTATACTATCCACTACCTAAATATCACCTATATTTGTTTGAGGCCCCAGTTTGCCTCCAAAAGTGAGAGAGAACCACAATTTTAATTTAAGTCCTCTTGTCTTAATACCAACTCCAGTACATACTATCTCCTCTAGTGAACGTTGAGTTCTTTGAAAGCAGGGACTATCTTTAATTTGATTTGGTTTTTATATCACCAATGCCTACTTTAGTACCTGGTACTTGAGAAATACTAGTTGAATAACTCATATCTTGCAACCTCCCTCCCCAATTCCAAGAGGTTTTTGGACCTAAAACATTATACTAAAGACTTTTCCTTGACAAAGCTAAAACCTATAATTTGATGACTTTAGGAAATATTGATCAGATGGATTTTTTTTTTTGAGCTACCTCAGAGCTGGGAAAATCATACTATACTCCATTGTTTCCATAAAGAGTAATGTAACTTAATTTTTTGGACAATGTCTTGAAGTTATTAGGAAGAGGGATTTCAGAGATGAAGAGACACAATGACCTAGAAGAAACAATCTAGAGCCCAGCTTTAACTTAAAAACCTGCCTTTAGATACTTTTCATAAAAATGAAGGTAAGAGGAAGGAGTGGGGGGGGGGGGAGAAAGAGGAGATAATAGGATGATAAAGTTAGATTTTTATGCATTTTACATTACTAAATATTTAATTACTTTTTTATTCCACAACCCTACTTATCTCACATTTTCTAATGATAGCCCTATGTCTCTATTTCAAATTAAAAAAAAAAAAAAAAAAAAAAAAGAGGCTGATGTAATATATGCAATGCTAGACTTAAGGACAGGAAAAACTGGGCTTAAATCCCTGCTCTGATCCTTTTTAAAATAAAAATTTATTTTATTTTGAACTTGAGGGGGGGAGGGGGGAAGAAGCATTTCCATAAGTAGCAGAATAGAAAAAAAAAAAGTTGATCATAACTGAAACTGCAAATCCATGGTGTACAACTTGCTATTCATTTTATAAATATAAAATAAAATTGTTGTAGAACTATTTTTCTTCCTTCTCCCCTCCCTTCCCTAGAATGGCTACCATTGAACACAAATGTATAAATCATCATTGTACAAATATTTTTATTAAACATTCCTTTTCTGGATGCAGATAGCATCTTCCTTCATATGTCCTTTGGAGTCCATTTGGTACTTACAGAAGTCAAAATGACTTATTCACTCAAAGTTGTTCTTAAAACAATATTATATTACTGTATACAATGTACTCTTGGTCCTACTCATTTTGTTATTGATTATTTCATGCAAGTCTATTCTGAGTTAACCAATCATAAACAAGTCACATGGCTTTTATAATATCAATTTCCTCTTCTGTAAAAACAGATAAACTATCTGAAGTATTTACTTTATAGAATTTTGGTAAAGATCAAATAAGATAGATCTAGAAGTAAGGGAGATATACACTTGAATCCTACCTCAAATATTTTTTAGGTTAGTTACTTAACCTCTCAGCCTCAGTTTCCTCATCTCCAAAATGAGGATAATTATAGCACCAATCTCAAAGTGTTTTAATTGGGATCAAATGAAAAATTATATGCCTTTGCATTATAAAGTATTCTGTGAATGCCAGCTGAAAGAACTATAAAAGTGTCAGCTATTTTTATTTCAATTTTATAATAGGATAAGAAGTTATCCTGCTGTAAGTTTTCTATATTTTGCCTCTGTGTGAACTAAAATGAAAAATAAATAACTTATAATTATAATTGAATAAATGCACTGGAATGTAAATCTGGTAAAATATAAGTTACTTAAGGAAAGCGAATCTATTACTTGGCTTTTCTACCCTTAGCACAATGTCTGGTGCATAAAAAGTACTAATTAAAATGTTTGCTGATCATCTGATTTATCTTTGATAGGCTCACTAAAGGTTGCTTCAGGATATTTCAGAAACAGAATGGAAGGACAAGGATGAACATTCTGTTCCCATATAATTTGGAGGCTTTTATCTTTTTAATTCTCTTATTACATATAATTTGAAAAAAAATGAGTACTGCATTCAACATAACAACATCAAAAAATGTTCTTAACTTTTACATCAATATTAAATTTGAGTGATTTGGCTACTAGTTTTATCTGTCATGAGGGTCTGGTACAGTTAATTTGTTGAATTCTCAAGCATACTTTGGCATCTGTATTTGTGATATGGAGATGTGTCATGTATTAGTTGAATGGTATGAATGGTAATAAGTTTCTGGTTTATAAATCTTACCACCCAATCATGCCTTTCTGGACACTGCTGGCAGATCATTTTTTGTGATCACTTAAAGTGACATATTATGTGATGATTATTATTTCTACATTTTATATTATACATTTCTAAATTCTTTATGAAATTTCTCTCCAAAAAGTACATGATGGAAAGAATACTCTTTAGTGAGATATTGCTTTATTCACATAATAATGAAGGGGAAAAAAAACTGTCCTCTGAGTGATGAAGGGGACAAAGACCTACCTGGATTTGGGATCAAAAGAACCTGTGCCAGTTTACTACATGTATGGTCTTATGAAAATCACTTAACCTCTCCTGGACCTCAGTCCCTTTATCTGCCAAACAATGCATCTCTAAATCTTTTATTCCCTAATAACCATCTAAGAAAAACCATCATCTTGTTTTCCCTTTCTACACCTCTCTCTCTGAACAAAAAATATAAGGCAATGATTATTTGGATGTTTAAACACTTCACACCAATGTGCCTCAGGATCTAGCCTGGAAGCAAGAATGATTGCATGTCTATATTCCTTTAGAAATAAGGTTTCAGGCAAAACTCTCAGGTATAGAAAAATGATGTACTGTGTTTAAGACACATTCTTTGGGGACATATACCATATCAAATGTGAAATTATTTCCCTAGTATCCCTGTAAAGCAGCTATAAATAAACCAAAATATACTGCATAAAATAAACTAAAAGTGATCATATGTGTTATTAAGTAAATAAGGTAATTAGAAAGGAAATTTGGGAATATGTGATGAGAAATTTACATTTACATCCTTGAAATAAGTGTATATGACATGTAAGTTTTTTTTTTAAAGATACACTTTACATTTTATCCCAAAGAGATCTTAAAAAAGAGAAAAGAATCCACATGTGCAAAAATGTTTATAGCAGCCCTTTTTGTAATGACAAAGAACTGGAAACTGAATGGATGCCCATCACTTGGAGAATGGCTGAATAAGTTATAGTATATTATTAATGCTATGGGATATTAATTACTCTTCTATAAGAAATGATCAGCAGGATGATTTCAGAAAGGCCTAAAGAGACTTGCATGAACTGATGCTAAGTGAAGTGAATAGAACTAGGAGAAGAATGTACATAGTAACAAGATGACATGATGACCACTTTTGAGGAACATAGTTCTTTTCAACAATGAGGTGATTCAGGCCAATTCCAATAGTCTTGAGATGGAAAGAGCTATCTGCAACCAAAAAGAGAATTGTGGGGACTGAATGTAGATACCAACATAATATTTTAAACATTTTCATTGTTGTTGTTTGCTTGTTTTCTTCTCTTTCTAATTTTTTTTTCCTTTTTTGATCTGATTTTTCTTGTGTAGCAAGACAAATACGAAAATATATATAAAAGAATTGCACATGTTTAACATATATTGAATTACTTGCTCTCTAGGAGGGGGTGAATGGAAGGAAGGGAGAAAAATTGTAATATAAGGTTTTGCAAGGGTGAATGTGGAAACCATCTGCATATATTTTTGGGGGAAAGATATTATTTTAAAAATGATTTTCCTAAAACTTACATCATACTATGCTGTTCCCTTACTCACAAGCAAAAATTCCAATGGCTTCCTATTGTCTCTGGGTTCAAAATTAAGCTCTTTACAATCTGGGCACAAGTTACTTTTCCAATCTTATTATACATTATTATTCTTGACAAACTACAATCCCAGGTAAACAGGCCTTTTTGATAGTCTTCACACAAGACACTTAACTGTTTTCTTTCTGACTTTACAAAGATTGTCCTCCTGACATATTCTTTCCTTTCTACTTTTAGTACCTTTTAGTGTTTTCAAAAGTCTCCTTAAATGCTACTTTCTACATTTACCCTTTCTTGATTCTCCCCATCTTTGTAATGATATCTTTGCAAAAAATGTTATCTTGAATCATTTAGCTTTTATACTACCAATTAAAATCCCACCTTCTCTCCAATCCTCCAAAATTCTAGTGACTTCTTTCTTAATTATTTTCTATTTATCCTGAAGACAGCTTGTTTCATTTGTATTTCTTTACATGCTGTGTAGATTGCAAGGTCTGTGGGAGTTAGGAATATCCTTTGCCATTTTTGGTATCCCTAGCACTAGGCACTGTAAGCAATATATAACAGTAAATATTTATTAACTGATTAATTAACATACATGTATTCCTCAACAGAACATAAATTTCCTAAGGATAATGGAAGTTTCATTTTTTTTTTAATTCCAGTGCCCATCAGAATGTCTGTCATATAAGCAATTAACAAATGATTGGTGATCAATTGTGAGAAAAGGTAAATTGTGGCTGAAAAAAAATAATGAATTTTGTTTAATGAATATAAAAAATAAAGAGAACCCTGGGAAGATGTATATGAAATTATTCAAAGTATGGTTAAGCTTAGAACCAGAAAAACAAAGTAACATTTATAAATCAAAATAGAAAAGAATAAAAAAAATTTCAAAACTGAAAAAGAGTAAATATAATGACCAATGTTGGCTCTGAAGAAGAAATATAAGAATGTAATTCCTCCCTTTCATTTCAGTAGTGGTGGACTTGGGTATAAAAAATTTTTCTATCCTGTTAGACTTGACTGATGTGTGCCAGTCATTTTGAAAGTATAGTCTAGGCACTATAGATTATACTACAGTCTATATACTATTTATAGTATAGTAGTAGACTATGATATATATCTATATATATTATCTATATCTATATCTACAGATATAGATATATACCCTAAGGGTTGTCAAGACCATTTCATGGGTTGCCATTAAAAAAAAGGTCAAAATACTTTCATGGATACCATGGAAAGAAATCAAAATAATTTTCACAATAATATTAAAACATTTTAATTTCTAATTTAATATATATTCATAGACAGAACCCACAGGAAAAAAGTTCTTTGGAGTCTTCAATAATTTTTAAAAGATAAAAAAAATTCTAAGACCAAAAAGTTTGAGAACCACTACTGAATGATCTGGTTTTGCTGAATGGCTTTTTTTGTTTCTCTTTTGTTGTTGTTGTTTATAAGGAGTATCTTTCTGAGGGTGAGCAGGAAAAGATATGGGGAATTGAAAGCGGTGTAATAACAAAACATTAAAAAAAAAAAAAAAAGGAAAAAAAAAAAAAAAAAAAAGAACAAGATATGCCAGAGGCATACTCTTCTCAGAAAGCACCTCTCTAAAAAATGTCTTCAATAAACACACTGATCTCTTCTAGATATAAATCTGTAAAAATCACATCAAAAAATTAAAACGTGAAATGAGAAAAGTGGTGAATCACTTAGAACCTTCACTACAATCAGTATACTGCTCTATTTGTGGACATCACTAAAAGGTTTTCATCATTGTAGTAGAATGAACTCTTATCTCCTTGTGGTTCCATAAAGCTGGGCAATGCTATATTATTCAATCTATCTTGGTACCTTGCATTTATGAAAACTCCTGTTTATGAAAACCTTATGTGGTACCATAATGCTGATGTTAAGATTAGTACCCTTTTTGACAACATTTCTTAAGATCTATGTGAATGATATTTCTTTCCTTTAAAAAAAAAAAAAAAAACTTCCTTTCATTTGTAAGTTAAGCAAGGGAACATCACTAAAGGATTTTCTTTTGCTTTTACAAGATCACTGTTATTAAAAAGTCTGTAAATGGACTCCTCTTTTTAAGGTACTGGCCTCTTATTTGCCTAGACATTCAAGCATTCATTCCACAAACATTTATTTGATCTGAAGCTGGAGAAAGTTTTATTAATGTGAATCATTCAAACAAAGGTTGCTTAATGGAGACCTAAGAAAATTCTGAGTGATTTGCGCCAGACTTAAGAGATAGAAAAAATACTGTTTCTTGCCTTAAATGGGGAAGACACATGAAAATGGCAAGAGAAATAGCAAGTGAAGATGACTTAGAAGAGGAAAAAATTATGTTATGCAAAAAGCATGAAATTAAAGGAGGAATGGGGAGGGAAGAATATATTAACAATTATTGTGTACCAAACAGTAGAGTAGGTCCTGGGTATGAAAATAAGTGAAGCCAAATGAGTCCTATCCTCTAGAAGTTTATATTCAACTGGGAGAGACCATACATGGAACATATTTGGCATTTTTTAGAAAGAACTAGATTTGAAATTAGAGAATCCACATGTAAATCTTGGATCTTTTGCTTATTTCCTGTTTATATTTAGACAATAATTTCATCTCACTGTCTTTAGATTTCATCTGTTCTAAAATTAAGGTGGGGGGTTTTGGTTTCATTTATAAAACAGGTATTTCAACTCTATAGGTAGAAATGTACAACGAAAAGAGTTCTAGATTTCCTTCACTTATTTGTATCTCAAGAAACCAGGTGAATAGAACAGTACCTGATGCTAGATTAGTCACTTAATATACCCTTATTTTATCACCCTTTGTAATTATGTTGAGAGTATAATTGTTCTTTAGACTACCCAGGTTTGAATCGTTGAGTCATATGGCAGATATTTCTTTCTTCTCATCTTTCGTATTTACTAGCTGTCAAATCTCATGAATTTTAGTTCCACATTTTTTCTATCATCAGCCCTTTCTCTCCAGTCACAAAGCCACCTCCCTAATTCAGATTCTTAACTGGATTACTGAAAAATGCTCCTAACAGATTTCTCTGCCTCCAATTTATCATCCACAAAGTTAACAAACTGATTTTTCTAAAGCAGAGGTCTGATTATGTCATTATACTGCTCAAGAAGCTTCAGTGGCACTTTATTTTTAGAACAAAATGAAAACTTTTTATTCTGGGGAAAAGAGGGGTGTCACTTAAAGGCTCTCACGATATAGACCTTTCCAAGAATGCTAAATACTACTCTTCTCAAGCACACAGTAAACAATTAATAAATTTTGGTTGATTATATAGTCTTGTTGACTATGAGCACTATAAAAGAAATAGTCAAAATCATTAAATGTATGTAAGAATATTGTTACATAATTTGAAGTATGTCCATATGAAGGAATCAAGTTATTAAAATAAAATTCAATATTTATTAAGTTCTGGATCATTTTCCCATCTCCTTTCCACAACTCCTAAGTTCTTCAGTGATATTTCTCACTAATGAAGATCTGGATTATAATATGCATCACTGGATCTCATATTAATTAACTGCTATATCAAAATAATTTATGTTGAAGTACCATGTCGACCCAAAGAGTTCTTTGTAATTTAGTAGCTATATTCTATAGGATTCCCTTGGAAGTCACAGGACCCTAAAAATTGGTCATAACTCTCCAGCTAAAAAAATACTGACCTAAATTAACTCTATTGTTTTCCTTCTCCGAATCCCTAACTGGAATGAATATTGCTAAATATTAGGTAACTAAAGCTAATGAGCTATCCCCTTCCCAACCTACACACTATTTTTAATACTATATTGTGCTGCACAATAGGAAGGCTTCTGAGAGACATTTCAATTTCTCTTAAGGTAAGCTGTTTGTTTGATTCTAATATGGATCTCCCTAAATTAACAAATGGAAAGGAACAGAAAAAGAGAAGACATTTTTTGTGTGTGACTAAGCGAATTATTAACTTCTTTCCAAACCTCAGGGTCATTACTTATAAAATAAAGACTGGACTAGATAATTTCTCAACACTTTGATTCTAAAGTTTTATAATTCTATTCAATAATCTCTAAACTACTTAATTAAATGTCATAAGGTTATTCCAGTTCTTTCTCCTTTGTTATATCTGAGTTTTTTTTTTTCCAGTATCCATTCCAGTACCCATTTTTCCACCTACCCATTCACAATCTAAACTTTTCTTTCCTTGTGATGCACACTGTAGGAGAAACATATTTTAAGTGATAAAGACTTTCTAAAGAGATCTATAATATTGACCTCAAATAGACATTTCTAGATGATTTATTTCACAAGTGAGTTTCAAACATATTGATAAATATGGCCTAAGGATTTAAAAGGAATCTACAAATGAAATTGTCTCTCTTTGACAAAAAGCTGATATTTCTTCAACTAATAAATAACAAGGAGGCATTTTCTTAAATTTTGCTTTGGGGAACAGAATTTAAATCTGTAAGACAGTCTCCTTGGAAGTAATTTTTGTGTAAGGTGATGTTTTTCCAAAAGTAAGTTTCTGAGCCATACTCACTTATCTTTATTGAGTTCGCCTGTTGACATCCATTCCACATATTATATCAACCACAGTTCAATATAATTATGAATTCATATCATCTCATTTGTTACAGGTTTGCCACAAATAGACAATAATTTTTATTGCAGTCAGTAATTAAGAAATACTCAAAAGAAACTTAGCTTTTCTAAAAAGGAAACAGATTTGGCTTCTCCTTTATCTTGATAAACATTCCAAATATGAAAATTTCAATCTCATATTATTCTTCAGAAGCACTAGGGATTTTTAGTTGAGGATAAGTGCAAGGCCTCTAACTGCTGGTGAGTTAAGGAAATGCCCACCCCAAACATGTGAAGATTTCCCAAAGGCCACAAAAGTGGCTAAAGCAAGCATTTTGAAGCACTTAGTATTTGGTCAAGCTTCCAAGACAAAAAGGTCACCTACTGCATTCTGAGCCATCATCAGTCAATTTGATTCTTGTCCTACCATTAAACTTAAATGACTCAGGAAGGGTGACGCCAGTGACTTTTATACAACTTTGCCTACTTACATATGTCAGCCATCACCCATGATGTCACTGGTCTCCTTCAAAAACAAAGGTTGAATAACATATATGTGGTAGACAGTTAAGATTTCAATTCATATCCCCAACTCAAAGTCAATTGTTCTTATCATGCTTCAAGTTCCCCACATTAAGTCTGTTATAGATGACATTTTAGGGAAATATTAAATTGTCTCAGAATTGTAGAATACTACGAGTAGATACAAATTGATAAGTCAAATATCACAAATGGAAAAAGCCCTGGATTCCAGTTTTATATGTTGTAATACATATTAGCAAGCTAACCTTAATGGTTAACTTCTCCCCGACCCTCCATTCTGGTATCTTCTTACAATTAAGTTTCAGAACAGTATCTGAATTAGCAGTAGGAGTTTATACTGAGGAGGGTATCCATATATGAATGAAATTTCAGGTCCAGGCCCCACCTCACCATCATGTTTCATTTGCTCAATTCAATGTAATCTACATGCAAAGTCAGGAAAACCTTTTTTTTTTTTTTAAAGTTGTTATCACCAAAATGATTGTAACTTGTCAAAAAGCAGAAATTATAATTTGCATTATCCCATGATATCGATTGTATTTTTTGTGTCTTTTCTCTCTATATTCAAGCAATTTTGGATTATTTCCCATCCACCTAGAACATTTACCAGACAACTGCTGTATCATCAGAGCTTCCTTTTTTGCTTTCTGAACCTTAATTACCATATGCCTTATTGCTGCCATCTACAGAGCCTTGAATGTTACTTCCCACCCCAAGAACCACTAGGCCTTTTCCATATATCCAGAAGATGATCCTTCCTTATGTCTTGTCTCTCTCCCAATTAGAATCTTAGCTTCTCCATAACAAGAATCTGCCAAGTTTTTCTATGTTTTCTCAAGTACTTAGCACAGTGCTTTCTATAAATTAGGCACTTAATAAGTACTTTGTCATTCTTTCTTTCTTTCTTTTGACACAGACCATCACAGTTGGCAGTGGTAAGTTGACTATTTGGTGATTGTTATCAATGTCATCAAAATTCATCATTAAAGACAGCTGATTTTCCCCTAATCATTTATCCTTATATTACCTCCATCAACACATGTACATACCTTTTTTTGTTCTTCAATAGTAGCTAATTAGGAGTTTGTTTTATCTGAATTATGTGGATAACAGAGCATTACCTAAACTTCTTCACTTTTCCCAACAGGCAATTCCTAATGATGTAGTTACATTTCTGTTCTTAATAAAAAACAACTTTCATATTCTATGGACCACATACTCATAACATCTTCTGTTTACTTAGAATTAATACATACATTCTTATTTTCACTTTTAGATCATCTCACTATAGCTAAAGTAGTGGACAAAGATCCAAAGTCCGCAATAAATATCTGTAGAAACGTCAATGTAGAAAAGTAATGACTTTACTTATTCATGATGCAACATTTCTTGCCACGATGTTTAGAGTTCATATACTGTGTTCCATGATTGATGGTGGAGAAAAAAAGAAGACTGTCTTATTTAAAATCAAAATCAAAATCAATTTTTCAGAGATCAAGTCTATCTTATACTTTTGGAAATCAATTCCTAAAGTGACCCTAATATAAGCTGTGTTTTCCAAAGGCATTAATTGGCAACAGTCAGGAACCTATTGCATTCTATATAAGAAAAAAATCTCTACGTTCAATTTTGGGGCAGAAAAATCTTCACTGTGTTATGCCAGGGCTGTATAATAAACTAGTCATTATTGAGGGTTTTATGCTTCAAAAGTTGAACACAAAATTTCAGGTTTGGTTTTGTTGTTGTTGTTGTTTGTTTATTTTATGGGACAAGGAAAGGAAAATGGTTTTTTAAAAAAAGGAAATTAAAGGAACAATTGGAAATCAATTAATTGGCCAATTCTAGAAGAGAAAAAACATAAGTGATAATTTTAAACATGGCCATTCCTCATTAATCCATCCAGAACCCAAATTCTTTATCATAAGCATCTCGGATAACAGATGATATAGATATGAATTTAGCCATGTTTCTGATTCTTGCTATTGATTAGCAATTATTTGCATTATTATTTGCCCTTTCTCAATGTCCTTTTTACAAAATTTATTGTCTACAGGACCTCTCAGGTTTGTTGTATGGATCAAATAAGATATACCTATGAAGTGTTTAACACAATGCCTGCCATATAAAAGTCATTATACAAATACTGGTTATTATAATTATGGGAGGAACGGAAAAGGAGAAGGAGAAGGAGGAAGGAAAAGAAGACAATGACAAAGATGAAGACAACAACATGGTGTTATATATACAAGTACGTATATATGTTGGTGTCCCTTCAGCATATAAGCTCCTCAAGAACAAATATTATTTTTGTTTGCTTATTCATTTTTTAATTATGTTTTTGTATCCCAAGTCTAGCACAAACATCTGATAATGCTTGATGGTGAATAGGTTTATCCATCTAAATAAAGTTTATATACTTTTACACTTCAGAAAACAAGACACTGCTTCTAACATACAATACATGCTGAGCATTTCTCAGAGGACACTTTAGAAATATTATCAGGTTACAATGTTGTGATTACTCTTAGATACAGAAAACACTAAGTTCAAATTTGCCTCATTTATTCAACTAGCTATATAAGCTTGGGCAAGATACTTGATCTTCAGTTTCAGTTTCCTCATCTATAAAATGAGAGAGTAGGGTAAGACCCAATAGCATTTAAAATTCCTTCCAACCATAAAACTATGAATCTATGATGTGATGCTATTTCCCAAGATACAATACTGATATAACTTTGAACAAATAATTTGGAAAATCTGAGTAGGTTTAAAACATCTTTATCAAGAATGATTCAAAAAATGTCAGGCAAAATTTTGTTTCACTTAGCACAGACACGCAGTAACAACATAGTTTTAATATTTGTCATACTAGTCTCAAACAACAGATGACTGTGTTTTACCAGGTCTGGATCTTTTCCCAAACACTGGATAAGATCTGAATCAGGTGATTTCCACAAACTTCAAATCATTCACAGAAATTAGCTATTTGAGATGAACAGAGATAAGTCTTTCCATAAAGATGGACAGCATCTGAACACTAGAAAAACTTGTCAGCCCAGAGGGTCATTCAAAGAAGGCCCAAAGAAAGCAAAGGAATAAAATAGATACTCAATCCTGATGAGGACAGTTCATCACTTTGCCCAGCTTTCTGGATGATGAATTGTAGGTGCTAGATATTTTTGTAAAAGCCTTCTAAAATAGATACTCAGAACACTTAGGAAAAAAAAAAAACAAAGCAAATTTTCTGGGAAATTCTCAGAAAATACACTGAACTCTTTTTTGTTTGTTTGTTTGGGGTCCTATGGAGAGAAAATCTTAGGTAAATATGCCTACTGTTTGGGACAGTATAATAATATCCACGGGGAGATTTTCTTGGATATTAAATAAGGTACTTAATTTTAAATTTAGTCAGTCATCCATTCTTTTTGATTCATATCTCTAAAGATGCATTGTCAATGGCATCTGTTCCATTAAGTTATTCGCCTATACACTGGATCAATCTAATGTAACAAGATACAGGGACAATCCTCCTATCTATGAAGATGTACTGTATCCATTATTTACAATGACATTATTTGCTTGCCATAAGAGATGCTATTTGAATTGCTTTTCAAAGGAAGATACATTAAACTAGTAACATTTGATATATTCACCCCCTAGAAAATGTTTTTTTTTTTTTAAAAAAGGCTGTTTAGGAGTTATAGAAATGAATTTTTTTTCATAAAAGTATCAAACCTGTGATGGTGGTCAGTCTCTTTAGCATCCTGCTCTTAGATGACATACTTATATGAGGAAATAAACTATGTCTTTGTTTTTATAATACATATGGCACAATGAAGTATCTCAAAACACATTAATATTTCTAAAATTCAAATCGTATTAATTTTAAATACTAGATAGATGTTTTAACTGGAAGTCTGAAAGAACCTTGGGAAAAAAGATGTTGTAAGAGCTAATCCAGTTTTAACTAACAAGATAAAGAGTTAAAAAGATATAGCACTAAGAATTCTAGCATCAGAAACGCCGGGTCATCCAGTAAATACTCTATTAAGCACCTACTATTTTCAAGTCCAAGCTTTTTATTAGCAGTGTCCTCAAGCACTTAACTTTGTACATCATTCCAATCCCTATATTCGACAAATCCGGAACACAATTTTTGAGATTTCACTTTTTGATGACAATAAATAGCAAATTTAAGACTTCAAAGTAGATTATAGTTCTTAGACTTCCAAAAATCATTAAAAAGCATTTTTGTTCTTGTTTTTAATAATTGGGTTTAAATTACAGAAGAAATGGAGAAAAGGATTACTGATTATTTTCTTTTTCATATCAATAAAAATAGAAGTTACTTATCTATAAACTACTTTCAACAAAAATGAATTAAGGACATATAAAAGCTAACATTTATATATTAACCTTTAGGTTTGCAAAGCACTTTATACATTATCTCATTGATCTTCCAAACAATCCTGTGAGTTAAGTATTATTATTTATTTATGAAAAACATTAAACTGATAGCTAATAAGTATCTAATAAGCCAATAAATATCTAAAGAAAAATGCTGAATAAAACACCATATTAGGATGACAGGGAAAAAAAGATTCATGTTTTATTTGGTTATTTATATCATGTCCTATTCCTTGTGACCTCATTTGTATTTTTTTTAGCAAAGATACTGAAACAGTATGCCATTTTCTTCTCCAATGCATTTTGGACAAGAGGAAACACATAAAGTGTCTGAGGGTAGATCTGAACTCAGGAAAATAAGTCTTCCTGACTCTAGGCCCAGTGCTCTATCCACTGTGCCACCTAGCTACCCAGGAAACAGAGATAACATCCTTTTCTGCTACTAATATGCTCTCAGTTTAAGAGAAATGAAAACAATAGGTACAAAAACATCCTACTTTGACAAATTCTGATTGCATCATGATATTCTCTCTACAACATAAAGTACAATTACTTCCCAACTTCTTCTTCTGAACAGATAATATAAATAAGTCTTCTATCAACAAATTCTCCAAATTGGCACCACTCAGGGTAATACAGGCTTTCCTCTCATTCAAAGCACATATTACTCTCAATGTTCTTTGGCTCTTTCTCAATTTCACTAAATATATAACCTATCTTCCTTTCTGGTTATACATTCCTTTTTGTTTGTAATACTATAGCTTCCTTGTGTCTTTCATATATTTTATTACCTGTTTGGGGTTAGTTTGTTTTTATAATTTTAGTTCTTAAATCAAGTTTCCCATTTTAACCTTTTTGAACATCTAAAAATCATTGACTTGGTACCCCTCCCCCCCTTTAAAACTCACAGGAAAATACCGTAAATGTTCATTTTAAAAGAAATGGATTTTTTTTTCACTTTCCCTCAAAGATTTTTTTTTAAATACATAAATTATTAAAGGAAAATTATTTGAATACTTCACTAGTTAGAAAAGCATTTTAATTGAAATAAGCACAGATTCCATTTCCTCCCTAGCCCAATTATCCCCCCTTCTTTTGGAAGCCTCTCCCAATTACCCTTAAATTCTATCACCTTCTCTCTGCAGATTATCCACCAATTTATCCTATTTACATCTAGTTATAAAGAGTTGTTTGCTTGCTGTCTCCGCCATTCAACTATCATTTCCTTGAGAGTAGGAATGTCTCTTGCTTTTCTCTTTGTAGTACCATTCATTGCTCAGTATACTTCCTAACCTATAACAGGAACTTAATAAATATTTGTTATTTAACTAGCTGCATAGAAAATTACCTTTTCAAATACTGAGAACTGAAACTAGACTAGAAAATGGAGTTGATTAAAACATCTCATGTTCCTTCTAAACCTAAATTTTCTAGGATGCCCCAAATACTTTGTTTCCAATGATAGGACCAAAAAGAGTAAGAGCAAATTGGGTTTTCCCATCTTGTCTTTTGTTGGTATTATCAGTAATAATTTTAACATGCCTTATGATTATGATTGAATTCTAAGATTATTTTCTTGGAAAAGTTTCTGGTGAATCTTATGAACTGAATTGAAATCAGAGGATACAATTAACTAGAACCAAACAAACAGCATCCCTAAGACCAATACAAAAACTGAAGAAATAACACAACCGTTGCCTAGGTTCCTTCTCCTCACAAAAAAACATTATGCCTTTTCAATTTATAAGCAGCATTTATTTTTTAAGAAATACTGTTGACTCCAACTACAACTCAGTGTGATTACTTGTAGTTAACAAAAAATAAATGGCTATTACAAGATAATATGAATAATATTTTCTATTTCTAAGCTAACTTAAAAAAGCTTGTTAGCATAATTTCATATATCCCTATGAAAAATATTTTTAATAAAATCTATTTAGATTTTCACTACAGTGATAACATTTTCATTATATAATTATGGGTCTAAAATCTAAGTTGCTATAACAACTTGGAACACTTCTATGCCTGTTACAATCTGTTACTCTTCCTTGTTCCCCACACCCCCCCTTCATGTGGCAGGATCCTGCAACTTTAATTGATTTTTCCTCCATATTCTTTTAGTTAAGAAGCCTTAACTGTGTTTAAGTGTTTCAACGTACTGTGAAAGTTGGAAAGGTTCAACTCTAGGACTCTAGTCCACATTCCTATCAAATAAACCAAAGGGGAGAGGAGAGGGAGGAGGCAGAGAGGGAGGGAAAGAGGGAGAGAGGGCGGGAGAGTCGGGGGGGGGGGGAGAAAAGGAGGGAAGGAAAAGAGAGGGAAAAGGAGGAAGAGGGATCTATGTTGCCCATGCTAGAAGTTAAAGGATTCTTCACAGGCCAGATCCCATACTGATTGGTACTAGAGATTTACAATTAAATGGCTACCTGCGAAGAAAAAAATTAGAACTATTTCTGATCTTTAGCGGTTCAGACATCCTCTCTCCCTAGCTAGCCAACCCAGCTCTGATCCTGAAGGCTTACTAAACTGTCACCAAACTTAGTACAGACATCAGATCAACTTAGCCTACTGCAAATCTGATATCTACTGATCTATACCCCCAAAGAACTAGGGAACAAAGACATGCCATGCCTGGCAAACTACATAAAAGCTTTCTTTTTGGCTTTTAAACTTTCTGGCTTAAAACTTTTTTGACGTTTCACAATTCTCCTATGCAAAGGCATCCCAAACACTAAAAGGTAAGTCTTTCATAAAGTGACATGGAATGATGATTGTTCTTCTATCCAAAAAAAAAAAAAAAAAGCAGTCAATAAAAATTTTCATCCATTCATTCATTTCCTCTTACTTCCTTTCTCTCTCTTTCAACTTTGGAAACACAATAATATTGCTCCTTAAAGGCTGAAATTAGAAAAGCAGATTAAATATGTATAGAATGTGCCCATAGCTTTTTGGAATCAGTATGTAGTAAACACAGGAAAGCAGTAATAAATCCACTATACTTTCTACCATCTTATGCTACCCAGACCTGATTAACTAAGATACCACCTCTATCTAAAATCATTCAATGAGAGGATGGAAAGCACTTTAGAGATCATCTGGTTACTTTGACAGATGAGTGAAAAATGAGTTCATTTGCTTAAGGTCATGTAATTAAGTCACTAACTTACTTAGAAATGAAATCAGGTCTTACATAGTCCAGGATTCTTTCTACCATAACTGTGAGTGACTGAGTCTACTTATTAGCATGAAAAGAGATTTCTTTATTACTTTATCAGTAAAAATATACCTGTACTTAATCTTCAGTGGAGGATAGTGAAATAAAATGAGTCTCTTCCACCCCAAGAGTAATGTTAAATGGTTATCTGCATAGAAAGAATTTATAGAAGAACTCAAAAAATTATTTGAAAATCAAATGAGAGAGACTGGGTGGAAAAATTAAATAATTAAATAAGATCCATCCAAGAAAAACAAGATGATTATGAAAAACAAAGTTAACCAACTAGAAAAGAAGATAAAGATTAAAGAAAAAAAATGATTAGAGAAAGTCAGGAAAGCTATCTCTCTCACACACACACACACACAAAACACCAAGAAAAAATCCATTTATTACCAATTCAAAAGGATCCAACACAGAAAACACAAAGGAATATTACTGGTAAATTTTGAAACCTCCAGGTTAAAGAGAAAATTCTACAAAAAACAAACAAATACAAATTGAAATATGCTGGACCTATTATTAGAATTGTATAGGATTTATCAGCAACTATAATTAAAGACCATAGGTCCTAAAGAACATATAACAACAATCTAAAGAACTAAATCCATAGCCAAAAATATCACATCAAGCAAAACTAACCATAATATTAAATGAAAAAAATATTCAACAAACTGTTTTTTTTTTTTTTAATGAGTATGTATGGGGCAAATAATATGGTTTCTCAGAAACTATCTGCTAAACTATGTGAAACCTTAGGCCTCAGTTTTGATTTCCTAGAAATTATATGACCCTGAAGAAACCAAACTTTGGAAATCCCCTTTTGCAACTAGCACTCCTCCTCAGCCATTTTTGCCAGCTCATCATCACTGCACCTGTATAGACCAATTAATTTTAAGGTCAATGGATGGTGGGCAGTCTTTGGTTTTATACTATATAACCAATGCTTCTGCTTCCATAAAATCGGCCTTTTCACACTGAATTTGCCTACTTCTGAGAAAACACTTATCTCCCATTCTGATGAAAATAAAAATCCTCAAGAAAAATTAAGTTAAAAAATAGAGAGATAAAGAAAGTAATAGAGAACACTTTGATCTATATTCAAACTTGATCAGTTCTTTCTCTAGGTATGGATAGGATTTTTCATCATAAGTCCTTCAGAGTAGGTGTGGATGTACTACTGAGAATAACAGTCATTGATAGAATATTGCTATTACTTTGTACATAGTATATTTCACTTTGTTCATACAGGACTTTCCATTTGTGTTTTTTTTTCCCTTTTCCCCTGAGAGCATTCTGTTCATCATTTTCTAGAGAACAGTAATATTCCATCAGAGAAACTTGCTTTGAAAAATTTTTTATACTTACTATTGCTAATTATATTTTCCTTCATTTATTTTCCTCTCTGACGCCATAAGTCCCCGAGTATTTTGCTACTAACCACTCTCTCCCCCTCAATATGCCCTCCCTTTTGTCATCCTCACCCCCTTCTCATATTACATTCCCCTCCTATTTTCCTGCAGGGTAAGATAGATTTCAATACCTCTACTGAGTATGTCTGCAATTTCCTATTTGAAACTCACAGATTTTCAGGACTTTAAGTCAACAAACTCTGAACTCAATGGAAAATTTAACATGTAAGAGGCAACATCAAAGATTAATTTCAAGGACAAACTCTCATGTTTTTTACATGGAAATGTAAACCATATGTATAAGATTGGCATTAGTAATTAGGTAGTTCAAAAGAAGGATTGGGGCAGAACTGAGTATGATCTGACTCCAAAATTCAAAACTATATAGGAAAAGGTTAAAATAGTAATTATGCTATTTGAATGAGGTAGAAAGGAAGAAGTGACACAGAGAGATTAGAAGTGGGATGTTGGTAGTTCTAAAACCCTACTCACATCTGGAGTGGATTAAATAGGGAAATAAACAAATAAATATACACAGCCATGTACCATGAAGGATATAGCTCCCTCCAAAATCTATAAAGAAATGAGGGCAGTGAATGGGATATGGTTAGATGTAGAAAGATGTGTAGATTTATGGCAGTGAGACAATATTTGTAGATTAATGGGAAAGGGATAAAGAGGAAGGGAAAGGGTGACATAGGATAAGGTGGGGCATAGAAAGATGTTTACATTAAAGGGAATAGGATGAGGGGTATAGATGAATGGGAATGGAAGAAAGAGGGAGGGGAAAGCTAAGAGAGAAATGATAAGGGAAGGATCCATGGGTGAAGAGAGGTTTAGTAATAGTAAGGTAAGTGAAGGAGTAGAATTAAAGTAGAAGAGTTAGAAGTGAGAGGAAATAAGAGATATTCACAAACACTATAAAAAGGATCAGGAGTAGAATATAATAGGAAAAAAAAAATTAGGAATGCTTCTGGGGATAGAGCCTACCTGGCAGAGTAAAGCCAGGAAGCTGTTTAAGCTCTCCCAGTTTCCATTGAAAACCACATGAAACCAAGCCTCTGGACAGAATCTGATGGAATGAAATCACTCTCTAGCTCAAAATAGCCTGGAAAAACTTTAAGAAAGGTCATTCTCACTGGGTAAAAAGGATGTTTAGCCCAGCTCAGACAGACTCTGGTAGAGCCAGTGAAAGGGCCTTAATCACAGCAAATGAGCAACTAAGATCCTCAATCCTGGCTCAGGAGAGAAGCACAGCAGGGGAACAGTTTCTAATACCAGATCAAAAGGCAAATACGGAGAAACCAGGCTATTTCCTAAAAAGAGAAGATAAAGATAAAGAGATCTCAAAAGGAAAACCTCAAGGAACATTGTTATGAAATTCCAGAACTACAATCTCAAGTAAAATATACTGCAAGCTGCCAGAAAAAAACAATTCAAATAGCAAAGAGCAATATTGAGGATTATTATGCTTCAACTGAAGTTAAAAAAAAAAAAAAGGTAGCAATTATGATCTAAGATAAAGCAAAAGTAAAAATAGATCTTATTAAAAGAGATAAAGAAAGAAAATACATCTTGATAAAGAGTACTGTAAACAATGAAGTAGTAAAGATATTAAATATGTATGCAGCAAGTGGTAAAGTAGCCAAATTCCTAGAGAAGATTTTTAAGCCAGTTACAATAAGAAATTGACAGCAAGATTATATAAGTGGGGAACTCAATCTTCTCCTCCAAGAATCAGACAAATCTCACCACAAAATAAACAAGAAAGAAACTAGAGAGTTAATAGAATCCTAGAACATGTAAACATGACAATTTTTGGAGAAAACTGAATAAGGACAGAAAGGAATACATCTTTTCTTGGCAGTACATGGCATCTTCACAAAAACTGACCATGTATTAAGGCATGAAAACTTCACAATGAAATGAACAAAGACAAAAATAGTAAATGCTTCCTTCTTAGATCACAATGCAATAAAAATTATAATCAATAAAGAGCCAGGTAAAGATAGACTAAAAACCAATTGGAAATAAAATAAGTGAATTCTAAAAAATGAGTGGGTCAAACAACAAATCATAGAAACAATCCAGAGTTTCACACAAGAGAATGACAATAATGAAAAAAACCTAGAGGATGAAGTCAAAGAAGTTTTTATGGGAAATTTTATATTTCTAAATAGCTACATGAATAAAATAAAGAGGAGATCAATGAATTGAGTATGCAACTAAAAAAGAACAAGTGCAACCTTCTGTTTCTGTTTGAGGCCTTTTTTGACTACTTCCTTCCCCTATAACCCACCATATGCTAATGTATTCCACACCAAAAAACAACAACAACAACAACAAAAAAACACACCTATTTATTTCCTACATTAATACATACATATAAACACAAATAGTGACACACATACATGATAGAATATAAGAGTAGTTACCTCCAAATTTCTGCAAAGGCCTTCCAAGGGTAAAGTCAAAATGATGGAATAGGGAAGGACTCTGCAAAACTCTCCCAACATTTCCTTCCAAACAACTTTAAAAAGCACCTCAAATTCAATTATGGAGTGGTAGAACAACAACAACCAAAAAAAAAAAAACATAGAGTAGGAAATTCTTCTAGGCGAAGACAACATGTGTTATATATATATATATATATATATATATATATATATATATATATGCCGTTTTGTATGAAATTCCAAAGAGGCACTCCATGTGATGACAGAAACATGTCTAAAACTCCAGTGGTGACAAAAACAAGAACAGCTTTGGAAGCTCTCAAGGCAGAAATGGGAAGGAGACCCTACAAGGGTCTCAATGTGATAGGACCAGACCCAGGACCAAATGTTTTTTGGCATCATGACTATATATTCATTTCTAGGTCATACTTCAAGAGTGGGGAGGAATACTTTCACACAAAATAGAGAATGTAGCCTTAAGGAGCAGTATCATTTTGTGGACCCAAAGGATCAGGGATCCTGAAAAGCAATATCACTTCTGACTCCAAAAGAGGAGGAATATTGCGGAGCAGAAATGATTAAAAAGGCTTTTGATTTCTTTTATTAAATTATCAATAGTATTTTATTTGTTCAAAAATATATAGATATTATTCAACATCCACTTTTGTAATACTTTGTGTTCCAAATTTCTCTCCCTCCTTCCCCAATACAACAAGAAATCTGATGTAGATTAAATATTTGCAATCCTTTTAAACATGTTTCCATATTTGTCATGTTGTGCTACAAAAATCAGATCAAGGGGGTGCAGGGTGAAGAAAAGCAATGACAAAGGAACAAACAAAAATGAAAATATGATGCTTCAATCCATATTCAGTGTCCATAGTTCTCTTTCTGGATACAGATGGCATTTTCCATCCCAAGGCTATTAGAATTGCCTTGAATCATCACATTATTAAAAAGAGCCAAGTCCATCTCAACTGATCATCATATAATCTTCTTATTACTCTACACAATGTCCCCCTAGTTCTGCTTTTTCACTCAGCATCAGTTCATGAAGGTATTTCCAAACTTTTCTAAAATCAACCTGTTCATCATTTCTTATAGAACAATAGGATTCCATTACGTTCTTATACTATAATTTAATCAACCTATTTCCCAAATGACAGGCATCCACTCTCCATTTGCTTGATACTATAAAAAGACCTGCTACAAACATTTTTATACATGTGAATCCTTTTCCTTTTTAATTCTCTTCAGAATAAAGACCCAGCAGAGACACTGCTGGATCAAACGATATGCATAGTTTTTATATCCCTTTGGACTTAGTTCCAAATTGCTCTCCAGAATGGTTGGATCATTTCACAAGACCACCAACAATGCCTTAGTGTTCCAGTTTTCCCATATTCCCTCCAAAATTTCCATCATTTCTTCCATCATCTTAATCAATTTGAGAGGTATAAAGTAATACAAAAGAGTTGTCTTAATTTGCATTTCTCTAATCAATAGTAATTTGGAGCATTTTTTATGAGTAGAAATAGTTTTCATTTCTTCATTTGCAAATTGTCTGTTCATATTCTTTGATGATTTAAATGACTACAGCTCCCAAAGATCAGGGAATCTTACTGGGGAAAGCCAGAGTATAGAAAAAGAATGCAGGGATCAGCCCTCTCATTAGATCACATCACTGTGGAAACACCAAAAACTTGGAAAACCCCAGACTAGCTCTGAAACAGTAGTGTGAAAAAGCAGTGGAAAAAAAGGTATAAAGTTTAAGACAGTCGCTACCCTATCTCCCAAACCACAGAGTTCAACATTAAAATAAAGTTCCAAATCAAGAAAGAGAAAGGAAAAACAAGCAAACAATAACAGAAAGAATCCAACAATAGCATACAACAATGGTGACAAGAAAGCTCAAAAGACAAATGAAGAAGATGATAAAGTTAAAATAGCTACAAGTAAAATCTTCAAAGGGAGAAGAAAATAGGAATCCAACAAGAATTCTTAGAAGAGTTTAAAAAAATTATAATAATTTTGAAAATCAATGAATGATAGGAAAAAGAGAAATGAAAGCAAAGGAAGAAAGTTATGAAAAGACAGACTTACTAAAAGAGGTATAACACACACACACACACACACACACACACACCAGAATAACTGTAAAAAAAAAAAAAACAAACAAACAAAAACAAAAAACAAACTGAAATAGCCAAATGAAAGAAGAGGCACAAAAAGGTTATTAAAGAAAATAATTATTTAAAAATTAGAAATAGGAAAATGGGGGCCAATGACTTCATAAAACATCAAAAAAAAAAAAAAAAAAAAAAGAGCAAAGCCAAAAGGAGAAAAAAAATAGAAGAAAATATGAACTATCACACCAAAAAACATCTGATTGGAAAACAGATCTAGAAGAGATATTATTAGATTAATCAATGATCAAAGAAAGAACTTAGAGATGAATCAAACAAGAATCAGCACAAGGCACAAAATCAGATGATGATAAGTCCCAATTCTACATATAAGTGCATTCAAAAATTAAAAAGTAACATGTGAGACCCCAAGAGAAGAATTTTATCAAAAAAGAAGGAATGCCCATAAACTGAAAAATGGCAGAATAAGTTATTTGACATGAATGTAATGGAATATCATCATTCAAGAAGCAATGTTGAGCAGATTGATATCAGGAAAGCCTGAAAAGACCTACATGAATTGATGCCATAGAACAAGAGTGTTAAATAGAAATGGAAAAATTCCATTGAGCACCATCTGAATGAAATACAAAAATGAAAACTCCCAGAATTGCTGGAGCTGAATTCCAGAACTTCTAGGTCAAAGAGAAACCACTTCAAGCAGCAAGAAAGAAACAACACAGAGCCACCAAAATCACATAAGATTTAGCAGCTACAACATTAAAGGAGTGGAGGTCTTGGAATATATTTTTCTGAAAGGCAGAAGAGCTGGGATTACAATATAAAATAACCTACTGAGCAAAACTAAGCATAATCCTTCAAGGGAAAAATGGATAATGTAATAGAGGATATTCAAGCATTTCTGAAGAAAAGACTAGAGATGATTACAAAATTTGAATTTCATATATAGAAATCAAGAGAAATGTTATTTTAAAAAAAGGTAAAAATAAAAGAGAAATGAAAAGGGGCTCTGTGAGATTAAATTGTGTAACTTTCCACATGGGAAGATGATATATGGACAATTAAAGAACTCTGTCATTATTGGAGCAGTCAGACTGATTCTACATAGGAAAAGAATACTAGAGTGAGTTGATTATGTTTGGATAATATAAAACAGGGAGATAAAAGAATGGGGGGGATTATATTATATAAAAGAAGCAAGGAAAAACTTGTACAATAGAGTGTTAACTGGTGGGAAGTGAGCAATGTTTGAAACTTACTCATATTTAAATTTGTTTTAAAAGGGAAGGGATATATAAATACTCAATTGGTAATAGAAATTTATCTTACTCAGCATTGAAGTAGGAAGGAAAAAGGATAAGGGAAAGGGAGAAAAATTATTACAAAAAAGCAGATTAAAGAAGACAGTAGTTAGAAGCAAAATAGAATTTAGAGGAGGGACTGGACAGAAAAGACAGAGAAAGTTATACAGAAGAAAACCTGGAATTTTGTTTTTTAAAGACTGTTTATATTTTTACATGTAATTTGGAAATGTTTAAAAAATTAATAAAATTAATTTTTAAAAATATCTTTTCTTGCTCACATGACAGAGGATTTCTGGAGGATCCAAATGTTTCTGTCAACAAGATGGCATACATATACAAGTAAAAACAGTAATTCTCTATAACCAAAAAAACACCATAAAACATAACTGGCACTGAAGTTATGGCTGCATTGACAAACAGACCATCAAACAGGCTAGATGAAATTAAAGTGTACCTATGTGTCAAGACTAAAATGTTTAAGAAAACACTGGCTTAGATCAATTAATTCTAGAAAATTGATTCATTTTAGTAACTCAAATGCATCACTAGTTATCATCTAGATAAGATATTGTACAGTAATATGCATTCAAGGTTCTTAGTTAATGTCTCTTCAGTTCTTGGAGCTAAATAGTTTCAAATCTAAATGTTGGATTAGTTTACTAATGAAATAATCAGATATTACTATGAATAAGGTATTAAAATAGGTAGCTTCTGCATTTTCACTTAGTTCTTCCTGATAAAACCCAATCAATTCCTACTCATCATCAAAAAGAAGAAAAAAAAAACTGATTATTTTATAATTTATCATGACACCATATTAAAACTATTTTCAAAATTATTTTTAACAGGAATTGTTGGTGAATTCAATACTTTAGAAGGTCAATCATTCACTTGACAAATGGTTGACAAGTAATCAAAATAAGAAATTAAGCTTGCATCATTAATTATGATATGTATACCTTTGTATGTGTATAGGTATTCAAAAATTATATTCTCCACTGAAGCCAATTTTATTGCTCTGTTTCATTAAGCATATGTGATTGAGTATTTAAATAAATGAGCTGAAGGTGAATATACACATAATGAGTAGGTATCAAGAATGACAGCCAGGTTATGCTACTGCTATATGAACATAAAAGTTTGTCCATAGAACAGAAAGAAATATCTCAGGATATTCTATTACATTTAAGAAAAAAGAAATTTAAAAATAATTGAAGAATCTATCAAAGCCCTTATATTCAGCCCTTAGATAAACAAAAATGTTCTAATTAAGAGGGAAGGTCATCTACAAAGACTACAGCATGCAATTTTCCCTTGTTAGAGATTTTAATCAAATCCAAAGGAATCTGAAAGTATGAAAATATAGCTTTAAAAATTCATATTTCAAATATTTAATTCTTCAAGGCATAAAAAAAATTGTTTCTTCATATGTTCTAAACTCAAATATGGCATTCCAAACCTATGTTCCCAATGTGAAACTAAAAATTGCAATCAAAGTTTATCTTCTGTGAACATTGTTTTATAGATATTACCTTAAAATTAACAAATCACTTTCATATAATAAATTGAAAACTTTCTTGTAATAAACAAGAATGAGAAATAATATTACTTAATATTAAAAAGAAATTATTGTTTGTGGCAGCCCTTTTTGTAGTGGCCAGAAACTGGAAACTGGGTGAATGGCCATCAATTGGAAAATGGATGAATAAATTGTGGTATATGAATATTATGGAATATTATTGTTCTGTAAGAAATGACCAGCAGGATGATTTCAGAAAGGCCTGGATTGACTGACATGAACTGATACAGAGTGAAATGAGCAGGACCAGGAGATTATTATATACTTCAACAACAATACTATATGATGATCAATTCTGATGGACATGGCCCTCTTCAACAATGCGATAAACCAAATCAGTTCCAATAGAGCAGTAATGAATTGAACCAGCTACACCCAGTGAAAGAACTCTGGGAGATGACCATGAACCATTACATAGAATTCCCAATCCCTATATTTTTGTCTGCCTACATTTTTGATTTCCTTGACAGTATTTCAGAGTCCAATTCTTTTTATACAGCAAAATAACTATGGACATGTATATATATATATATATATATATATATATATATATATATATATATTGTATTTAACTTATACTTTAACATATTTAACATGTATTGGCCAACCTGCCGTCTGAGGGAGGAGGGTGAGGAGAAAGAGGGGAAAAACTGGAACAAAAGATTTTGCAATTGTCAACGCTAAAAAACTACCCATGCATATATCTTGTAAATAAAACGCTATAATAAAAAAAAAAAGAAATGATTTCTCTAATATTCTCAATAAAAAAAAAAAAAGAGAGAGAGAGCAGTTGCCAATCAGTGCCTATAGATGATATACATACATATTTTATGGTTTAAATAACTTAAACCTTTTTTCTTTTAAGTTTTTATTCTGAATTCATATAAAACACACCTGAAATAGTGTTAAATATAATATTTGATCTGAGTCCTCTTTAATTCTTTTCAAATTAAATTAAAATGAATTTTATGAAAAAGAAGCACGGTATTTATTTTAAGGAAAAAGTTCTAATGTTGTGTCAGTAAAAGTGAAAGGGCAACTAGGTGGCATGATGGCCAAAGCATCAGATGGCCTAGAGTCAATAAGATTCATCTTTTTGAGTTAGAATTTTATTTCAGACAGTTACCAGTTGTGTGACTTTGTGCAAATCACTAAACTTTGCTTCCCTAAATCTCCTCACCCGCAAAAGAAACTAGAGAAGGACAAGACAAAATACTTCAGTATCTTTATAAACAAACAAATCAGATCACAGAGTTGAACACAACTGAAAAGATCAAAATACAAAAGAAAAGAAAAGAATTATCTCTTTAACTTGTACTCTAGAATGATCCTCTATTCTACCATTTTACAAAGGGAAGAAGGGGCTGGATTTTTTTTTTTTTTTTTTTTTTTTTTTTTTTAGTAGGAATCAATGATTTCTCTAAGGCAAGTTTGAACTCAATATCCCTTCAATATCTTTAATATCAGTTACATTAAAGGACATATAAGCAGTAAATATGACCATAATGACAAAGATTACTGTTAATTTCCATGTAGAACATTTCAATGTCGATTTTTGTTTCTTGTACATTAGTTTCATTTTTATTTTTATTTTTTTTGCTGAGTTAACTGGTGTCAAGTGACTTGCCCAGGTTCCCACAGCTAGGAAGTTTTAAATGTCACAGGCCAGTTTTGAACTTAAATCCTCCTGACTTCAGGGATGGTACTCTATCCCCTGCACCACCTAGCTGCTCCTTGTACATTAGTTTCAAAGGAATAAACAGTTTAAGGGGATTCTCTCTACCCTTTTACCACTTGACTTAGGCTCAACTTTCTAGATCCTCTTCATATTTTTGTCCAATATAAAATTTCACTAATTTTTTTCTTCTCTGGTATAACTAATATCCTCTGTAAACCTTGCATGTGGGAGGAGGAGGAAGAGAAAGGAAGAATGAAGGAAAAGAAAGGAAGAATGACTCCAGTGACAAGTAACTCATCATGTCTTCAATCTATTTTTGTTTTTGGATAATTACTAAAATTTTCTTCATATACTAAACAAAAATCTACATCACTGAAACTTCGACCCCTAATTGCAATTCCTATCCTCTAGAAGAGTGAACAAGATAGAGGAGTATCTCTCAAGATGTGAAAATAGAGTAAGGCTTCATCTACCCCAGAGTTGGAGTGATCCTGAAGGTAGTCCTTGGGCATTGACTCAAGGACTAAGACCCCTTCCTACTATTCTCCCATGACATCATTTTCTTCCTACCTTAATCAAATATGGGCAGCTATGTTTCTATTGGCCAAAATTCAATTTCCTGGGTAGTTCCCATATTTAAAAAGAAAGATCCTCAGCCAATGAGGATGAGGGGTAGTGGTGGGAGGGATATTTGCACCTGTCTCAAAAGTTGTCTCCTCCTGTCCCTTGCTTGTTTGACTGGAGGGACACTTGCTTCTCGCAAGAACAAATAATAAAATTCACTTTGGTTCTAGAGATATCTCCAGCTTTTTTTACTAAATGGTGATCACTTACCATTTTGAGCCACACAACAGGATTTCTTAATCTGGGACCTGGTTCTTTAAAAAAAGATTTTTTTAAAATAACTGTTGCTTCATTATAATTGGTTTTCTTTAAAATTCTGTTATATATTTTGTGCTTCTAAAACATTCTAATAATTAGTCCCAGAGGCTTAGTCCCAGATTGTTAAAGCAATCCATGACACATAGAACTGAGCAAGTACCTCTTTCTACTCATGTATCCTCCAGTGGATCTATGATTTCATAAAAGTGAGTTCTCTACTTTTCCCAACTGTTTAAATCACAACTAATAAAAATACCTTCTTATCCTATAAAATTATTTTCTAAAGTATCACTCTAAATAGTCTGTACAGGAGGTCATTCAAAATTCATTCAATATTATGAAGGACTTGGGGCAGCTAGGTGGCACATTAAATAGAGCACCACCCCTGAAGTCAAGAGGATCTGAGTTCAAATCTGGTCTCAGCCACTTAACACTTCCTAGCTGTGTGATCCTGGGCAAGTCACTTAATTGCCTCAGGGGGGGAAAATACACATATTTATTATGAAGGCCTTCTTCAAGATCTTTTAATAATGGATAATGAATGGGACAAGTGAAGATTTTTCAAAGACTGTAGGGTGAAGTAGATGAGACTGTAGGCCTAAGTTTCAGGAAGTCTTGTGACTCTAAGGAAGTAGACTGTGTTGTTGACTTCAATAGTTTCTTCCTTTTCAATCCATTCAATAAATTTTAAAATCAATAGGAAGGGGCAGAGTGTACCCATGTCTTTTCTACTATATAATCAGTTCCACTTCTGTACTAGGCCACACACCATGCTGTACTGTCCAATTGGCATTCTTGGCCTCCTTCTTGCAAGAACCAAATAAATGCTTTCTGTTTGTATCTGTAGATGCTTCTGAATAGTCAATTTGAGTAAGATTGATCTAGCACCCTGTCCCACACAGTAACAAACCTTAGTGCATTTTAAGTTACTAATAGCTTTAAAACTATTTTAACAGTAGCCAGTGAAAAAAGGAAAACACCTTTTCTAATGATCCATCTCCTGGCAATATCTTTTGCATTAATTTTTCTGCAAAAATCTTTGCTAGTAATATGACACCACCTCCTTAAAGTCTATTCATCTCTCTCATGCTCTCTGAGACACACACAACTTTCATGTTTTTGTTATCACATAAAATCTAAGATCTTTTCTGAGTCTCAGTAAATCTGAGGCAGTACCCTTTCAGACATTAAGGCTAGGTAAGAAATGCCTCTTTTACCTACTCAAAAAAAACAAAAAAAAAAAAAAATGAAAGAAAGAAACAAACAAAACAAAACACCACAATCAGAAAGCAGAAGACCCTCAGAATTTCTGGCTAGAACAGAATTTATAATTGTCATAATATTCACACAGAGTTTTCAAAACCCCAACAAAGACCAAAGAAGCTTGGATTAGGACTTATTATTAGCCAATCAGTGAATGATTTGAATTTAAAGATAGTGTGATTTGAATTTAAAGCATACTCAAGTAGTTCCATATGAAACGCAATGGGCCTTATCAGTCTTCCAGGGCATCCAGGGCCATCTCTAGTAGTCCAGATCAATATCTTGCCAGTGGACCCAGATGGCTCTTGAAAAAAAGAGTAAGGCTAGTGATTTTGCACAGCCTTATGCCTCATTTTAATCCAATTTACTTGCAAGTCAAGAAATCAGTTCTTGATGTCATTGGCCCTCTTCCACAATGAAGGACAAACAACAATCTATGAATAATAGTAATTGCCTCACTGGACACCCAACTGGCCAGTTCCAGGTGAGTTTTCTTTTCATTCTTTTCTTCCCTCCCTTCCTTCCTCTGTCCATATGAAAAATCATGTACTTAACATGTGGGTGCTCTGCCCAAAGGAAAGTAGATTTCTTGAAATAGTACTTTGAAAAAAGCCAGGCCCACTGGGATTCAAATAGAGTTATCTGTATGCTTTAAACCCAAATCATTCTGACTCTCACAGATTGGACAATAAGTCCCACCTAAAGTCTTTATGAGTCACTGGTGAGTTTTGATGGCTCAGGGTTAGTATAAATAGCAACAGTTCGATTCTGGTGCGAAACCCTGATGGTCTTACCCTTCCATAAAGATTCTTAGGTAGTTTTTTTTTTTTTTTTTCTTTTTTTTGGTTTTATTTTGTTTTGTTTTTGGAGTAGATAAAAAAGACATTTCTTTTTGCCTAATTTCTTACCTAGCCTACATCCACTTGGCTTTTCCTGTTAGATTGCACTAGACTATCACATAATTTTGAAGATAAAAGAGAATTATTGTTTATATAATTCCACTTAGGAAGTTTTTCCCCCAATGATTTCTCCCCCATTTTTTGCAGTTGCCAAGAATCCTTTTGTTTATGTTCCTCCTTTGCCTTTAAAAGAGGACAGATTAATGGAAACTGCTGGGAACATGAAATGAAACCCCAATAATAACAATGCATTTCACAAACCACCTTTTTCAGAGTAAGAATGATCATCATATTATTTAATAAATTAAGACTGCTTTAAAAAAAAAAAAAAAAACCTTAAGTAAAATAAAAAGTACACACACAAAAAAAAAGTCCTGCTAAAACATTCTCTACAAATTTCATCTATCATATCTTTTATTAAAAACAAATGTATGGTGGGAATTTTTTGCAATAAAGAGTTTATAAATTGTTTACAACTTTACTATATCCCATTAGCAATGACCTTTTATGTAATAGCTGTCCTGCAAAAAATTATAATTGTGGTTTTTCCAATGTAACTATTTCAATGGAGTCCTATGGGAAAAGGTCTTTGTAATTTTTAAAGCGCTACATCAAGAATAAAATGCTATTATTAGATGAGTGACAATATATAGAAAAACCAACAGAAATATAATTTTCATTAAGATGTTTGAAAAATTAAACTAGAAAAATAAAAGAATAGGGATAAGGATAAAGCCTGTGATTTCACTGTTAAAGACAATTCCTACGTGAGAAACTACCCACAAAGAAAGTTTGGTACCTTCTTGTAGAGGGCTGGAACTCTGAAAAGATATACTTAAGACTCAGTATATTTGATAATGATTCTCTAGCTATTGATGTATTCACTTTAGTTAAGTACATATACTTAAGGTAATGAGGTGATATAATGGCTGAAGTGTGGTTGAGCATGTGAGGTAGTGATGTAATCGTACTGGAGTATTTAAGGGAGACACAAACACAGGGGACTCTCTCTTAGACTTCATCTTGGACCAGCCACATGGTAGCTCTCCTGCTTCTTTCATTTCTCCACCTAAAGACCAAGGACTCAGGCTAATCCTGAGGCCCTCCAAAGAGCTAGCCCGGACATTACACCTTCTTTTCAATTTAAGAGAGCAGCACAGAGTGCTGAGATAGTAAATAATTATCCAGAGTCCAAAACCAGGCTGGGTCAGATTTAGGACTAATACGGAAATCTTTCTGACTTCAAGGCTAGTCCTTTTTCCATCATGTCATATACTCCCTAAGGGAACTAGAACAATCAACAAAATCCCAAGAAAGATAGTCCAAAGAAATTTATGATAAAATTTCAAAATTATTAATGAGATTCAGATAAATATTCTAATTTTGCGTTGTTATTAGGTTGCATTATATATTCATTGGTTCTGGAGGCATCAAAAAATAATTATCATATTACATGATCTTCATATAAAACTGCATAAAACCAATTGGGCTATTGTATCTTTTAAATCATCATTATCATCATCAAATATCTATATAAAATGGAAACCTTTGGAAGCATAGTAGGAGCTATAGAAGATAAAGGAAAGAAAAAACTAAAATTCTCTTCAAAGTGAAACTGACAAGTTGTCTTTATTGAGTCAACTTGCTACTTTCAAAAATAGATAAAACTTAAAGGGTTAATACAAATATTCTTTTCCAGAAATAAATCTTTGATGTTTATGGGATAGAAGATACACAGACAAATAGATAGATACAAAAGCCAACTCCATTCTGAACAAAATAGCGTAGAATAATGAAAGACAATAATGATTCCTGTGTTAAGATGAGGAGCTCTGATCTTTTAGACTGGGCTTATATGACTATAATGAAGTCATTTAATCTTTCTGATTCTTTGCTTTTAAAAAAAACAGTATTTTATTTTTCCAAATACATGCAAAAATAGTTTTCAAGATTCACCTTTGCAAAACCTTTGTGTTTGAAATTTTTCTCCCTCTCTTCCCCATTTTTCCCCCTACACAGAGAGCAATCTATTTGTTAAACATGTGGCATACTTCTAAACATATTTCCATATTTATCTGCTAAGCAAGAAAAATCAGATCAAATGGGAAAAATCACACACACACACACACACAAAACCAAGTAAACACACAACAAAAAGATGAAATACTCTGCTTTGATCCACATTCAGTCCATAGTTGTCTCTCTGGATATGAATGTCTCTTTCCATCACAAGTCTATTGGAATTTCTTTGAATCACTTCATTGTTGAAAAGAGCCAAGTCCATTACACTTGATTATCACATAATCTTATTCTTCTGTACATCATTCTCTTGATTCTACTCACTTCACTTATCATCAGTTCATGTAATTCTTTTCCAGGCTTTTCAGAAATCAGGTTGCTCATCATTTCTTTTTTACAATACTATTCCACTACAGTCATATGTTCTAATTTATTCAACCATTCCCCAACTGATGGACATCCACTCAATTTCCACTTCCTTGCGACTACCAAAAAATGTCTGACCCTCTGTTTTTGCATTTGTAGCCTTAAGATGATATTTACCCAACTGTTATTTTGATTATTAAATCAAATAATGATATAGTGCTTTGAATATCTTGAAAAACTATATTATCATCTATTGCTTCTACTCTGATTCAGTGTGTACGGTATTCACATCAGAGAAAAAGTAATAATTAAAATGTTGTACTGTATTCCCTCTCTCTTGTACAACAACTATTATATAGAAATAATGGATATGATGTTGTCTAAGATCTCAGACTTGAAAGAAACCTTGGAATTCATCTTGTCCCAAAACTTATAAGTCTTTAATTTTATGCCTAATAAAAAAGAGGTTCAAAAGAGGTTAAAGAACTTGCTCCAAATAACCGGACTGGGGGATTTCTGTACTCATCATTTGATTATATATCCTGCATTCTTGGACTATTCAACATTGTCAGGTTCAGGATGAAATGCAAAAGTATCTAAAATCAACAGAATCAGGGTTCAAATCTCAACTCTATCACAGATTTCCAGTTTGATTTGGGGCAATTCTCTTATCCTCCCTTGGCCTCAGTTTGTCTATAAAATGAGAGCATTAGATGATATGACCGCTAAAATCTCTCCCAGCTCTAGATCTAAGAGAATACTGCTCTATGAACATTTGCCATTGGTAATGCTGCGTAGTTGCTAGTAGTTAAGATGAAAATATTTCAGTAATTTATGCCTGCTTGTGGATTTATTCCATGATAGTGAATATCTATATTTATTATTATTTTTTTTTTACTTTGTGGTATAGAAATTTCCTCCTTTCACTTATAAGTGCATGAACATTTAGAGATGTGATCTTGAAGCTTTATGTCTTTATGCCTGGATGTGGCTGAAAAAAATTTAGGATTCTAATATAAACTTCTGCTTTTGAGGCCAAACACTGATTTTGATGACTGGTTGAATTATACTGAACAGGCTAAATGATAACCAAGAGGAAAAAATTCCTGAAGCTCCATGATCTAGAAAAGGCTGACAATTGACATGGAATCTCCAGTTCTGGGCAAAATATGATATAAGTTAACCTATCAGAACCAAGGAGTCCCAAGGGATGATGTAGGATCTTCTGATTAGGCGAGGTTGGATATCTCACTCAAAATATACTTTGATTGGTGCCCTACAAGCTACTGTAGCCCAGACAATTTGAGGAATTGTGAGGATAGCATGGTTTAGGAATGACAAGGCATAA